>NC_079295.1:38922205-39659705 GCF_023638135.1 Falco biarmicus | reverse complement strand
TTATTTGCTAAGGTTACAGTGTTAGTTTAATTTTCATAGGAGCAGTGGAATATTTTGAAGTGAGTAACATTTACCAAGTCATTAGTTTTATGCAAACTAGGAAGGAAGATGAAAGAAAAAAAATTATCAATTATTTATAGATTGTTAAAATGTATCGTCATGCAGTGCTACTGTATAGAAATGACAATTAGCCAAACTTACCTTCTATAATTAATAATGCATATATTATGCTCTTTGGGCAACTAATCACCAGTTCTAGAGATTTGTTTGACACCGCTGAAGATACCTAGCGGATGCATGGGTTAACATAGGAAAAGCAGAACAATGTTCTCCCACTAAGGACTGGCCTGCTCGAGCAGGCTTTCAGCTAGACTTAAACTCACGTCGCGCTTCCAGTTGACAAAATGGTGGCCTACCAAAGCGCCTGACAACCTGATTGGCACATGTGAAATTACAATCCAAAGGCTCCTAACGGAAAAGGTCTCCCAAACTGGCGGTTTGACTGATAACACTGAAAGCAACCCACCGCATTTATCACCCTCTGCCTCAACTCGAAACTTTGGAAGACGGTAACAGCAGTGCTCCTTCTGTCCAAGCTACTGGCCAGGCAGGCGCAGATCAACAGGCCATGCTGCGCAACCTGTTTCTCTGGCGGTACAGATTTGGAAACGGCAGATATAGCTCGCGAGGGGCAGCCGCTCCATTCACACCTATCAAAACAACAGGCAGGGCTGCCATGCTCACAGCTAGAGGAGCGGGGCGGCAAGAGGCAGAGCCGCCGCGGGTGCGAAGGGATGCCGCACCACATCTCGGCGGGATGAGGGGAAGGTGGACCAGTGCTCGCAGCCAGGTGGCTTCTTCAGTCCAACCTGGTTCTCACCTCTGTCTCTTAAGGAGGGACTCTTCAGCATTGTTTTCCCCTCAAAACTATTTTTCCCTTTGAAAAGTTTGTTGTTGTTTTTTGTTTGTTTGTTTGTTTGTTTTCCTTTTTGTTTTATTTTTCCCCTTTGGAAATTCACTCTCATGGTATGTCTGTTAGTGGCAGGTCTCTCACTGACGTGTTATTTATTGCCATCCCCTTTTTGTGGGCTCCTAAGAGCATCCTTATGGCAGTTGTGGTGGGATTCAGTCACTTAGATGCTGGCAGCTAACCACATCAGAGAGTTACCCTGTCGTATCCACCTTATCCTCCAACCACGCCAAGACATGAGGAGCTTCTGGGACACTATGCAGTGTCTCAGGTGCTCTAAGGCATATTAAACGGCACGAGATGGATCGCATTTTAGTAAATATATTTACCTGGCATCGCTGAGCGCTTATTTATTTATTTAGAGATTATATCTGCAGGCTTGCAATCTAGCTCACTAGCTTTTGCTCTCAGGGGTGGGGTGCGGTCAGTCCCTGGCACTGTCTTCCATTACCAAAGGGTCAGGTAAGGGGCATGAGAAATTTAGGTGTGCATCAGGAATGTTGTCTCAGCACATCTGGAAAAAAAACCCTCTTGTTACGGAAAATTTTGATCTATAACTGCAGATCTTTCAATCTACAGGGTACAGCTGCTCCCATGGCTGGTGGCTCGTCTTGGATATGAACCGGTGCCATGCTGAAATGAGCAGGTAAATCATTGTTTTGTGTTTACTTAGCTTTGTCTCACTGATTTTACTCCATGATTTTCAAGGGACGATCCCCCTTGCAGAACTAAATGGTCCCTACCTTGTGTTAAGCCTGCGTAAGGGTTTGTTAAAAGCTTTGACCACTGGCTACCTGTTAATACACAGAATACTAAAGAGCCCTCCACAATCACAGGGGGCAGTACAGAATTATTATTTTTTTTAATGTTATAAACATACTATTTATAATAATTTATGGACATTCTTGAATTTATAAATATCAAGGCTTTGCCAAATATTTTAACTATCCCTCCATGGCAAATTGTCTTTAAATACTGGCAGTTTTTTCTTTTTAACATTTACTTGTGGACCAGAAACACTTGCAGTCTATTGCCCCTGGCCTTCTGTGAGAATGTTAGTTAGCAGTGCTCATAAAAACTCAATTCATCAATGTGAACATAATTTGCTATGAACAGAAAGCTCACAAAAGGGTGAATTTGTCAGATAGACAGGTGGCCTGAGATCTCTCCCTGATACTGAACGATATGAATAATAGATTCTGGTAAATGTATGCCAAGACTTGAGCTGTAAACACAGCTGCCTCCATTCCCTTCCAGAATAACAGCTTCGAGAACGAAAGCACAGGAACCACAGTTCCACCTGAGGACTAAGCCTGTGCACGTACACACACACACACACACACACACAAACACACACACAAATGCAATGTACTTGCAGGCTCACAAAGAAAACAAACCCTGGGAAAAGGACGTTGCCATTTCCAGCTCCTTTTGCAGACCCTTGCTATGAACGGATTTTAACATGTGTGGAGAGCAGAAGGAGAGAATAATAGAAAACATTTAAAATATATTTTAAAATATCTGCAGTCACAGAAATAAATCTTTTTGCAATCCAAAGAGAAAAAAAAAAACAACAACCAAACCCTCAGCTGGCTTTTGTAGGTAAAGGATCCAGACGTAAGACGAAAAAAAAAAAAAGCATCATAATGTCACAGCTGAACATGTATAAAATAAAATTATAGAGCTTTTTTGCTTTGCTACTACTTCCAAAAATTAGTTAACTGTAATGATCCTAGCTAGACCTGCACAATGTGGGTTTTTTTTGTTGTTGTTGTTGTTGCAGGCTATTGGTATTTATTTATACTGCATTCTGTTTTAGCTGGGTTTTTTAGGCTTAAATCATTAACTACTGTCCACAGACTAGGTTAGAAAGATATTATATGTGCAAAAATGACCTTTAGGCTTTTCTAATGAACAGCTTTCTGCTGGATAGTTGCCCAACATAACTTTAGAGCAGGCTGAAGTCTGTTCCAGTCAATCCCAATGACCGACGGTACAAAAGGGTCACTGTAATGTTTGGAGACCAGTGGGAAGGACCTAATCCCAGGTCAGGACATGCTGGCAGCATCATGTAAGTGGGAGGAAAAGAACCATGGGACAGTGACTTTACATTGCTGAAAAAAACCAAACAGGTCTTAAAATGGACTCGGTCGGGGCCAACCGCGTTCATTTTGAGAGTGCATAAACTGCGTGGTACAAATGCTCTGATGCAGTTGACTTCAAAGGGCAGACGTATAATGTATTGCAAAAGAGAATGGCTGGATGAAGTGCTTTTTTTCGGGGGGGCTATCAAATGCTTTTAATTTTGCAGTTCTAGCTGAGGACTTTCAGCTCCATTCTTTGTGTGGTCTGGGTTTAATATATTTCCCCCCTTATAGGTAAAAAACAAAGGACCTTTCCCACACTAGCATGCCTTATTTTGGGGATGAGGCAGGCTCCTTATTTCATCCTTCCCTGGCAGCGATACAGCCCAGGAAATAAACTGGGAATTGTATCATCTAAAGTTCATACATGTTTGTTAATATTTGTTATTTAGGGAGGATGCTTCTCCATAATGAGTTGGCTAAGGTGAGAGACATGTAGCACTGAACGCAGAACCAGCACATCCTAAAGCTCCCAAAATGTGACCGCATATGAGATATTAAAGGCAAAATGGAAGTTCTGAACAAATGAAATCACTGTCAGAATAATAAAAGAGAAATGAGCTATGATCTAATCTGTTTTCTAGCAGTGTCACAGAGGAGCTATAATAAAAGCTATTTGCAAAGTTCAGAATCATTTCCCGTGCAAAGCCATTCACACACTATACGACTCTGGACAAATGGAGGGGGTCTTGGCTTTGCCAAAAAATTGTATGTGGATAGTTTACTATTAGTTTTAAGTTTGTGCACCTAAATTTCCCAGTTGGCTGCAATTTAAGCTCCCTCATCGAGATGGCACATGAACTTGTGCACCTGGCTTTCTCCCTCTTTTTTTGGTGTATCATCTTCAACCCTCCCCAATTACAAGCTGCAAGTGTATAGGACAAACAGAAAAAAAAATAAAGTCACATCACTGGGTGGTTATCTAACCTGCACTGTGCACTGAACACAGCGAACTATGTTTTGTGTCCTCATTGGAAATGCTCGTTCTGTTCTCCCTAGAACAATGCCTGAAGTGCAATCCCAGTTATGCTGTGCCTCTGTTTCTGTGGCATCATCTCTGTATGCTGGGTGTGAGGAAGAGACATACAAAAGGGACACAAGGAAGGATGAAGTGGGTATACAACTGCCTGTTTCCTCCCTGATCTTCAGAAAAATGAATCTATGACAAGTGATAAGATAAGGATGGAGGTATACCTAGAGTCATGCACAGAGGTTATGAAGCCGCTGAGCCTTATGTGCCTCCTTTTAAAGTGAGTAAAAGGAACTTAAGGCTGTTTGGAATAGTGATGCTTCCTTCTGCTCTTTTTTGCATTTTAAAGGGATATAGGTTGGGAAGCTGGAAATAGGACTGAACTAAAGGGATAGAGAACATGAAGCAGAGCTGAGCTGTCCTTGCTCTAGGCTATAGGAAAAAGTATGAAAAGGTGGAAAACCACATCCTCCGCTGATTTCCACACAAGTGGAATAATAGCACCCAAGCTCTATGTAGGTCTTTCTCATTTCAGTTCAGTGCCTGCTACTGTAAGCAGATTAAGGCATGACAGAGGGAGCAAAACAAAGAGAAAATACTGTTTCTGCAACGTGGCATCCACCAATCTCAAACTTGTGGATGTATGCAGCGGAGATTTAAGAGTAGAGTGGACCCCATGTATATATAAATATATAAAGCTCCCTATTGATATTTATAAAGGCTCCCTGTTGATCAGAGGGACTGGTGACCCAAAGATCTCCTACTCACATGGAAATTAACTGATTAGCATCAATGGGAAGAGCAGCAACTGACAGAGAGCTGTGGGACCACCCCAGCTCCCTGGAGCCTGACAGTACGGCTGGGGAGGTTTCCATCTAAATGTTTTGATGTGTGTTTATAAGTTATCTCCTGTCCAAGGTGGTGTCTATTGGAAATGCAGTTTGATATGGTCATTCATCGTGAAGACCTGGTGACAAGTGGTAATAAATCAGCTCCTAGACTTCACGGGGCTGGACACTGTCCTCTGTGAGAGGGACTCTTTCAGACCTGCCTGTGTTGTTTAGCAAAGAGCCCTGCAAAAATACACCTGTGATTCATGTACGCAGCTGTCATGCAAGTCTCAAAATGCTGAAGTGGGCAAATCACCTATTTGCCCCAAATTTCTTGGTTGTTTTTGCACAAATCTCTCCCTAATCCTCCCTATTCCCGTTGCGCATATCTTTGTCTCATTTTCCTCTTTGCTTGTCAGTCTTTTTCTTTCCCTCAAATACGTCTCATGATCAAAGTTTTTTTAAAAAAAATATTCAGTAGCAATAAATCTATTATCTGCCATATGGGTAAAGTGAAGAATCTCATCCTTTTTGCATTTTACTGGACACGGGAGTTACTACACAAAATGATAAAAATAATTCTGCTGCCTGCAAAAGCGCCATCATACAGTCAGTGTGAGTCACCAGCAAAACCCAAAGTCATCAAATAAATGTATGATGCATTGCCTCTATGTGGGAAGGCCCAGCGTGTGGAGAAGACAAACACTGAGGTCTCTGTCTGGTGGAAGACAGTATTGCTCTACTGACGAGAAGACTGGGTTACTGGCTCTGGTGTACTGGAATGTGGGTGCTGACCCAGTCATGCCATGGCATGGCAGACTTCACAGGGTAATTTTGGTAACTTCTGATGTACTGAACGTGAAAGCTAAACAGACAACTTAAAAATAGGAAGCATATTCCAACCCTGCTACCTATCCTATTACAATGCTGGTGTTATTTTTTATACATTAAAAATAAAAATAAAAATCACAGAATACATGTAACTTCCATGGTATTTCTTTAAGTGTTTCAGTTTCTAGTTAACTTATTTTAGAGCTTAAGATCAGGCTGTTGCAGAAAATATGAGACTACCTATATGCCTAAGCAAGTCTATTCTGAAAAAGAAAGCTGATTTGTGTTATCTAACTTTGATATTATTGAAATCTAACTCTGCCTATACTTCCAGAACTCCAGTCCCAACAGTACTTGAATAAGAATTATTATTTGTATTTCTATTGATAAATTATTCTTCATAACAATCTTTCCTTCTGACACAGCCTCTTATTTCCACCTCTATGCTGCTACATGGTTCCCTAATTATGTCTAATTATTGCACCACCATCAGCAATAACAAAAAAGGATTTAGTCAGGTGAGTTTGACATATTATTTCTGTACGTGATACAGCTGACCTTGCTGTTTCCATTGCAAATACATCACCAGTACAGTAACTGTATTTACAAAGAAAAGTGGTATATAATGAACAGCATTTTATAAGCAAGTGGATGCATTATTATTTATGACAAGGAACATAGCTCACAGTGCACAAACTGATCAAGAAATAGGACACATACATAGATTTTCTGATCTTTTGCCTGTTCCCAGAAGTCAAACTACATGGCTCTACAAGTAACAAATGACCTTAAAGCCACAGGAGAATCCCTATGTGTAGAGGAGTCCTTTGGTGACTTAAAGCTGCCACACTGATTCTTCTGAAGTTATGACTTGGAGCCATCTCAGCTAGACCTCAGCTTTTTGTCCATAAACTCACACGATAGATGTGCCACAACACCCAAGGCCTAACTGGGCACAAACATCCAGCAAAGGGTTAATAAAAGCCATGAAAAAGGCAAATACACTGCTCTTTTTTTAATTATTTGAAAAAGGGAATTCCAGGAAATTAAAAATTGCACGCTATATTGGGCATCTATGGCCAAACAACGAAAACAAATATAAAATAAATCTAGTATAGTGAATGAATTAAAGAATTAAAAAGGCCAACATTCTTCTCAAGGATATATAACCAACCTCCTGGAAAACACACTTGATTGCCCCAGTAGAAGAGGCAGTCTGGTGCACCAGGACTCACACCGGACATGCTGCACAACCTCCCATCACACGATATAGCTCACACTAAAGCCACTAAGCTTCTGGACAAAACGTTCCTACATTATTTCTCCAGTGACCACCTCCTTTACCTCCTGATGTAGGAAAATATATTACAGGCACACAGCTGGGGTAAAGGAGTCTACGGTCACAAAGTAGAAAAGAGCAGCCTCTCCCAGGTCACAGTCCCAACAATCACTCCTACACTAGTTGGAGGTTTGAGATGGTTTTAACCTTATCTGAATGTTCTTTGTTTCGGTTTGTTTTTGTTGTTTTTTTTTTTTAAATGGAAAATTTATAACTGTTATGTACACACATACATATATATCATAATAGCTGACAAGAATAAAAGACTACAAAGGGAAACTTATTTGTTCACTAAATATGCAACTTAATTCCTCATATATATATAAAAAACAAACCTAACATAAACTACCACTCCTCCTTCCCCTACCAAAACCCAGCAGTTTTGCATTTTTGAAGAAAAGTTCCTAAGTACCTCAAGCTGCTTTCCGTGTTCAGTGGAGAAGCCTGAGTGCACCAGGGAGCCTGTAACTCCACTTGAAGTAGTGCCCCAAAGACAGAGATGGCCCTTTCCTCCCTAAAACATCCTGGGCCGCAAGCTAGATGTGTCAGCAACATAGCGGGTGGGGGAGATGTATACAAGTATATTAATTTTGTGGCCTAGATTTATGCAGAACACATATTTGCACAGATTTGATATAAGACTTTAAATCTTGTTTTAACCCTTACTGGATAGATGGGAAGCTTGGAAAGAGCAGGAAAGTATAGCAAAGGTTGTAGAGCAGGGGGGTGGAAAAGAGAGGGCTGCTGCTGTCACTGCCTGCTCTGAGTCACAGGAGCTCATCCGTGTGCCTCAGTTTACTTGCTGTGAAATATTTATACTCATGCTAGCAAGCTCACAATGATTTTGCAAAGCTTAGCTAATTAGGTCATAATTAATTAGGTTCTTAAAGCTTCCTGGATGAAAGCAGAGCTGGGTGAATAAAGCCAAAAAAGAAAGAATATTGTGATTTTTTTTTTTAATTTTATTTTTTCCCCCTCTAAGGAAGATCTGCTGATGTGTCTGTATGTTCACAAATATTCAGGTGAGCATTTTTATTCACTCAGAATCTCCCAAAGACAAAAGGGCAGTGCATACCAGCTTGAGGAAGTATTCCTGAGAACATTTCTACCAGATGTGTGCTCATGACCATCCTGAAAAACTCTTTTCATTGTTTGCACAACGATTTGTCAAAGAGTTCTAACCATTCATGAATTATTTGCCAAAGGAAAAAAAGTAAATTCCCTAATGGCTTTACAGGCTGGTCTATACACACTTTCCAAACTGCTTTAACCATAGCACTTTAGAAATGGATGGAGCCACTGCGGTGCGACACCCGGCCGTGGCCAGAGATGGACCTGTATCTAGGATGGGGCGACTCAATTTTTGCTGCAGTCTACCAAGAAACTGTAATGAGGGCTGCGTACTATTATAATAATAACTATTTTTTTTTTCCTAAGGTTTACTGGGTAAACTTCGAGGCATGGCCAATGCTGGCAGCCACAGCTGGGCTGGCCGGCACAGGGGTGGGGGCTGCTGGCACAGCTGGGCTCTGCGGCACAGCGGGGCTGCAGGGAGGTACGGTGGCTCCTGCAGAAGTGGGAAACGGCGCTGGTGGGCAGCCGTGGGAAAATGCACTTGCATCCTGGCTTTGCAGCAGGGTTCTCTGTTTGAGGAAGCCTGGGGTAGGTGTAAGCTTCCAAAGGATTTTAATTGGTTTTTGGTCGAAAATACCAAGCTTGGAAAAAAAGGAAAAAAAGGAAAAAAGGAAAAAAAAAAGGGAAAAAAGGAAAAAAAGGAAAAAAAGGAAAAAAAGACCCAGGTTATACACTCTTTACTACACAGTGGCTGTTACAGTGTTTAAATTTTGTGTTCCTGGCAACTGTGATGGGGCCTCAACCCTCCATGCAATTCTCAGAGACTCTAGGCAATGCACTGAGAGAGGTTCAGCAGCTTCAGCATGAGTGCAGCCAGCAGCCTGGGCTGACCCATGGCCACACAGCTGTGTGAACAGCGGAGGAACCACGAAGAAAACGCTCTCCCAGATTTTGCTGGAGATGTAAACGTTTCTCTCCAGGCTTCCTTCCCAGCCTCTACCACTCTCCTCAGCTTCGGCAGTCACGTCCTTTTCTACATGACATGTAGCACTGAAACCCAACCCACCCGTTGCTTTCCAGCAAGGAAAGCCCTCAGTCACTGTGGCTTCAATGTATAAACTAGTGGTAAAAGGGGTTTGAGTTAAAAGTATCACTTTATACTATTTAAAGTAAGTAATTTATAACACTGACTATTGCATGTAAATACTAAGCATTACAAAGCTTTCTGATGTGCTTGACAACCAACCTCTAGCACTTTCTGTGTTGAGATTGAGGCAGCTTTAGGATTAGCACCTGGCTTATCTTTATGTATTTCTGAAGTTTATCCAGATAAACTTTATATTGAAGCATGTTGGGGACAGGTAAGACTTACAGACACAAATAATTTTGTAAGCCTAGTCCTAACTCTTTATTTTGTGTGCAAATTTATCTTTATGTCACAATACGTGCCCAAATGATGTACCTTTTTGTTCGAACCAAGAGAGGCAGAGAAGGATAAAGACTGTAAATCCTCCCTTACATTTAACTCATCCTCAGAACATTGTAGGACTTAATGACTGATACACAGTGGAAATGACAGACAGGAAAACCCTGTTAACCCTCAGGTCCAGAAGATAAGCTGAAACATTTTCAAAGAATTCATCGTGCCTGGCATCATAAAAGTAGCTCAGTTCATTAGGTGAATAATTTCCACTGAATTTTTAACGCAACTTCCATGTAAGTAACGCACAAAAAGAGAACGGTCTAAACCATCCATTAAAATATTATCCACAGTATATTTGACAAGCTTAAGCAAAAAAATATTTGTATCAACTGAAAAGCCTGCATTTATGTAGTACCTTATTCAATAACTCAGGAGAACATACAGTATGCTATCTGCAGGATAGCATTTTTTTTTTCCTCCAGATGTCTCTTTTTCCTTCCAGAAGTTGCAGAGCATTGGACAAGCAGTAACAGATGATGAACACATGCATAACTACAAATGGGCAAGCTGATTGTTTTCAGAATTGGTATAAACATTTGCTCTTGGATTGAGATTTAGCCCATAGCAAATCTTTACATTCTCGTTATAAACCTCTGACAAAAAGAGCTTCTAATGAAAATGCTGACAGTGTGAAAACGTGGTTATGGTCAGGAAAACAAATGGATAAAAAGTGGCATTTTGTAGTTCCATATGTATACTTCAGCAGGGAAGTCTTTGCTAAGTTTACATTTCAAAGCAAAAGCCTGATGATAACTGCTTTTCCTACCCTTTCTATTTAGGGCCGCCAAACCTACTACTATTATTGCTATCTCCTACACTAGCATTTAAAAAAACAAAACAAAACAGGGGCTGGGATACGAACTTCTCCGAGAGCTCATTGACAGTGCCAGCAGCTGAATTTTTAGGATCCCTTTTATTTTTGATTGTATTGATAATAGGAGAGCCCAACAGCCCCAACCAGGACATGGCTTCACTGTGGTAAGATGTTAAATTTGGAAAAAAAGGGGAAGAACAGCAGACATGGAGAAGAGAACCACATTGTGTGTTTGCATGGGGCGCATGGCAGGAGGCAGAGGAAGCGGACGGGCCCAGCAGGACAGGAGAGGTGAGACAAGCGCTCTGGGAAGGCTTTCCCAAAGGCAACTGCTATTTCTTGGGAGGTATAAAAAGAGGCCCCTGCCCCCTCTCCTGCCTGACTGTGGGGGTGTCTGGAGGGCTACAGCATTGCTTCTAAACCTAGACTTGACGTTCTTTTGGACTATCGCAATGGAAGTGCCAACATGGGAACCAAGGAGGGTTACAGGGTGGGGGAGTGTTTCATCCCTGAGTAATGAGAAAACAAAAGTGACAGGAAAAGATGGTTTAGGGCATCTAAGACATGTTTGGGTCTGGTGGTTATGACACAGGACAAGGAGAGGTCTGTATGTTTCTGCAGCCATGGTGGCAACCTGGCTATAGTGGGCAAAAAAGCCCCAGCACACTGTGCCCACAGCATTGCTGGACGTCTCACGGTCCCCAGGGCTGCAGGTGAGGAGAGGCAGATGCACAGAAGAGGATATTCTTATTCGTCAAAGGACAAGCAAAATGCAGATGGGTAGGTGACAATGGAACAGAGATGTGGGTTTACAGGCACAGACCACCTGAATGATTTTTGGGACAAGCCACTGAATTAGATGCTATCTGACAGAACACTTATGTCTGTCTTCAATGCCACCAGGGCTTACTCGGCTTGCTTTAGACTAGCAACTACAGAATAAAAGAGAAAGATAAGAAAATATAAGATAGAAAAAAAAATATCCCTAACCCAAGTTCTAAGAACCAAGAACGTCAAACAAACATGCAACTGACAACCTGGAGGAGACCAGACAAAATGGTGGTGCAGTAGAGCATGCAGGGCAGTAAAATCTGACATGATATTTACAGTGGCATCCCTGTTCACAGTGGTGAGGGAAGCAGGGTCACCTCTCTTTGACTGATGGGTCCTGTTCAATTCTGGAGCCGATTGTTATAAGAAAGACACTGAAAATGGTCAGGATACTCACATAACCCCCAAAAATCTAAGACTAAATGATAATACACACACACACACCCCCCCTTGAATATGGTGTTAGAAGCAATGATGTATATGGAGGGATAAAAAGGACCTTGGTTAAATCATGACTGAGGCTGCCAGATGAATGGCAAGGAGCTATCAACACGTGAAGGAAGCCACCACAAAGGATGAGATGGTGTCTCCTCCAGAGTCAGCCAGAGTTCTGTTACTGGCTTCAGTGTGGCCAAAATCCTACTGCAAGGAGACAGAGGAGATGTTCAGCACGATGAAGAGGGTATCAGAAGTAATGCTTTTCCATAAAGCAAATTCAAATGTAGCTGAATTTCAGGAAGACCTCCTGACAGCAAGATTGCCTGTGGAACTGGAAAATCCTCACGCTGCCACAGACAGTAAACAAATAAACTGCTTGGAAAGACTTCGCTAGCTTGTGGTATAATGAACATGGAATTATATCATTGCAACAATATACACCCGCTGAATTTGACTCCACTTGAAGAGATGAGAGCTCTTAAGTTGCTACGTTGAAAACAATTTAATTGAACCTGGCTAATTAGAACATAACAAGTAGTTAAAAATTATCCAATGCTTTAAAAATCTTTTAATTAATTTGAAATTCTTACAGCAAATTAGTAAATGTACATCAGTAACTTGCTGTGCTTGACTCACTACATACCAGAAAACAAAAAAAAAGAAGATATATTTTGTCAATAGGGACACTGAGAAAACATACACAAGTAGAAAATAATAATGTAGAGTAAGGAATAATTAATTAATTCAAGCTTCAAGATAAGATCACTGTGTCCTGCTGACCCTACATGTTAATCAGTTGATTGATTAATTGCTACAATCATAATAATTATAGGGTGTAAATCTAAATACATTTAATGATAGTTTACACTTAGAATAAAAATGTCTTTTATGTCTGCTTATCTTTGTCATTTCTTGAAGCCTAGTCATATTTTTTGTTAGCCATAAATAAACCTGAAGCATTTTTAGGTGTTATCTTTGTGACGAGGTAGGTTTATACTTCATTCATCTGATCAGCAATATATTTTTGTGTGGCCTCCACCTCCTGTCTAATGAAAAATATGTCCCTAGATGAGAAACAATTGATTATGTGCAGTAACCAATACAGCTTCATCAAAAGCTCATCCTTAAATGAAAGACAAGGGGACATACGGATAAGGCTGTGTGGTTAGACTGTCTTTAACCAGAAGAGTTTTACACGTTGAATACTTCTCCCACTACATGAACTCAGCCCGAGGTGAAACGATAAAGCAGCTCAGCAGCACAGAAAAATATTAAAGAAAACAATCCAAAGAAAATCCAGAATTCTTCTGCTGATTTCTGATTTATAAGCAATGCAGAAGGTCTTGACATCTATATCATCTTTGAATTTGCACTGTTTCTCATTAAACCTAATTATGTTTTATGACTGCACTGAAAGAAAGGTATGGCCCCTTGTATCTCAACTCGCACAGCTAAAATCCAGTTTTCTACCAAAAAGGACATGAAAAGAAGAAGCAGGCATTACTCAGTTAAATCTGCTGAACGTTGTTAGGACGCACTATTAAAGACTAGATGGTAAGTTACTAAGGACTCACTAAGTCAGCAATGAGGCGTTTCCCAAGGAGTTGTAGTTGTTTGTACTCTGCATGTCCCACAGATAAAAACTCCTGTTTCTATCATTTGCAACCTGGTTAACAAGTCCTACACGTTTGGTCCTGACTTCTACTTAGATTGTAACTCCTTTGTTTTTCTCTTGAAGTGAAAAGTGGCCTGAAGTGGGAATTTCCTTTGCTTTCATTTAAACTGAGAAAGCACAGCAAGACACCTCGATGGATCAAGGATCAAATTTCTTTCTGTTTTTAACGCTAAAAAAACCCAACCCAAACCAACTTAATTTTCAATTCATTCTTGCCATTGCAAAACATTAAGAACTTTAGATAAGTATGTTCCTTAGTTTTATTTTTAAAAGAGAAGTATGAATTTCTGTTAAAATACAGACCTTAACACCAGATTTCCTGACCATTTTCAATTGGGCAGTTTTAGAAATTTTGGATTCTTCGTTTGTAGGGTTGGTATCTGTATACTGCTTTGCAACTTTCATTTTGCAGTGATATTTGTTAAATAAATAATGCTAGGTGAGGAATTACAGTATAAATATTTTAAGGAGCCACTAAAGCATTTAAAAAACAAACCAAACCAAACCAAACAAAAAAAAAAACAACTAGCCAGGCAAATTCCAAGCGGATGAACTTTTACAGCCTTCAAAGGGTTACCTGACCTTCTACTTTTGCAGCTTGCTTCACTCAAAGTTACAGCAATGGAGGAGATAACAGTGAAACTGTACTATAAAAATAAATTACTATCATGAATATTAAGCAACAAGGATATAATAAACATGACTGCTTACATGATTCTGATTTATTGATACTGATTTGCTAGTAAATTATCACACAAAGTACTCGTTTTAGTTGTTCAGGAACATGTGCAAAATAAAGCTGGGTGGACACTTCCCAAAGACCTTGACATCTGTCACTGAATTCATACTTGGGGATTCTTGATGCCTGTTTTTCTGATATGTGCTATAGCAGTCTATTTACTTTTCCTTTCCACAGAATTATTTATTTTATTTAATTTTTGGCTGCCTGGCTTCCTTAAACTCTCTATTTTTTTTAACCATGCACAGTTTTTAAAACTACTATCATGGAGGTTCAGCCCTGACACAGTGGAACAAATCCAGCTGCAAAATCTCCTAAAGGCTGTTCATGCTTGCTCTGTTAAATAGTGCTTGCTTTGAGTCAAGAGGTTTCATTACTATATTTATGAACCTCTTGGCACCAGGAGTTGGGATTTCCCAGCGCTAAGCATTAATGCATTTTGCATCACTCTTTAGCATCAGGAACTCTAGATCACTGGTGCTGAGGGGTTAAAGACAGTAAAAAAACCCAGGTCTTTATTTCCAGATAGAAATCTTCAGGGTATGTGTGCATGGCAGATTTGTGTGTGTGGATAGTCTGAGTAACTATCAGATAGCAGAGGTAGGAAGCAGGCTACCACAGCCACTACCAGGAACCACAGGTTTTAAGGGGTCTCAGCCTTAGCAGCCCACTGCTTCTACTCTGCATCAGATATTTGTTATCCAAATTGATGGAAAGTATCCTATCTGAAAATAGGATTATTCTTCTTTAAATTTAAAGCCTGCTTTGTGCTTATGTGGCTTATATCACTTCATGACATGGTGTGTTATGTCAAACCTAAGATTATTTTTGGAGATTTCGGAGACAGAATCTACTTCATTTTGCCTGTCATCAGCCTAAAGCATGTGCCAAAAGACCCCTTTTTTGAGGCAGTGATTCGCAAATACCATCTGAACTAAAGGACAGCTACTGCTTCAAAGCAAAAACAGAGATCTTGGATCAAATTGTACTAACATCTCCTAAAGTGGTTGCTCTTGTCACGGTTTTGATGCCTCTCTGTGGAGGATTTATATCCACCAAGTGGGCTATTTTTTTGTTAAATGTTAACACATTTAAGCAGGAATGTAGTCTCCTCAGGTGCCCTGATCTATGGTGTAAAGAAAAACAAGCAACAACCTCAGCTACAGAGCGAGTAGGTTGGTTCTGGCTGCATGTGAACATACAGATGCAAATCAAATGCGAGCCAAGGAAAAGGCCATTCTAGAAGTGGCACTTGATAGCCCAGGGCTGGAGCTGCAGAAGTGTATGTAAACATGCCTGCCAGGCAACCTTTCCTGCTTCCCCCATTTTGCTTTTGTTTCAAAAGGAAAAGAAAAAAAAAAAAAGAGGGAAAAGAAAAAAAAAAAAAGAAGGAAAAAAAAAAGAGGGAAAAGAAAAAAAAGAGGGAAAAAAAAGAGGGAAAAGAAAAAAAGGGAAAAGAAAAAAAGAGGGAAAAGAACAAAGAGGGAAAAGAAAAAAGAGGGAAAAGAACAAAGAGGGAAAAGAAAAAAGAGGGAAAAGAAAAAAAGAGGGAAAAGAAAAAAGAGGGAAAAGAAAAAAAGAGGGAAAAGAAAAAAAGAGGGAAAAGAAAAAAAAAGAGGGAAAAGAAAAAAGGGCAAAGAAAAAAGGAAAAGGGAGGAAAGGGGGGGGGGGGGGGAAGAGGAAAAATAATAAAAGAAGAGGAAAAAAAAGTTGTTGCAGCCTGCACACTAACTTTATTTGCACCCCTTACGAGTAGGCACTCCATGTAGGTACCAGGGCAATTTCCTCCTTGTCCCTCTGTGCTCTGTGTCACCTGTAGGAGCATGGGGAGAACACACACCGTGCCGCTTGGGTTGGGTTTCAGTCCCGGTGGCTGCCCACCTCATGCTTTCCCTCCATGTGCAGCTATCGCCCTTTATGTGACACTGTAGCAGCACCAGCTTGGAAAACGCTTCCCATGTTTGCCACGGCTCTCCTGGGCATGAGTTACAAACACCAGGTACTTCACATGGGCTTCGGCAGATCTCCAGCTCCCAGTCACATTTTAGGTCTCTAAAAACTTTGAGAGCCCTGCCTTTCTGGTTGCTTCAGATCTTGCATTTTGTATGAGTGATTAATACACAGCTTGATTTTCTAACCGTCTAAGCAAACCTAAGCAAAGAGCTTTTGTGCTTGGCTTGCATTTTTTTTTTCCCAAGTGCAACACTATCACTCAAAAGTGTTTAAAAGTGAATGAGTCAGACCATGAGCTGTCGGTGAATTAGATTGTGCTCCTGATCTTAGCAAGATTATCTGTGTGATGTACTACCTTCCCAGGCAATTAAAGCATTAGTGCTTTGGCCAAAATGTAACAGTAGCCAAACGGGTTAACAGGCTAATGAATTTTATATAGAAGGGAGTCAAAGGGAGCAGTCTGACTCTACCAGGGAGCAAGACAAATTGCATGTTATTTTAAAGTGGTGGGCATTTCAAATCCAGTACCTGTTCTACAAGCAGAAGGCAGCAGACTGCAGAAATATTTCTGCATCCCAGGAAGCATCCTTAAAAGTGAAAGTTTTGTTCAAGGAGTTTCTTGCGCAATAGGTGGCCTCAGGGCTGCAGACTCCCTGCCACCCGTTTCGGAGGAGGCTGTGCAGCAGTGCTCATTGCTTCCCTTCCCACACTATTTCTTACTTTACTTGATTCCCCTTTTTAGCCGTTATCTGGTACAGCTGCTGTAGTACAGCCGCTGTAGTACAGCCGCTAAAGATGCTTTTCTGCAGCCACATTACCCAGTTTTCCAGCCCTACTTTTTCACAATTTGCGTCCCTCAAGAGACATTATAAATCCTATTAATTTTGAACTCTGGCCCAGCCTTGGTAAGAACACAAACCTACCCTCACATTTAGGCGTCATTACTTTTCCAAAGTATTGCAGCCTGCAATCGCACTTCCCATGGCGGATAGAGCCACTCAGGACGGGGATACTGGGAAGCCAGGCCTGTGGCAAGCGATGCTGCCAGGCGGTGCCTTCTGGGAAGGGGACCTTAGACTGCCGCCCTGGCAAACCTGTGCCTGATTTGAAACCGTGACTTAAATTTTCTCTCAAATTCTGTGAAATTCAGTGAGTATTCTGCAGATAGTGCTATTATTATTATTATTCTAGTCATATTACTGTGTTTTATCACGCCCTTTAGCGACACGGCATTTTTCTTTTCCAACCCCATATGTGTGCTATTATGGTAAACCATGAGGGTATTTGTTTGAACCATTCATGACTCGATTCTGTGCCAGCTTGCTTTGTGGAATTTTTAGAACATTTAATTTCTTGTTTCTTTTTCCATGCCAGTTTCAGACAATTTCTAGAACATTTAAAAAAAAACAAATTAAAAAAAAAAAAATTCTTCTAACTCTTTTCTGACCAATTACTTCTCTCAGGTGGTAAAGGTACAGATAAAACAGGTCTGTATTACTTAATTGTACTTGTACCAGATTCCTTCCAAAGGTTTGTCATAGTCCTAAGTGTGAAGGCTAAAGTTAGGCAGTTTCTTCTAGCTCATTTAATGTCTTATTATCAGCAGTCTTGCCTGAAGTTGCATCTTCCCTGATGCCACGGTGCTCTGTACACTTTTCATGGTTATAAAAGAATTATTGCAGTTATAAAACTGCAATAGCCCATAGGAAGGCATGTTCGATGTCTGGTTTTACCTGCCAGAAACTGAAGACCTATGAAGTTGTGAAGACCTATCAAGTTGCACGATCTGGCAGAGAAATTTCCAGACAAAAAGCCTGATGTCAGGAGCTCTCGCGCAGTGTGGTCAGAGCACACTGGTACTGGAGAGCCCTGAGGGAGGTAGCAGCCCTCCTTTTTTTTGTTGAAGGCCAACATGAAATGTACTCCATAAACTTAGTGCTGACTATAAATATTACAGCTGTATACTAGTATTCAACAAGTGTACTACTGCAGGTCTTTAAATATCTACGTGACAAGGACCAGAGAACAACTCAGTTGTCATCTTTTTTCACCCAGACATTATCATGCTATTTTTGCTGGTTCAGAGATGCGTGGTGTCACTCTTATTTGGGCAAAGTAATGATTTTTAGACAGTAAGAAGGTGCATGGAGAGAGGAAGACAGCACAGTGCTGCAGGTGACAACTTTCAGCGTCCCCTTCTCTTGTTCTTGACGGTTCTCCCTTTCCCTCCCTTCCTGGTCTTCTCTTCCCACTTCCTCCCCCCCCCATCTCCTCCATTTTTGCACCTCTGAAATTGTGTAACTGGGGCATTATAGGCTGCTTCTCCTCCTGTTATTACTTTCCCTGAGTGGAAACTTCACTCAGAAGCCTGATGAAACATTTTTCCCCTCGAACCCAGAGTGTCAATTCTCACTTTGTCAAGAGCTCCAGATAACCTTCATGAGAAGTTCCTCTCCCCCTGCCTCCCGCAAACACTCCAGGTTACAGGGATCTTGTCACAGCCACTAAAGAGCTTCTTTTCTCTTTTTTCCTCCTTTTTTCTGCCCAGTGTTGTTGCTTAGATTTCTCAGTTTCTCTTTCACCGTTCTCTCCTGCTCAGTTTTCTCTGAGTTTCTCTTACATTAACCCACATATGAACTCTCAGGTTGTCTTATTTCTTGCTGCTGCCCTCTCTTTCCCCTACAAAAAGCTTATCCTTAACCACAGATGAAATTTAAATTGCACAAATACAGTGTTTTTCATGCCCAAAAAGATAGTAGAAGAGAAGCAAACTGAAACCCAGGTCTATTTCCATTTGCAAGTTGTTGATTCCACCCCGTTAACCCGCAGTCAGTGTAAAGCTAACAGGGAGTTACTGGAGCCTCAGAGATTAATCTGGCAATCAGTTACAAATATACACAACTTTTTTGCAAATTGAAGTGAGATACACTGTTTCACAGATGACCTTTCCACCAAGCACCCAATGACTCCTCCAGCTTCCCATAAACATTAATACTCTGAGCCCCTTTGTCCCATGGCAGGTAAGAGCCCAGAAAAAACCCAAAATGTTTACCCTTGTTAGTGCTTGTGCAATCAAGAAGTCCTAGTTTTGACATAATGCTATCTAGTAAGTGCTATTTACAAGTCCTGGCTTCAAAGCATTGTGCTGGACCTACCATGTACAGCAAAGTTCTTGAAAAAGGTTCTCACTGAGCAGATTACTGCAGATTTGTATCCAATAATTTATTGTGTAAGCATTAAACCATTCATATCACAAACACCTGTGCAAGCCAGTTGGCCTAGTCAATTCTGGTTTAACATTTAATTATGAATATAATTAGCATGAGTTAAGAGACAGGCCAGGCATCCGCAATAAAATTTCCACTATGCTAAGAAAATTATAACTATAAAACCAAAAAAGATTAAGCTGGGGGAGAATATGTCCCTTCTGCACAAACTTTTGCATGACAGCAAAATCCAAGTACCAATTCTTTTAAAACTTTTTCTTTTCCTTTGATGATAATTATAAAGCCTCTACTGTATTTATAAGATCAAATTATACCGTTTTGCTGTGCATTTAATACTAAGGCAATTTTCATCACTGGTGTAATCCTTTCAGTGTGGTTCCTCAGATTCTCTTCTTTTCCTCAAAAGGTAAATTAACAGATTTGATGGTGTTACTGGAACATTGTTCGGTAAACTTCATGCAGGGGGAAACCAGTTAAAATATTATTTCAGTGCACATCTAAGAGTTTTATGGCATGCTCTTTGTAGGCCAACATAATTGTGTGCTAACAGAAGAAAAGGATTAGCAAATATCACAACATATCTCATTTAAAAGGCAGATGCTCTTGTTTACGGGGAAGAAAAAAAAAAAAAAAAAAAGCAAAGCCAATCTAGAATCAGGCTCCCTATGGACAGGTGTTACCTGGGTGCCCTTCACAGACCAAAGCCCTGCAGAGGAGCTAATCCTTTGTGTGCAGATTTTCTTTTAATTTCCTTTCCAACAACAAAATTAAAACTTCTAAGCAAAAGAAGTAGGAAGAAAAGTTTTACTCACTAATTTTCACTTCAATAGCCTTTATTTCTTAACATGTTGGGTTATCTTCCACCTCAAAAGAAAAATATCTATTCTTAGACATGCCCTCCAATTATATTTATTTTTATTTTTATTTTTTTCCCTCCTAAAACAGTTGCTTCCAGGCCTGGAAAGATCTATTTAAAAATGCTGTGGAGCAGAAACAGTTTGCAACTGTGAAGGGGAGGTCATTGAAAGAGAACTAGGAGGTTACTGGGGCGTATTGTTCCTTGACACCTCCTGGGAACAAAAAGCCTGGAATGAACCTCTTTACTTACTAGTTCACTGCTATTACAAACATGACAGCCTCCACTTACATCTTCAGTGGAGATATGCTTTCTTACTGCTCGAATATGAGTGGATGCTATGGTAGAATTTGGTGACTATAATGGTTGGAAACGTTACAGCTTAAATATTTGTTGCTAGGTTATACACCTCTTGTAGAATACAGTTCTTTAAATTAGTGTTTCTTATCTGTTAGGGTTTGTTTGTTTGTGGTTTTTATTTTGTTTTGGTTTGGTTTTTTTACTTATTGGTTTCACTCAGGATGATCCTGTTTTGTTAACACCCATAGATTAGAAGCCTTCTCTTCTAGTCTTTGTGTCCTATATCACCTTAGCATCTCTTCTAAAATGTGAGGGCTTTTTCTTTTCTATTCCAATATCAGTTAATCATTCTTGAATCAGAATTTCACACAGCTTTCTAGATGAGGTTTTGAAAAGCTTTCCAAAAAGAATTTAATAGTACTCCGTCTCCACTGAAAATACCTTGGACCACTTTCTGAATGGGCTGCTGTTATTACTGTTTGTGCTGTTGTGCTTGGGAGAATACATACACCTACAGATATATCATGCACATATTCATATATTTACATGGATGAATATCCTTGAGATTGTGCTATCTACAACACCATTCCTATTTTTAATAAATATTTTAAAGCGTTGCACCTCAACTTTTGAATAATTCTTATTTCCATACATTTTTTGTTCTATTCACCTGGGTTTATGGATTGTTATGGCCTTCTGGTGTTTAGACTTGGGCAGAAAGGTATTAGTTATGATTTATTATGTCAGATATATCGTGGTGACCTTGGATTTGTTTATAAATCACCATGTTCACATGAAATTGAGACTTTCTGATGCCATGCCAAGCCCCAAAACTTCCTTGGACAAGTAAATGGAGGGTAGGAAAACGATTTCAATAGGAGGCTCGCCAACTGTGAATCTGAAGGCAGTTTGATTAGGACTCGAAGCCCACAGATTGAGATTATGACAGAAATTTGCATAATGCCAGAGACTGATAAGATTTGGTTTCTCAGGAACCTATTACGTGATGATGTTAAGAGACTGTCATGGATTTCTTACAGTGCAATATGCTGACTTGTCTTTCCAAGACGAGTTGGCCTTGAGCCTTGTTCTTTGTAAGCCTTGAGTGAGGTTTCTTTAGTTGTCTTTGGAAAATTTCTTTAGACATCTTTTGTAACTTTCCACCGAGATGATACAAGGATGTTATGACTGTCAGAATAAATGAATGTATTTACTTCCTTTCTGTTTCCCAGCTACTATTTTCATAACTGCATAGTAGTTCAGAGCAGGTCCTTGCTACACTATGTGGCTCTGTTCTTCAATCATGATTATGTATTGATGACTAGATTTGTTTATTGCCTCCCAACACAGTTTTTTTGCCTGACTTTGGAGCAGACAGCTTCCGTGCACACTCTTCAACAGTTGCATTATTCAGTGCAAAATTCGCTATGGCCTGCTGAAGACCGAAGCGCCATCATTGCCCAGATAGATGTGAATTTCTGCAACACGTTGGCTAGAGCCACACAGGCAGCGGGTTCTTGGGGGACCTTTCTGAAAGAAGACTAGATCCCAAGCTCAGAGAAAACTTTTTTACGGATGCCAGACAACTTGGAGATGAAGACAACTGACCAACACAGACAGGACTGAAAACTACTGATAGCACTGTAGACTGTAGCTACTGATAGACTTCTGTGGGTTTAAAAAGTCTAATCATTCTCATGAAAGAAGATCTTATTACTTTGCTATGTTATCATTGTAGATTTTGTCAGACAAGACCGGTAAGGACCAGTATATAATACCAGCAAAACTGTAATAAACTTTTTATCTAACATCTTTCCGTAACAAAAAAGTTTAAAAACTGTATCATGTGTAAGATGCTAAATAACCACCTTCAGTTTCCATATAGTAGGGTAACACATAACATTATAGGACTGATAGGAATGACATTCTGAATTCTGCTTAGCATGCACCAGGGGATCCTAATTGATATATCGAAAGGATATGTGTGAAATCAGTTGAAAAAAGTGTTAATGGTCTATCAGAGCAATAAAAAAAAATGAGATCTTGAAAAAACAAAAATCATATGAGTATCTAATGTGGACCTTAGGTAGTATCTAGGCACTTAAATTCACCATTATAGTTCTGAAAAACCGTATTCAGCTGCTATCCATCCCTGAAGGTGCATAAGCTAATTAGATGCTGTGATTGTGGCCTTTGAAGAACTTTAGGTGCCTATGGCTCTACCTCTCCTCGTGCAGAGAAACGCTTCATTTTCTGCCAGGGCTGAAAAGCTTAAGCACCAGAGATGGGGGGTTCCTTTGCCTAAGTGCCTGGGGAGGCTTGATCCTGTGGGGCATGGGCAGGACCTAAGCCACGTGTGCTCACTGGATCCTGTGCCCTGCAAATATCCCTTCTCCAGGGACGAGGTGGCTGATGTGGATCCCATGTTTTCTGTCCCTCATACTGAGGCCTGAGATATTTCATATTAGGTTGTGGATTCCACTTGAATGCCTGCAAGTCAGACTTTGCAACACTACCTTTTTTATTAAGCTCATTCCTGTGTTCATGTGCCTTAAGTGGGAAACTCACAGCAGTAACAGATACCTTCATTCAGAAAACTGACTGCCGAAGAATCAGAATTCTGGCAAGAGGAGTTCAATTTAGAGTATATACATACACATACATCTGTCTCTGTGTGTGCATTTTAAATAATAAATCACCTATTTATCTACAGTACTTACGTGACACCTATTAAATTCATATTAGAGATAAGACACTGAAATGAAGGCGTAATCACTAGGCTTCATTGGAAAAAAAAAAAAATATCTTTCCAATGTAGTAATTTTTCCAACCTGTTGCAGAGAAAAATCAAAGACCTGAACTCAAGCCTTCCAAACCAGAGACAGATGTTGCAGCTTTGGGAACCGGGTGGAATTTTCCTTTGTGGAATATCAGTGGGTTTGGTAGCTGCAGTTGGACAGATGCACTGTCTATACTGATGCACAGTCTATACAGCTTTCTCCAGCTGAAAAGATCTGGAAAGACTATTCAATATTTAAATATTTCCTATGCTGTGGATATCAGACAGGATTGCACAGGAGACTGTAATAGACAATTTTCTCTTTTTCCCCATGCTTTCTGCCTGAGAACTTTCAAGAAAACTATTTCAATTAAAATAAAGATTTATGATCACCTAGCACATTTTCCTCTTAGTATTTCTTAACAGATTTTGGGGGTAGAATATTTTTTTTTCAGTGACTAAAGTCCTGACATAGGTTTGTATGGCCATGAGAGTGAATTCTGTAAATAAGGTGATTAAGTGTTTCAGTTATTGGCCCTTCTACCACCTTACTCACATGAAGCACAATTTTACTTGCAGACAATCTGTTGAACCACGTCTGTTGATCTTCCAGAAAATCAATAGAACTATTTGCGGTGCTAAGTAATTTAAGTGTGGCTGAACCTGACTTCATAGCAGCATTTGGGCACACTTTAGAAGAGCATATTTCATCCAAAATACCACAGAATGACTTGCCAGTAATATACTAGACAGAGTCTTTGAAAAAAAAAAAAAAAAAGTGCTTTCCAAATCCTAAGAAACAAAATCAGTATTAAGTTAGAGGTCTGGTGGCCTTCCATTTATCATTTATAAATTCCCTGATATAAGCTATATGAACAGTAATTATCCATCTTCAGCCTGGCAGGCAGAATTTTGAGATTCTATAATTCCCTGAATTATCTTCTAATATTCTGGCCATATCTAAATTGTTCTTATATTACGGTCATATCAGAAGTTATTTATAGGGGAAATTGAAGGTGGAGAGCAATCACTTTGCCTCATACACAGTATTGCAAAATTTTGTTCCCATGTATCAAATAGAGATGTTAATTAAAATGGCATCATCCAGGAAAAGTAATACTAAGCTTTCTATGGACTTTTTCCACATAATCTTTAAAATAGCATCAGCATAGGGAGTCCCTGGCACCTCTGGGGTACCCATGCCTCCTGAAACTTCTAGCTAAATGACTAAATCTCCGAGAGATATTATTTCCAATATTGTTATCGATGCAACCAATTTGTACCAATACAACTTGTTATCTACTACAGGCAGGTTTTCAGACCACTTCATCTTACTTATCAAATGTGTGGCTCTGACTAAGAGGTGCTCGGTGCTGGACCAAGGATTGGCAGGGTGGGAATGTGTCCTAATTTCCTTTTTCCTAGCCACCAGCAGGTTGGTTTATTCCTGGCATTATTAAGTGCTTCTTCTAACTACTGCATGCCTATGTCCTGCATGCTAGTAATGACATTTTTGGAGAATGGACAGAAAATACAGAGATACAAGACCCCCATTTTCACAACAACCTGAAGAAGGGAAATTTTCTAGCAGCTCAGTACTGACCAGGCAGAGTAATTAGCACAAAGTACCCAAAGAATCAGCTACAATGGAAACAATATGGAAGAAAAGAGATTTTTTACTTGCCTCAGGACTATTAACATACAGAAGAGCTCCAAAAACACTGAAAACACCTAATCGTTGTTTATAGACGGTTTTTAAGTAGGCTTGGTAAGAATATGGATTTGTAGATACTACGGCAGTAAAGGCCAAATAAAGAGAAGATTGATTGGAAATCGTAGATTACTTTAGACAGTTGGATTAGGTAGAAATCACCCTGATGTGCAGTAAAGCAAGCAACAAGAATTAAGGTTTTGAAATAGTGCGAAGCATGTCTTTGAGTGCTAGCATTTTCTTCCTAGGAATAAACTGTCTTAAAATCCCTCTATAAATGACTGTTCATTAGTCTATCAATGTGTATAATGGCTCTCAAAATCATAATAAGAATTAATAATAGTTCAAATAGCAGAAAAGGACATTAATTTCTCACTCATGAATATTAATGCTTTAGCAGACAGTCTCTTCCCGACGTGCTTTCAAACTCTTAATTCGCAAGTCTATTACAGGTTACCTGTTATTTTTACTTTCAAAACCTCTCCACTGGCCACCAGAAGATTTCAAATCACCCTGACTTGGACACTAGTGGAGTGGACGAGAGCAGAAGACAGCAGGAAGGATTAGATCATGGTGTCCTGGTAATGTTCTTCAGAATACAAGAGTGTTTCTCGGGCAAAGTGTATGCTAAAGGGCAACGAAAAGTAGCGATAAGGGGGAGGAAAACTATATTTAGCCCCAGAAGACCAGTATGATGGTGGATTATCAGGACGTGAAAATGATCATGGCAGAGGATAGGCATTAAATATTTGGCTGCAGAACCAGGTGTGTAAGAAGAAATGCAAATGGCATCCCAGAGTGCACTCCGTGAACTGACAGCATCCCCCTAAGGCCCTGCATCTCCTTTCCAAGGGGACATAGCAGGTGGATAGAGAACCACAAGAAGGGCAAGTTCAGGTGTTGGTGCTTCAGTGAGCATCTTATGCCAACGCATCACAGAAATTAAAGCTGAACAGTAAGAAATTCTTTATTGTTTTTCCCCCTCTCAGCACTCAAAGACTGTGCAACAGGACCTTAAACTCGAGAGAGGTTGTTCTCCACCTAGATCACTTTGAAAAGAGAGGTAAGCAAGCTGCCAAGAGTAAAAACTTTCAGGTAATGCATTTCTTCACATTGTGCATTTAACTGCACTGCATCTCTAAATAACTGTGAAGGGAAGGATCTTGTGAGATGTATTTAACCTCATTATCTCTGATGCTGGGTCTTGAAAAGCTTTAGTTGAACTAAAGACTCTTATGAATATAAAATCAAAGTGAGCTGTACATTAAGGGTTTCATATTCCCTGACAGCTGCGCATGTGCACACAGAGCTCTCATTACCAGTAATGGCAAACATGCATGCCCATCCTTCAGAAAACACATCTCTAAGTACTTTATTGGGTTTGGGTTTTTGCTAGAGATTTTCCTCTATTGGATCTTTAATTAATATCCTACTAGGCTTTTTCCCTTTAAGCTATCCCTTTCCCCCCCTCCTTTCCAACAGAAGTAAACCCCCAAATCACTCTGGGTTTTTTTAAGTCAAGTTTTTCCAAGCCTATACAGTTCTACAAAATGCACCTGCATATATTAAATACAGAGAGGGTTAGCAGCACACAAACCACAGAAACACATAACAGAATAAATGCCCTGGACTTTGAAAACACTTTTGATGCCTGACAACTTCAATAAAAAAAAAAAAAAAAAAAGGCAAAAAAAGCAAAGGTAGATATGAAAATGAGAACATGAATGTTTTTGCATTTTTTTTGTGATCACTGCAAGGCAAGAGTCTGCAACCTTGTGGAACAAAACACACGCATTTCATTCTGATTAACATAAAGACAGCCCCTTCTAACATGATTCACAATTATTAGTCTCTCTCTTGTGTTTGGGGATATATGGATTATCAGCCTAGCATATTTTGAATACATACACATTTTAATTCCTTTCCTAAACCATTTCAGACACTACAGTTAAATCGCGTATACAAAATTTATAGATCAATGATTTGCTATTTTTTCTCCAGTTAACTAAATGCGGTAGGAGATAAAAGGCAGTCAAAAACAATAAAAAGACAGGATCACGGATAATGGAAGGTAAGTCAGCTTTGTGATGCCTCTGTTCTTCTATTTTAAAGTTTATTATTATTTTTATATAACAGGCTATTTCACTAGCTTCTACTGTATCTGATGTACTTACTTATCGCCTCCACAAACTGTTCAAAGAAGCAGTATGGGAACAGCGGCTCAGGCAGCTCTCTGAAAAACATCTTGAGTGCTCCGGTGACAACGTGGATGTCCTCCCACTGGCTGTCGTCCAAATTCAGCTTCTCTTCTGGGAAAACACGAGGAGAAATGGAACAACTGGTTTTAATGAAACAATTACAAGACACTAATTATTATGTTAATGTTTGCCTACTATCATCAGCAACCGTTAACAGCCTTCTGCACCTAGAGGTTTGGTGCTGTGCATGTTTTTTTTTTTTCTTGGGTTTTTTTTTTTTTTTTTTGTAGGAAGAGAACATTTTCAATGGAATACCATCTGTAGGAATGCAGCTAACAAAAAACAAGAGACACAAAGAGACAGTACCATTGACACAGTATGTCAGATACATTTATTCCCATAATGCATCAGTATGAAAATTAGCATCACCGCTCAACATGATTCAAAGCTATTTGGTTTTGAGGCCGAGGGGCTAAGAGTTGCCAACGATGGACGGCTCAAGGGACCGGCCTAAAGGCCTTGCTGAGCCAACAGGAGACATATGCTAAACATGGCAATAGAAAATGAGTTATTGCTTTACATGTGTTAGCCTTGCTATGTACAAGGGAATAATGGGGAACGCTTTTCTCCTTTTTTTGCCTGAATGTAATGTCAGCAAGGAATAGAGTACTGTGAGAGAAAGGATATTAATTCCTTCTTACTGCTTCAAAAATATTTTGTTTGGTTTTCATCTCTGGGAGGAAGATTTGCCCAGCAACAATATTAGACAGACCCCTGTTGGCCTACCTTGGCTATGCAAAGCTGTCAAAAATGATAACACACTAAAGACAAACCACAAGTGCTTACAAAACTGTTTTGCAAACAAAAAAAAATGTTTTCTTTTGAAGCTTAACTGAGCTGAGGAATTTAAATATAAAAGAAACTAAATGCTAAAACAGAGTTTCTAATAAAAATAAAACAAGATTGGGTGATTATTCTATTTTTCTTTGGGTTTGTTTTTTTCTTTTTAATTCTAGTAGTGTGATACTGTTAGAATATAATAAACAGTGAGATCATAATCCATATAAAACTCTAGGAAAGTGCAAATCCTTATTAGTCCAAATTAAAATGATACACACTTTCTCCAAGTTCTGCTACTCCAAAAATGGAGTTTGCTTTTTTTTTCCACATGTGCTATGATTCTCTTTTTCAGAAAATTTCAGTCTGAATGCAGATTGAGGGCCAACCATGAAAACTACTGAACAAATTTAATTTGAAGCAACATAATCCTGAAATGTTTTACTAAATGTCACTGAAATTTCATGTTTAGCAATTCAGCTGGCTTCAAGAGCAGCCTCTTTATTGAACTGTTGTTAAACAAAATGGTAAAATTATTGGAGACACATGGACACCCACAACTCTGGATCCCTGGAACTCTGCTGCAATACTTTTCTCACTATAGAGTTTACTTTTGAATGGAAAAATCTTATTCAAAATGGAGTTGTCTTTCAACTTTTATTTAATAAATGTTATTAAATGCTTTCTAAATTATTGGATTCAGGAAACGTATACAAATAAAGGAAAGGACCCAATTCCTTAACTTGGAGTAATGTGAGACAAAGCTAGAACAAAGGCAGACTTGTGCATTCCATTTACTTGTCTTGCTTGCTTCTTTGGTTTCAAGCCTTTTTTTTTTTTTCCCTCCCATTGAATTACCTCAATCATAAAAGTAATGATTTGATCTCAAATGAGTTACCAGAGGGGATCTTCTTTAGACTCTGAGATCATATTTGATTGATCGTATTTCAACAATTAGCCTTTTATTTTGCCACACACTATTGAACTAGATCGACAGCATCTTAGCAGGCCAGCTTTAAACAGTCAACTGTTAACAATAGCATCAAAAAGAGAGACCTGATGGGGTTTACTGTCACTTTAAAGAACAGGGTGGGTTTTCACATTGTTGAAATCTGTCAGATATTTTGAAATGTCCCTCTCACTATGGTGCCACACCCCCTGCGTGCCCTTATAATAAAATTGGTTTTACTCCTGATTAAATCATTTTCTCCCTACCCACTACCATACTTCTCATAATGGACCTGTGTGCTCTACAGCTGGTGTTCTTCCCATGGTACCAATTCTTACTTTATCTTTTAAGCACTTTGCTGCTAAGATCTCATGCAGAGTGCTTATGTTTTGTTAAGAGCTTCATTCTTAGAGAAATAGCTTAACACATGTTCTAAAAATGTTGTACAACTTATTGCTTAAAACACATTTAGAAAATGTATAAGTACTGTAGCTTTGGCACAGAACTTTAAGTAGAAACCTTAAAAAAAAAAACAACTTGTTTTTGCCATGCATTTGTCTTAAATGTCTAAAGTGGAATGCTTGACTTCTAAGGCTTTATAGAGACTTATCCTACCAGATTTTTGCACCATTTCCAGCTCTTCAAGGAAACGTGTTAGGAATGTATCATCGTGAAAGCAAAGGGTGTCAATTTTCCCTCTAGCAATAAAAGAGTTTTTAAAAATGTTTGCTAGAAGGAACAAATGCCAAGTAAAAAAAAAAAAAGAAAAAAAAAAAAGAAAGAAAATAGAAGTCCATTCAGTGTAAGACTCTCATTTGGTTCCTACTGGTTGGAATTGCTCACATACCATGGCGATAGGGCCATAAACAAACACACACATGCATTTCAGGCCAGGTTTAAGGGGAGGACCTGACTTTTTGGCTTTGCTCAGGCATATTTCTTATTGGGGTGTTTTGCTTACATAAAGATTAAGTCCCAAATCTGGTATTTAAACCTGACAGTCAAGGACTGCTTTCAGTCAGGAGATACTGTATCTGGGAAGATGCTCAAAATCTCAGAGTCCTAAAAATTTGCTTTAGCTTGTCAGTACTATTTGATTAGTTCAACCATCACTGCCAGTTGATATCATATATCTTAGATACAGACACAAATATGCCCAGAAAATCCCGTAAAATTTATGCTAATACTCGGGCTGAAAAAATAAAGACCACATTAAGGAAAGAAAGAATAGTGCGGGCACTTGTCAAGATTATTAGTTAAAAAAAAATCGATATACAATACATTTGTGAAGGGAATGTGTGTTTTACTGTGTTATTATTCTTAGTAAAACAGCCTTTTCAGCAATACACATTTTAAATGGCCCTCACTATGTCAGAGTAGAACTAAACAGGAGTTCAGCTTTGGTTGAAACATGACATCTTAAACTTATCCTTGTTCAGAAAGGAAGAAGGTAATCAATGGAAAGATCAGCGAAAGAAAAAAAAAAAGAAAATATGAAAATCAACCAAGGCAGTGGAGACAGCTCAGTTTTGAAAGAAAATGGATGTGGTTCCTCAAACCACATGTCCTGCCTGGTATGTAGACCAGTCTCTAGGAGAAAAAGACAGTGATTTGAGAGCGCTGCTTCATTTTTCTTTCAAGATCATTTACAAAGTGTTTTCCCAGCTATATACTGTCTTTTGCCCATACTGCCATTAAAACCTTGCGCACCATGTTCAGAAGTCCTGCTCCACTTTGAGTATTACATATTCCTGCAAGCTGTCTCATGGATGACCCCAAATCCCATGGAAAACAACTCCTGCAAGCACAACTAGTAGCGCCTGGTCTGCTGTGGAGGTTGGCCCTCAAAATACTTTCTAAAGACTTTGGTGAGACGCGTCTTGTTGGGTCTTATCCTGTAATCTGTTTGTTAACATCTCTGCATTTTTCATCCTTTCTCTGCTGCCAGCTGCATGTGGCGGCACGGTGATGGCCATGCCCTGTGCGGTGGGCACCACATACACAACAGCTGCCACCTCTGTGTGCTGTGACAAACCTTTGGCATTTCAAGTTCAACCAACCCCCAGCTCCAGTGCCATCCCAGGGGCCAACGCATATGCTGAGGGAGATGTCCCCCGGAGAAAGTCCTGCACAGCACTGTTAATTAATGCATACAATATCCCTCACATCAAAATCTTTGCTGAAGAGCTGGGTGTGCACAATACATTCCCAGTTTACTGAAAGCTTGGGAAACTTGCTGGACTCACTCATCCCAATAGACAGGGTACTAGTGAGAAATCCAAAACAGAGTCCTGTGGTTGAAAGAGGAAAAGAAAATTCCTCTTGCATGTACTAGGATAAGACATACTGTTCAGTCTCAAACTTGTAGACACCCTTTCTTTCTTTCTTTTTTTTTTTTTTTTTTTTTTTTTTCCAGAACGGTTATATTCTACAAAAAAAACTTGCTGGTTGTTGAAAAAAAAAAAACCAAAAAGAACAGACTCAAGTAAAAGTTCTTCACTTGCATCAACACACTCCATCACTAAATCCCTTTCTGAGGGCTGTTCTCCTGACTGACAACATAAATATGAGTTTGTATGCTAAAGGTGCGTGTGCTTGATCGCTGCACCTGCACTTTACAAGCCACAGCTGCTCTGATTGCTGGTGCAGAGACACAGCGGCCTTCTTGGGCCAAACGGCTTCTTTCAAAGTGATCACACTCAATTTAGAGCAGTAATAGAGCAGAGAGATGTCCAGAGACACGGCAGCAATGGGATGCTGTGAGGTGGTGAAGGCTCTTGCTCATCATATGACAGGGAGCTCACCCCATGGCGATGCAGCACATGATGCTTAGCTTCCTCCCCTGCCAGTAAATTCCATCCTGACATTGCATTTTACATACACACTCCAAAGTGCGTACAAGCCCTTGAACTTCGATTAAATAGCACAGCAGAAGCCTCAACCCATAAAAAACAATATTTCCTTCCCAGCCAGATTTTTGTGAGTTGTCTCCCAGCTAAATAATTCTTCTTCCTTCTTCCTCTCTCCTCTGCTAGGTTTGGGAGGTCTGCTGTCCTGCCTGCATTCAGTGCATGCTCCTTCACTTCCAACAGCGTTTAAACAAATCAAAGAGAATGTCAGCTAAGACAATAATTAAACTTTGTCCACAATGTATTTCTAAGCACCTTCTGCTGAATCCATCCAAAGTTACCGTAGACAAATTATCAGTCAGCAAAAGAAAGCTTGCATGCATTACTCCTTCAGTGCTAGAGGAACGTGGCATGCCCTTTTAACAGAAAACTTAAGCCACAAAGTTATAATGTCTGAGCATTTGTTTATTATTGGACTGCCCATTTCCATGGAGCCCAAACTACTGAGCAACTTAAGCTAAAAAGCAGAACATCTCTCTGTGCATCGAGTGCTGTTTATTCCAGTTCTCCGAGATGACAGTTCGCTGACCTGGGGGCATGCTGGAACAACCAAGTGCTGCTAAGTTAAATCAGTCTATGCCAGAAAAATAAAAGATTTCTGTATTTGGGCACACTGGGTCATATTCATCCTTGCATAATTCCACAGAAGTCCACTGAGAAAAAGCGAGATGAACTATCTCTTTGTTTCTGTGGAAAAGACCCAGCACATTGGAGAAGTTCAGCGATGGTACATCAGGAAAGCATGCAGAGCAGTTCAGAGGTTTGGAAAAGTGGTCAGCTAGCGACGCCATGGCGTCAGGGGAATTTCTGTGCCAATGGTGGCCGCTTGAAACTGGACACATAAAAATATGCTGCGGTACTGAAAGGAGAAGGCAGAAACAGGTATCATCACTAAGACTCTTATAGACCATTCACTGCCAAAACCTGTTCCAGGGTTAGATGACTGCGATATTAGCTTCGACTTAGCGTATCCTATCATTGCGATTTGAAGCAGTAATTACTGTAATAGGATTATAATCACAAATACTTTTAAAATTCATTAAAATTAGCTGAATCAACTATTCCATATGAGAAAAGGAGTGATTTCAAACACAGAATATTATCCATCAAAATGCAGCTGAGAACTCCCCACCTGTCTACAGACCAAGGTACTTCTGCCAGACTTGCTTGGTGGTGACCTGCACAGAAAGAGCAGGAGCAGGTGGGCATACCTAGCCTGAGCAACTGAACCTCCAGGGCCAAATGATTCCTTCCTTCAGGGTCAAAGAAATTCTCAGCTATCCCCAAGGGTCTGCAGGAAGGGACAAGGACAGAGCACAGAGGAATTTCCACCCAGCCTCCAGCCTCCAGCGGTGCGGAGGTTTCTCTGCCTCCGAGGACCAAGCTTGCCCCAGCACAAGGAGGAGGCTTGGCGGACTTTCTCCAACTGACTGAAATTAAACTGCTATGCTGAGTGAAAATTGCATTTGTCTTTGAGTGGCAGGATTCTGTCCTCTATCTAATTCTCTTTACTTTGTTGTTGAGCAGTAACTTCAGCTTCTTCCCAGCAGTTAAAGCCCACTTTATTTTGCTTTTCTTTCTGTTTATTCTTCCCTCTTTATTTTGAACATGACTAATGACTTCCTCATTTCTCTGTGCCAGCTAAAGGATTTTATTCCATTTTCTAGATGGATGCTAGTATATGTGTTTCATATGCCCAAGACTGCAGAACACAAATATTAAATACTTGCCTAGATCAGGAACTTAGTTTTCATGACCCATTTTACTATTCGAAGGCAAAAGTCCATTCTGAATTCTGTTTTCCACTTGATCTTCCTCGCTTAGTCATACGTTGTGTATACATATGTTAGTCAAGGTAAATATCTCCCTTCCAACTTCAAATCTGTTATTAACATATTCTTTTATTGTGTAATTGCTCTCCAATAAGCTTCTCTGCAATCTAATTTTAGAGTTTTTTTTCTTTTTTCCCCCCATTTACAGTCAGGTCTTTTATCAGAATTGCATGTATCAGCATCCCCACATCTACATTTTAAATAAATTGAAGGCTCTCAAGATCTAATACAGAGAGGAATTGGACAATGATTCTCTGTGCCATTTTCATACTTCAAAAATACATTCCTATTTGTATCTTTTTAATTGTACTACTAACTCAGAGTGCTTTAGGATTCTGTCATATAGCTTTTTTGTTCTTCCCCTTCTTGCTGCTTCTAACACTGCTTCTATTTCCATTCTTGTCAAAAGCCTTTTCATAGTCCAAAAATCTGTACACAATGTTTTGTAATATTTGGCAGACTTATATGAAACCTAATTCACTGCCTTCTTATGATTCATGGGTCATAAATTATTTCATATGTAATGTACCCCAAAGGGTAAAAAATTCTTTGTATTAAATTTCAACCCGACAATTTAAGGGTGGGGGGAGGAGGGGGAAAATAAAAGTATTTTTGAGACTTTCTGACAAGATCTGACTTCAATATAAGGTCTAGTGTGTTCTCTTCCACAAAATGCTATCTCAGTATCCTTCAGCAAATAGAAGATTTCAACATGCTACAAGTGAAAACACTCCTGCCGTGACATGGGCTCACTATGGACAACTTTAAAGGAAAGGAGAAATACAAAATGAGTAGCACCGGATCAGGCTGCTGACGCATTAAATCAGCCCTGCCTGCAGTGTTTGTTAAACTGAAAGGGTCTGTACAGAAACAACTGGAAACACGAGAATACCGCCCGATCCTTACTGATTGCACATCGGCAAATGTATTATTGGGACTGACCCCAATAAGAATAAGCTTGTGCCTCAATGAGTGAGTGTCGATAATCAAAGGAAATAATTAACAAAACAATAAAGATCATTATGACTGACTTTATGTAAATTACTTCCAAATGTAAATAGATCAAAGCTTAAGCTAAAATTAAGCAATTCCCCTAGTCCACTTGCAACACTGAAAATGAACATACTTATGATTTTTTTTTCTGTTATAAGGATTATCAATAAAATATTAGTTTACTGCTTTATTTGAAGGACAGAAATTCAAGTAATTCTCAAAATGTTCATCATATATTCCTTATATCTCTAGTCACATTTATTTTGATGGGACTGTTTACAAGAGCAAAGATTACCTGTACACAGAGATCTCTGTTTTCACACAGAGGTTTGTAGGATGTCCAGAAAACAAATTCTAGATTTTTTTAAATTTTTCTTTCTTAATGAAAGGGCTATTTGAAATAGACCAGCTGAAAGAAGTATTCTTATATGAAACCAGGTATATATAAGCTCTGTAAATGCCAAGGACAAAACATTTTATTTTGTATAGAATTTATCTTTTGGTTCACTAAAGTCAAAACACTTCTGTTCATCAGAACTTTTATAAAGGACTGTTTCATAATGTGAATCCATTTGGATTATCTGACCAAAGATAAGACTTCAATGGACTTACTGTATCATTCACCACTGTACCAGTGCCACAAAAGGGAATTACAATTAATTGGATTATGTTGGTCTCCACCCGCTGATTGTAGAAGAGAAAGTCTGAAACTGTAACTATTTCAAACGGACCGTATCTCTCATCAACCATGGGATTTGGGCTTTAATTTACCAATAAAGCTTAATTTCTTCTCTATATTCTCTTCTGGTTAGGAAGAGGTCATTTAGACACTTTATTCAAGTTATTGAAAAAGAAAGGACAGTTTTGTTTAATACTTTCAAACTAGCACTTTAATACTTGCACCTTGCCTTTAGGCATTACTTACTTTCTCTATTTAACAATAAAGTGGGTTTTCTTGAAAAACGCAAGCCAGAGGACCCAGGCCTGTGTTTCAGTCATAAGAATAATTCACGCTTCATCTCCCCTAGTTGAGTTCATGGAATTTTGGCTCATATTGTTACCTAACATAACGATTTGTGATCAGCTGTGTGATGTGTGACCCTGCACAGCACAGGTTCCCGCGCAGACCCAAGGCAGGCAGTTTTCAGTAGCAAGGTCCCACATTAGGTGGAGGCTTGTCTGTATGGGTAGTGACACTAGCAAAGGGAAAGGTACGATTATAACATGATTTGATACATCCAGATAAACTCATTAGCTTGGAAATATTCATATTCTACATCCAGCAGCTTCATCTATCTTAATTAATGTGACTCACATGCTAAAACCCAGCAATACTACCACTATTCTTATTCTAGATGTCCGTATATATATCTATATGCCTAGATCTCTATGTCTATATATATTCTATTTCTGCTGATGTTTGTGCCTAAAGGCTGTTAATATTGTTCTTCACTATCCTTACCAGAAGGTTATTTCAGTGCCTAATTCCTTCTAGTTACCACCCTAAAATATTCAACTTTATATACTTTAAAAACAACTATTAATATCAGTAATGCTTGCTTTGATTCTTTTTTTTTGTTGTTTTGTTGTTGGTTTTTTTTTCAAACTTTCACATTTGGTCTAAGAAATAAAAAGTCCTCAGTCAACTTACTTCAAACCCATGTTGCTTAATTCACATTTGCATTACTTTTTGCTAATATCTGAAGCTCTAATTCCATTCCCTGGATATTAGCAGGACTAGCTACGCTGTTAAAGATAGGAATGCTTCTAAGTGCTTACTGAATCAGGGCATATGAGATGATAATTGTATGTGTTTAAAACAAAACTTTAAACAGGAGGGGATTATATAAGTTGCTAAAACAAATATATCTTCAAGTGCATTGAAGGACTTTCAAATGTTAACAAAATGTCCTTTGATAATAATAGTGCTAATAATAACATGAATTTTCAAATATTTTTATGCATTTTGAGAATTGCATGTTATCCTGAATAGGGAAGGTTCTCAGTATGTGCACTTTTTTCATACATATTCATCAACTTCAGAGCTACGTCCGCCCTGAAGCCACCACACCAGTTAAGGATCAGATACAGGATCCTGTCCGGTTCCAGGCATGGGATAGTATGTGCATTTTAAGTTCTCTTGTACAGTGCCTGCTTAAAAACATTGACATTTTTGTGACAGTGAAAATTGGTGGGGTTTTTGGTTTTTTTTTTTGTGGTTTGTTTTTTTTTTTTGTTTTTTTTTTTTTTTTAGGAATATGTTGCTTTTGAAAATATGGAAGCCCTAAGTTCAAGGCCAAACCCGTGTTCATGAAATGCATGTAATTACATGACTGGCAGAATTAAGAGCTGCGTACACAGAAACACTCGAGACTCAGCCTAGGTCTCTCTAACCAAAAAGTTGACATGCCAAGGCTAGCGTGGGCTTAAAAAAAATAACTCCATCCACCCTGCCACGTGCAATTCCATGTGCGCAGCTATACCTTCTCTTACGGAGCCTCAGAAGATGCATAAGTATCCCAGGGCACACGTAAACACACTTGGCAACATTTATGGTTCCTCCTTGGCAGAGAAGGGGCTGTAATGAGATACGGGTGACTCAGTGGCGTGATGTTTCCCACACACGCCTCGCACTCTCACGTGGAAGGAGGAGGCACGGCCTCTCCTGCATCCACCAGAGCGTCTCTAGCATCACGCCTTTCCCTCCACCTCATGCACACATCCCAGGCTGGCATTTTCCCTTGCTTAGCCAGAGGACCCGGTGCAGATTTGACACGTTAGCGATACATTGGTGCCTACCTTTCCCTTTGGCAGGGTTTAGTTGGAGGTGTGTTCTGAGTGTAGTATTTCCAGTTCCTCTTATTTCACCTAAACTTACAGGCATATATTTCAGGAGAGAAACGGTATGCTTCAAAACAATTTTTACACTTTATAGTACGTGGATTTTTCTTGTTCTTCAGATTTGTCTTGCAAGTGAACTTGGAATAACAGGAGGATTTCAATATAAAATAAGAGATTTTCATGTCTTTGGTTCCTTGATATACATTCAGGTCCCTCCCACAAGAAATATATTAAAACATTGATTAGAACAGAGTAAGATTTCAAATAAATGGAGATTTATACTTCCTTTTGGACACAGAATCTTATAGAAAGTTTCAAGGCAATGCACAACAAAGCAGTTGACAAGAAAGATAGCATCTGCTTTCCTGGCTATTCAAGCTGAAGTTTTTCATTCTAAATGCACGCAATGTTTCCGAAGTTAACATAATTAACTCACGGCAGTCCTGAAACATCATAATATAAGATACAGATGGAAATTCAAAGCTTTAAAAATGTCATATAACTGCAAGAGGATTATCATTTTTTAACTGCACAAATATGAATATTAATTAAAACAGGTGTTTTTATTTCAAACACTTTTGCACACTGTGACACTACTGGGAGGGTTATTTATGTATTAGTCTACTAGGAAGCATATATTGCTTGAAAAATGTGATATGCAATAATAATAAACTTGTGAGATAAAAGAATGACACTCTGTACTGCTTCCTGAAACAATGAAAGACCAGTAGTTCAATTAGTTAGTAATTTCCGTGTGACTATTTGACAGATTCTACTAATTGTTAAGCTCCCACAAACTATTGCTTTACATAATTAATTATATTCAAACACAGACAACAAAGACATGTGGGCCAGTTGCCCTTTTGACAATGTTTTTCGTAAACTGATTTGCTTACCAAAAATATTTTTAGAACTAAAAGATACGAATCTTAAGTGGAAATACACATCAAAACGTTAAAGCAGCTCTCATTTTACCATGGTTATGAGAAAAAAATTTGGATTGTTTAACATATCATTTATGCTGCATGCATAATAGCTGAAGTCTTCTAGCAGAGATCTTTCATATTAATTTAGCATTGCATAAAATTCATAGTAACAGGTCCAAGGGTCAAGCATCATTCATCATTAGTTGAAGTGACATTTGCAACCCTTCATATAGCAGCTGCTTGAAAGGGGAAAAAAGGTATTCTTTGGAAGAATGGGGGGTAGCACACAATCCTTGCTCTATCTGCGGAAGGGAAAACAAGGTGCCACTATGTCAGCATGGTAATGTGCTTAAATTTGGTGATGTCATTCTTCCCTAACCCCCATGAGTCACAAGGCGCAAGGCAGCTGCATTCCTGAACTTAGTAGTTCGGGTGGAGATAAGTAATAACTAGATGTAAATGCATTACATTACTGTGGTTGTGAACATAGCTCTGTGCATCTAAATTATGATTTATATCAGGATGCCATCTTGTTTTTGAGAGTTTTCTACTTGTTAACAAGGCAGCCCTTGTTCTTATGGCATCCTCCAGGCATAATAGTTTCTGGGAAGCCAAATAAGATCACTTTTGAAACTGCAAGACAGCATTCCAAGACTTTGCAGCAGAACACATTGGCCAAATTAGGACTTCTGAAGACTGTTAACTAACAAATAAAATCTTTTTTTTTTCTTTCTTTGTGGCATGTCTTCACTACTATAAAACATTAAGATCAGAACGGGAAATGTGAGCAATTAAAATGAAAATGTAATCATCTGCAAGAAAAGATAAATTTGTATTAAATGGCTAATACTTCACAGTCCTTTTGATATTACAAGTACTTTTTAAGAAAATATATATTTTATGTCAGAGTAATTTTTATTATGTGAAACATGTGATCTCTTTGGAATTACGCACATTTTTAAATTGCAGTCATTAAAACAGCATGCAACACAAAGTAGTTAGATTTTGGAGCTCTGCTAATATTTGGTGATTTTCCTCAACTTTGCTACTCTACCTGAAATGTATTTAATTTATTCATGTCACTACTTATCCACTAGAATTTAAAGCACCATGGTGATTACTAACTTGGACTACTACTTCTTCCTTAAAAAGTTTAATGATTTTTTACAAGGGAAACCAATGCTTTTTAAAGAGTCACTTAGAAGCACATGAAAAATGTTCAAGGGCATTGCTTATTACACATCGCTATTCTACGAGCCACCATAAATTAAGCTCCCAGTCAAAACATTTCTACCAGCGTCAAGTGACTTTTCCGTACTCTACGTATGCATTGTGGAGAGGGTGCACTGGTCTACCCCTGCGTTGAGTCAAAACACAGTGCTGCAGGTATTTCGCAGTGAGATCTCGTTACAGCCAGCAGCAACACTGGGCTTTTACATTGCGTGACAGCTGCGAGCTTCAGACAGATTCCCAACATGGTTTGCAGACCATGTCAGTCACATATTACATTATCTAGAATACAAGATGGCCATTCATCAGTGAGCGATGCATCCTCAAATCAGACAAAAAGCTTTTCCACAAAGGACCACCGCTACTGGTCCATTACTCCCATGGCCTCTCACTTTCCCATAGCTTTGAATAGCTGTGCAGACATTAAACACGTATGTAAAGATGTTATAGATACCAGAAAGGCAGAATGGCTGTAAAAGGAATAGAACAGCGGAGGCAAGATGACTGGCAGATAGGGTTGCCACATCCCCCTTAAAGAGACTGCTCCTTTTCCACACCTTATGTCTCTTGTACCATAAAAATATGCATAGATGTATGTGGGAGCATCATAGCAGATTTCTTGGGATGCGTGCCATGCATCTGAGCTTCGAAGCTGGCTCAACGTTGTCACCATTAAGTCGCAGTGTACACAGCAACACTTCAATCTAATTTCAATTAGGGAAAAGTTACACAGAAACTTCTTTGAGAGTACACATGACCCTACACATAAATACCAATTAAATTCAGTATCATCAGTGTCTTTGCAGTGAACATTGATACCACCAGCGAGAGGAAGGAATTTAAAATGAGGCAACGCTTGATGACATTACCTCCTATCTACAAACTCTGCCTGTGTTAACTAGTACGTCAATGATTAGTAAAACAGTGGGATTCATCTGTGAAGAAATGGGTGAAACGAAGTAATGACATGAAATTTTCATTACAAGCAGATTTTCTGTGACATAAGGTAGAATATTGCATTATTAAGCAACGAAATACTACCTGGTAAAGGAGTAAAAGTGTAACATACTGAGAAGCTACAGATACCAGGAGCCTTAAGAAGTTGCAACTGAGACAACAGAAGAACTAAGTAAGACTGCTTCTCATACCAAGGACACATTATTTCCTCAAACAAGTTGGTTTACGTGCCTTACTATCCCTCTGTCCTGAACTCAGGCAAATCTGTGTGTAAAGGGAATTCCAGCATCCTGAACTGGGATCAGAGGGACCGTATCAGGTTTTGTGTGGGCATGCAGGGTACGCAGGCACTGCACTAAGGGTTGTTCCATTTTCTTTTGTTTGCACAGTCTTTTCTTTAGAAACAATGGAACAAAAAGTGCAGCGAGTTAGGGCTTTAATTCTTGACAAACACTTTTTTTATTTTCATTCAAAACTTAGAGGATTCCCCTAACATGCAGATTACTTGAGGGCTTTTTAAACGTACCTTTCAAGCACAGAATGAAACAACCCCCCAGAACCCCAATACCCTGCAAACCTGCAAGAAGACCAGGAGGAAAATTCATCCTAAAGGTGCTAAGACTCCTTGCACACCATCACTCATTGGTGACTGGGGAGTTTTTACTGTCTTTCAAATCTTCTTTCAATCACAAGATGCCTTAAAGGGACAGAGGTCTTAAAATGTGCTCTCTATCTCCCCAGTTGAGAAAGATACATCGGAAGGGGGTGGGGTGGGGGGTGGGGGTGCGGGTGGGAGAGTCAAGCCACAACACAAAAAGCATTAATGCAAAGAACAGTGGGGTCTCTCCCTAATTTGACTTTCTCTACAGGTGGTCTGCAGCTGCATCCAAACAGGTTACACTACTGCCTTCCCATGGGCATTACAACAAAGTCGGATCTGTATTCACAAGAATACATTTACTAGCATGGGTTGATTCAGGTCTAAAAATAAGAAAAAAACATTTTTCAGAATAGCCTGAGGTAACTCCTTGAGCCAGCAGAAGACAGTAGCACTCTTGTTTCACTGGCTGTGCGTGATGATAAAGGATATCAGAAACCTACTCCATGTGACTCACTGAGGCCCACAGCCAGCTTCCAATTGATTAATTTTATTTGTATTAGTTTGTTCTCCATCGAGTACACAACAGGCCAGACCAAATCAATAAGCAATATTGTGTTTTCTATTGACTCAGGGGGAATTCTCACTGAGACCTGCAACTGCTAGCTGATTTTATAGTTCTGTATATCATCATGGAAACGACAGGGCTCGGAGACCGCTTAGCATAGGGAGAAATGGGAAAAGATTACAAAGGCAAGGTGAGATATTAGTTTTTAAGCTGTTGCACCTACAGGAGGAGGTAGGATTGGTCTGTGCTGCAGCTGGAGAGCTGCAAAGGCTGCGCCCCGCACTGGTGGGATCCATCCAAGGGACGCAGAAGGTGTACGCTGTGCCTAAGCAGTTTGAAAGTGAAAACCACACACAAGCACACATGTGTATGTGCCCTCACTAGCATGCAAAAACACAACATGAATGAGATGAGGCTGTAACTGTTGTGTTCTCCCCCCTGTGCCCACAAGAGTCCCACAGCCCCAGGACAAGGCTGCGAGGTGGTGCTGGCGGTACCCAGGCCTGAGTGGAGTCTGCCAGGGCAGAGCAGTAACCCATCAGCTTGGCGCTGCCAAAATCCCTCCTGCAGACACCACCACAGTGTGCTGCCCCTGTGCACATGTAAACACGTACGTGTAAAAAAAAAAAACACTGAGCCTCCTAAAGTAGACTGTTACGTCTGCTTAAATGGATTTCTGTAGAATTAAGCTAAAACATGCTGCCCCAGAAGTTTTTTCCTCTGTTTTTTCCAGCTGCTCCACAGTACCTTGGGTGGTGAAATCTGCTAGCTAGATACCTCCAAATACCTTATCTTTAACTTTCTTCCCCCTCCCCTCCCCCTTTTTAAAAAAAAAACCAAAACATTTTTAAGGCTTCCTTTTCTTGCAAACAATGGCTAATCAGAAATAAAAGAGCTTTTACCCAAAACTGTTCCACACCACCTCTTCTGCGTGAACTTGCGGACATCCTCAATATAAGAACAACACAGCTGTCATTACCCCTGCACAGATGAAGGCCAAGACACTGACTGTATTGTAATATGCTTTATCTCATTTTCAATAAAACCTGTGAATCCTCACTCTGCCCCGGGTCTCAGATTTCTTGAGCTGCTGTGCTGTGCCCTACCCAAAGGGGAAAGCTGGCTTTTTAGTGTCTAAAATAATATGGTTCTTCTACACAAGACAGAAAAAAACCCCACTGGATACTGGGATGGATGTACGTAAGGGATGGCAGAATACAGCCCAGTGTGTTCTTCCTATCACATACACTTGACAAACTTTAATGAAAAGTCTTCTCTACTTCCTACTAACAGATGTTTCCAATTTTTTCTCTCTCAGCACTTTAAACCACCATCTTTAGTTTTCATGTCTAAGAGACATTATTATAGGATACATCATAATGATATACTGTACATTCATATACAGTATCCCATACAATGACTGGTTGATTTATAATTCAGATCCAATAAAGGGAAAAATTGATTTAACTGATGACTAGTGAAATACTAAATGCATTACAATGTTTGAAAAGAACATCCTTTTCTTGCAATGCTAGTGACATAATAAAATTAAATATGGATATAAGATAATGCCCATTATTATTAGGCAAGTGGAATCAAAGGGAGCAGGAAGAAAAGCAATCTCTACGGATCAAGGAATGCCTAAACTTCCTTTTCAAATGTACAAAGACACAAACACAAATGGAAACATTTCACAAATAAAGTAAATTCAAACAATCTTGAATTACAGTGAAAAGTTAGTTTTCCATTAACTGGTCTTGATCTACCAGGGCTTTCAGTAGTGCTGCCGCATTTGGGTACTGTGTTGGGGGTCACTGTGAATTCCAGGGGTCATTAACCTTTGGGTTTTTAAAGTTTTTTTAAAATATTTCCTTATTATCCATAAAGCCCATAGCAGCACAGACACAATTTAACCCCACATTCAGGGAACTCATATCCCCTCAAATGCCCCACATCTCATCCCTTCTCACTTCTGACTTCTTCCTTCACCCCACAAAACCTTTACTGAGGTTGTTCCCTGTAGCTCACCCCTTCCCAGACAGCTTGCTCTCCCAGAATAGTCACACAATTAATATTGAGGCAATCCAGCCACTAATTTCCACATCTCATTCAAGAGGCTTTAAAACTGCTCCCCTTTCCTAGAAAACTGCTGTGCAGCTGTTTGGGCAACGAGCCTGCTGGGGTGGGAGGGGTAGGTGAGAGCATCAGCAGGTAGAGAGCACAAAGCCAAGGTCCCAGTGAACTTGCTCATGGCTTAGAATTACTCATCAACGTATTTTGCATTGTCAGATCTGAATTCCAGGCCAGGAACTTCAGTAGTACTTGGGGTTTTAATGTACTTTAAGCATCTGCTAGAAGTCAGTCACTTCAACATTTGCAAATATCTTTGTTTTTCCAGATGGGTAAATTGCTTCTAATACAAAATAACTTCTATTCGGAAGCGCCTGTGATTGCTCATACAGTCTTAGATTGATGGTCAGTTTTTTATAGTCCTGGTGCAGTAGTTTTTCCTTTAGGAACATGCTCATTTTGCTTCTGGAGAAGCAGTGGCAGACAGTAATCACTGTGGAGCCAGAGCCAACAGAGTTTATTGTAATGAAAGAATCATACAGTTGCTATAACTAAAATAACACCCAAATACTGGCACTAAGATATACCTCATTTCACTGTTGCAACAGTAACAGTTTAAAACACTTTAGTAATCTCAGATATTTTACAGAAAAGTTATTGTTGTCTCTAAAAATCTTCAGGGATTTTAATATATATTATGGAATTCAAGGAACCACTATTAATCAGCTTGCAAAAATGCACCAGCAGAATCTGGGGGGGGTGGGGGGTGTCAGCTAATTTGTGCTTAAACACCTACATTTGCATGTGCAAAACTGGATAATTATGCTCCTAGCTGCCCATTCATGTGTACAGATGGGTGCACCCACACATTTTTGCGGGATAATTTTTGGAAGCCGATAGAAAATACGGTCTTTAAAGATTTTAATAAGGTTGGCAAAACATACTTTCTTTGCATAAAATTATGTAGTTCCCAAGTCTAAAATTACTTTGATTTAAAAAATGAGAATTGGCAAGGGATTAATCCATAATATGGTCTAATTACTTTTTTCTTAAAAATTAAATGGTCAAGATCTTAACTCAGAATAGTGGTTACTGTTCATGAACTGAAACTAAGAAATAGAACAGAATAAGGAATTTTATTAGGTGTCTAAATATGTATTTAGCTAATAGAATCCTTTGGCTGAATAACAGGTATAATAATTATGAAAGCATATTTAATTTATACATCTGAAGCATAAAGCTCTACTAATTATATTTTTATGAGATTGAAATGCAAACTGGGCAAAGCTTGGAAGTAAAAAGTAGAACTGACTTGCTGTCATTAACTTGCAAAACCGCATACATTTCTAAACACACACATTCTCAAATGAATGAAAGGAGAGGAACACAGACAGGCAGACACAGAGGTTCTAGGAAGCAGGTAATTAGCACATATTTTGGCCCTTGCAGATGGTCCTGGTGGCTTTTATTTAACCTTTGCATTGTTTAAAATGCTGAAAGTTTAATTCTTATTTATCAAAGTGCATTCAGCAATGTTCAAAGGACATTTGCCAGTCTGTAACATATAGGGCTTGCTAAACATTGCTCAATAAACAGATCAGGTTTTTGGTGAGGATTGAATTTTCCCTGTCATATTCAATAGGAAACACAATATTAAAGCAAGGATACCTCTTTTTTTTTATTTTTTTTTTCTCACTGTTATTTTATTATTTCTTTGTTTGCAGAGGTTACTTCTATCAGTAAGTAAATATCACCATGAATTTCTCTTTGTCCTTCATCAATCAAAACCGGTCAATTATAAGACTAGCGCAACTAGATCAAAACTCCAGGCTGTGTAGTCATATTACTACTCATATTATTACTAAAAGCGCATCTATATTCCAAACTGGGATACCATAACCCCTTTGTCATTTTCCAATAAAAAAGACCATACCAAATAGGCAGAGCACACCGTAATTAGCAGCTGGCAGAGAAAGCTGTAAATCTGTATGAGTTCTGAACGATTTGCTTACATTGTTGCTTTGTTGACAAATGATGCTGTACATGTTAATGTTCCTGAAATGTCCCCATTGCACCTGACGTGCCAATAAATGCCAGCCAGCTGTATGAATTATGGAAATAAGATTTTTGTTTATGAAGGTATCCCAGACATTTATTTTACTGCATGCCTCTTGACAGATTTAATGTCTGGAGTTACATTGAGAAGATATTTGCTACCTGACATAATGGATAATGGAAACTTTAAAGGCTTTTTTTAATGATGAGACTAATATATTTTTTTTTTAATTTTACCTTGTGGCTACACATTTACTCTCAATATAAAGCTTGCATATTTTAAATGAAATGCTACTAAATTGTTCCTAATGTACAATGAGTTGGATGAAACCGGTGCTGCAGAGTATGAGAGAACAGAGGGAAAGTATTTCCAAGAGCTGCTAAAGCGAGAACGCTACATGCAAGTTTACCTATTTTCTCTCAGTTTACCGCCTGCACACATCTACTAGCATATCATTAGCATACAAAGGTAGCTGCTAAGACTTAGGCATCTCTAAGTACAATAAAAATCTTTTAACGGATGTATTTATAGCGGGCTTCATAAAACATTCATTTAAGGCAAGACACAGGGAACACAGAAACCTGTACATCTACCAACTATATTTAACTGGATGCAGAATCAAAAAATCTGTGGCTGAACTCTGAATATTTAAAAGCGAGGTGTATGCTCTTAAGCAAAACACACACACACAAATGTCTTTATGTATTAGAGACACAAGAACTGTTATTCCCACCCCGCTTTTAGCAAGCATCCTTATTCTGGCTAAGGAGAAGGATCTCAGGCATCCCGCCTCTGAAACATAAATTGGACAAGGCTCATCTAGAGACAGGTTTGCAGGTTACTCTCAGGTTTGCTCCGAAGCACACACTGTTTCTGCAGAGCTCACCGTGCAGGGAGCCCCGGAGCTCATCCTGTGCCGTGGTGGGCAGCAGGTGCTGGCTCCCGGGAATCCCAGCACCACATTTTCCCTGCCCTGCAAGCGGGGAACCTGATTCCCACTCCAAAGTGGAAAAATTTAGCCTGGCAGAAGAGCCTGTACTACGCAAGCTCTTCAATTCTTCCTCTATTAACACATGTTAGTGTATTGTCAAGAGGAACAATAGCAACCCCACAAACTATTTATTCCATCAAGGACAATTTATTGTCTTTTGTAAGTTCATTTCCAGCTTCTGAAGCTTAAGAGAGAAAAATCTGCTGGTTCTTTAAAACTTCAGATGTTAGGGACTATTTGTAGTCATCATATAAATGGGGGTGGTAACCAAATTAACCAAATTCATTTTGTAACCACAAATCATTCCTATTAAAATACTCCCTTCTCACCCCACCTCAAAAGAAGAATAAGAATAATAAGAAAAAAGGAGTCCAGATGGTTAAAATTATTTTTAAGCAAATATTTAGTGGTTACAGTTGAATTCTTCTGGCACACATTCTCCACTACAAAAATGACACCCCACATTCACTGTGTTAACCATTTTCCAATGTGCCAGCCAAATGAATGCCTCAGAGAACACACACACACACGTTATGGAAGCATTATCAGAAACACTATAGTTAAGGCTGCTTTGCAATTTGGACAGAAAGGAGGGCTATTTTACACCATGTGGTAGAATTTTGTCGCCAGGTACAACACGCAACTCCTCAACAGACAACTGAGTTTTGTAAAGCCTTCCCTTTCTTGAAGTAGAACCATTTTCCAGCACTTTTCTTTATTGCTAATGTCATTGGAAACTATTTGGCAAGTGGGATGGAAGGGGGGAAAGGCTTGTAACTATACATTCGCAGTCACTGCCATCTCCATGTTTTGCAGTTTAGAAACGTTCCATTAAAACACAAAAAGTACATTCCTCTGCTTCTCCTAATGCAGCCTGTACAAGAAGCCGCCCAAGGAACTCCCTTTGCTGCTCTGACAGTCGCTTTAATTCTCCCGTGATTTTTCTCAGGCTTGTTCACACGTTGACCCACGCTACTTGGAGCACACTGATATTATATCCTTGCATTTTCAACAGATTTCACCACCACCATGCCCATGCCCCTATGCACAGCCAGTTCATGCCGCAGAGCAGACCGGTAGGAGGCTGACGGGTAGAAGTAAGAGTGCTGGCACCAGTATGGGGCTGGCTGCAGTGATGGATGGCCGGGGAAGGTGTCCCCCTGTAGAGCTTCTGTAAACTGGTTGCTCCAGTCTGGCATCCCAGGAGGCTTGCCAGATGGAGAAACCTTCTCTGCAGCAGAACTGCAAGCTGTGCTTCTCGGGAAAGTCAAGGCTGTAACCCTTTCCCTCTTCCTCCACATACCCTGTTGCTTCCAGATTTCTTTCGATGCCTACATATAAACAACCAAGACTTGCCTCTAATCCTTTATCCAGAAAATTAACCCCAGATAACTTAACACTGTATATATAGCTTTGGGAATAGAAGGTAATTCATTCTAGGTCAGAGCTAAAACCGTGCATGTGATTTGCATGAAATGGATGCGTGCGTTGTGGTTGCTCACATTTTTTGAGAGGAAGAGAAGTTTGTTGTGAAGTTGCGGTACTTGGATATTACAGTGTTTGCATGGTCAGATTTATCAGTCCTGCAGATGTTAAGGTCGATTATTTGGTGATCTTCATCTATGGTTGATGAGAGACTGCTAGTAAAAACTCTGAAGGCAACAATGATTTAAAGTATACAAAGGTTTATTTTGGTAGAGGTTAAGGTCTGAATTATATATGTTTGTTAAATGAAAGGAAATACACATCCCCCTCTCTACGTATGTGCATATGCACACCTGTTTTATATTGGTGTAACTTCTCTGATCTCAGTGTTTTACATCAGGATACCAAAAGGTAAATCTGACCCATACCATAGAGTCTCCAAAGGGCCAACTCTCATTATTTTTGTTACAAATGCCTATATTTTGCTCAGTGGAAGATTAAAGCTAATGTATAGCAGAAGAGCGATGTAAGGAATCCCCTGGTAAGTCTCCATCCTCCTTTCGGTACCTACGCAGTGGGTAGCACAGGAACTCAGGCTCCACTATCCATTTTCTCTTTCACGTGCATGGAATTCATTGAAAGTAATAGGAAGGAAATTACAGTAGTCTCACAGGTCTCTTACAAGAGATCACTGTGTGGAAAAATGTGACTTGTCAAGAGCTACTTTCTTTGTATTGTTTCATGAGAAAATATACCATAAAGAATAGCTGAAACCTAAAAGCTTTGCATTCCTTTTCCAGTATTAAATCAAACCAGATATTGGTACAAGGTGCAATTTTGCTGGAGACATACCAAAAGGTGATAAAATCCCTATTGACTGAGGCCTGTGGTTGGCATAAAACATATACTCCATTTCCAGTAAACTATTGCATAAATATTTGCATTTTCCCTCTGCAGTTCACCGTTTAAGTAGTCCATTTACAACCAAGAAAATAAACACACAAATATCAAATAAACAAAGGATAGAGATCTAATTAAAGGCTAAATTTACTCCCTTTGAGGGAGCAATTACTCCCAAGTAATCTTGCTCTTTCCACATATAGGTAGAAATTTTCTACCAAGGAAGAAGAATACCTCAATCAAGCCTGGATAATTTGTGTGTGAAACAACACAGGTATTCTACAGACTTCCCCACGTGTGTCCAGCCCTGCAGAAAGGAGGGTTTTGAGGAGCAAAGCGCTCCCGACCTCGTCATGGTGAAGGCAAAGCCAAGCCAAGCCACGTCACAGCAGAGGACCGCCACCATTAAACACCCCGTTAAATGGCAATGGGGGTGGAAGGAGCACTAGCCACCAGGGCCAGGCTTCAGTCGCGTTGCATTTTATGATTGAACAGTAAATCCCAGGAAGGTGCTTGCCCGCGGGCAGGGCAGTTTTGCTGGCAACCTGCAGCATGGGCACGGCTCTGCCATTATCTTGTTCTAGAAAACATTACCTGCCTCGCTTCCTATTACTTATGTTCTGTGCTGAAGAGTGGCATGTTGATTAATTACTACTCTAAAGTGCTTATAAAGCATCAGTCCAAGGCAGGTTTACTAGGTTGGGGCCTCCCATGATTTATTGACTAAGGAGAAAAGCAAAGGCCATTTGTGAAGGAGCATTTTCTTCTGGGGGGGAAGAAAAAAATAATAAAAAGTAATAGTAAAGCAAGTTATCCATCCTCTGCTCCCCCAAATTAAAATGTCTGACCCCAAATAGTAAAGCCAAACACTTTCTTCCTCTGAAACTTATGCAAAAAACCATAAACAGCAACAGAGTTTTATTTATTTCTCTTTAAAGGACACACTGCAAATGTGAAGAAAGAAACCAACCCCTCAACCTGAATCAACTAGTAAGAAAGGTCTGAAATGTTTTCTTTTGCGGATGTAGGGAGCTGATCAGAGAGCTTTAAAACACTTAGATCATTTCTGCTCTAATATTTTTTGCTTTTACAACATTGTTGTTGGAAAGGCAGAAGAAAAAGCAAAGCATGAACTCACTGACACACACACACACACACGAGGCATATCCACAGGAAGGATTCATTTGGGTTTGGTTTGTCTCTGTTACTATTTTGCTTGCTTTTTTTTTTTTTTTTTTTTTAACCAGTAGTAAACTGGCACTTTGGGTTTACTGCGCTTCACTTACTAAAGCCTTTTAATAGTATATAGTGCAGGAATGTGAGAGAAAAAGATTCCCATATGACAGAGACCCTTTGATATCGTTACTTCAACCAAAACTTTGAAATTTTGTAGCTGGTTTTGTGTGTAGCATATGACAATTTTTTTTCCCCAAGTCTTACAAACTTTGATTTACTTAACTGCTGTCACTGATGTGACTCACAGAGAAAGAAAGCATGAAGAGATTGAGAGAGAGAAATAACTAATGTGTTAGTCTATTTGATGGCACAGGATTATATGGTACAATAATTAGTGCAGCCTGTATAAGTAGTCTACAAAAAAATTTTGGTGTCAAAGAAAGAAAAGAAGAAGATAGTGTCAAATACTTCCAATAATTTTATCACAATTTCATTACAATATTATGTGGGATTTCTAATAAAATTCCTTTCTGTGTAGTAGATACAGTAAGCATGAGAGAAAAAGGAGATATATCCCTGTTTTTGCAGAGAGGAACACAGCATCTTCCCCTGGATTTGGTGGGACCTGACACCTGAGGAGCTCACACTCATTACCACGTATTCTGCAAAACCCTAATGTAATACCACACTAGCATTACTTTACAACATCATGCTGAATGATAGCATTAAAACTTCATGAGCAGTGTGATTGAGGGTGGCTACCTTTCTTCTGGAAAGATGTAGTAGATGGTTGATAACCTTAAAAAAATAATATATATATATATATATGTCTTGTAATGAACACACTTTTTTCTACTGCTTGTACCTGGCAAGTAAACATACAACCTACATCGCAGCAGAGCCTTAAAACATGAGGGCCTCCAAGATAGCCCTAGATATTGCAAGTGGGATTGTTAATTCTGTTAGAAGAAATGAAGACTTTTCCTAGGGGGAGCATAGGCAATTTGGGGATTTCCTCCTCACTCCACTGCTGACCGCCTGCGCAGTCCCAACTGCTCACCTGTGCTCGTCTCCAGGCAGACTGAGGCGAGCTCTGGAAGCAGCCTGGAGAAGGATACCAGACACATACAGGTGGGATTCAACTCCCTGCCTGCAAGTGTATCACCCTGTCCCAGTCATGACCATGTACAGCGATCACACACCCACAATTTGAAGGTGAATATAAATTTTGCAGATCTACCACTTTCATTAGGAGGTATCGATGCCACAAAGCTGAAAGGGAGGATTTCCTCCAGAACCTGCTGAGATGCCTTGTCCTTAGCTTGCGTGCTTTGCTCAGGGGAAAAGAATGGCCTCTTACCTCTCTGTGGTGTAGTTTACCTATATGCAAAATGAAGACATGCTTGCCCCCAGGGGGTGTAGAGAAGCTTAATTAAACAAGAGATTCTTAGCCTTAATCAGACTTCTCTCACTTGCTAAGTACGTGGGGAAATCCTTCAGTTCAGGAACAAACTTGACACCATAACAAATGAATCAGCTTCTTTACTGTTTTGCCGTTGGGAGTTATTTTCCTTGGGAATAGATATTTATGAATCTCTAAAAAAAAAAAAAAATAAAAAAAAAATTACCCAAACCAAACAAAACCCCAAATCCCCATGTTTCTATCACTGCTGATGTTTTTCCTTCATATTAAATGTTTCTTGCAATTTTATTTTATCAAGGTCATGCCTTTAGGAATCTGTTCCATATTTTGTCTAAACCCACAGAATACGGTGGATTGCAAAGCGCTCACTTAATTCTAGTACAGGGGTAAGGATGTGTATGACAGGAGATGTGATAGGTGTGTGAGAGCTGTGATGATGGCATGGGGCAGTTCTTCACCCCATCTCATCTCTCAGCCTCAACTCCTTCCCACTGTGGCTACAGTGGTTTGGGAGAGGGTGGACCCCATCACTGCGGGTTTGGTCTCCAGCCCCAGAGAACTGAGCATTGGTCTTGCCAGATGCTGGACAATTTCTGTGACATCCAGGGCCTTCTGGATGTACAAGGGCTTCAACATGTTTTGAGAAGTTCAGAAGTATTAAGGTGGCATTCTGAAGCACACAGGATCACATCTGTTTTAAAGCCAGTGGGTTATTTTTAAATAGGAGCTGGTAAAGACAGGCAAGAGTTTCACAAAAGTAAAGGCTCAATGATTTCACTGAAATATTATCTATTTGTGGAATAAATAGATGCGGAGCCAAATAATTCTGAAGTATCTAAATTCCACCTTCCCTCTCCCACTCACAGAATCTGCTTTAAAGCAAAAATACCAAATTAATACAAGAATTATAGTTCTCACGGTATCTCCTGCCAGGCTAAGAAGGTACAGAGAATATCCTGAGAAACTCTGTTCTTAGGAAATTTCAAGTCTGGTTTTGAAAGTTATTAAGGGTTCACAAACTTAAGAGAAATATCCAAAGTTCTGGTCTATGACTTGAATAAAATCTGAACTCTGGCCCTCTGATTGTAAATCAGCAATATGCACGTGAAATATGATTTTTCCCCTCCTAAGCAAAGCATATCAGTGGATCAAGCAGAGGCAGAAGAGGTATCAGATAGAGCACGTTCCTTTTTACTAATGGGCACTCTTGGTTCCTTCTGCTCTAGCACCCGCCTGTTGGGAGGAGATCTGAGGCTGGTGCTTGAAGTCAAACAAATCTGGGCCAAGTTTATTCATTTTCTAAATCGCAATCTCTGCAATGCCCTCCCATTCCTATTCCTCCTGTCCCACTGCTCCTCTTGAGTTTTGGCGCTTCCCCAGCCCTACCTCCCCTACCTCTCCCAGGGTGCTCCCGGACATGAGCCTTGGCTCTGTGGTGGCTTCCCCAGTGAGACCTGGCTGACAAGACTGAAATACAAGCTTAGCATAGGAATTTCTTAACTGTTTTACTCTTTGGTAGCACCAGAGCCAGGATTATTTGCAAAACCTCCCAGGTACACCGATGCTCCACTGGGGTCCTCTTCCTCCCTGGTTTCATGGTGTACCCAACTGGCCAACGGTTTCATGTCTTCTTGCCCCCACCAAATGATTTTCCTACATCCAGCTATGGCCAGTACCTCCAGGCACACCCTTTCCAGCCCCAGCCTGTATTATTTTCTGCCTGCGCTCCACCACCACCACATTTCCAGTTGCCCCCCCAAGTTCCCGTGTAGCCTCTATTGTTCCTCAGGAAGGGGATGGTTAATCAAGAGACAATTACATTGAACAGTCTTGGGCAGTTGCGTGGTTTCAGCACAGCGATCGACAAGATGCTGCCTTCGGTGCTCAATGCCCGTTAAAAAACGCTCTTGCCTGGTCCAGCCTGCTCATTTCAACTCGCTGGGCCACGTCGTGTTGTCCCCTGAATTGCACCTACCCCACCGAGGCTGTGTTATAAACTGGGTCACTGAACTGATCTAGGTTAAAAATATCCCAAGATATTCTTTAATGAAGTGTCAACAACTATTCTCAGGCTGAAGAGCAACTGGAATACCTCCTAATAATCTTGCTTACATATGCAAAAAGTATGCCCTAATCTAAAATGTATTTATAATATAAAATGGAGTTCAACATTTGACCTGAGCATATCCCGCTCTGTCACACAGACAAAGGAAATAAAAATGTGTTGCTGTAATTTCCTTGACAGCAAAAAACCAAAACAAACAAGAAACCTCACACATATATGTCTAGGCCAATATATATGATAATGTGAAACAATGAGTTAGATTTTTCACGGCCATGTTGAAACTCATCTTGTTAGTTCTAAAACTGCTGCATATAAATGATTTTTTTTTAAATATAAAAATCTAAAGAAATAAATACATCATTAAAATTCCATTGATTAAAACTTTTACTGACTTTCTGTAGAGTTTGGAACAGGAAGGCTTCACAGCCAGGGCTATGAACATTCTTCTCGGGAAAAATAGCATAATGGTGATTATTATTGTTTTTATTGGTGGTGTTGGTTTAATACTATTATTATTATTATTATTAGTGACAGTATCACCATCTGGATTATTATAACCACAGTAGTGACAAGATGCCCTAATAAGATCCATGCCCCATTGTATCAGGCATTATAAAAGCACAGAGTGAGAGTGAGAAAAAGTTTATCATCTCAGCAATTAAGGCAGACAAAAGGTGAAGTGTGAAACAGAGGCACAAAGAGATGAACTGACACAAGAGCCCATGGAGAGCACCAACGTTAAGCCTCAGATACCTAGAGTTAGCATCTGTTTAAACGCAGGCTTGTTTAGCTATATGAATATACATGTATTAATGCATCTCACGTTATCCAGCTTGAAGAGTGTATACCAGGATTAAAAGCAAAAAACCGGAAAAAAATGATTTGGCGTTTTGTTTTCCTTAGGTAAAAGACAACTTAATCAAAACTGGACAGACTAAAAACCACCACAGCACAGAGCAAATGTGAAATTGAGTTTTGCTGGTGACTAACTTCAGTCAAAGCAATGTTTAAACCACAACCCATTAAGGACAAAAAAAAAAAAAAAATAGTTCTGAGAATAACTGCTTGTAGGATCTATCGTGATTCCAACAAGCCATGGCAATGTACTTCCTATTGGGATATGGACGGCACATAAGAAACTGGTGTTATTCCAGCTGATGAAGACTCTGGTTAAAAGGCGGCAGACAACGTGCATTTTCCAGCACAGAGAAATTTCTTGCAGCTCTTACAACCGACCATTATGTATCTGAGTCCAGAAAGCCTCTCTTGTGTTTTGCATATTTGATAGCAATGAGTTAACTATGGAACAGAAAGGAATATTAACATATTTTTTTATTTTTCTTGTATTTGATTTTGATTCTTATTATAATTCAAATGATTCATATACTTGGCATCATATACTTTCTCTTACATTTACTTTTTAGGTGTCTTACAAAGCCTGTTTTATTGGTGGGGCTGCTATAATTAATTTTTTAAAATAAAAATATTTTTAGATTTGTTCATGTTTAAATAGGCCAGATATTCCAGCCTCATTTACAGATGTGAACATGTCCAAAATATTTCAGCAGCTTAAGCCCTTTTTCCGTGTTGCATTTAAACAGTCAATTTTTGAGAGCTGCTTTTTGTCTCAAAGTTATTTCAAGTCTCATCTTGTCATTAAGTTACACTGTGAGTAATCTAGAGTTCTGGTTCACACATGACAGTTAATGATTCTACATTCTAAAACAGAAGAATTCAAAATTATGCCTTACATTACCTAGAAGGAAAAAAAAAAATAGTTTTTAATTGATGGAAAATAACTTTGTCAAAAGTAGAACTGTAAGGTTTTTAGCAGATAAGGTATTACTGTAGTTTTCAGATCAAATTCATAGAAACAAATACAGAAAATGACATTTAGCTGCGAGATCACATTTCTGTAAAGATAAACTGTAAGCTCTGTACAACCATTGCTACCAAACATTGTTTATCCGAGCTTTAAATTCTACTCCCAAATTTGAATAGACTGCAGAGCTAGCAGTGTTGCTGAGGAGCAATATCAAAATATGTGCCTCCTGGGTCTAAAAACCACAAGTTATTTTAGCTTCTGCTAAGAATTGAGGGATTTTTTTAAAAAAAGTTGAGTACAGTAAGTAAATAAATAAATACATTATCTACCTTCGTGACCTTTCTTTTCCTGAAAGCAAACAGCGTCCATCATTTGTAACTTGACTTTCCATAAAAGTAACAGTTCATAAAAATCTGTGAAACTACTACCGGGAACAAACAAATTAAACAATGACAATGTAATAAAATAAAACTGCTGTTATACTCCTATAGCAGAAGAATTGCTTCTTCGCTGGGATTAATACATCTTGCAGAAAACAATTTTAAATAATGTGTAACATATGGATTCGGCTTTTATTATTCTTCTAAAAGAAGACAATTATATTTATGTGATAAACTGTTCAGTGTTAGTAGCATAATGTTTATATTACTGGCCACTTAAATAGTCTTTGGCATAGTTTTATAAGGAACAGAAGCCTCCAGATCTTTTGAAATCCATCTTACAAAGTAAGTCCTGTCTGTTACTGGAATGCAATGGTTTTACATAGTCTTCTTGCTGGGAAAAAAAACATCCTGCAGGTAATCTCGTCGTTAAACTGCATGCATGAAAAACCTGCTGATGCTTTAGCTACGTTTCGTATGGCATTTTAGGGCTTTCTAACGAAAAGTACGACAGCCTCGTAGCTATTGGGAAATAGGAAGGGAAAAAAAGCAACTTTCAATTTTAACTTTTTGGAAATGGATGATCATGATACGCTCGTTTCTATAATAAACCTTTTCAGGGTGTTTTTCTTAATCTCCTCACTTTTATTAGCAACTAGTTCCTAGGCTCTTTTCTTTTGCTGGGAGATTACATTCAAGAAAAGAGTGAGTTTCGGGTAGTTTTCAAGGAGCTGTTTTTGTCCCCATTATATTCCAGATAATTTTCAAAGGGATTACATAGAAACCATGGAAGTATTTATCTCGATAACTTCCAGTGCTTCTGAGTTGAAATTGTATGCATTTCAAAATGGAATAGGAATGTATTGCCAAATAAATATTTTCTGTTGCTGCTGTGTACATAGATTTTTATTGTAAGCATTGCCGGCAGCAGCCTTCCTGCATTGCTGGGATTCTGCTGTCCTGTGTGTCATTCAGATAACAAGATCATTTGGAAAAATTATGCAGGGTGAGCGAATGTATTTATTTAGGTTTATCAAAAAAGAAAGGGGGGGTGGGGGGGGAGAAATACTATCAGTTTGGGGAAACGTTACTATCCTCGTTTTTCACTCCTAAAGTACAAGTTTGGTATTTTCAATTCTTCACTTTTCGATTACTTTAAAAGTTGGGTTTGTTAGAAAAAGATAAAGAGTGTAACCTAATGGAAGTGAAATCTGCATATTCAGTTAATTTAGGATTTATTATCCCAGTAACTAGACTTGCAACTGTTCTAAAATCATTTTGACTGAAGACTTGAGAACAGTACGAGTGGATGGCTACCCCCACCCCCATTCTTAAAAGAAAACCTGTGCCTGCTGCTTCCAATTTAGTGCAATCATGCCTCTTACTGGCCAATACAAGATGCAGCATTAGCTGTCACATGCAAATGAGTATTCATGGAGACTTTGAAATGTGCAATAAAGAATAAAGACATGCATTTTGTGAATAATTGTTTTCTTTTATAAAACTGGATCCAAAAGGGAGTGCCATTTCACCCAGAGTCTATAGCCTTTCTATGGTTACAATCTGCTGCTGAAGCCAGATATTAGAAATGAAGTGTGGATAAATGGAGGACTCCAGTTTCCCGTGCTGTCAATCTTTCACAGTACTACATTTGCTTAACAAGAAATAATTCAACACATGTTTGTGTTTCTTTCTATCTTTCTTCCTTTCTATCTTTCTTTCTCTTCCAACTGGGACTTTTAAATGCATAGGGATGTATAATAAAGTTTTCCACCTTATATTAGCTTTTTTTTTATACAAAGCTCAACCTAAATTCTTCATTTTCAGCAGCACTGATACACAAAATTACATAGCAGAACAAGCTTTGCTGCAAACCTACAGTCTTTCAGAGCTCTCTGGTATCACCAGGATGAGAGAGAAAGAACAACTTGGAATTTTAGGGCCTATTTAGATGCAGGGTGGGGAAAAAAAAAACCAACCAAAACCAAACAACCAGCAAGCTGTATGCAGATCCACACACACATTTGCAGAGCTGTGAATAGTCCAGCCGAGTCCAGACGCACACACACCTATTCACCCAGTCTGCAGCCAGAAAGCCTGTTAGAGAGCAAACAGCCATCGGCTTCTTTTCATGTTCGGCCGTGGCATTACGTGGCCCTATCTCCTGCTGGCAGAAACCCCAGATGTTCAGCCCAGTGAGCAGAAGCCCGATTTACAGCACCTTCACATGAACTGGTGATAAGCTGCGTGTGGGAAGAGCTTCAGCTAGCTCGGGCTCGGCTGGGATGGGACCAGAGGTGGATGAAGCTGGTTAGCCAGCGGGCAGAAAGAACGCTAGGGATAAATGCTGCCTGCCCTGGGAGGGGGACTGACCAGTGCAGGCACACGTGGAGACACAGCAGAGGGGAAATACCTCCTAGTAGGTAGCAGTGCCTTGGATTATGTTTAAACTGAAAACTGGAGGACTCCAGCTCAGTCAGAGCTTCTCAGCAGGCAGCACGTGGCCCTGCAGGGATCCCGGAGGGCTGGGAGCATTACATTTTTCCCCTTGGTTTAACATAAATAACTCCTTGTTGCCCTGTTTACTACGTACCTTCGCTCTCTGGGGGCAATCTCTTGAAACACAGGCACATACATGCAAACACACAGAAGGAATTAATCACCAACATTATCAATGCAGCTGATACAGTTATTGTAAATAGGGGTGTAAAATGGTGAGGGGGAATCTGAAGATGTTTCACTTCTGCAAGGAAGGATGCCTGCCTGCCAGGGCCGAGCACATTGACAAAACCATCCCTTGGCCGTCTGCTTGTTCCTGTGATCCACAGTAGCAGCAGGACAGGCAGCTTTTTGTAGCTTTTGGTCTGTATTGTGTCTTCCAAGGGAGCTGAAAAAGAGGATGACCCTGGGGCTGGGGCAAAGGATTTGAAACCAGGAGGTTGGGTTTGTATTCCTGAATCATCACAAACTTCCTTAGGCACGTTACGCAGCTCCTCATTTTCCTACTTACCAAATATAGCTTGTAATATTTTGGTATCTCACAGAGATGTTAGCACAAGCCCTCCGACATACATATCTGCTCATATATTATCTCGATGTAGTCATTTTCGAAAGCAACTACAAAATACTCAGTGCAAACACATAGCTCTGTGAGGCTTAGTCACGCAAAACACAACGCGTGGTGATGCATCCCTACCACCAGAGGAATGCAAACCAGGACTTGATTCACACATAAAACACACTTGGGGCTCCTCAAGGACTGGGTCCCTTTACTCTGTAGCCCCAGCACAGAGGAAACTAAAGCAGTTTATTCATGGATCTTTGCACCACGGTCCATTTCATAGGTGGCCCCGCACTTGGAGATGCATCACGGGGGAGACCTGCATTTGAAGATCTAATTTGGCTGTGCATTATTCTGAGCCCCAAATCCAGGTTTCAGAGGGCGACTGCAGCCTTATCTGCAGTCACTGTACACAGTAGGGACTTGGCAAGTGGAGTTTGGTGAAATGGCACGGCGCGCTGCATAGGAGACTGACTATAAATCAACAGATTTTGGCTCCGCTCCTGGCTCTGTCACCGATTTACCATGGAAACTTGGGCAAATCTTTTACTCTCCCTATCCTTCATTTTCTGTACCCATAATGTAAAGATAATGATGCTGCTTTGCAAGCTCTTTTGAGACCTCGAGATGTTAAGTGCTAAGTGCATTTTATTAACATTAATAGCACCCAACCGAGAGGATGCTGTACAGCACTAGCCTGACTGTCCCCAGAAAGCAGATTGGTGGGGGGGAAAGTGTGCATTTGTTAAGCAGCTTAGACATTGCTCATTCCCATAATACTTCCACAACACACGGGAACAAGATGTGACCTACTAAAACAAAAGAAAGAAAAAAAAAAACACATAAGGAGAAAATTTCTAAATGTGACCAGTCATCTTATTTCTAGCCCAGGAAATCTTGGGGATTTGCTAGAGGTTATCAGTGTTCCTGTGTGTGGTTATGACTGTCAGCCACAACCACATTGCTCACAACTTGTGGTGGAGACCACTTCCATTAGTAGGCATTAATCACCATTTTATACACTCCAGTTCAGCTATCGCTGAAGAGACATTTAGTAGATGCACTTAGTTATATCCTATCACACTTTATACAAGATTCAATTCTGAAGTAAGTTAATTGTACTGAATTATATTCTAGCTCTTCTATTTACAGGACCACCAAATATTACAATGTATATTTTTGAAATGCCAGCTAACATGCTTTGTTATTTTACACACCAGTTTTCAATGTTTCTGCTCAAATATGTATCACAACGTACACAGTAGAAAGAGTTATGAAAATTTTATTATTAATGCATGTTTTTTCTGCTGCTGGAGATAGAACTTTGTTGTGCATGTTATAAAATGTTAAATATTAGAATTATTTAAAGTTAATAGGATGCCAAAGAAAATGACTAATAATACATTATACAATTAGATGCCTTTCATATTAGTGAATCCATTAACAAAATAAAATACACTCAAACAGAAGAGTTCTGATTTGCAATTTTTAGCAAGGATTGCCCATGTGTAAAGCTAAATTATTTTTTTTTTTTTTTTTAAACTGCTGGATACATCAGTTTGCAATTATTTGCATTATGTTTGAATGCTTTATCATGTGGCTCTGATTCAAAAATACGTATCTCTAAGTTGCTTTAGCATCTTCATTTGTGCAAAACATTAAACATGGATAAAACAAAACTAACTTAGTCTCCCTGGTTTCAGCAGGACAGCTGATAGTACCACAAGCCCTCGGTATTGCTTTCAGCTGTTTTGGATGTTTTTGTTATCACTCTTTAGACCAAATGTCCTCATGTAGATTGACATCTCTTGGGAGGTTGGCCCTCCCAAGTGTACCCTTTTTTCTAGATAGGATCAATTCCACCCTGTCCCACCCATACAGATCTCAAGTCCTGAATTGTTAAATCAAGTTATTGAGGTGTTACAGCATACTGATTTTGTAAGCACTAGCTACTACTTATTTTGAAGCTAGTTATTCTGTCTCCACAGCTGATGTCAACATTATCCTCAAACAAAACCCTGAGCAAGCAGCTAACTTTTCTTACAGTAAAAGATAGCTTTTAGCACTGAAGTGATACAATCTTCTTGCCATTTTTCTCCTGTATTTTCCTTTTCCATTGACACACTGCCTCTAGAAAGGCATCCACACCAGCTAAAGACAGTTCCACCAAGAGCAAGTAATCTCCTCCTCACATCCATCTTCTCTTCACTGCTGCTATCTACTTAATTAAGTCATTCTCAATCTTGTGTATCATACGCACATAATGTGTGTTGATGGAAATGTGTTTTGAAATCCCTGTTTGTTTGTTTTTTAATTATCTGATTACACCGGGGGGGGGGGGGGGAAAGAAAAAAAAAAAAAGATGTCTCTTTAAAAGATGTCTCTTTGGTATACTACAATACCTAAAAATCCAGCAACATCACTCGATCTTTTTCTCTTTCAAGGATTTTTTATTCACCTTCTAACAGTCCATCCAGGCCAGTCTTTACAGTTCATGGGACTTTAAAGTGTGATGAACCCAGCTGCAGCCAATTCTAGTACCATCATTTTAAAACTGATTTCAGGTTAAAGGTGCCTCTTATTACAATCTTTACTTAGATTGCAAGGGGTAAGGAATGCTGTGCTTAGCATCTGCTCAGGGTTTTATCAGGATTTTGGCATAACCTAACTCCAGGCTACTGCCACCCCAAAATATCTTCTGCCCATATGTGTCCTAATGCCAGCCTAGGGTGCACCTCATGGATGAGCCAAGTTTCCTGTGTTATGTCAGCTGGTAAAGGGGGGAGGGGGGGGCAGACAGTGGGGAATACTGTAGAACAGGGCCACAGAAAAACATCACAAACTAGCAGATTTGGCTGTATCTTGGACATTGCTTATGAAGCAGAAGGGCAAAATTATTATAAAATACTTATTCTGTTATGTTCAATTCTCCACATTCTGATTATTTCAATTTTTTTCCATAGTTACGTTGTATACATAATAATATTAATTATATGAAGAAGAGACAATGCGTTGAAATTAGAACCACGGACTCACAGGCTGATTTCTAAAGGCATCATTCTCAGAAGTCACCCTGAGGTATTAGGTCCACACAAAGAGTTTTGATTAGGCTCAGAATATTACAGTAGATTTGGGAAACAGGACCTTTGATCTCAAGAGATCTGAACAATCCCTGTTACTTTTACTGACAACAGGCACGGTACAGACTGAATAGTGTTAACATTCAGATGAGAGCTGAAAACTCAAGTGAGAGCGATGCTATGTTCTCACTTTTAAGACTCTGGTACCATGCGTAACTTTGAAATTAAAATACAGTGTGACTACCTCTCTAAGTGTTTAAATTAATATGTTTAATAATCCCTACAATACTAAATCTAAAGTGCAAATTAAGACTTGGATGAGAAGGAGAAAGGAATGTCTCTTTATATTTATGTAGCTAGTACGGGTTTGTTCAGGACAGTGGGATACAACAGTTTTCTATATCAGGATTTCTTAAAGCTTGGGTGTTGTTTTTTTGTAAGAATTGTTTTTCCCAGTAAATATTATGCAATATTTTAATACACATACATATAATGTTTTGTTGGGTTATTTTAAAGGGAAAAAGCTAGTGAGGTGCAGTCAAGAAAAATTATTAATTATCCTAAATATAGACAACTAATGCTTTTTAAATGCTCTAAGTTATCTCACCTGGCTTCTAGGACTCATTTTCCAAGGGCACAACTCTCCTGTACACCCTTTGCTAGACCCACCAGCCTTGTGAGGGTCACTGATACTCAGCATCCTCTCAAGTGGCAGTAAATACTAATGATTTGGTAACTGAATCAAGACCAAAATGTCCAAAGAATGTATTAAGGGAATCTGCTTTCCATGCCAGTGATAATTTGCTCCTGAAAAAAAATCAGTTTGGTTTTTTTTTTTTTTACACAATATTAAAAAAAAAAACAAACCAAAAAAAACCCAAAGAGAGAGACAAAAAGAAGACAAGAATATTAATCTCTAAATCCATAAAAAACTATGGTATGGGTGACTTCAACATTTCTTAATAATACCAATTTCTTTTCATCAGGAATAGATTTCTAAGAAAGAGTGTATTGATAAATGAGACAGTGCTAAAAGAGCATAGGTTTCCTCATGAAATCAAGTTTCCAAATATCACAGAAGATATACTTTAGATTTCCCCCCACCCCCACCCACCCCCTTTTATTTTTTTTCCTCCTAGAATTATTTTGTTTGAAGATTTCCCAGTCTGGCCCCCAGCACTCTCACCTCCCACTGAAATAACCACTGGAGTTCAACAGTGACATGCATTACCAACCTCTCCCCCAACCAAAATCACTCGCCTCTCACAACAGTTTTATCTACCACGACATTTATGGTTTCCCCAGTTCCCAACATACAGAAGACCACAAATACCATGGTATAACCCAGTTCCATGGTGTGGTAACTTCTCATCCCGTGCCACCCTGCACAGTATTATGTAAAATACATCCGCATATAACATCACTCTTTTTGTTGCAGACTCTACTGCAAGCTTGCATTTGTCAGCTAGTACTACATACAAACCACAGAACTACAGATACTGACCACAGGGGAGAAAACCAACCCAAATATTAGGCCACACTATGATCTTCTGAGACATTAAGCCTGACTAAGTAGGAACTATGCAGCTTAGTACTTCGGGGTATCCATCTCGTTGTAGCAACTAGATAATCTCATGCAAAATCCTTTGACATTCGGTTCAGTCTATACATAAGGCTGGCAACCCCTAGCTTAGAGTCAGAATCGTTTAGGTGGGAAAAGACCCTTAAGATCATAGGGTCCAACCATACTCCATCATCATAGAAAAAAATCATAGTTAGAAAGTTTTCCTGTTAGTACTTTTAGCAAATGACTTGATAGATTATTTCCTTTCCTTGTTATTTTGAAGATCTGTGAAATGGTATTTCCTGCAGCGTTACAGTCAGAACAACCAACCCAAACAAAGAGTCACCCATGACAACAATGAGCATCCCCAAAAAAAGGCAATCCCTTGCTACAGCGTGCAAAGCTTCAGCCCTTCTCAGCACCTAAATAACACTCCTTGAGGGGTTATCAAGCAGCTCTTCAACTTCTTGAAGTGTTACTAAGCAAAAAGCTATTGTAATGCAAATAGCACTGTGGTTAGAAAAGAAATAAAAGGCATGTCTTAAATGCTTGATCATACAATACGTGCCATAAAATCCACGGTATGTTTGTGGCTGACCACACAAACCTAGTTTACTGCCTCTTCTTCCCTGTTCTACCAACTGATTCATCACACTGTTGAAAAGAAAAACATGACAATACCATTGGTAAGGGAAATTGTACAGCATCTAGAGCTAGACTGGGAAACTAAGACTTATAATTCCAATTATCTTTTTTTTTTCCTTTTGCACTGAAAAAATTGTATTGGAAAAACATGAATATTCTAGCTCTATCATCCCTTCTTTTGTATATGATGCACATTATTTATAAAATAATTCAAAACATGGGTTGCAAAAATTAGCATTTCCATCCGGTTTCATGACCTGACTTATATCTCCAGATCACTGCTTGGGGCACTATAATTCCCACCCATCCCCCTGGAAAGACAAGGGTCATATATGGAAACCACACCTTCTTTTGAATAATAATTAAAATAAAAGCTCTGTATCTTAAAATAGACATTCAGACACAGAAAGAAAAAGGAAGAACCAACATTCAATAGCATGCCCATATTAATTGATTCACCAACTACTGTGGGTTCAATTAAAGTATTCTGTTGTTAGAGTTTTAAAGCTTGGAAAAAAATTAAAAAAAAATCTTGGCTACAGCTCGGCATATGCAGGTCTTAACCCAGAAACAAGCTGTTTTATAATTATTTCTGAGAATTGCTTCAGTCCATTTTCTTTTCTGTGCTTGCCTGGGAAGTGTGAAAAAGAAAGAAAAAACCCCTATTTTTGACTCAAGTCTTTCAAGACATTTTGGTTCTCAGCTAGCAAGTGACCCAGTTTGAGCCTGATATTTCCAACATGAACTTTGGACCACTCTTACTGGTTTCTCAGTGTGACCGGTTACATGAGTAACTGCTGGCAGAAGTGAGGAAGGCGTTGCTGTTTAGGGCACACTTGATCATATGGAGAACATCACCAAGACCAGAGGGTGGCTCTAAGGTTAGACCTCAACCAAGACATGTTCATGCATACTCACATATGCCTGAAAAAGACAATAACCTCCTAAAAATGTCTACAATTGTATGAGATGGCAGGATACAACGGGAAATCTCACTAATGCATATGCACAAGAAATTAAGGACTCTCAGACAAAAAGGAAAGTGACTGAAAGAGACAACTGATCCTTCTTTTTTTGTTCCCCCCTCTATTTCCAGTGATCTTTCCTGCAATTTTAAAATAAAGCCCATGACGATCCTGTTGGACCTTCGTGTTTGTAACTGCTCCCTGGAAGCTGGCAGCTGACAGAGGACCTGCTCTCCTCTGCTCATGGAGCCTTTGTTAGCAGCCGGACCAGAGCTGCTGGCTGCCTTTGAAATGGATATGTTGGGTCAATGGGAAGACTCGGCTGTTTTTGAATAGGAAGTTCTGTTCATTTGTCATTGGTTGGTTGGGTTCCCCCTCTATTATTTTAAAGAAATAAAGCTGTGAAAAGGAGATTTTTTTTTTCTTTCCCCTTTCTCCCCCCCTCCAGTTCCCTCCTCCCTTTTTTCCCCCCTCCCTCCTCTTTCTTCCTTTCTAAATGCTTGCTTCAAAACCACTCACAGCCCATTTGTGTTGACCCGGCAGCTCCGTTTCAAAGGCAGCTTCAGTCTTGTGTCAGCTCCACAGGCTCTGCCCGCCAAGGCAGAGCCAGCCGGGAACCACTCTGGTTCCTGATAGCCGAGGCTTAGACATATGGTCCCAGCAAGCTCATATAATCAGTAATATTTAAAAAAAAAAAAAAAAAAGGAAAGAAAAAAAGAATCCCAAGATTTGTTCCTCTTTTCTTATAGTTCATTGACAAAGAACATGTCAGTATAGTTGAAGAATCCTGCTGGTTAAAGGTATCATCCTTAGCTGTTCATATGGTCTGGGCTCTTACTTGTCAATTAGATTAATCCAAGCCATTTTAGAACAATAAATATAAGTACAGATGGAATATAAACATATTGAAGATTACTGGTTTTTGACGGCTGTTTATTAAATCAAAAATAATGTTGCAATGAGGATATTGTTGATCTCTCAAATGGAAAGGAAAAGTAAATAGGAATCAGATATTCCTTAGGAAAGAAAAACAAAACCCAAACCGAAAAAAAACCCAAAATAACCAACAAACTACCACACCACAACCTCCAAAACAACCCACGGGTAATAAAAAGGCAATGATTTTACTTAAAATGCCACCTATGAGCTACCTTTAGAGAAAGGATATGGCACCTATAAACTCAAAACACTAGGTATGTTGAAATCCATAAAATTTCCAATTACTGCTTCAGAATTTATTGTGCACATATGGAAAATAATACTTGTAAAAGAGAAAGGGGTTTGTGCCTGGTGCTGTCAATACTGTGAAGGATGGGGTGATTATAAAGCAAATTAACAATACTTTTAAATGTGCATTCACTTATCTTTCCAATTAAATCCTTGTTAAACAACTGCACAGACAGTAATGGTGCTTCTGCAAAGCACTGATCAAGACAGTTTTATTGTAATTTTTACTCTGTAACAATTAATCAAGTAGGCATTTTCTTTATTATTAAATTATTTAGTTAATACATATTCGCAATTGGTTCACGCATTTGTGGTTTAAATTTTATTTTTAATTTTTCTAAACTGAATTATATTCCAGTATATTCTTATAGAAGAAACAACAGTAATATTTTAATTCTTTTTGCAAAAATGGCTTTTGTTAATTCGAGGTAACATCAGGGTGAAATTGAATTTACCTTTTTCCCCAATGTAGTTACCAATTTGGATATCTTTGGCTGTCCTTCTGCATGTTCCATAAGAAACGCACCTCTCTGCAATCATGTAATATTTAGCCTCTGTAAAATATATATCCCCCCCCCCCCCCCCCCCACTCCGGTACATAAGTATAGTAACCAAGCCATAAAAACATAGTAATTGACCTTTGGACAGCACGTGGTGTTTCACAGTTAATGCACAAGGTATTCCAAATGAAATAACAGGATGCAAAGGTCATCTGTACAGCAAATACCAAGCATTTTGCAAACAAAGCACTGGATATAAAGACAATTAGGAACTCTCTTGTATTATGTATGAACCAGCACTTACTGAATGAACCAATAAGTATTGAAATTTGTATTTCTATGGTTAGTTTCCCTGAACATATATGCATTAGGATAGAATCCTAGTGTTTCAGCAATGCGTTATGAACCCTTTATAGCTCCATTTTTTTTCAGTTAATTTAGTACTCATGAAAATTGCTTGTTTGACAGTCATAGAAATTGAATGCCTTTCCAGCTACCCAGCAGATTAGCACAAGAGGCACAAAGCAAGCCTCTACCTCCCCACCCAGGTATCTGTGGGCTTCAATCACAGAGGGCAGTGGAGGATGGCTGGGACAGGCACTGGCCAGCAGGACAGGGAACCTGTCCAGTTTAGCATAGAGAAGGTCCTTACCCCGTTATGTCATGGTGTGGATAAACACGACAGGTCCAGCCAGAACAGGGAGCACACCACAGATTCACACTCTTACTTAAAAACAAACGCCTTTACCGATGAAGGGTCTTCCCTTTCCTTGTTTCCTTGTTTTCTCTGGCATTTTTTGCCTCACTGTTAGTGTCAGGTCAGAAGCTTGCTTTTGGAAAGCATCCACCCTGTCCTCACTTTCATATAATGATGCCTTAACAGCTCTGAGCAGCCTCACCTGGGGGTCTCCCAGCCCCGCCCACAGGAACATGTCAGCCCCACCCCAAGACCAAAACTGTTGGTCTTTTCAGTAGCATCCTCATAACCTGGAGCTGCTAGCACACTTTACATGGCTTAACAGACCCCTTTATAGTACCTTAGCCCTTTTCCTACAGGTATGATTTAAAAAGATATCCTTATAAATATGTGTAAAGGCTTTAACTTACTGTATCTTGCTTTAAATCAGCAAAAGTCCTCCCCTTTTTTCATGAAATCCCTAAAAAATTGCCAAATGTCAATTGCATTTAATTTTTTTAAGACTGCAACTATATTCTTCTTCTTCTTCTTCTTCTTCTATAACTATATTAGACCTAACTAATAATACGGAAAGTGTAAGAGGAATTGACATCACTGTCTAATGTCTCTGGCTATTATAGAAACCTTTACTATAGGTTCTGAGCCAGAAATATTGAAGGACTGGTGGCTTAGTTTCTAAAACCAAAATTCCTTCAGTGCTTGTAGACTAAGAAAAGTATGATTTTCCTGGTGTCAGTTTGGTCCAAACAGCTTCTACTCCTTGATTCAGTGATTTGAAAAATGATGACTTAGAGTTTTGAAAGTGCTGAGAGATGTTATAGCCTCGTCCTCTTATGATCAACTGATCTTTTCAGCTCTTAATGGGAAAATAAATCATAGAGAAAAAATAATCCTGTTGCCCAGAAACAAAAAAGGTGTGATATCAATAGACTTTCATAGAAAAAGAAAACTCTGTGAAAGGGATAAAGTAAATAAGGTAGCTTGTTCTGCTGATGCTCGTGTTGGCAAGGTCAAAGCCCTCTTCAGGAGCTTGTACCTCTAAAAATGAGAGTGAAACACAAAGTATCTTCAGAGAATTTAAAAGATACAGGGCATTTTTTGGTTATTTTTATTATTTTAAACCCATCCTCATTCCCTAAAATATAGAATGTCAAGTCTTCCTTGATTTTTTAGATTTTTACTGTTCTTATTTCTTCTTTAATAATAAAGCTGTCAACTGTTAGTTTGTTTTCCCCTCATATTCACCAGTTCTCTCATTTCATTTTTGATGCCACATATGACATTAACAGTATAGGAAAAGGAGCCAAATAAAGCTTTGCTATATTCTAATTAATGATTATTCTAATAAAAAATACATTGATATGGCAGCCAGCCTCAAGAGTCTTCTATGATCTTTAATTTTCAATGTGATACATATTATTTATAGCCTATAAATGTAGGTGTAACACAATAGCAAAGCGAGAGGGAAGAAAGAGCCCATTAAGTATTTGGCCTGTATGAGAACTGATTGCACAGTCAATCTCTACAATGTAAATAGGCTTTTTCAGAACATTTGTTTGCATGTATAATTAAATTCAACTTTAACTAACTAAAAAAAAAAATCTTTATGGGAAAATCATATATATAAATACTGCTTTCCCACTGTGAGCTACAAAAAAATGAAGGTACAGGGATTGAGCTGAGGAGGTCACAATAATTACTGAGTGAAAGTGATGGGTGAAAAGTGGGTTATTAAACATCCACCCCACTGCAGAGCTTCCCGGAACGGGTAAATAAGCATGCTGGGGGAAGGTCCTCGTGTTCCTAGTAACTTTAGTGACTTCATGAAACAGTCTGCTGCTGTCCTCAGCGTCTAATCGACAGGGGACACCAGGCTCCTGGGGACATCAGGTGGAGGCCGCTATTGCCCTCCCACGCACACACTAAACCAGTCCTGCACCCCTCTCCCCACCGCGTTTTCCACAGGTAATTCAGCAGGCGCCTTCCCGCTTGCCAGTTCCTCCCTGGCACAGAGAAAAGATGTTGTTTAACAATTGAAACAGTGGCCTGCTACTGCAAAGCCCTTCTTTGTGCCTGTGTTACTTCTTGAATGTTCTGACAAAGAATTTCTGGATCTTTCTTTGGGGACTGAAATGCTGGGCTCTCCTGTTTCCCCTCCTATGGGGGTGGCGTCGCCCCTGAGGACAGCAAAGCGGCATTAGCGTTTCCAGGAGATGAACTGCGGCATTTCTGCATGCAGTTACCCGAGGAATGGCCAAAGTACAGACCTGGCAAGACATTTTTGTAGCTGGGGTTTTAAAGGACGTCTAAGGGGGGCTCGGATGGATAATACCACTTCCCATTGAAAATATCTTTCGTTACGATACAAAATGCATGAGTGCCCTAGTTGTATCAATAAAGACTAACATAAGAAACAGTAATAATCACAACTGATAAGATGATAACATAGTTCTTCATGGGCACTAGTTTTCTTTGATTTTTCTTCTGTTACTCAATAGGCGGATTTCTTGCACGTGCCCTAAGTAGCCAGTGTCAGAGTGGCTTTAATGTACTATTAACTTCATCTTTATATATTCATTTTTCACAGTAGTGTAAACCAGCAGAAAAGGCGCCTGGTACCTCTGTGCTGTGAAAAGCCAGCCTAGACTTCTGTCTAGCTTTACAGTATAAGCCCATCTGTTTTAGGTGAAAACTTGAGCAGTAATGCTAACCTCAAATACGTTAACCTTTGGATGCCATGAGACATGATAGACAGAACCATTATTTTTATGGCACATGTTTTCCTGAGCAAAGATCCCAGTCAGTGAAGAGAGATAGAAAATCCTGGGTTTGCCTCTCTGTCTCCAAACAAAATACAGCATACAGTCATTCGAGAGCCAAGGCAGACTACATTATCGACACACAAATACCCAACAGCTATAAATCTAAGGGAACCAAAGTAATGAGTCAAACCCGTGACTCCCGATAAACCAGAGTTCATCCTCCAGTTTCAGCTGAAGAGAAGACTGATCTGGAGCAGCTGAGGAGGTGGCAAACCTCTAGGGTTCCCCTGAAAACTTCCCTAGAGATATAAATGCAGTCTTGAAGGTGGGAATATTTTTACATATCTCAATTTCATAAGAATGTTGAAGTCAAAATCTTAGTTTAGGTATAGTACAAAATTAACAGAAGAACTTTCTCTCCAACAGCTGTCATCTCCAAGAAACCACCAGCAATACACAATATTTAATGGTTCTGGTAATGTTCTCCAGGTAATTTTAAAAGAGTTAATAAAAAGTAGGAGAACATGTTGCAGCAGCTTCACATTTACACTTGATTAATTCAAAAGTATATAAAGTAATCAATGCAATTTAAGATTTGGAATTTTTCCTAATTTCTGAGAGGCTTAATTTTTTTTTTCTCATTAAGTAATATCAGCAGGTTCACTATCATCGATAATATTTGCTCTAAGCTATGAAATGTGAGGATATTTAGTCTTTGCCAAGAGTACTAAACTGTTTGGGGAAGTGAATGCATTTGTTATCTACCCTAATTAGCTAGCAATATCAGCTTCCACACCTGTAACAGTATCTATTGACCAAGTTAGATTCATTTAGGCCACATCTGTAAAAAATGTTCTTTTTTTGTTTGTGGAAATACGCTCATTATATGTGGAATCTGTGGTAATATGTTCAGTAAATATGTACAGGTTGGTCCTAATCCTGGTTCTCAGGTCCCCAAACTATTTATCTTTCCTCTTCTCATTTCCTGGGGTCAGATCTTTCCCTTTGAAAATCGGTGGTAAATCTTCCCCTGACTTTGACAGAGCCAGTACTCTACTCTTAGCATTTCCTTCTCAGTTCTTTTCGGCATCTTTTTCTCTTTTGCTGGTTTCCTTTGGATCACTGTTCTACTTTTGGTTTTGTTTAACTTTCAACATCCAAACAATCTGCTATTTTTCCTTTGAATCTTTTCCCCCCCCCTCACTTTGATTCTTTGGTTTCTACATATGCTTTGTTTTTTGCCACCTTATTTCTTTAATCTATTTCCTCCTTTTTTTCCTCTTTTTTTTTTGTTGTTGTTTGTTTCTCATCTCCTGTTAAACTACTATTTTCCGCTGCTTACTCCGATTTTTTTTTCTCTCTCCTAGCTGACATTTCCCTCTGTGCAATATCTTTCTACCTTCCCTTTCCTCTCTTTTCCAAAACATGGCTCATCATTCTATGCCACTAATGTATAGCAGATTCTGAAATACTGTCATCTGAGACAGTTAAGTACTAAACAAAACATTACCAGGGTGGAGGAATCACTTACCCTGATTGACAACAAATCGTAACTTCTGTATTGTTGCCAGATTGCCGCTAACTCTGTATATTCCATCAACATCTAGACCTGAAAAGAGAAACACATATTTCATTTTAGATCATATAAGTATTTTTCTTTGTACGTCTGTCAGGAAGCCAGAAGCACCCTAACAAGTATGAAGAAGAGCGGTGTAGTCAACGACTGAAAAATAATCCACCTGAAAACAACCGAAGTGCCTCCTGCCTGATTAAAATGACAATGAAAAATGAAAGTGGTAGATTAACTTAAGTGAATACAAAACACCTAACTATAATTATCTTGTAATTCTGTCAGCAGAAGACAGTTCTGCAAGGGTGGGCGGGTGCAGCAGGGAAGGAGCAGTGAATTAGCTCCTGTGCCAGTAGAAGAGGGCTGCTGGGGCTACGTGTGGTGCTGTGCTGGCCCTGCTTAAATGTGAGGTGCTGCTGTTAATAGTGCCAGGAAAACTTCCCAGGCTGGGGCCTGGGTTTTTCAGACGTGGATTTCCGAGGCTGTGACCTTTCTGAAATAAAGCGCTGAGATGCCCGCTCTGACACGACGTGCGTGAGACTACACACAACTACCGTTTCTCTACTATATTCTTCACAGCAGATCAGACAAGTTTGAAGCTGGAATTAAATATCCCAAATAGCATATGCCCTGGAGAACATTTCTTCATTAATATAGGCCATTCTTTTCAAGGACAACCTGACAGTCTTGTTTCTCCCTGCATATCTACTCAAGGTTTATCTTCTAGGTGAAACTAGATGTCATACTCCCTTTTGTGACAGATTATCTCCTACAGCAAGCTCTGCTGATATGGCTGTTTAAAATAGCACTTCCAGCCCCAGTTGCATAGCTGTAGCATTTCAAAGCACATGGGAACGGCTCCCCTTTCCTGGGAGAACTAGCTGTTGTGCAACACTGACCCAACCTGCGTGCTTAAAAACTGAAAACACTAAACTGTACATTGTCATTTCACTAATAAAACTTGCAAGTACATAAGAAGCTAAGAGAATCTACATAAACCAGGTTTTTTTAAGGCTACTCATCACTTGGAACACAAGTTTTAATTAGCTTCTGGCAAGCAATTTCAGAGAAAGCCTTTCTCAGAAAACGCTAATTTGTCAAAACCAAAATTTTTCCATGTTTCTTGACAGTGTATCTAGAGGAATTGTTTTTGGTTTTTTTCTGATTCAGGGTGGGGAAAAGGAAAAACTGAAACTATAGGAAAGAGTGAAAACAAGTCCAAAAGGCCAGAGTCCAGTTGTAATAAGACTTAAATAGGAAGGAACTGAGGTTCAAGTCCTTATTTCAAAGCATCATGCCTTGGCAGATGAGTGCCACAGCCAGTGGACTCAATTGCTTGGAAGGATTCCTCACTGATCTTGAAACATTTTAAAAGATTTACTTTTCCGTTTGATGCAAACTGATGTGAAGGCAAGTCTTTTGTTTGTTTGCGAGTCTGTTTTCTCTCTCTACAAAATACAGTTCTTATTTTATGTCTGTCCTGCTAGGTACCTCCTGATTTGGTTTACATTAAATAACCTATTTAAAAATTAATAATAATTCCATATTATACACTGGTTATCTATGTCTCTCATTAGACAATTTTCTACCCTGCACCTGTGGGTGTCCTGCAACATAATACTGAGAGTGATGATACATTTCAGGAAGATCCCCTTTGGTTACAGAGGGATAAAGAAAAAGTTTGTTTAAGAGAAATCAAAAAGGATTTGGTAATCAAGAACACTTGGAAGTTATCCATCTACTGGATATATAACATATGAGCAAAGGAAAATTACTAAAATGTTTAAGTAATGCAATTCTATCCTAAATCTGAAGAGTCTCATTCTGGTTTAGTAAGGGGAGAGTGAGAAAGCAAGAGTGAATCCCAGCATAGAAATGCAGGACTTTTGTGGTAAGGGATTAAGAACTGCATCATGTAAATTGAAGTCTAAACTAGAAAGTAAAGAGGAAAAATAAAAGAAGCAAGCCCCAAAACAGAATGTCAACTTTTTTTTTGGATCTAACTCAATTAAATTCTTAACCTTTTTGGATATGTGGAAGTGAAAGGAATATATGTCACTTTGGGTGAAATAGCTGTGTCTCACATTAATAGCATCAATTTGGAACATGTATAAATTATCCAAATCAAGTGAGAATGAAAAGCTGTGTTGTAAATTGGTGGATATTACATCTTGCAAAATGATCTGGAGTATACAAGTGCATTATTATTGTTATAAATTTACTTTGGTCCAGAAACGAGGTCTGATTAGCATTTAATTTGGACACTATACAATATGGCAGAAAGAAAAAAATAAAAATAAAAAATCCAAGAATATCAAGCCAATTATAGTGTTCACGTGCCATCAACTTTCTGCTCCAAGAACTTTGAAAGTTAAGCCAAACCAAACCAATGCAAATTGGTGGATTTGGACATCCTTTTCATGACCACATTATCTTAGCTGGATGGTTAACAACTTATTTTGGAAATCCAATTAGGCGCTAAAGAGAAAGACAGAGAAAGAGAAAGAGAAATATGTCTTTATAGTTTTAATATCCTGATTCTATGAACAATTTTCAAAGCAAATTCACTTTTAAGGGCACCTCTATCAAGAATAAAAACATCACTGCACTGCTGTCAATGTTTCTTCACGGCAGGCTATAAATACTTCGGGAACAAGATGAAACAAAATTCTTGCAGAATTTCCTATCTGGTGCTGGTGTTTAAGTATAGCGGTAAAGAAGGTTTCAGAAAAAATATCCACTGCAATGAAGTCCAACTTTTGTTCACTATAGGGTGACCTTCTTGTGTTTTGGAGTGGGTTTTATCAGGGAATAATCACTGCATTTTGCCCTAGAGGACAACAAGTATTTTATCTGCTTTATATCCCAACCCCTGACTCTGTTTCTGTTTGTTTTAAAGAGGAACTTGAGCACTGGATGGACCCACAATTAGAAGTGATAGCCAAAAGCATGGTAAATAACTTCAGTATCTCCATCCCAAATTTTTTAATGGCATAAGGAATGTAGGAAAGGGACTTACTCAAGAAAATATCACTTAGCTGCCAAATTATAGGCAAATTCTAACTCTTTTAGTTTAAAAAAATATACAGGTACTCCTGATGACAAAGTTAAAAGGCAACTGAACTCAGGCTTGGTTGAAGTTCATGGACAATAATGAACATTACATTCAGTTCGTATAACTGCACAGAAGATGTTAGAACACTTATTTAAGAACATTCCTTGCACTCCTGCTTCTAGCCAGAATGGAAATAACCATGGATGCAGGTCAGTGTCAGCTCCAGTAACAGTCTGAGCTGGAATCAGGTATTTCAGAGAAACATTAATCCACAGGAAAAAATTAGACCTTAGGTGATATATTTATCCAAACATACATTTTGAAATATTAGACTTTGATATTGGTTGAGGTAGTCCTGATGCTTTATGAGCTGCCTTGAAGGAAATGTTCTCATTAATTCTTTTCTGCTGCATAGAACAAATCCCTCTCCCAAATCACATTGTGTCCTGCCTGAGGTTACTCTATATTTGACAATATCTTCAAACTGAATATGAAAGGAAATTCTGTATGTGTGGGGTGGGTGGGAGTGGTATACAGAAATTTTCTCTCTCTTGCTTTTTAACAAGATTTAGGATTTGGAACATACCATTTTAAATGGTACTAGGTAACTTCCGCACAGAAACTCCTGAAAGTTTCACAATTAATGTATCCTGAAATAGGTGTGGTCCCCAGCCCTGGTAGGAGTTTTGTAAAAGAAACCATCCTGCTGGATTCAACAACAAAGTGAAGCGCAAACTTGAAGAAAGGCATTCTTTAGTTAGTCCTTTCATTTAAAATCAGTTATGTTCAGGGCAAAACTATTGTATTTCAAAGGAGCCTATTATGCCTTCCCATAAACAGAAAGATCATACGTTTTAAAACTAAAGTATCATTATGTAATCAAGCTGTTGTATTATAAACTATTTTGTGGGCTCAGATGCCCAGGGCTATCTTTACAAATATTTAAGAGGTCATTATCAGGGTATGTTCTCCCTAAAACTATAATTCTTTCCTCCTGTTTTCATATGCATTTTACCATAAATATCTGATTTATAAACAACTTTTTTTTAAGTTTACTAAGGGCACAAAAGTGAGGCATGAAGTCATTTAAAGAAGCAGAAATGCATGAACGCAGCGATACAGCAATGCCAAGTTGATGTGTCTGATGAGAAAAACACCACAAAATAATGGGCAATGAAAACAAAGTTTCACAAAAGGATCAATATTTGTATGCTAGTAGAAGGAAAATCATGAATAATAAAGAATAAACCCGACATTTTAAAATTTGGCATTAAAAGCGCTGTATCTGGATAAAGTTACAAAAAATACCCAGAGTTTCAGGTGAATGCGAGAGCCAAAAAAAAAAATAAAATTCTCTGATAGAGGTGAAAATGATACCAAGAAAACAAATTTGAGTTACACCATAGAAAGAAAATGAACATGGAGGCTGTAACAGCAACCAAGGGACATATGGATGTAAAATGTGCAGGGCAGAGGTGGTGAGAGCTGCAGACACTTGAACCAGCAAACTTGGTGCACAGCTTGATCAGCTTGGGTTGAAACAAGCACCATCTCCTTTTGGACATAGGATCATCTGCACTCAGCGTGGTTTTCAGCGTTGCTGACACCTCTGTCTTGCTTTCTGATGCGATGCTGGCTGGGGTTAGGCATGGCCTGAAGCTCCCAGAGTGGGGCCGGCGGCTGACAGTGGGATTTGCTCTACTTGGCTAGAACAAAACTGCTGCTTTGATTGTCAGAACTCCCCACTTCTCGTACTCCTGCCATCAAAGGCTTACATTCGCGAGGTTCAAAAAAACATCCCAGCTAACAGCTGATATGAAAACAGGTCCCACCCCTTGTCCAGAGAAGCTACTCAGCTACCATGGAAGTGGGAGCCATACAAATGTCATCTTAGTTCTACCAGACAGAGAAGGATAAACAAACCTAGGAGACCAAGGAGAGCATCACATTGGAAGTCAATCTGAAGGGCAAAGAGATAATCACTGTTGTAAAAAAATCAGTTTCCACTTACTGGTGTTCATGATATACATGTGTCTCTCATCTGCAAATAAAATATAGAGAAATACTTGGAAATGACTAAGGCTGGAAAGAGTGGCAGAAGAGTTATTCTGATATTGTGAAAGCAGGAAGAGGGATGTGCTTGGAGACTGGCTAGACTGACCTCAGTCCCAGACAGTCTACTTAAATAATTAATTCAGGACTCCATGAACAAATAATTCATAGCAAAATATAATTAATCCCAACCAGCATTGTTTCATGGAAATCAGGGCCTTGTCTAGCAAAGCTGTTGCATTTTTTGATAGGATTGGATTTTTGACAGGTCTGGTTGAGAAAGGCAATGGTATTGAAATAGTATGTTTGGCTTTCCATGAGGCCTTTGACTTAGTACCACATGACATTTTGATTAAAGTGCTTGCATTTTATGGAATTAACAGGGCATATATTACATGGATTAAAAACTGTCTCAATCACAGACCTCAAAATGTGGTAGGTAATGGGAGAGATATCAGTTAACAAAGGTCGTAACTGGCAGAGCTCTCAGAAGCAAAGCTCTTAGTCCAGTGCCATCTAATACCTTTATCAGAGATGCAGACAAAGAGAAAAAAAATCTCTGTTGGCAAAGCAGGCAGATGACACAAAGATCAGGAAGATATTAAATGATGATAAGGACAGGTGAAGTTAAACAAGGTCTGAAATGCTACCTTAAATGGTCACCATCTAGTACAGTAGGTTTTTGTACAGAGAAACACAGAGAGCATCCAGCATCCTGGATGTAGGTTACAAGGGACTTCAGGATTAATTTAAATAGTTAGCTGAACGTGATCTCTCAGTTCAGTGCTGTAGCAAAGACAACTAATGTGATCTCTTACATACAGAAAGAGGAGCATCAAGTGGAAGCAAGGAAGAGATTGCACCTCTTCATGTGCTACAAATAGGATCTCCAGCAGACCACTGAACTTGATATCAAAGTAAATAAAAGGAAACATAAAATATATGCTTTGCTGCTTTGTATTAATGAGGGGATGGAGACATGTCCTCTCCATCAGTATGTTTCACATGATTTGCAGGTGCTGGATTCACAACCAGCATTGCCCAGCTGCAGGACCTGGGACACACAAGCCCGAATTCAAGGTAGCATGATCATGATGTTCTTTATTCTGTTATCAGCAGAAGTCCAACACTGCATCAGAATTTAGAAAAGGCAGAGACACTGGAGAAAGGAGAGGAGAAACTGTACTAGTTCTTAACAAGCTAGACAACGACTCTATGGGAGGTGTCTGACATGAGGTTTCGTGAATCTTTTTAGGAAATTAGCTAACAAGAAATAATTCTATGTTTGACTGCAATAATATCAAGGAGATGAGGGGCATTCCTACATAAAAAGAGAATCTCATTTTTTCTTGCAGTAATAACTTCAAGATGCAATGAAAGGAGAAAAGCTTGACTAAGATCTTATTGTTTTCAAGACCCTGTAGAAACTGTTTAATGGAAGCAATTACAACCCTGAATATGAGCATTACATACTGAGAATAAGAAACAAGTGAATATGATGGATGATATACTTTATTCTGTTTCATATCACTTGATGGTAGAATTTCCACTTAGATATTTATATACAAATAAATAAGGGTAGAGACAGTACAAAGCAAGTGCAATTTAAACTAGCACACAGTTCACTGCTATAGAGGGCTGCTTAATGCTCAAATCAAGCTTGCTATGCCTGCGTCTTCTTCTCTATTGTGCTGCACTGTCTTTGACATTCAAGAAGTTTATGGCTTAAAAGCCCCAGGAACAAGAAGACTTACTCAGAAGGCTCCCTGTAACAAGAAACAAAACTCAGCTTTGAAGCTATTTGTTTTGAATGAAACCATCGAACATGCAACGTGTTCACTGTAATTTTGCCGTTACCTCCAATATATACTTTTGCCATTCTGACAGTCCCACTTCTTGCAACTAAACAAAGTGAGCTCATTGCTTTCCACTGTATTTTCTTTTAAACATTGGCTGGGATGATTGAGATTCAGGAATGTGGGAAAATGGATTCCCAAGCCACGTCCATCCCCTTTAATTCTGAGCTGTAATTTTTGGCTTGGCTTGAATCACAGTCATCACATTTCAGTCTGAATCTCTCTGTAAAGTGATCTTTCTTAAACATTTCTTTCACTCATCATGGGATCAGAAACAAAGCCATTCTAGTCTTTCAGCGAAACACTTACAAACGTCTTTTTACAGCGACTCACAAGAGCTGAATTTCCTTTAAAAATGTTTGAAAAAGAGGAGGTTTTCATTGCCTGATTGTCCTCTTTGTGAATCTTGTCATCTGTATGCCATGAGCTACAGCTATTTTAATCTGTTTTTGTTTGCAATCCATTTGGTGTCCACCCAAGAAAATGCAGGTGATTCTAATTAACTTACTGCTGAAGATGTGGAAAAATCTCAATTGTGCTACAGAGAATTATACACTTAAAACCTTCCCTGTATTATTTATAACAGCTTATTAATGAAAATGATTACATGAATACATTTACCACCTGATTCATCTTTGTTCACTTTTTAAATCAACAAGGTTGATGCTAAAGGGGAAAAATCCCTACCAAATGCAGACCTCAAATACACACGTTGGCTGGCTGGTTGAAATAGAATAGCAGTTTCAAAGGAAATTACATTGTCTTGCTTTATGCAACACAGTATAATATCTGAAATTACCAAATGTTTGGAAATAGCCATTCTTGCTCTGTAACGCATTAGTATTTACTTTTGTGAATGTTGATTTCTTTTTTTTTTTTTTGTTTGCTCATTTTTTTCTGGTTTAATACCTCCTTCACTAATCCTGTTTGCTCTCATTTGCTGCAGTTACTGCTTTTCACATATGGGTTAATAGGTCTATCCTGACCATTGCTTAATTTATCTGGAATAAAATAGGTTCTCTATGGTTCTCTGATACTTTATCAAGTATACTTTTTTTCCTGCTTGACCAAAAGGTCTTTGAGGAGTAATAGGAATCTTCAAACGCAGAATAGTCCTTCATCAGCAATTCGGGATATAATCAGCTTCATGTCTCCAGGGATATGCAGCTCCCAGTTCTTACCTGTCTGGCCATGTGGCCATGTGATGCTGTGGTGGCTGACAGAAGGGGGGTTCAGGTAGAGAGATGTCAGCCATTTGCAGGAAAATCACTAGGTGTTAAATACCAGCACTGAGTATTTTCTGTGAGGTACAGCTACCAACAGGCAATTTGCCACCTTCCATCAGTTACAATTTCTATTATTCTGTGCCACACAATATAAGCCATGGCAGCTTGAATGTGATGACAATGCAGATAAAGCAGTTTATTTTGGGGAGGATGAGAGCCTGAATAAAGGTTATCATTTTAGGAGAAGCTGACGATGGAAAAACTCATCCACTGTGTGACATGATCAGAACAGCTGGGGATGTGATGTGGAGGGTGGGGGAGAAGAGATCCAAGGTATTTTATATGTTCAAGGAATATATACAACATCGCCATTTCTTAATCCCAGCTGTGCCTGTTAACTTCTGGAAACATGTAGAGCTCAGCAATAAAGCATACTTGACTGATATTTACTGCAATGCACATTATAAGACATTTTCTGTCACACATTATGTTCTGAAAGAGTTAAGTAACATGAAAAATACAGGCTCAAGATTATATCTGTCATGGATGAAAATACTACATTTATGCCTCATTGTAATCCATTCATTGGTTTATGGACCCCGAGCCCTCCAGGGAGTGTCACAGCTCCACATGATACTGCTGAGAGCTGTATTTTGCTTTTGGATTTCTGGTTTAGCTGAAAGAAGTTTAAAAACACATGTAGCCTGACAACTCCCTATTGGCTATACAACTGAGGAGGGTCAAAAGCATAAACTATTCCAGCAAAAGCCAGCTGTAACTTATGCTCACTAAACTGGCTGAAGATCTGCCTGTTACAGACAGTAGCATACAAGAAATTTATGCGTTTTGCTAAATCCTCCCACTTTGGTTAAACCATGCTTCATCTGGGGATCCATCATCGCCAAAATCATGCCTGTGTTTTTTGAGCAACATCAGAACGCTAAGGGAAACTGCACGTTAGGGGGTCTCACTGTCCTCGTAGGATGCTATAGGACTTTGTCAGGTCCACTGACATCAGTAGGAGCTGTGGTTAAAAGCTAAGGGACAGATACAATTCTCCAAATATCCCTCACTCCCAATGCTGATTTTAAAGGGAATTTAGTGCACAGTAGGGACAAATCTTTTCCCATCTTTCACAATAATGCGAGATTAAAATAGACCTCAGTAATGTCACCTCCCCATCCTGACCAGTAGTGCTGCTTATTGGACTTCTAACGGTTGGAAGAGGAAGAACTGTACATTTGGGCACAAGTAATCTTCAGCCAAAATGGGTAAGGAGTTTGCATTTTCTGGGCTGTGGTGCCTTTGCTTGGCAAAGAGATTTTTTTAATATTTTTTTTGTTTAAATGATAGTGAGTGGGATAGGATATTTTGGGTGGAATAGGGATATTTAGGATGAAAGCTGAAAGACACAGGACTGCTTCTTCCATCGTTCCTTGGCTTTTTGGAGATAGTTGAGGAGTCCAGCTAGGCCCAATACTGTTCTCTGTAAGGGATCCATCTCTCACTTGACAGCCTGAAGCTATGCTCTGTTCAAGCCTCGATGTCTCAAGGTTATCCATCTGGTCTTCAGGAGTGGTCCTACGTGCCCATCTGTGGGCAGGCTGGGGAGCGATGCAAACACAACGTTTAACTGTTACAGCTCCACAGCTGGTCAAGAAATACCAGCGAGGTGCTCGATAGCACTCATCCTGTGCCGTAACACAGAAGGCTGGATCTGCTTTTTAACAGTTAGGAATTAAACCAGCTCGGTTCTGGATTTCTAACAAAAGGAATGTGCAGAGCCCTGCTCTAAAAATGGAGTTCTGGCTCTCGTGCAGTGGGTAACGGTCTTTGCTTATTCGTATTGTATCGTAGGCATCTATCTTGGTGTTTGCTTTTTATCTTTAAGTGGGAGAAAACATTTAAAATTTAGATTCTGCAGTCTAAGGCACGCTATCAGCCACCTTTGGGTGTTACAGTCCATGCCTGTGTGGAAAACTCTGAGGCTCTCTGGAAGACAAGTGTACATGTGGCTATCTAACACTGACTTACTGAATGCTTAGCATTGCATATCTGTCTAACATATAAAAGTGATAATACAAAGGTGTGTGCATATATGTATACGCACAGATAACTTTAATCGTATCTTTCCCAGTGTACATTGCACACATTTAAAGACACAATTTAAATTCACAATAAAGTGGATTCTCTTACATCTTCTTTGGTGTGGTAAACCTCTAGTTTAATAAGTGAGCAAAAATTTCTTGTTTTTGCAGAAGTCATATTTAGTGTTATGAAACAGTGACATTAAGCAGTACTATGGGAGAAAAAAAACCCCAACCAAAACATGAATTTTAATATGACACAAACCTATTGTACTTGGATATCTTTCCACTTTTTTTTGCCATCTTATCTGCAGGACTCTGCAGTTATATATATTACTTTTCCTGTCATTCCCGCTACATTTACTGTCTCCAAACAGGTTCAGGTAACTTAAAAGATATTTTTTCTCCTGCCTCCATTTGATTTGGGCAAAATCTGAACCATCACCAAAGCAACATTTAGCAAAAAGTCTAGTCAAGATATCTACAGAAACTATAAAAATCCTGAACTGGGTTACAAAGAGTGATAAGTCCCAAAACTTGAGAGACTAGCAAATATTTCATTACTTTGACAGAAGCAAATCCAGAGTTTTCATTTTATGGTTTGACACACATACCATGGCATACTACATACAAAAAAGCTTAAAACTTGTGTATGAATTGCTCCGGAACTCCTGAAAAGAGATTGTTTATGTATAGTCTGAAATGGAACAAATTGATTTCTACTTTAAAATATGCAAAAAAAAAAATCACAATGAAATACAAATAATATAACCGAAACATAGCTAGTACATGCAAGAAATACAGGAAAATACTGACTTCTGATAAGAAAAAAACGAGCTGCTGGCAATAAAGTGCACTAGATATCTGTTATCTGAATTTTAGAGTAAGAAAATGCATAAATATGAGTATCATTTGATATTTTCATGCAAGATAATTATTTTAGAATTTGAAGCTACGGGAAGAATTTTGATTTGAATCATTGTATCTTAATGCTGACTGTGACATGGAATGATGTAAGGAAGGTAGAAATCCAATCTCATCTCTTTTACTAGGGTTCACACAGACCCTCTGGTATTTCTGAAGGCTTGGAAAGGCGAAGTTGGCATACAGTGTGTTCCATATCTAATTTCCTTCTTTGGTGAAAATTCCGGTAATTATTAATGACATTTACTATAGAGACATCTAAGACAGTTACAAAGTTTCTAACAGAAACTCTTGCTGTAAGCTGTGCTCTTTGTGTTTTTAATGTATGACATATCAAAATACAGGAATGCAAGTGAAACAGAGGCAATAAAAGAAACCATTGTGAACCATTTCTAGTGTGCAAATTCAGATGCTTTTCAAACATCAATATATCATGACTGTTTGCAAAGTATCAAAGAACAATGTGTCTTTCCTCAGTGATGGTAGAAATGCTGCTGTGCAAAAAGCTCCATCACTGGGTCGATGCTATTTATGACTGGAGAGCAGCCACTGCTGTGAGGGTAGTCCTGCAGGTCATAGATCAGGGCACTAAATAAAGCACTTTGCAATCTCTGTTTTAGTGGTAGAGCAGGAAAACCTAAGTGCCCAAAGAGCACCCTTCCAGCATCTTCCACCTTCCTGTTGGATACAAGTCTGGCTTAGAGTTTTGCTGGGCTGGAAAATGTGAATAATTTTGTTTTCAGTGGTTAGAGTAGATGCTCAGCTTGTTCAAAGTTTATAGGCTAAGTGAAAGCAGTTTTCACTAGAAGAGATGAATCTTATCTTTCTGCTAAGGTTTATTAAAAATATGTAGCACCTGATAATTTAACACCAAATGAGTGGCTGCTAAATTTCCCCCTCTCTCTGTCTCTCTGCCTCTCTCTCTCTCACACACACATCTACACACAAACAGAGGAATGCTTCTCAACTGCCAAGCTATGTGCCAAGATTTTGTTCACTTTAATCTCAATCATATGAGTTACAGAACCATGCAACAAAGTTTTTACCAAGTATGCTGACAGATTTTTAGTTCTAGTGGCTCCACAGGGCATCACTGCAAGTACACCAAGAAACTTTTCTTATTAAAGATTTCTGAGCTGATCCGTTTTCCATTTAAGTCAACATGAGCAGTATCACCATAAAGAACTCAACACTTGCTAACTGATACCATACACTCATCAAAATTATTTCATTTCTAAGAAAACAAAAAGTTGTGGTACCTCCAACACCATTGTGTGGTTGCTGCTGGCACAGGAACACCATTTGGTGGCAGCTACTTTGGTGTGTTATGTCACGTAACACCATGTCAGTTCAGGACTGACAAATCTAAACATATGGTTTGAAATATTGGGGGAAATTTTTCCTGGGAAGATGGGTGGCAGGGGGGCATAGAATAGCCTCTTTCTGTCTTTTGAGGATTTTCTTATTTTCTGAGTGAAGGCATCTCAGAGAAGACCGATCACCCTAACCTCGGTTTGGAGGGGTCCTTGATGATCTTAAGAACCTCCCTACTACCTGTAAATGGCCCGTAATCTGGGCAGCTGAACAAGTTCTTGTTCTTTATTTTTAAATCCTGAGAGAAAATCTGGGTATTTAAATTTCTGATCCAAATATATAAAGCTTAAGGCCCTGATCCAACAGAACACCGAAGCATTTCCTCAAGTAAGGAACAACCATTGACCACAAGACAGATCTATTCAGATACTTAAAGAAAAATCTCTATCTGTTTTGGTGGACAGAGGCCGGTATCAGTAAAGCAGGAATTAGAGAAAGCAGTAACATGTATCCGTTATAAGGTAGAATAAGCATGAGAAAGCAGTTTTTAATAGCAATATGTTTCCTGAGAATTTGAAATGCATCATCTCTGACACCAAAAATAAAGGTGCATGAAGCAATCTTGAAGAGAGACCTGGATCAGGCTGGCTGGAGCTGCTCAGGACCCAAGTGATAGGGTTCTGTTGTGTTATGAAACAAAATGGCCACGTTTTGCTCTCATTTACATATATGTCATTCCTCCCAAACCAGGGAGCATTGTTTGTCTGTGTGAAGACAAAAAGAAGTTGGTTTGCTATATAATTACATCCATGATCTGTGAGGATCCTGATTATAAGAGACCAATCTGCTCAGCGAGTGTACAACAGGAGATCTTTAAGAGACTTGTTAATTCCTTGGGGGTTTATCATGCCGTAGCCAATCTAGGGACAATTCAGTTACTAGACTGCTAACGATATCGGTTTCATAAATTCAGGGGAGTAAAATGAGCTAAAAAACCTTCTCTTAAAGAAGTGAAAGCCTTAACATAAAGCCTCCTTTTTAAACTGCCCTCTTGCTTTGCCCTCTGCCTTGCTCCTGAAGCTTTCTGTTGGTACAATTCCTCTCACTTAGGTATCAAACCCATTAGACTGCAGTATTATATGGTTAAAGCATTGATGTAGCACAAGCTGCTACAGCAAATAATTGAAGTAATAAAATACAACTGCAGTTATTTGCTCTTTTGAATTGCAGGCAGAAAAAAAGGAGACAAGTTTTTTTTAAACTGACCCCATAGTGTTGCATACAGACAGCAAAACTTTTTTAAAATGTTTTTTTCTTTTACGACTGTAAAACATTTTTGAAAAAAAAAATGATAAAGTTGTAGTATTTTAATATTTTTTTCCCCCACAGGAAAAGCAATTACTCTACATCATGGAGTTATGCTTTCATAATTTTATTTAAAATCCATAACTTTATTTTTTAAGCAATAAGGATGTTGAAAGGATCTGGAACTACAACTACTTGTATTTTCCCCCCTAAAGGAACTTCATGGACTTAACTTTTTTTTTCCTTTTTTTCCTCTGTGTGTGTGTGAATATCTCCTCTAGGCCAAGACTCATTTTGTCAAGTGTTAGCTCAAAGTGTTCTATTAATGGCTGAACTGTAACGTCTGATGAAACGGGGTTTGCAATGAACATACTGCCAGCTCCTTGTCTGTGATGGCATGTGTACCCTACTAGGGCACAGTGCCTCACGTCCTCGGTTTATTCAGGAGGAAAAGACAGGACTTTTGTGTCTATCCTTTTATCTTTTTCATGGCTAGGAGGTGCTTAGCCTCATGTGTGAGCTTCCCTGAAGCGGACTCTGACCAGGGGGTATGTCAGGACCTTCATTTTCTCATTGGCATGGAGTAAGCAACAGAGACAGTCAGCTGGCTTTACATTTCTCTAGACTTTTTGTTTCAGCATGTACAAATGTCAACAACTTGATTTACAATGTATATTAATATTATTTTAATATCTAGAAAACGTTGCCTGATTCTTTTTTATTTCATAGGTTAAGTGGTTTATTTTATTTATTAAGCCTATTGAAAAAATATTTTATGGAAAATTCTGAAGACAAAATGCCCTGTTTCCTTGTACATGTTCACTAATAGATATATTATACAATGCTAGAAAAAGGCAAAAGGCCAAACTCATCTCTGGTGTAATTCCAGTAAAAGCAATAAAATTACACAAGGCATGAATCTGGCCCAGGCATTGTAAATGTTACTCTGGTGCACACTGAGTGCCTGCTTGTTGTTACTGGCAAGGCTTAAAATACAAATCCCCCTTTTTCCATAGAAATGGATACACTCCTCTGGAACAGATTAATCAATGAAACAGGTATCAGGTAACTATGACAAAGATGGCAACTGGTTCAAATGCCTGCCTTTTTTATGGCTTTTTCTTCTTCTAACTAGCTTACAGTCTCTGCTTCCAAATTTTTTATCTATACATTTATTCTCTCTTTTGTGTGCAGTGTCATTGCAAGGCTTTTCTTCGTCTTCTTTTTTTTTTTTTCCTTTTTTTTTTCCTGCCGTTGTCTCCTTTTCTCTAGTTTGTCTTGTATGCCCTTCCGTGATGTTTCCTGTTGACACTTCTTGATATTTTTTCTAACTCAGAATGTGGCTTTCTAGCAGACACAGAGGCCCCAGAGTGAATACTCTTCAGAGCCAATTCTGACTTGGACCTTGCACAACACTATTAACTGGCTCTTACTCTAAGAAAGGTGGCTATAGCAGGATTGCCCGAGCCTGAAGATAGAAATGGTTGAGGAAAGCTTGCCAATATGTTTGCACTAAAATCAACCACTCTTAATTTCTCCTCAAAAGAATAATGATAATTAAAAAAACCAAACAAAAAAACCCAAAAACATAACCAAACCAAAAAAACCAACAGAAATTAAAATCACAAACTTGTAAGGGCTTTTCTCAGAACTGTGTTGTTTCATATTGCATTCATCTGTACGTTTAAGTTTATGCTTGTTGGCCACTTTAAAGTAAACATAGTTCAATGCCCTTCAAAACAGTTTTCTTCAGCCCACTAGAATTCCCTGGAAAAATGCTTTATCTGCTGAACTGCTGGATATTTGTGTGTGTGTGTAATTGTGTAATTTTTTTCCCAATCAATTTGGGGTTTTTTCCTTTTTTTTCCCTTTTTATTTTTTTTTTTTTTAAATTCAGTACATATAAAAGTAGGGAGCAGAAGCCTCCTTGGAACAAGATAGAATCATAAAAGACTTCAGGAATCTCATCACAAGCTAAACAGTACAAATTGCACATTCTTCATGGAAGTATTAGCTTTTAGTGCGTGCCTGGATCCAAGCATAATAGATTATCCCAAAGTGGGAAAGAATGAACAGTACAAAATTAGAAGAACTGGGAGCTCAGATCATTTGGTGGAGCAATATGATCTCTGTACTTTCAGGGCAGTGAATTCTAAAGCCACTGGAAACAGTATGTAAAATTATATCAGAGTAAGCAAGGAAGCATGTGTAGGCCCGGGAGAAGGAAAAAAAAAGTTGGGAAAATACCTTTCCAGAGGAAAATAAGAACTGGAAATTACTGAGTTTGTAGGAAACAAACTGCTATTTATGAACAATTGCTTGGTCTGAGGATAGAAATATGCTAAAAGATACAACAGAGAGAAAACACAAATAAAATACATTTCAGTCATTGTTCAGGGGCCAAGTGCTGCTGGAGAATAATCCTGTGCTAAGACAGAAATATAAAACTGTGCAGGATAGGTCGGTCTCCTGAGGTTTCCCTCCTTCTCAAGGAAACCTTGCCAGAACAAATCCTTTATGCCACCGGCTGATGGGTTTGGTCTAACGGTGCTGGGAAGTAGCCCGGGAACACTGCACTTTTAATGGGAGCTCAAAGATGGTGTTGAGCACACACCCTGTACTTTCTGACTCCCTTCTTCAGGTCCTCAGGAATGGGAATCAATTATTTTTGACAATCAAATACATAAAAACAAAACAAAACAAAACAAAACAAAAAACCCCAAACCAACCACTTAAGCCTAATACACCCTGGAAGAGCAAGTCACTGAACACAAATCTAATAATATGGCATATTACAATATATATAGGGATATAAGCTGCTAGAGGTTGTATATTGTGGCTATTAATATATACCCTGGCTGCACAGGCCTCGTGGCTTCAGCCATCCTCACTGTGCTCCTGTCATCTACTAACTACACCATAGGAAAGATAATGATTCCAGCGTGGGAGTCATCTGCTTTAGGAGGTGTTCGGGATTTTTTCCCAATTTTCCTGCAGCGTTTTCTGCCATTAGAAAATGAGATAGCATTAAACTGTTTTAAAAACTCATTTTTTTCTAGCTATATAAACATATTCACAATACTTTATATTTTTAAAACTCATTTCCTCTTTGCTGAACTCCTCGAGATAAGTGAACTCTCCTCTATGTAAACTTTCTACAAGAATACTGACTACCTTTTAAGCGGTATATGATTTAGAAGGTAATTAAATATCACTTTCTTTTTCCTTTTTTTTTTTAATAAATAGGTTTTAAAGTGCTTTTAGCTGCACTTTAGCTTTTAGATTAAGAGATAAAACTGATGAAAGGGACACAACCTTCTGTCACAGGGCAGCATGGCATTTGGGAGGTGAGGTATTTTAAAATACCATTTTTATCTTCATTTCTCTTCATCAGGATGACTGTATTTCTTTACTACATCCCATAAGGTACTTTATCTTTGCCCATAAAGACATTTTCTTCCTTAAACACTGAAGGTTCTGCAGTGCAAAACCTTGTACATGTGCATGTCTGCAATGATATTATGCATAATCAAATTGCAGATATAGACCGTAAAGCCAAACTGAGTCTGGATTTTAGGTGCTTGAGGGTGTCAGGATTTGGACACCTATGAGAAATCTGATTTTCAGAGAGTAAGCTCTTAAAAGTTCTTTCAAAACTGTAATTTCTTCAAATTGCATGCCCAGCCTCCAAGTGCCTGATGGTGACTTTTAAAGTCTCTCTCACTAACATACCCGGTCCTACCCCCGTGGATCAGCCCCCCAGACCAAGAACCCTAAACTCAGGGATTTTTTTTCTCGCTGCTCTTCTTTAACACGATTTGTTCACTGGGGCTCAGATCAATGAAACCCAGTAAATAATACATTGGACAAACAGAGAAGATAACAAAAGGAAATAGTTAAGGTACTATAATAATTTTAGCCATTCTTTTTTCAGGTCGCTATAATCTGCCCAAAGATAACTAATTGTTCAAAGTAAACATTCCACTCTGACCACAAAAGGAATCCATTACACAAACATATAATTCACAGTCATTTTTAGTGGGTTGTAAACAGTTTGGAATGAGCATAAAATGGGACAAAAATCAAAGTGAGCATTTAGAAATGAAAAAGTGTTTGCTACAAAAGGTCAGTCCCTTTACTTGGCAAACTATGTAGAAGAGCCTGGGAAAATGTTGAACACACAAGCAGTAAGGGAATTTTAAAGCCAACAACCTCCCTGTTTCTTTAAACAGACATCGGAACCTATAACTGGATCCTGTCAAACAAACGACAGCAAAAAAACATAACAGCTGCTAAGAAGTAAAGTTGAAAGATAAAGTTTTCTAAGCTAAGATCCTTCTCAGAAGTGGACTAAAGGTCTTTCTTAAATCTTTAAGCAAGGTTATGGATCCCAGGGTGGCTTTTAGGCATTGAATCAAATATGTAATTTTGTGTATCATTCCTGTCAGAGCATCCTGTGCTCCAAGAAAAGCAACAGAAAACAATGTCTGCAATGTCCAGTTCAGGATGGAAACGGTACCTGTAATCACCAGCTTTGCTACTTGCAGTGTCATTTTTCAAGTCATTTAGGCTGATTTGAGAACACTAACTGGGATTTGGGAACGGAGGGAGAAGATGAAGGGTTTCAAAAAGAGAGATGAAAGTTACATTCTATTTCCCTGGAGCGTTAGGACTATATTTCTTTACAAAACTCAGACTGCACTGGATACTCTCGATAGGGTTAGGATGCTGGCTGCTTGGGGTGTTCATTTACTTTGTCAGACACACCGACAAATGATCTTCCCTGGAAAGAGTTTAGTATCAGACTGTTTTCACATGATAAAACATTACTATGAGAAGTACGGGATGGCATTTTGTTTAGGTACAATGCAGACTGATATATTTATTTTTTTTAAGTGTTCTACTCATGTCTTTCACATATTAAAAAAAAAAAAAAAAAAAAAAGAAAATGTAAAAAACCAGCCAGGACTTTTAAAGGGTCGTTGGATAACAAAATAAATAAGCAACTCAAGAAATGACTGGAAATAATATCTGGCCTAGAAACACCAAAAATCTTGCAATGGGCTCCACCCTTGGCAGGAGTGCACAGCATGTGAGTTGTAGTATGCTGGGAGGATTGTCCCAGGCTTCCCTGGCTGTGCTGCTCAGCTCAGGGCTGGCACTACCTATCAAACCATCGCTGGGGAGAAGAGAAAGCACGGAATACAGATTGAAAAAGGAAGGTCAACAGACAGCCCCAGGAAAGCCCAAGGTATATCCAAGATAGGTGCTGATGTACAAAGCAAAGTAAAAGACAATGCAGAAAAAAAACCTAATGCACTGTTCCACGGAAAACCTTCCCACCAAGTCCCTGAGAAAGCAGAAAGTAAAGAAATGCTAGAAATCTTTGAGTAGCCACTGCATTCCTTCAACCTGATCATTGCATGGTACAGAATTATTCTCTTGCTCTCACCAGGTCATATACATGGGAGGTTTTTTCTATGTAGGATATTGCATTAGATACCAAGAGTACAACGCTCTTTGCCTTCAGTAGCGTAGGTCTGTACAGCTAAATACTCAGGACAAGAAGTTAATCAAAATTCTGAATGAATAAATAGTACAGGAAGAATGAAGAAAAAAACCCTGAGCTTCCTTTAAAAAAAAAAATAATTAAATGTGGCAATTGCCTTGCAAGTTTACAAGAACGGGCACATTTTTATTGACACACTTTACTAAACTCCACTACCAGCTCTGCAAGATGGCTAGGTACATGGAGGAAGACCTCCTGCTTCCCAATCCTCTTTCAATAGCTAAAAATACCAAATAGGCTGGACACCCCCCCCCCCCCCAAAAAAAAAAAAAACAAAACCAGAATTCAACTTGACCAAGTAAATCCTTGTCAGATAGATAAATATGAATTTTGGTGTGAGACTTTTTAGACCAGACCTTATAAAGCACCCCTGTCCTGAAATGCTGAAAGAGCACACAGTAGCCTAAAGGACAAATGACCAAAATGTGATCTAGAATGCAGCAAAATAATTTCAGAATAATTCCTTTCATTTCAATGTAGATATTGATTTAAAAATAGTGTAACTAAACAGAAAATCTTGCCAACATTTAATGACAGTCTCTACATTTTTAATCTGTGGGAGAATATTACTACGGTTGGTTATTGTATGTAACCTCATCTACACAGGAAAATGTACTAATTAATATGGTTTATTCAGATCACTGCTAGACTTTCTTTCTATGCACAGTGATAACGTCTTAAAAATCAGAAAGACAAACAGAAAACCAATAGGTAAATAATAATTAAAACCATAAGCTGATCAATAGGGATACAAACATTCAGCAAAGTATGAATGTTTTGTAAGTAACATTTAGAGTTGGCCTCCTAAGGTCTTTTCTCCTAATAATCCTTTATCTTAAATGAAGCCCACAAGTAACATTTTTGGTACAGTTACAGTATGTAGATGATATATTTTCTAAATAGGAAAAAAAAAAAAAAAAGCTTTTCTACAACAGCCAATATGCCAGCTGTACCGAGTATCTAGGCCATCTTACTAAGACTATGAAAGTAAACATACAGTTTTCATTAAATGTGCCTTTCCCATAATTGGTACATAAGTATTTCCCATGACTCTGCAGTTGAGTATCTTGGCTGGAGGCATATCTGGCCATTAAGAGGAGGGCTTTAGATCTGTTGAGTCTCAGCCATGCCGGGAGACTTGGCACCTCCACATACTGCTTCCTAATACCAACCCCGGTATAAAATGTCATCAGAAGCTTGCATAAACATTGGACTTAGCTTCACATAAATTACTGCTGTCCTGAGATAGTTTGTGCCAGAACTTAGTAAAAACAACACTTTGAGTAAATAGAATGTGAGTAAATGCAGGCATCTTAATCCAAAAAAATGATAATAGAAAAAACCTGCATATCAACTATAAACTCATAAATACAACGATAAAATGAAATTTTTATCTCATGCTGTATGATTTGCTTTTATTTACATATCGGACTAACTAAAAGGGATAGACTTCTCTAAGTCACAGCAAGTTTGAAGGAAATGCAAGAACAATAATGTAATACTCCGAAGGACGAACACCTTAGAAGAAACAGTGATATTTTCATTTTCTCCCATGAACATTTCTCCGATAATCACACAGACAATAAACATATAATTAGGTTTCCTGGATTTTTCTATTACAGTTCATCAGTACAGAGACCTCTGGCCTCACTCTCCTGGAGGAGTGGTCAGATACCACAAAACATCCATGAAACATCCAGTGCATCTTTGGAGAACCTGTGCTAAGATCCTGACTGGTCAATTAGACATGTTCTGCATGGCGGGGCATTTTTATAATCTAATCTCTTCCTTTCCTTTTCATGTTCTGAATTTCTCCTCACAATTCCTCCTCTATTAATAGCTACTTCACACATTTCTCCCCTTTCTTTGTCTCTTTCTTTATCCAGCCTCCAGCCTTCCTCCAAAAAACCAATGCTGCTATCTCCCCCTACTGAACGATCTCCAGTTTGTTGGTCCCTGCCTTCCTGCCAATCATTCTGGGAATAATAATATCCCAGTGCTCTCTTTGCTGTATAATTAAAGCATGAATTTCCCAGAGTTTGAAACTCCGGGGTAGTTTTATTGCACCTTTCACTATAAAGCCAGGTAACAATGATGGAATAAAAATAGCTTTTCCCTTTGTGGTTAACGGTCTAAGTATCTTTTTATTTTTCATTGGTTCTCTTGTTTTGAGGCTCCAGTATATGGCAGTGACAATGGGTTCACCCAGCCTTATTCTGAAAATAAATTTTCTATCTTTTGCAAGATATATGTTTCCCCAGATCCCTGGAACAAGTTGTAAACTTGTAACAGATGGTGATGAAGCCTCACATTTTTATACAATACATTTTAAGATTCTGCATCTACCGCATGTACCTTCCAATGAAAATGACCTTCAATGAGAGAAGATACACTCTGCAGAAAGGCAGGCAGGCAACGGTGTTAAGTATATCTTTTTTATACTATGAAAATCCTTCTTATTAATCAAAACTTTTAATGAGGACTAATACTCATTCCAAATATTCTTACAATATTATGTCTTTTAAAAATAACTGTAAAAATTAGACACCTGCACACATTTTAAAAAATATGGTCCTACTAGAATAACTTATTTTGGTTGAAAACAATTCAGGACTTAGGAAAAAGTATTGGCATTACACTCACCAGGGACTTCAAAATGAAAGTTACTGACATTTTATTGACGTTTAGCTCTTGCTTACCCAAAGAAAGACTAGAACAACAACATGTCAAGCAAAATATGAGGAAAATAATCAGCATGAATGGGTTCTATTAGGGTCTTATCATATAAAGGAAATTAAGATACAGAATGTGATATAGTTCAGTTCATAACTATATTATAAATTGAACTGCCTGCCTACCCTGGCAATTCAAGCAGAGCTACAAGGTTAAAGTTTTGATTACTAATAGAGCAAAAAAGAATTGTTAAATATTAAGGTACTCACCTCTTCTTTCAACAGCTTTTATACACTGTCTTACAAACTGGGGGACTGTAGATTTCTCGTGCTCACAAACCAAATGCAAATGGGAGCCAAAAATTTGATCTGTGTTTGGAAAAAAGGAGGAAAATACATTAAGCATTTTTCTGTCTTGTGAGCTTACATATTAATTAAAAACTCAGCTATTGAAGATGGATGGACAAAGGCAGAAACAAATCCTTGTTGAGTCCTAGTGGACATTAGGTCTTGCCACAGAACCAAATCTCTTTATAGCTGCTGCCTGTAGCACTTGGGTACTTCCCCCTGGGTTCAACTTTCAATTGCCATTTACACCTTGACCTTGACCTTTCTAAGGCTTGGAGGGCCCTTGAGTTTGCTTGGAGCTGCCATAAAAAAAGTGAAGGCCATTCTAAAGATACAGTTCCATATCTTGTTGCATCAAAAATCCTATATGATATTAACTGTTGGTCCAACCTTGAAACTCGTGATGTTGAGCAGCCTGTCTCTTTCTCACGTATGGAGTTTCACTCTTGCCCTAGGGTACTGTAGATGTACAAGGGCTTCATTACTTTGCATCATTAGGGCTTGGTAAAATTTCACCTCATCTTTACAAGGGGCTTTTTTATTCATTAGATTACCTGTTCAAAAAAGAGAGGGAACTAGATGTCTTTTGATGACAATTGCATCTTACACCAAGTTTAACTTGTGATTTGTGCTGTTTCTTTGGTGAATAATCACTTAACTAGATAAAGCTACGTTTTAGCTGTATGATTTTAAAGTTTGATCAACTTTGAACGTTGATCTTAAAATATATTTGTATAAGCAGGTCAAACTCTTCAGATTACTAATTAGCTTCCCCCAGCTCATTTCCACTCTACATGTTTGAGAAATTATGAAAAGTGTAATCAGTAATGGGGACGTTGTCAGCTAGAATCAAAATGAATCAAACAGATGAGAGAAACTACTCAATAGAAGCCAGTTAAATGCTGAAACAATAGGAGTATGCTATCATCATTTACCCACAGAGACAGCCTGCATATAGCATCTCAACAGAGCACTACATTTTGGAAGGTGGTGTAGAGGCTTTGAAAATTTTTGTGTCGATAGCTGAAGAGTGCTAGCACAAGCGTGGGCTCTGCACAGCAAGCCCAACACGCACGCTCACGTGCCTCCTGCAGCTCCCATGGCACCGGGTATTGCCACTGTAGCCAGCCCCACCATTTTCCACCATAATCAGTTTCAGCGCTTCTCCCTCTGAGCAGCACACCTTTTTCTCACTAACAACCAAACCCCAATCATTTATTTTCAGCTTTGCAAGAAGCTTCGCCTTCCTATCGCAAATCACTACTATTTCTTACTAAACTCAGTTTTCAAGAGCAACTCTGCCTTTTCTTCCCTAATACCCCAGAGCAGGGAACAATCAGGGAAAGAAAGTGGGGTGCATGGGACAGTTTGGGCTTCTTGCTATGTCTCAGGGAAGTTTATTCCAGCACCTCTGAAGGCATATGATCTGCATTCTGGTAGAGTACATCAAAGCCTGAATTTAAGTTAGCTGGAGTTTCAGCTGCAGAAGGGATGGAGGACTGGGTTCACAGAACTACACTGAAGAAGGTTGTGTGCATGTGTGGCGTTAAGCATTAGCGAACAGTCTGTTACATGTTTTGGGGTTATGTTTCTGACAAAGCACAGTCTGGTTACATTTTCTTCATAAAACATTTATAGCTGCCTTCAGTGGTAATTATATATACAGAGATTTATGATTAAAATGTACTAGCGCTTCCTCTTTTGACATCTTAATTGTTTTTTTAAAAATTTTAGCAAAGACCTGTCAAATTCTTTGCATAATATGGAATGGTCTCCAATGTAAATTATGTTCAAAAGAAGTAAAAATGTATCTTATTTGGTGGACAAAGACACTTGTAAACAATTTCAGAAGTAAAACAGGCAAAGAAATACGTAGTGTTTAGATGGCAATACATGAAGAACTGAGACAGAATTAATGCCTGGGTGTTCAGCAGCTTCTCTTCACTGTTAGAACCACTTTATAACCAACTTCCAGGATTATTTTGCAGTTACTCCATCAATCCCTGGTATGAATGCAGAATACTTGCTGTTCCTGGGAGGAAATTTTGAAAAGGCTGGAAACTGTTCTGCAATTCTCACCTAGTCCATTACTTCTTTTCTGGGTACAGATTCTGCATCTTCAGCAAAATGTTTAATCTCATTTTAAATACCTTTCAGTATATGGATATAGAGATGTTCTGTATCTTGCAGTTAACCTTTAAAACACCTCTTCTTCGAAAATAGGCACTCAGGATTTTTGTCTTGAGTAGAAAGGGCAGTAAATCAGCATTGTATAGCTGCTGGGCATCAAAAGAGACTATGGTAGAATACAACACACAAGTGCTTTGGAATTCCTATTCCCCCCCCCCCCCCCCCCCCCTAGAAATCCATGAGTATTTATAAGTACATGATCTCATGAGTCATCCAAATACTCTGAATTCTGGGTACTCCTGAACCGCAAAGTCCGTGACTCTCTCTAGTCAATTGATTTGTTGCCGGATCTGTTTCTGAACATAGACACGGGAATGGCAGTAGTTCCTCTGCCATATTTACACTCTCAGAGGTCCTGGGGAGAGCTGAGCAAAACTCAGTTAAGCTTTGTTTGTGCAGTATTTTGAAAACCAGGGATTATAGGAATGGCAAATTACTAACTTTAGTAAACTATGTGTAGATCTATGTGTAACTAAGATTAAACTGTTATTTTCTTCTTCTTTTATAGGTGTGTGTACATATTTTAAAACTAGTTTAAAGGACAACTATTCAGGACATTTTTTCCAAAAAATAAGAACTGCTCCCAAAGGGATAAAAGAAGCAAAAATCCTTGATTTATTTGTGATAAGGCCTTTCAAAACTTCATTTTTTATGACTTTAAAAAAAAAAAGAGATGTACACAACACTCCTAACCTCCTGTTATGACAGTTTATGTTTCCTATCCAGCTTATTTAACTCAAATGCCTGGGAAATAGACACAATTACCACCTTATGGAATGCTACTTAACTTTAAATGCTCCCTTCTGAATAGAAATCCACTTTATCTTCTCAGAGTTATTCCAGTTTCTCAGGAATTATTTCCTCTATAGGCTCCTGAAATGCTCTTGTTTCATCATTTAAAAATTTAAATTAACAATTGTTCAAAAATATCTTTTATTAGAACAAAGGCAATTCCCATACAGTGGATTCTGTTCACAAGAGCTTGTACAAAGGAGCTGCATACTATGCCCATATACAGCTTTAATCATTCACTCTTTCAGCTGTTATCAATTTAAAACCAATGAAACTCCCACACTGAGTCCATTTGAGCAGTCAATTTTAATATCTTGGGGCATCTGTAGTTATTCTGAATTGGCTGCAAAAGCAGAACTAACAAGTTAAGCTCTAACCATAAGTCTACATCAGGCTGGTAAACCATACATCAAACACAGACAGTTAGTCAATACTGTAGTATGAAAAACCAACAAGCATTTTTAAGAAGAGCAATATATTCATAATATGTTTGGTGGTATGGTTTACATTACACATCCCTGATATCTGCACATTAAACTTTCTATTTAAGATGGTGGGGTGTGTGACAGCTTTGCACATGGATATAAAATGAGACACCAGAAGAGGAGGGAATGGACATTCACAAGTTGTATAATATAAAATGATGATTACAGCTGCAATGAATTGCTCATTCTGGTAAGCTTCAAGTTTTCCCTGAGCCTGACAGAGCTACTTTTTTTGAGTAGCTCTCGCAGGCTGCAGCAAAGCCACTAATTCCGAGCTGCAGAAATCTAGTCTATGGGAGACAATACTTCTGGAAAAGAAACAATTAAAACAAAATCGCTAAAGCCACATCCTCACTGAGAATGTCATTGTTTAACTGTTCTTGGTGTACATGGATGAGATGTGGCCACACTTGGAAGGAGCTCATACTTCAGTGTTTTTTATTAAAAAACACAAGGAAGGGCATGGCTAATATTCCCAATTCTCAGGGAGAAGCTCAAATTCAGACATGAGAGAAGAAGGTATAATGGTGTCATTCCCAAGTTTTTAGAAACGGCAATTATATTTGCGTAATTCAGTGCCTTCCAGGAGTAAAGTTAACTCTGCTATGTATGGGTTTGAACTGCAACTACCAGAGCTTTGAATCAACATCGAAGTTGTTTGTTTTCTTTGTATCTGTGTGAACCTTGGGAAGAAAAAGGGGGAGAGAGAACGAAAAGGCAAAATCGAAGAGGAATGTACAGAGAGAGGGACAGAACAGTAGGCACCGCCGCAGCATTCAGCTTTTAGGAGGGTGAAGGGATGGGGTTGGAAAGGGCCACCTTCTGGAAAGTGACTTCTTCTAGCTGCTCAGTCTGGAGTCAGACTTATTAAGTCAGACATTAAAATGATGCTGATCCCAGACTGAGGCTCCAAATAATGCCACAAGGCTTTTACAGTAAGTGGGCCAGGTCCTCAGCTGACTGAAGTCAGCGGGGTTGTCAGTGGAGCTCCCCTGATTTATGCTAGCTGGGAATCTTGCCAGTCCTTTTAACTTGGAGATTTACTATATATCGTTGATCTGTGGTGGTCATCAATTTAAGAAAAAATTAAATTTGTGAACAGTTACTATTAAGTGGCATATGAGCTGCCAGATTTGTTTCACATTCTCAGAAAAAAGGGAAAATAGACAGTACTACAGACACTGGACTCTTTTAAGAAATTATGGTAGATTACTGGGGAAAATAGCTCATTTGCATTCAAAGACAGTGAGTCTGCTGTACCTCTCAAAACAGGTCTCCAAAAATGAAATGTTTTAAAATTATCTGAATTATTTCTGACTATCATGTCAAAGGAAAAAACATTGCTTTGTCCAGTGTTTGGCCATCCACAGGGTTTGGGAAACACTTCTGAATGTCCATGCGGTGGTCAAAGAAAGAAAGAAATACCCTTGTGACTCTCTGTCCCTGCAAGTCAAAGAAAACATTTCCTAACTTCCCCTAAGTTATTACGGGCACTAGATGATTTGCTAAATTCCTGCATAACCCAGAAGAATTCCAGAACACACCAAAGGTAGGTCTTGATCCACTTTTTTGGACTTCCCATGAGCATTGCACTTATCACATTAAACTCTTCCCAGGTCCACTGAGACATATGAGACAATAAAGATGTTTTCCCTTGTCTGGAGATAAAATGGTTGGTGATCTCTTTGCTGCTATCTGCACAACCACCAACATATGCTGAGCCCTGTTCTATAGGCTATCAAGCCAAATCACAGCTAGTTCCTTTCACTAGCAATTGAGTGGCTTTTATTTTCATCTTGAAACAGTTGTAACCATTCCAATTTTTATGCTGTTTTGGTTTTTGCCTTAACTTCACTTACAAAATAAATTCAGTGAAGTTCTTTCAGTATCTAGCTTTTGGGAAAGAAAAAGTCCACCCCCCAAAAAACCCAAGACTAATTTCTTGCCAGCTGCATAGCTGCATTTTCCTAATTTCCCACAGTGTCATTTATGTTAAGTTGTTACTCATGCTTTTTTTGCCATTTACTGAAAGTGTATTTTGTGATAGTTTTCTATCAACGCGACCACCATAGCTTTAAAATCACAGTTTCACAGAAGTTTTTTGGTTTGGTTTGGTTTTTTTGTGGACTAGAAAGCCTCAGAAATCAGGAAGTTAGCAGGCCAATATCAAGTTGAAGGTTGGCAATTCATTTTGGGTAATATTAAATCATGACAAAGCTCAAACATAAAGATCAGAGTTCAATTATAGACGATAAAGTAGTTTTAAAAGAGAAGATTTATATATTATTTTCCTAGCATATTACTGCAGATTCTGTAAATTCTGAGAATATTTCAGTCCCAAGGAACTGAGGACCCCTGCCCTTGCATATAAATTTGACCACAGTTATTCTGGAAATAACACAGTTAAAATGGCAGACCTGGAACATGGACCTTATTTACTATTTCAAGGTTTGCATGTGCGTGTATAAATATGAACGTAAGCGTGCGTATAACTGCACACATGCTCCACAAACATACTGTATGACACACCATCTCAAAAATGTTTCACAATGCTTGTAGACCAAGGATATTTTGTGTAAGCATGAGTGAGATGGAAGGAGAAGGACTGACAAACCTCATTAAAGCTCTCGCTGGAGCATGAAAAACCCCAGTCACCAGCTCATTGCAATGAATGGAGCCAATGTGCTGTTCCCATTCTGGCCTCTTTCACGCAGAGGACTAGAAAGCAAATGGGACAGCGATGACAAAAATAACTTTTTGTCATGTAAAGTGTTGGCGCGTCTTCATTTTCAGCCCAACATGCAACTAACATTTACACGTTTGTCTGCTACATTCCCTTGTCTGATTATTATCCTCCTACTTCTTATACTTCTCATTTGTTAGCTACCTACTTTGTTTGCTACGTGGATATTTGCTACATTCTACATAAAAGAGTTATGTTAAGAGTTAAATGACAATCACAGAATTTCTAGATTTCCTGATAACATTGTTGGCAGAACAAAGTACCCCGGGAGATCAAACTGCTATTTAATTTTGAAGTCTGTATTTCCAAATTTGGTTAATGTGGAGAAATGTGTCAAGTCTTCTGGCCAAGTGTGTACACACCAGTGACTAACAGCGCAGAACTGTGTTTAAGTGAACTTACCACCTTAAAATGTATTTACTCATGACTATAATTTACGTGTTAAATTTATTGGAGTTTTGGTTCCAATGTGACATACAATGTAAAAAATCAATATAGATTTGAGAGCTTTATAGTGCCCCTGGCAAATATGAATAGCACTTGATGAAAAGTGAAGGTTTTCACAGCACCTACAGTGCCACTGCATTGGAGTAATTAACACCACACGCTTCACAGATATTTATATCAATTCTTCGCTAGCACACAGAACAGCTCTTTGTCAGAAATTCGGTACTGAGATGTCCTGCAAGGCTTTAGACACACTTTTATTACGAGCCCCTATTTTAAGGGATTTGCAATTCTGACAGAAGTATTTCCCTATGGGATAAAAGTTAGTATGCATGTTCTCAGCGCTGGAGGAATTTTTTCTTGTAAAAATCAGTTAACATTTTTTCCCTTAAGAAACGAGCAAATAAATAGTTTTGAGAGGTTTCTGCAACCATTTAAGTCACCTTTAGAAAAATAAATAGATGCATCTTATAACACAAAATTTTGCAAGCTTCTACTTTTTAATCTGGATGGTTGCATTTTGTGATTTAAAAATATTTTAATATGAGCCTAGAAATTAACATTTAAAAGTGGTCTCTGTATAAGCACTGCAACTGCATTTTCATAACATTTTAACAGATTAAGGGATAAACTCTGGTGAAGACAATGAAGGAACCTTATCAAATGAGCATTTCGCATAGACTTACCGTAGATTGGAATTAAGCCGTGCTAACGAATCCTGCCTCATTTGCATGGCCAAAACCTAATCCTAATGAAACTTCATGGTAGATAACTAACATGTTTTCTTCACGGTAATATTAGTTTGGTAATAAAACTGTGCTGGGTAACGATTCAGAATTACTGTGTCACAAATCGTGCATCTTTGTGATCCATGGAAGAGCATCCCAGGTAGAACCAAGTTATGTTTATGAATCAAGAGCTTAATGCAACTGTAGCCAAACCCAAATTCATCTGGCTTTCCTAGAGAGATATATTAGAGGATGGATTTGAGTTATGTTAATGAATCTGGATTTGTTAGCAGGGATCACATCTGATCCCTATGTAACACCACAGGAGATTCATCAGCCACACTTTATTAAACTAAAAAGAAACCCCTTAAATCCAGAAATTAAAAGACTATAAATTACTCCTCTATTACTGTAATAACTGAAACAAACTAACATGATGCATTCAAATCCCACTCTCAGCCCACAGAGTACTTCAAAGAGGCAAAACTCTCCGATGTATTGAAATCAGATACTACAAACATGTGAGGACAGATCCTGAAAGTTTGTTGTGTGTTTGTGCCCACCTTGCACACATCTATTTATGTATAAATGACATTTTCTTAAAGTTTCCGTGGCAGTTAGAAGCAGAAGCCCATCACTAAGGCACATCATGATTTCATCTAACGAAGGCTTCCTTGCAGTAAGCGACATTTCACTGAACATTTCTGCGCGCATCTAAAACATAAGAACTTAATTCATAAAATCTCCTCCTCTTCAGACACGGGCCCAGCTGGTGTTTAACTCTTGTGTCTGCTTTAGCTTTTCCTGGCTAGGGTCAATCTCTTGGCTCAAGACAGACAAGTTTAATACATGCTAGCAACACCCCTTGCCATTTTTTGACACACCACTGGAAAACTCACACTCCAGAGATTGACAGGGGCTGCTGGCAAAATGCCTCTTTCTAGTCAATTTGCATGTGCAGTTGTGGGTTTCACACATAATAATTTGGGAGTGCGTAAATTTTTAAAGCATTATTCCAGACAATATTTGAAAACATGGCTTTGCGTGATTATTAGTGGTCAGAATGCTACTGCCTTCAAGTTAACTACCAGTTTCTTTGCAAAATGTTTACTCCTTGGATAAACTAACAAACACATTTTATCAAAGAAATTTTTTAAGGATATGTGAAAGTGATGGCTGACCAACTTAGCAAGAAATTCGAGTAGGAAAAAAAAATCACAGATTCAAAGCATTGTTCACTGGCAGGTATTTTATATTGTTAAAAATGTATTTTGTCGGCAAGTTAGAAAAATAATGAGAGAAGACAGCAGAAAGTATTCCAGCCTATCCTAGAAAACAAATTAGTCAGCACAGCATCTGAAGTTCCTATTTTGGATTCTAAAGTATAAAACTGTTTCAACAGTCTTTTCTTAAAAAGAAATGGAGTTGTGCAGCATGTTGATCTGCAATGTGCCTGGTGAGTGCCCACATTAAATGGAGGGGCTTCTACCACATGTGTACCAAAGCAGAAAAAATGAAGGAGTAGCCAGATAGCACAAAGATAGGTGTAACCCTGTGTTGATTTTTTCTTTACAGTTCAGCAGGTAAGTTTTACAGTGTAAGCTACAGCAGTGAAACCCTATCTTTTTCCAACGCACTTATTAACTGAGAATGAAAAAAATCATCAGTGAATTTTTACTTTTTACTCCAAAAAAGTACATAAGACTGAACACACCTTTAATAAGTCCCTTTTCTTGCAATGTTTTCAAGGAGGGTCTTCGGGAGATGAACTTCTTTAATCTGCTTTTAACTCGGTTTCTGTCATTTGTGTCAGAGGCACTGTAGTTCAGTCTGAAAACTAAAGGAAATCAAAAGAAAAAGCTTCAGTGAAACGGTATTTTTAAACTAATAGTAGCTTTCTCAAATATCCTTAGAAAATAATGGCCATAGCCACCCTAGTAAAATCATGTGGTAGGTCAGCAGCATAGCTGGTCGGCCAGTAGAAAACTTGTGGTTAATACTTTTGTGAATAAACACGATGAGTTCACAGTACTGGTTGTTCACAGTATTGTATTATTTATTGCCCATAGGTATTTGAATGGTGACCAGTTTACTCATGAAATGTTCACAAATCTCACAAGTTTTACATGGATGATTTTTCAACTAAAATTCCGGGCTCAAAATGTGCTATGCGCTATTAGCTGTATACTACTTGTTATGAGAAAGGACGGATGGTTACACCGCTAGTGAAGGACTGAATTCTCTTGCCAAGATGGATTAAGCGTTATATATATATTTAATGCAGTTATAGAAAACATGGCTATATGCCATGAAATGTGTGCAAGATGCATTAATTTATGGAAAGAAAAGTATTCCCGTCTTAATGATTCTATTTTATTATATTTAGGCATTTACCAAACTGAGAAACATTTTGAGCTCAATTTATTCCTGCTCTGTGTCAAAAAGACATAGAACCCAGCTGCAGAAAATCCCCTGGAGGAAGTTTCAAAGGCATAAATTTAACTTATTCTCTGCTGAGGTGCTTGCAGGGCACCATCATAGCTATCAAAACAGGCAGTATTTGTAGCAAGGAGAAACTCAGCATACCCCAAAAGCAGTGATGATGCTATGGGAAGACTTTCTCCAAAGGTTTCCCCGAACAAGCAGATTTTTAAAAGTTTTCTAACAAATCACCTGAGCCTCACCACCCCCTTGAATAACCCTTGTCCTGTGTCCTGAGCTCTCTCTCACCCTGCCCATTCCCCAAATGCTGAGCAGGGCATAATGGGGCAGCTGGAGCTGCACAGCAAGGACCTCCAGCTGAAGGAGGGGTGGGTTCTGCTTTCTCAGGAAAGTAGATTTCCCTCTTCTCTTGATAATCAGTCAGTCAGTCAATCAATCAATCATCCACCCACCCATCCACCCACCAAAAGACAGCATTCTCCAGAAGCTGAACTTACAGGAGTTGGTTCATTGTCCCTTTGACAGAATTTCTAACCAGGACCCCAGATAATTTAGCTGCGGTTACAGAGGTGCTCCCTAATCTCACCTGTAATGCAGTGATCTTCATATAAAGGATCCAGGGAAAGAGAGAGAGCAAAAATAAAACTATGATCGATATGATTGGGCTATTCCATATCAAGAAGTTTTGCATAAGTTATAACCAGAACCAGCATGTTTAAAGGTGCACAATTATAAAACAATGGCAAGCTAAAATAACTGGTTAAGCTACAGTAACAACCCTGGAATATTGTGGTTTACATTACAAATCTGATTTTAACAGCCAAACTTATAAAATGGTTTACGCTTTGCTGTTGTCAAGGGAGAAAAACTTGCCAAATTGTTCATTTTAAGTAAATAGAACATAGCCAATTAAGGAAAGCAATATTTAAACACATGCCTACACTGATCAGAGCATAGTTTGCTTCTGATTTCACTACTGATTTTAACAGAAGAGTGCTCCATTTTCCCACAGCACTAAAATGACCCCACACATACTTCCACAAACTAGTAATCACACAGGACAAATAAAAGGACACTTTACTGGAAAATACACAGCTTGGTACAATAATCCATCACTTATGAAAAATAGAAATCACATTTTTTAATGGTAGCATTCTTGGAGTGATGTATCATAGAATATGAAGATTAGCATTCAATTGATGGTTGGTGCTTTTTTAACATTATAGTGCAGGACTTTTTGTTCAAAATTGAGCAATCCTTGGCAGGGACAAGCTAAAATTCCAAGTCACTTGGCTGTGCTATAAAAAGAACAACAAATGGATGTTTCTAATTCTGCATCTTAATGGTGCTTCGAAACAGTGAAGTGAATTGTATTTCATTTCTCTTGTTGCTGAGGGTCATTCTGTCCATAGCAATTCATATTTAGGTTTGCTTTTTCCTGACTTACAGTGAAGCTTCCCCAGTGCAAATGATGCAGGAGTGAAAACATCTCTGAAGTCACTTGAGATGCCTGCCACACTTCGTGGCCTGCGGGACTCTGAGGCGTGTTATGCCCACTTGAGCTACACATTTAGCTCCGAGTATACCCCAGCTTTATTAAGATATTCTAACTGAAGTGAACGTGGGCATACTGTGAACAGTGGGGTAGCAGTGTAAAGGTCCTCTGTTTAGAAAGATACATTAACCCAGCTGGAAGTTTCATACCTGAAACAGCAATTATGGTGTTAAAACTACATCTAGAGGTAGGAATAATTATTGTCAGGGATACTTTTGTGTGTTCTAGGTTGAGTTGTATAGCTCATGGTTAAAACCAGCAGTAAAGCTGATGTTGATGAATTTCTTATTTTATTCTATTAAACATGGGTGAGTCACCAGAGGGAAACTCCAAGCCTCCCAGAAATTCAAGGGTTTAGATAGCATGTTCCAAAACCAAGCTCAGCCAGAAATATTCTTGTTGGGATCTCATTTAGAAATATTCTTTCTCTTGCCAAACCATTCTTCTCGCGATATCCCCACATTAAAATGACCTTGCTATTATATTTGGAAATACAAAGAGGACCAAATGTTACTTCCAAGAGGGAAAGAGAAAAAAAGAAAAAAAAAAAAGAGTGAGTTATAAAACTAAAAAACCACAACAAATATTTTTTTGGAATACCTTCCTTTTAAAATTTTAGGTTCTGGATTTGGCCAGAAAAATCCTCCATGAAAGAGAGCTGGCAAACGTTAAACAACACAAAAAGTGGAAAGCAGTTCCATACAGAAATAAAACAGGATACTTAAGGACCCAAGTATAAATTAATAGGAAGTAAAACCTACTGCTTGTTCTGCTGTCTCTTCCCTGGCATAAACTGTATAGGTGTGCCATTTGATTCCTTGTACTGAATAAACTCATATCCTGTTTCTGAAGATGCTCACACTGGCATATCCACATAAATGCTTCAATACCGACACAGACCAGAAGGGTACTGCCCTTCCCTTGGCACAGACTCTTAGATTAAGTATTTCTTCTATTGCACTAAAAGCTTCTGTGACAGAAAAAGGAAACACGTGCTTGCTCTTGTTGGGTCAGGGGCCATTAGAGTACATAGAGATGGGAACACAACAAAGTCCAATATTATGCTAAATTTTTCTGCTAGTGCAAAAGGGTGCAAGGACATTTCATCCCAACAGCAAAAATATAATCTGAATACTGGCTGACTTTCACTACTGGCTGGAAAGAAAGTTGTACCCTCAGATCTGGAAAAGCATTTCTGGATGACTTTGGTCACTTTATTAGGTCTCTATTTATTCCACAGGTGGAAAAGAGATGAAGAGACAAATGGGGAAAAAAAAAAAAAAAAGTCAAGACCTTTACCTCAAACAGTTTGTTCCACAATTAAGATACATGAAATCACAACATCTTGTCACATCAGGGAAGTGTAATATAGATTGGGTACAAAAAAGAAAATAGTATGAACACATTGTTAGACTTAAAAGAAAGAACATATCTTTGGCTCTTAATGTTGGGCAGCACTGTACTAACATTAGCTGAATTAGGGAGGATAGCTTAGGCTAAATTCTCTGGAAAAGAATTCCACCAAGAAAAAACTGACCAGTCTGTCTTGGGGCCTGTGTAAGTCTTCTGAATACTTATTCAACATGACAACTCTAGCCTGAATGTCCCTAATAATGTATAAATATAACAGGAGTATCATGTAAAACCGCAAACTAAAGGCTGTAAAAGGGGTTTTGCACAAGAAAACAGGTGGAAGGAATGAATTAATGTTACCTCCAAATCACACAGTTCTGCAGAAGTAGTTCTGTCAGAGTCAATGGAAGTTTTGAGATATACAGATAGACACCTGCTATAATTTCATACACTATATTATATATATGATGCAATGAGAGTAAACGTAATTTAAGCAGGGTTAAGCAGTGGCTAACATATTTGCAAGGTGAAGGTGCAAAAACTTTTCTCTGTTTTTTTTTGCATGAGCACGACTGAAAGAACCAGATAAGGCTCTACCTTTTTCAGAGCAACAATCAAATTTTTATGTGATTACTTCCTGTGAATTTAGTCATGTACCTAGACAATATATTTCAGACTGCTTTTCCTGGGTGTGATGTTCTGGGCAGAGCCCGAATGGCTCAGGAAGTAAAATGTTTTAATATGTTCTAAACAGCTCCATGTTTTATTGGCAAGATTTGGAACTGAACGTAGCAGGATCTGACATTCATTCCAATGTCTTTTATTTCAGTCTTAATTTACAAAACATTTATACATAATCCCAAGGGTCTACCTATGATTAATTCCTGCCAGGTACAGTATATCTGAACACTTCTAACGTGTTGAAAGCATTGGTTTTTGAAGAACTATCCATTAATGACTTTCTGAACTGTGACAATGGATATTGACAGTGCTTGTCAGACTAAAGCACTATTGATTGTCTCATATCATGTGTATTGCAAAACCAATTTCTTCCAAGTACCTCTTCCTAACTGAAATACATTATTATGATACCTATCTGTTTAATATAACACCCAAAATTATAGTATGTAATTCATTTGGATGGAAAGGGCTCATAGAGAAGGAAGAGCTGCAGTGGGACTGGATAAAGCTTTAAGAGTTTCAAAGAGCTTTATATTCTTACTTTCTCTTCCATTAGCCTTGTTCTGCAGGAAAAAAACCCACAACTACTCTGGGCCATGCAAATTTTTTTGTAATACTCTTGAGGACTTTAAAATTTCAAGAAGTTCTTAGAAATGGAGGTGACTTGTAGTATAATGATAACACTTATAAACTGAGATTTAGTAGTTCTTTCCCAAGGAATACTGAAAGTGACAAGCTTGGCCATTCAAAATACAGTATCTACTGATGAAAATCTAAGCTGCAACTTTATTCAAATACATATAAACAGATCCATGGGTTTAACTGTGATCTCTGATGTCTTAAAATAATCATTTTTTTATGTGTTTCACAGACTCACATCCAGAGTCTTCAGCAGCATCATGCAGGACTGAATCAAAGCTGAGATGGTAAAAGGGGAGGCAGAAGTAGGTCTCTATGACTTTGGATAATGAAAGTGCCAGTCTAACAGCAGTGCTGTCACATATGTGCAAAAATATTAATTTAAAGAAATTAATTAGTTAATTAATTTCAAGTAATGGGAATGCTTAATTGCTAAGTGTCTCATCCTTCTGAAGAAATGTATCTTAACATGCAGAGGCGTGTGACTATGCCTACGTTCCAGGAGACACTGTAATTTAAGAATATATAATGACTCATGACTTCAAGTTTTATTGGGTTTCACTGGAATTCAGAATCCAAAATTTCTTCAGATTTTTTTGGCCTGCAGCAGATGTGAAACTACTGCTAGTCCTTTACGGAAGGAGCAGCATGCATTATTGCTCAAATAAATGGCCAGATTTTCAAGCAGCACCAAAGTTTTGAGAGAGACAAAACCAAGTCCCTGCCTCCTTCCTTTTCTTTGTGATGCTCCGAGATGGAGTCAATAAAGTCTGTTCACTAAGGATAAAGAATTCACTTCACCTACTTTATTGAGCAAATGACTCTTGTCAGTCATCCTATTTTATCCCCTAGTGAAATTCCTGGGCAGGTCTCATGAGTTATCCCCACACTATAATTTATCTTTTTTATAAAAGAGTAAAATGAGAGGCAGATACACGGTCTGCTTAAAGGCACTACACAAATGATTGGTTGGAAAAATGCAGGAATCAGGCATTACCCCTAATTCCTATGATTATGATAAGCTTTAAAATTACATATTTTTATAACTACAGAGCATAGACCCAGGAACTGATGCACCAGGTGACAGAACAGGGACCACCAGCCAGAAGATGCTTGGAAGATTTTGGTTGCATGGGCAACAAAGGACATGAAGACATTCAGTTTTATGGTCTTAAAACAGGTATTTGCCACAGCAAGTATGTCAGCATTTACAAATGTTTATGGAGCAAGCCTGGAAATAAACAATAAGGAAAAGAAAACAGTGATTATATAGCACAAATAACTTTTCTGTAATATGACAGCCTAACAACTTAAGTGCTCAGTAGTGTCATTACACTTTGTGAAATTTGTGTGCATTAGCAGTAAAGATTGAATAATATGACTGTATAATTAATATTTTGCATCATGCCTTTATGCATATAAACTTTTAAAAAAATTTGTCCCCCACTAATAACAAATGGAAATAAATGAATAGTGTGTTAAATAGCACTACACGCTTACACCGTGAAACAAATGGGCACTCCCCACACAGCTTTTCTCGGTGGTATTTGTACCATAAATATTTCAAAATGTAAAGCAATATTTCTGAGAATGTGTCGGATTTGTAATGGGAGATCATACCAAACTAACCTGATATCTTTCTTTAATAAAATAAGTAGAGGTTTATAGAAAAGAAAAATACAATAGACCAAATCTATCTGGACCTTAGTTGTGCATTTGATATGATGCCAAATGGGAAATTATTAGTTAAACTAGAGAAGATGTAGAGAATTAAAACAATAACTGTGAAGTGACTAAATAAGGTATTAAACAAGTTTTGTTGAAAGGAGGACTACCGTATTGAAGGAAAGTTACCAGTGCAAGTCCTTAAATATTCTTGGAACAGATCTTGGCGTTTTTGTTAATGACTTCAGAAAAAGTAGGAGCGTTCAAAAAATACTTGTTGGTGACTCAAGGCCAGGAAGCAGCACCAGCTGAGACAAGAATAGGGATATCAGACAAAAACGTAGTGACTTGGAGACTGAAGCTGAAGAAAACAGATTAGACCTAATACTACCGAATGCGTGGTTAGAGAAGGATTAATACAAAATACTTCTCTGTCCTGAGTGTGCAACCTTGGACATCTGTGTGTGAGGTGGAAATGCATGCCAGAAGAGGTGCAGGCAGGGGCGATGTGAAGCGCCAGGAGAATGGGGCTGCTGAGCTTTGGAAAGCAGGAGGGGAGCTTGACATGCCTGGCCAGCTAGCAAATTGCTGGGAAAGGCTGCGATTGTTCTCCATGAATTTGCTGGTGGGGGTGGGAAAAGGAGCAGGAGAGGAGAAGAGGACAGCAGGGAGGGAGAAGAGCTGTTTAAAGCAAAGAACAATGTTGGCACAAGAATAAATGAGTATGAACTGGCCGTAATAAGAAGTTCTAAAACACCCTTTCAAAGAAGTCATGGTGGCAAATAAAACTAAAGGAATTTAAGATGAGGCTTAATAAATTTATGAAAAGGGACACAGAACACGGTACCTTTTGACAGGAGGGACTGGACTGTATCACCCAGGACACGCCAAGCCTTTCTTTCCACAATTTTTTTTTTGGTATTGTCACAATATTAGAAATGCTACACACACTTCACTTGAATATAAAAACCACACTGCCAGAAATCAATGAGCTCGTTTTATTCATACAGTATGACCAGTTTATGTTCATCTAATGTAAAACATGTGGGACTTGGATGAAATCTGCTGCAGTACACAAAGTTAGAGTATTCAGGCTCTAGGAAGCAAGAGTACAGTGTGCTTGGGAAGGGGAAACGGGTCTCCCCAAGCTCATGTCAGAGATTAGGACCCTTGACACAGTCCCTCCGCCAAAAGTAGTTGCAGCTCTTTATCCCCCTGGAACTGAGGAGGGTAGTTCTGTACGAGCACAAATTTCCATTGACTTGTCTCACCTCGACCCTCCTACAGTAGATGTTTTCTGAAAATTCTCAGGTAAAGAGTGATCTAATTACAGATTAATCTGGGTAAAAAGCAGGAGCATGATGGAGGAGCTTTTTGCATTTGGTGTACTTCTCTCCTTTAGAGAAGGTTGCTAAAATTCCCAGGAAAATAATAACTTGGATTGTCTAACACATAGGACTGGAATAGTGGTCCTTGCCCTTCACTACCTGGGTGACTCAGCGCTGCCCTGTTCCAGGGTTTTTAGCCATACAGTCTCATCCCACTCATATAAGACATGATAGTTAGTTATGGGAAAACCAGCAATATTTGAATTAATGACTTTTGAGGTTGACATAGATAATATAAAAATATTATTTAAGCAGACTTCCCAAAATAAAGTAAACACATAATTAAAGGTTGAGGAAGACAGGGCAGGGAACTGAGGAGTATCTCCAGATCAAGTTGAACAAGTAATTTACAAGTAACGCATTCAGGGCTTTTTAGAATATGCAGGTTTTGTTTTCATCTGTTGTGGAATAGCTGCCAATAACTTTCAAGTCTTTAAGGTTACCTCCTGACTGAGTCGGTCTGAACAAGCTCCTTTTCAACCTTTTGCAAATAATATGAATAGTCATCGCTTATACTAAATTGCTCCGAAAAAAGGACAAGAATATTATACAGCTGATTTTTCTACCAGGAGCACCAGATAGATTGTTATGCCAAAAGAAAACCTTCCTGAGTGGCTGGGTACTGCCAGTCATGTGTGCACTTCTAACTTCAAACTTACATATAATCCTGTCTTATGCTTTGGAAAACAAATTACCTGTAGAGAACAAGGGCAATTGATTATTAGTATTATTAGCATTTATATCACCCTTGTTAAAAGTCATACAAATAATTCACATGTTTAAATTCAGATATGTGCTTGGATACCTTGTTGAACCTTTTATTCAGATACAGTCTTATGGGACTTTTACAGAAAGAATGTCATACTAAAGAATTTTCTTTTTATTGAAACTGTTATCAATTACATTTTATACTTCTAAATTCAAAAAGTAAATTATTTGTAAATTTAATTTTATTCCCATTGCACTCAACCCCCAATTATATTCATAACCTTATGGGTTTTGACCCAGTGATGAACTTCTAATGCTTCTCATACAATAAAGGATAGAATTAATTTGTAGTGCATAGGTTATGAAAACCAACATGATAAAATTATTTCCAATGAGAAACAGTAGTGATAATGATCTGTATATTTGTTGTTTTGAACCACAAGTTCCAGCGTATTTTTCTCTTTTAATACAGCAAGTTTAGTATTTCCCAGTGAATGTAGATGTGATAGCTTATAAAGGAGAAAGGCACAGCCATTATCTTTAAGGTAATCAAAAAATATCTAACCAAAGATCTGAAATCCATTTGCTCTACCCTGTTTATATGTTGAATCTACTTTATCAAATTATCTCCACCTCAATTAAATCATTAGAGTAAGTATAACTGAAGAAAAGATCACGCATGAGCTCATTTTTAAAAATAACAAGTCAACATATTTAAGAATCCTTTTTACTTCTTACCTTACGTGGAAGTTCTGGTGGGAATCTCCAGCATCTATAGTCACATAAATCTAAACCTTAGGCAAAGTGACCTTTACTGCCATCAGCTTCATCTTGTGTTTCTATGGAAATTATTTCCGTTTGTTAAAACACAATTGATTGTCAAACTTTTCAGCAGTTGCAGCTCTCTGCTTACAAGGTAGTGTCAGAGTTGCACTGCGAGGCCACGGGAAAGACTGCCGCTGAAGGTGCTTTAGGAGCTGTGTAAAAGAAACATCAAAACGCAAAGCAGACCAAAAGGAGACTATAGCTTTTGTGTGAGCCTCCCCTATAGAGGCTGTTGGTGGGAGAAGGTGCCTTCTGAGGTGTCCTATGGATCAGCCTCTTTCTTGAACTGAGTTAGTGTGATTACAGGAGGAAAAGAAAAGCCCAGAGCGAAGCTGCCGGTATCTTTAGCCACGCGTTATAACAGTTTATGTTATAAATTTGACTGCTTGCCCTGAAAGCTCTGATCCCAGTGTGTTTAAGTAAGGCGTGGGCTTTTTTAGCCTTGACTTTGTCAGAAGTTGGTCTTCTAATAAAGATCAGGTCATACAGTTCAGTCGTGTGACTAGAAACTATAGCTAGAAACTATTCATTGCCTTCTCTCTCCCTGGTGGTACGGAGTGCAGTGCTGGGCAGGGGCAGGGTGTCCAGGAGCAATGGCTCTGGCTCCCTGCTGCGCCTACCCGCTCTCCCTCCCATCTGACGGTGGTGCCTTCTCACTGCACGCGCAGCACCAGGGCAAGATCTGGGTCGGTACGGCTAAGACATGAGTCTGAAGAGGACACAAAGACACGGTTATCCGAAGGCATGAGCATCTGGGATGCCAGAAATGAGCATTTCCTACACTCCTAGTGCAGTGGGTTTGCTGCAGCAGTAGCTGGGACCCCAAGTCTGCCTGTTCCTTGTGTAGGGGCTCAGAGGGGGAGACCTCCAGAGACACTTGCAAGGCATGCGGTGACATTCAGTACTTCATTCAGTCTCCAGAACAGCTGCGCTGGAGCAAGCTGCCTGAACAGGCAAATTATTACTATATATCACCATTTTCCCTGAAATAAAATCAGGCCACTCATCACAACAACTTCAGTTGAGACACTTCAGTCAGCTACGTGTAGGGTTTGCATGGGTGCACTGACTCTATGTTTGACCAGCCATGGTTAAAATTCAGACAAAATGTTAAAAAGATACAATAGAAGACTGTTTTAGCTTTAAAATTAATGTTCCAGCTGACAAACTGCACAGGGGCTTAACCTACTTTAGAACATATTTAATAGCATAATTTAGTCTCTAAAAAGAAAAGCAAAATAACTAATGATGGACAAATTTAGAGGTCGAATCTAGTTCAGATAAACATTCAAAAGTTCAGATGTTTAACCAAACCTTATCTTGTCCATGAAAAGCCTCAACTGAAGAGCTCTATCAAATATAAGCAAAGCACAGAAGATTGTGGAAACTTTTCCTTACACAAGGAAAACTGTTATCAGGAACCAGCACCTTATTGCAACACTCACGTGTTAAGCAGTTAAGCGTCAAAGCAAAAGCAAAACATTTTCAAAAAACTGCTTCATGGAAGTAGTAGTATTTGGATGAAATCCAATACAGAGCAAAGAAAAGAATATTAAGAGGAAAGATAATACAAATGCAATTAGACTATCAACCAATAAAACTTAATCTATGTTTGATAGTTGAAACCTTCCAAGCTTAGAGAGAATAAGGAAACTGGAGATCAGAGGACTCTGCCTTTTGAAGTCTTGCTGTCCAGATCCAGGGGACCATTAACCAGCTGAGTATTGTAAAGCCATTATGAATATTCTGTCACTGAATTAGAAAGCTTTATTATTATGAATGACCTGTAACTTGAGCAGGGACAGCTACAGATGAATTCCAAGTAAACAATTGTTTGGAAAAGGTGAAGTCTGCTAACTTAGTTTGCTGGACAAAAACCCACAAAATAAAAGATGTGTTCTCAAAGAACATTTTCATTGTGGGTTATTAATAACAGAAAGTATAACTCTAATGGATCCACTCCATCCTTGCATTCACCAATTACAAATTATTTTTCAAAAAGTGTACCAGATGAGATGAGACCACTGCTGTGTCTTGCCTGGTGCTGTTTCTCATTCAGCAGGAAATATTTGCTACAGCACCCCAGAGGAAACAAACCTCAGACAAATGAAGCAGCAAACCAATGGCGCTTCAGGATCCTTCCATTTTCTTTCCCCACGTCACCGCTTTGACTCCTCTCTGTTTAAGCCTGTCCCTCACCTCTTCTTCTGTCTCCATACTTCCCGTCACTTGGACAATGAACAGAAAAAAAATTACTTTTCTCATAACTGAACCCCAAATTCAAACTATCAGATGCCCCAAATCTGAAACCTAGCAAGAGATTTTTTTAAGCAAGGCTTAAACTTTTAGTCCAAAAGTAGCTAATGTGTAACTTAGATTAGAGCAAAGTTGCAACAATAAATCGAGTATCCCACTATTTGTGCCTTAATATCAGTACTAGCCTTGATCAACCATAATCAATGATCTTCAGATAACATTGAATAACAATTCAGGCTTTACAGTGTTTTCAGTATATCTGCATTAATTTTTAGTTCTATCTTTTGATATTCATTCAAACACATGCACTGAAATACCTTCGTATGAAGACAGGAAGGCAGGAGCATTATTATTGAACCCTAAAATAATAATCTTTAGTTTTACATAGACAAGAATGATACTACACACACGTTTTCACACAAAGTATATACAAAGCTTATTTTTCCAGGAGCAGAACTTCTTAACTTCTTGGAAACCATAGCAATGAGACAAAGATTTTGGTTTAAGAAAATGTATCTACAGTTCCTACAGAGGACAAAGAATGATTTTGAGATCATCACCTGCACTGCTTAAATTCCAGCCAACTTTCTGGTCCTACCAGCTATCTCTTGCCAAGACAAAACCTAGGTGCTGTTCAGGAGCCAGTTTACTCCAGAGAATCCTCCCAAAAGGTGTTATGAACAAGACAACACCAAGTTCCTTTGCCTTTGCTTTTTCTCTGTCCTTTAACTGTTATCCCAGAAGTCATTTTACCTTCAGCATAATATTGCACGTCTACGTATCAGACATATTCACTACAGTGTCTTAAAAGCACCAGGCTGGTGGGATGCATATAACCATCAGTTTGTATCAGACACACACATTAACAACACCAGGCATCACAAGATGCCTGGAGAAGATCTGAGGAAAAGCTTTTTCTGAATATGACACAGCCAGGCTGTCCTGGGAAAAGCAAGCGCGGAGCGATGTGGACGCAAGCCACATGTTCTTGCACCTTCGATGAAGTGTTTTCTTATAGATATGCCCCAAGCTAAAGGTTAACTTGCTCTGATTTATATTTTTGCACCTCAAAGCCTGCTAAATGGCAAATGAGCCAATCTACATCTGGCTGCTCTCCTTTTTTGACCTGCCTACCACTGGATTCCTTCCCTTAGGCTCTGGGTCCTTGGACTGGAGTATAACCAACTTCAACAAAAATGATTACAAAATGTACTATCAATATGTCTGCAACATACATGCACAATATTTTCACGGTAAGCCTATTTCTCTCCAAGTTGTTGTTGTTGGGTTTTTAAATGTATTAGCATTGGATTATATGAAATTGTTTTAATTTCATGTATTTAAATGTAGTATTTAGAAAGAGTTGCTGGCTTTTAAAAGAATGTTACTTTTCTGTATAAATTGAACACCTTAAAAATTAATTGCAAAAACTGTTATCACACATAGGAACACATTTTATATGCTAGAAAAAGGCTTAAGGCAGGCTTACTATTTGGTTTTCAAGGAGAAGGCGTTGGTTGTAAAAGACTGAAGGACAGCAGGGTGTACGTGTTCTGATGGTTTAGTTTTTGTCTCTAAAAAAGTGGTCATGAAACAGGTAAATACAAACCCTAGACTATATCAGGTGAGCCATTTCCATATGGAAGAGTGAATTCCACCTCCCACAGCTGTGGGAATACCTTGCCTTGAATACCCATGTGCAAGAAATACCACCTGAAAGTGGGGCGGGTTCAGAGAAGGGCTGTCTGAGATGGTCAGGGAAAAGAGCAGCAGCCTATCATGGGAAAGGCAACTACAAATCTTGGCTGGCTTAGTCTACCAAACCAAGCAGGAGAAGGAATAAGACTGCTGTCTGTAACTCTATTTGTAGTGGTACACCTGAGACAGAAAAGAACTGCTGAAAATAAAGAGCTAGCTGAATGCTGACACAAGAACACATTGGTACCACAAGTCCATTTAGGCTGAAAATTAGAATGCTTTCAGCTTGAAAACTGAAGTTTTGGAACCTTCTTCCAGCCTGAGCTGAGGGGCAAAAGCATTACTACTGAATTTCATTAATTATGAAAGGAATCAAATGAGGTAGTTGTTTTCAAGAACTGGGGAATTGATTCAATGCTACAAAAAGTCTGTCTGAGGCAGATAATGCTATGTTACACTTTTCAATACCAGTAACGCAAGTGAATTCCTCTTGGGTGAATCCTGGGCACATTTAAGACAATGGCCAATGGAATTAATTAAATGGAGCCAAATATCCTTGGTGGTGAGGGGAGCTGCTCATATGTCATAGTGTTCTCTTCAGCATCAATATTTAAATCCAGCTAGTTGGAACCTTTTACTTAATTGAGAAACAATACAGCCTTTAACCCTTCGGTGGTATCCTACCCTTCGGCTTTCAGAGGCATGATCCCTTTATCTGGCATGTCAGCAGGCAGCCGGTGGAGCAAATAGATCCTACAAAGCACATTGGTTTTAAAAGCATTAATACACCCTGTCCAGGAGACAGTACCGTCCATTAATTGGTCTTTAAATATTTAGGATTGGAGGTCATAATTTAAATTCAATACATCCTCTAACCTGGAAGGTGCAAACACTTAAATGATTTCACCATGGGGAAAAAGGTGAGTCTGGGCAGTAGGTATTCCTATCTAGAGCCTGATTTAAAGTCTCTCTAATTGAGCTTACTTTATACTTCTATAACCTAAACCCCTCCTTATATCTGTCATGTTCCTCCCATAGTACCAGGAGGATTGTATCTGGATTAGTTATAAATAGCAGTGGAACCTCAGAACAGAATATAGCATAAGAATCATTTTTTTTCTGGCTACAGACTTGCAGTCAGGGTAGTAATTTCAATAATTACCACAAGAGGTTTCAGAATTAGGCTCACAGGAGTGACAGAAAGCTGGGCTGGCTCTTCCTTCCCAAAGAACAAAACTCAGCAAGTTCTTCTCACTTGCTTTAGTTCTGACCTCTCTCCACAGACAGTAGTCTAAATATTTCCCATCGTGGTGAAAACACCTGCATCTATTTAGGTGTTACCAGTTGTCAGCCTATATTCCTTCCCTGTGGGGGCAAAACATGGAGATGCACAAGTGAGATACACTGATGGCACAGGTGATGGAGGATCAAGCAGATGTAACCGTCTGCATTGTCTATTGCTTTAAACTATAAAAATCATGACATCTTGCACAATATACATCAAAATTCGGTTTTACTTTCTAACCTAAACAAAGATCTACTTACTAAGGGATTAAGAAACTGCACCAAACCAGTGCAAGAGATGTTGGATAGTTGGGCTTGAAAGTGATAAAGTCAGAGTAAATTTCTTTTCCTCATCAGGAACCAACCCCATTTTTAGTACATGGAAGGGACACAACTGCTTGGACTCAAATAATATCTAAAATGCTGAGGATTTCTTTGTGATTGCTTTTTCTGAAGCAAGTGTGTGTTTGAAACAAGCACTACACATTTTTCTAAAATGTAGTTTTCTCAAACACTGAGTCAGTACGTGCAGTTCAGTAGGAAAAAATGTAATCATTACTGTCCAGTCTCTACTTGCCTCCATATCAAATTTATCTTGAGCGCACATGTAGGAGTTTATTTTGTTAAGAAAAATATATAGTGTCTCTCTCTTATTTGGAACAAAGAAGAAATATGGATTTGTAACCTTTTTTTTTTCTTTTTTCTTCTTTAAACTTAAGTCTTTCAATAGTGTTTTGAACAAACCTAAAGAGATTTTTAAGACAGACATTTTGTATTATAACATTCCCATGGGTCGTATGTATGATCGTCTTTACTAAAGCTCCTTTTAGTCCCAGTTGAATAAATATGCATTTTATTTCACTAATCTTGAAACAACAGGAATAAAGTTTACCCAGGTCTTTTATACCTCAGAGAACAAAACAAATACTACAAATCTTTAGAGAGAAAGGATATACAAAAGGGCTTGAGGTGAATGTTTCAAAGCAAATACTTTTTAAACGATGTGCAAATTATTTCAGGACTTGAACATGATTTATGAAAGGGGATTAGTCCACTGAAACAAGAACCCGGTTTAAACTGTTCGGTTTCAAAGTCAAAGATGAGAAGCGCTTGCTGGAAAAGGCAGAAGAAACCAGATAGTAATCTATAGCGAGGATTTCTGATTGATTTCCTTTAACTAACTCAATCTCGCATTAGCTACCACTGTCATTCATACTTAACCATGGTGAGCAGTATAAAATACCTCTTTTTATGATATAATTCTCCATAAAAATGAAGTATGCAATACTGATAATTAAGTAATAATGAGGTAATTAATAACTCAGTGACTAGCTCTCTATTTACTAGTATGCCCCATAAATGAGCATAAGGAATAGGAAACAATTAAAGGTTATCCAAGCTCAAACAGATAACTTTTCCAGAGAGTTGTGTGTCAGTGAGCAGGCCAATGAGTCACAGGTCACATCTATAATAATACATTATGTTATATTGTAATATTCCCACATACTTTTCACATAATGGGTAAGAGCTACTCTTAAGTACTATAAAAATGATCACTTTTATGTAATTGTAAAGATTAATAAGTGAGCTAACTTCTCGTGGTTCAATAATGACCCTGCTGTTCTAGTAGGTAAAGGAAAATTTAATGATCCTGCTCAGATATGATTAATATCTAACTTTTTCCTGACTAAAAATCTGGACTTGGTTCAATAAAAATGAATTAAGTGAACATGCACTGATTTCCCTGCCAAATGTTTATATGGAAGTTGGTTATGCCCAATTTAAAAATATGTTTTTTCAACCCAAATAGTAAACTCTGGAAGGATTTTGGAAAGTATAGTAGAAATAAAACAAAGAATTAAGGCAACATTATATTATAATTGATGGAAACAGCATATTCAAATTCAAGAAAAATCCTTTTTTTTTTTTTTTTTTTACTTGAGAACTAGTCACAGCCAGTTGTGATTTTGGGTGCAACATGATCTCCTATTATCAGTTGAAGTGACACAGTTTGTTTCTGAATTTGGCATGTTTTGTTTCTAAAATGCCAATATTAATACTCCTTTGTTGCCAAATCAGCATTTTCTTAAGCTCTGAGAAAAGAGCATACCTATAGTAAATGCTGTAGAGAAACAGGAGAGTAAAATATGTCAAAAAATGAGTTAAGTCCCTATAGTCCAAATATGTGCTGCCACCCTTCATAAAAAAAGCATGTTGCATTTTCTTTTTGTGGGTTTTTTTTCCGTATCTGAATCCAATTGCATTCTTGTTGATGTAATAAAAACAAATGCCACAAACATACAAGCTGCAGAGTGACGAAATTAACATTGCAGTAGGAAACTGCATATTTGCATATAGTTTTCGTTTTGCTTTCTGTTTTAATTGCTGTCATTGGTAATGCTGCACTAATATACATTACTGCTTTATATGTCTTGGTTTTATTAAAAGTAATAAAACTGACCTATACATAATGCTAACATTGCAATGCAATAATACTCCCTAAATAGCACCCATTTGGCTTTGAACTTCACATCTAACCAAAATAAATGGGCTGGGAAGGGGAAAGAATTCAGAGCTAACAAAGAAATGGAGTGATTTCCCACTTCTGCTGCTCTGATTAGCCCCCTTATCAATGAAGCAACTCCACGTGGGTGAGGGGCTCTGTTGGTTACCACAGACCCTGGCCCTCGACAAGCTTGGCTGAGCCAGTAAAACCTCTCATTCCATCCCCAGGTATAGTCTCCCACCTACCAGCATCTTCACATGTTAGAAAGGAAGAGAGAAAAATGACACAGGCTCCTCGCTCAGCACTGCCTGCAATTAGGTGGCCTTTCTCTAGGATCTCTAAATGATGCTTTCAACAAAATAAGTTTCTGGCTTTTTTTCCTCCTGCTATTACACAGCTGAAGCCCAGCAAATCCGTGTCTTTGTGCCCTGGTAACCACCACTTCCCTCTGAAGAGAAACAATAGCCTCAGCAAGGCGGTGATTCCCACAGAAATATCCAGTCCTCTGCAGGGACAAACTTTAAACCCTCGAGCAAGCCCCCAGAAGAAGCTTTAGCCAGGGAAGGAGCCAGCACCACAGGGAGCCAGAAAGGGTTAAAGGTCCACTGAATTCTCCATTTCTTGCACCGCAGCCACTGAGAGACCAAAATGTTTTTTTGCTGCTGTTTCCCCCCCAACACACAGACATTGTACAGTCTTTATTATCTAACAAACTGCATTCAGAGATGATTCTGAATGTTTTAGTAATTTCTTCAGAATATTTACATGCCATGCTTCACGTTTCAAAATTCAGCCTTCCAAAGTAACAAAAAGTGGGTGACACAAGAAAAGCAACTTTGGGCAATATCAAAGCACACACACAGTCCTTGGCTAAATACTGGGGACAGGGTGCCTGACTTAAACTCTGTCTTTTAAGGAACCAAAGCAGATTTCAGACCCCAGATGACATTATAGCAAATGCAGCTGGTGGCAAATCAAACATACAATCCAGACGTTATTTTTTTTCTCGATTAAAAAGATGCTAGGAGGCATATTCCCAGACACTGCCCTGCGGCAATTCCCCAGGAACTGTGGCATCCCAGAGCAACGCATCGCCCTTTGGGACTAGAACGACCCATTGCTCCCTCTTGAAAGTGCAAGAGGAATTTAGGTAAGGAAAATATCATTATTTGAGTTGGCTGGTGGCCAGGGTGTCGGGGCTAAGACCCCAATCCTAATGAAGAGCGGAAAGGAATCCCAAGCCTGCTGTTTAATATGCATGACATGTCGGCTTTGCTGTCAACTTTTCCTTCCACCCCCTGCTTTTGTCCGCTTTTTCCACCTGTTGCAACTTGTCCTTATTCAGGCTGAGAGCTGGAATTGTCTTACTTCGGTGTTGCATTGTGTCTGGCACAACGACCCCCAGATCCCCAACTACTCTTATTGAGACACCAAAGAGATCAGGAATAGCAATAATACTGCACAGCCCATCAAGTCTCCCCTTTTCATATATATATATATATACATATAAAATCTTATTTTATTTTACTTTTGTAAATCTTGATGCTCTAGTCGTGGCACCTCAAGTTAGAATTCAAACATGGAGCAGATTTTCCAGGACTCGTCACAGGGCCGTATGACTAACCACTGGATTTTAAGTGTTCATGAAGATAAGAAAAATATGCGAGTAGAAACAATAAAAATAATGCAATTCAATCTTATCAATTCAGGCAGTTCCAGCTTTTATGTGGCAAACAAGGAGATCAAATTGCATTTATCTAATATCACAGATTTTTTAAATGTCTAAAATATTTCATTATTTTGCTTTGGCAACCTAAAGCTGAGGAACAGATTACTGTTCCCACTACATAAGGAAATAACTGACAACAATTAGTATTTATTCTTGTTGCTTTTGTAATAAAAATAGAATTCCATCACTTTCAAGGAAACCTAAAATATTAATAAGAATGTGATGAACTGGGTAAATGTGACGCCATAAGGAAATGATGGAGAACAGGTTGGAAATATAGTGCTTTGGGAATGGATTGCATTATCAAGCTCGTGATTGTGCATTTTGACAAGAGCAGCCCTCAGATTGATACGGTAGCCAAAGGGCACTCTTCCTACCGCGAAGCCGTTTGTTTCCATCCAGAAAAGGGGGAGTAGAAGGAGAACTGATCCCCTCCAACAATCGATAGTGACTCCAGCTCAGGCACTTCCACAAGAGGTCACCCCTGAGTGACAATATTCCCAGATGATGGCCAAAACGCAAACCATACAGCGGCCATGGAGAGCAAAAGGAACGCTGAGCGTAGCAGAGAGCGCGGCGTTGGTTGCAGTGCCCACAGCGTGACTGTCCTGACAGCTCCTGTAGTCCACACACACGGTAAGGACTCTTGGTTTTTGGAGAGCTGGATGATTTCTGGGAACCTTGCAATGCACCGATCCTTTCCCTACCTCCCATGCACCATGACAGCATCTCTGCTTTAGTCTAACCCAGGTGCCTGGTTTCATGTGGTATAAAATTAATGTGGCAGACCACCTACCAGCAGACCCAATTATAATTGGTACTAATTAGGAGAGGGTTTTTGGCATCCTTAGGAGAAAGAAACCAAAAAACTACAGTCTGAATGATAACTAAATTACTTGGAAATTACGAAGTCTGCCACTAATTTTAAAAATTACTGGTTTAGAACAACGCTTACTTGCATAAAAAGGAGCAGTGCTGCAAGACAGTTTCTTTGCACCAAATGTATACATCTTCTAATGGGGGAGTTTGCTAGGGTGAAAAACATGTTCTTTCTGACCCAGCATTAGCTGCATAAATTAAATCAGTGAAATAGTTGGCATCGTGAAATAAAGAGTAATCTGTTTCCATGTATTTGAGAGCAGGATCACAGTTTTACATATTTCGGTAATGTTCCCCAAGGCCATCCTTGGTTTCTCCTTAGCTCAAGAAAACTTCAATTAGAACATGAGTTGAATCCAAGCTGGATGAGAAGCCTCTGAAAAGCTGCATGACCAAGAAGACGGACACTCTGTGAACTTTGGAAATTGAGCCTGGCTGTTTGAGCCCAGTTTTCAATGAAATCAGTGTCTACAGCTCAAAAAGCATAACAGAGAATTACCATTTGTCCTTGTAGTGTAAGCAGAAGCAATTAGGATTAAACACAAAAACCAGATTCCTGCTACTAAGTCTCTAGGGGCCGTCTCCCCAGTTTTAAATTAAAGAGTAAGTTACTGGAATACTTTGGTTAGAATATACCTGTCCTTTGCATACTTGGGTGCTACGAACCCACAGTGACACAGCAGCCCTTTAAAATGTTACAGTAGATAAATACACATGAGTCTGAACTGTCTGAATATTTCATTAAAGATTATTGGGGGGTGGGGGGGTGGCCTGCTAACACATCAGTCACTCGTCTTCTGTTTTAAACTGGAGGAGCTTTAAGCCATCTTTAAAAAAATACTCCTTTGTTTGGATTTGACATTGGCAGTAGTCAATAATCTAAGAGCACTACAAAATTATAAAATTGTTAAAACTTTGTAAGAAGTTTATAAACACACTTGCAGATATTGCACATATCTTTTCTGTGCTCTGCAGTCAAACTGGACAATGAAACGACCACCTGTTAACTGCTAACAATGTGTCATTACCAGTTCTCATGCCTTTTTAAAGCAATTTTGGCTCTAGCTGCCGATAATTCTGGCTACGATACTTGTGTGAACATTAAGGGCACAGAAAGCCAAAGGCAGAAAACTGACAATACAGTTTGTGCTTAGACTACTAATAAGTAAGTGAATAATATGATTTTTCTAATTCCACATAATTGCTTGATCTCAAGGGGCCAAAAAAAAAGTTCTGAATACATATTTTAGAAGCAATCCAATCTACAGTATTTAAATGCAAGCTTTGGTTCAGTGTTATTTCACAGCAGATATTTTCCCATTTTTTAAGAGTTTAAATAGCCTATAACAAAACGGAGGTTATTCGGGATTCTCTGAGATTTGAAAAGAAACATAGACAAAGTCTCTGTCACTGCTCATATTCACTTTTTCTGTTTTGTCTGACAAATTATCATTTAAAGATATGTGAGAAGTCTAAATAAATAAATAAAAATTCCCCGAGTGCTGAGGCAGTTTATGGGCATTTTGCTATTAGCTACAATAGGAGCAGAATCAGACCCTCAAAACTTACCATGCTCTCAGCCTTATTTTTCTTCCTCTGAGAAATGCAGTGTAACACACAGTACAAAGATATTGGGACAATTTTTCACCAGCTACGCTAAGACTACTTTATATTTTATAACAGAAAGAAAAACCTTTAAAAAAAAAACAACAAATCAAATCTCCTAGATAATAGGAAGAAAACAACAACAACAACAATTTTTGGTCTGCAAAAAGAGACTATTTAATGAATCTCTGTGTGCGTACAAGCACGTGCATGCATGCATATATATTTATGATCGTGTGGATAATTATCATTAGAAATAGCTATGTTGGGTCTTTTTAATGCAACATTTTTTTTAACATCTCAGGCTTTGATCCTTCACTGAAATGTGTGCAGGCAAATTCCTGCACAGCCCCTCAGTGTCTATAGGTATCTCGTACAGCATACGAGTCTAAAGCTGTCACGGTGCTTATGTTAGAAGCAGTGTGTGAATTTCCCACCAAACAAAAAAGAAAAACAAAAATTCAAGAGAGAGGATGAAATTTAAAAAAAGCTGAGTGTGATTCAGGGTCACCAGCATCTCCTGTCTCTACTGCCCACAATATCATGAGCATCTCGGCAATGGCTGGAAAAGGAAAGTCTCAGTGGAGCAAAGCACGTCCCTGTTAGTTTTAGAACACTTTCTTTTCTAATCACACTGACAAAAATCAACCTCAGTCTCTGGAATTTGCCTGTTATAAAATTATAGATACATCACTGATTATTGGCTACAGAGGATATGTCAGGTCTTTCAGCAATTCAGTGTATAAATACACAGCAGACAAAATTACTCTGGCAATTTGAGATATTTTACTAAAATGGAAACAAAGCAACTGCAACAGACCATTAACATAGGACTCATGTTGCTTATTTTTAAAAATAAATGGCTTAAATAAATGTCTTTGCTCCTAAACAAATTTATTTTGCTTAGGAGAGAATGTCACCCTTTAGAAGCGTGGAGCTAGTAACTGTCTTTACTTAAATACAAGTTATGTATATCAACACAGAACACATTCAGCTTTAAAATTCTCAGTGATCTTCCTTACATTCTGTATGTAATAAAAATTATCTTACCCTGTAATGGCATAGTTATTTAAAAAGGAAAGGGGAAAAAAAATCAGAAAAGGAAAAACCCTTACTTAAAGATTTTCTGTGTTCAGGCTTTGGTTCTTTGGATTCAGTGTCTAAGCTATTCAGTAATTCGATGCTGGAGGATCTTCTGAGTTTGAACTCCAAATTTCTCGATGTACAAATCCGTTCTTTTGGCTGGAAAAAGAGCATATATATATATCTACACGTATATGTATGCTTTTAATAAAATTATTATTTGTGAGAATGAAGCAAGAGATTACAGAATGCCAGTACAGAATCAGAAGCTAACAGGCACACACAGAGCAAGTGATGCAGTGAGTATATAATTTAAGGAAAGTGTAATGCAAAATTTGTCATATGGCAGAGCTTTTATGGCCCTGAAAGACTGATCTTAATTTCTGAGATAAATTCCCATTTAAGTGAGGAAAACAAAAGGCCTACTTCTTTAGGCTTTAGAGACCAAAATTATTTCCACGTTGCAGGCTATTTCCAAATGCTTCCAAAGAGGAATGTTGTTTAAATTCCCTTTCTGGTTTAGATAGTTAGAGTAAATATTCTTGCTAACACCGTTGTTTCAAATATCCTTACAAATCTGAGGTTGAATTCTGCTGGTCTCGGCTTAGGAAAAAGGGGCAGATTCTCTCTTGCTCTAATTCACTGGCATAGAAAGTGACAGTTGGGGACCATTAAGGGGGAAAATAAGGAAAAAGAAAAGAAAAAAGGATATATGATTTTGGCTAATCATGTGTCTCTTCCCACGGCGTTTGGTCAGGTGAGGTTTAGCTATCCCAACCGCCTGGAAAGCTGCACGGCCTTACACGCTTGTTCAAAGTTTCAAAACTCAAATAAATGACGTTTATGAAATGGTCACTGATTGCTTCATGGTGGCATCCTGTCCTGCGCACACAGCAAAGGCAAAGCACCACCAGGACCAGCCCAGCCCCCCAGCCCCCTAACCATTTACAGGGTCTGCCCCACCAGCCACCGCTGCCGAGCTCAGGGCTGCCCTGATGCCACAATATTACCTTAGTAGCACTACAAAAAATAATCAAGTCTACTAGATGTTTAGCTGAACAGCACCCAAAAAAAAATAAAATTCCCCCAAACAACAACAAAAAAAGTGTTCTGAGTCTCCACAGAAAACTCCACCCCAAAATCTTCAGTGGGATATCAATATCCTCACACACCCAATGAAATGCACAATATGAAGACATACATCATCAGATCAAACTTTCCTTGGCTGATTATAGCCTCAGGGTAATATGTTTGTAGCTCTTTAAGGAAACAGTAGCTGTGTTCAGATTAACCCTTTCAAAGAGACGGCCTCTGCCTGCTCTGCCAATTCCATTGCAGCAAAACCTCTGAAAAATGCAAGAAATGGGGATATTTTTCTCTCACCAGATTCTACAGTGAACAAGGGAAGTCAGTGCCCTCTAAAAAAAATTTGTTCTTGGATCAGGCAGGGATAGGAGGAAGACATTTGGAATTTGTACTGAGAGTGGCAAAAAAGAAAGAAAAAGCTACAGCTGAATCTGGTTTGGTAATTAAAAACTGTTTTAATAAAACGCAGCCCTGCTTACTTCTAGTAGAAAACCCCCAGCCTTCCTGGGAGAATAACAGCAATCAGTTACAAAGGAATATTATTTGCTAGTGTTATTCTTGTGAATAAGTAATACAAAAATTCATAAAAGGCTCAAACGTATTAATAGTTCTATTGAAGATTATATACTGTAGGCTGCATAAACAGAAAATGCAAAGATTCATTAGTTATTAAGTGCTTGTGTGCTTTTACAACCCTCAGCAAACCAATGTCCTTGTTATTTCAGAGAAATAAATGTAGTGCTCCGTTTCGAGGCAAGAATCAAATGACATTTTTGTTCAACAACCTTGTTTATCTGACATTTTTTAGTAGATTTGCATACATATTTTTATATCCTTCCAAGAGAGGAATGTCTAGCTAGCTGTTGACTGCCTAAAACCTGTAGAGATGCCTAAGCAAATGAAGTTGAAATTGCTACATCTTAATTAATAAAGGTAACAGCCAAAACAAATACATACCAATCTGTCAATTGCATTTTTGATAGCGTGGAACCAATCCAATATGAGAAAGTCGATATCCGACTGGAGGAGGAACTCATTTCCTGACACTGTCGTGATCTGGGAAGGGCATGGGCACACACAGGTAAGTAAAGCACACGCGAGACAGATGATTTTCTTCTATTTTCTCTCCTACCCACTCAAATGCTTTTCCTTTGTACCAAGGATTATCTGCTGGAGTGCTGAGTTACTGAGGAGTTTTGAACCTCTGTCTGAAAACTGTTTTGAATATGTCACAACAAACGAGATATTGTCTCAGCAATGCAACCACTGAACACAAATAGTGCAAAAATAATGGGAATGTGACAAAAGTTAAGAAAAGCCAGGAAACTCAGTGTTACGAGACACAGTTCAAATGTAAATCAAAGCACCCTGAAAAGAAACGAATGCAATATAAGAATTAATTCCTGTTATTTTTCTGCTTCTATCCTTATTTTGGCATTATTATTTTTGTATCTGGTACCTTATTTCTTGAATGTACACATTTATTATATACCTGTGATTCCACAGTCCACTTCCAAGCTTTTTGGTAAAATTAATAATGTCACTCTTTCTCAAATTAAAAAAAAAAAAAAATGCCATCAAAGATGGCTGTAGAGGAGTAATTAGGAGCCCATTTATCATGAAAAAAAATCCCCAGTTTGTCTGAATAGAAGTTGATTTACATTTTTGACCCACTCACTGGGAATATTTATCAAAAGAATATTCAATCCCCTGATAATACTGTTTCACTGCCTAACAATATTTGGTGGAAATATGCATGCATATTCTGTTGGTCTGAACTTCTGTAAAGCACCGTGATAATAATGATACATCACTTTTTTTTTTTTTTTTTTTAAAGAGAGATATACATATATCTTTTCACCAGAGCAGATCTCCAGGTATTCTGCACAGCAGGTTCAAACACCCATTTTACAGATGGCAAAACCGAGGCACAGAGCCATGCAGTGCTTTGCCCCAGGATTATCCTCAGAGCCCTGGTGCACGTGGCCATGGAGCATCATCCACAGCTCAGCAGTTCTGCATTTTTGCAGGCAAGCGAATGGAGGGCTACATCTCCACCACACTTGGCCAGAGGCAGGAGCTCATCCTTCCCATGCTCCAAACCAACTCACTTCCTGCCAGCTCTGAAACCAAAGGGGTTTTTTTCTTCTTATTTTTTGTTGTTAATAGTTGCTTGTGCAACGCCTAGTAGCATCCACATGTAGGAATTGCACACTTTTCGGTGGTTTCGGGGATGAAGGTTTAGTCTGCACATCAGGATGCTCATTGGGACGTGGTACTATTCAGACCAAAACCTTTTTCAGGTGTTTTTCAGGGAATGGCTGAACACAGTGAACAACAGAGATTTCTTGCTGACCAAAGTGTGAGGAAAAGCAGAGCAAAGCCGTTAAGACCTGGCACAGCCTATTTATTAAATCCATCAACCAGAAGCACTACTGTTCCACTGTATCTGCCCCATGTCAAGACTTTTTACTAAAGCATAGAAGAAACAGCAGATCCTCACCAGCCAGCATACTCCCTGCATCTTTCTTAAAAGTGAAATACTACCAGTTAAAAAAAAAAAAAAAAAAAAAAGACAAAACATATTAATGTTTTATTAATTGTTCTATAACCCTCCCTTTATTGAGGAAATGCCTGTAAGGAAGGTTTCCAAAGTCATCAGCATTAAGGAAAATCCCATCAGCACAGCTCCAGCAGAGACATCCTGTGAGAGTGCTGTGGAGAATGTGGGAATGGTCCCCCGGTGCGGGCTCGGAGGCTGCCTGGCTGCAGATGTTCATCCCGTCCCGTCCGCACCCATCAGGAGCAGACCTCCAGCCACCCCATTGTTCCCCGTGCACACAGGAGAGTTATTTGTCGGGGAAATTTTAATTCCCTTCCTAGTCCTCAGCCATAATGTTAATCACTACTCACACACTCCCTGTTCCCTTTACCAAAAGAAAGAAAGAAAGTCAAAATTCAACTCAAGGTGAGCAGCTGAAAGAGCTGTCCTCCAGATCTGTGCCCAGCTTGCACGGCAAAGTTTGGGTTCAGAATATATTATATTATATTACAATTTATTCATGTATACATGCTGATATGAATTAGACTAAATACAGGCAACAATTCAATCTAATGCCTCTCTCCCAGTATAAACAAGTCATTATTAAAATTATAAAATGGAATAACATTTTCAAAGTAAGAGCAACATATATAATTAGATTTACTATATTTTGAAGGCTTAAAAGGGCCACAACATAGTTCAGTCTTCCCTTCAGTAAATGCAGGCTTTATTAAAATACAAGTACTCAGCACTGCATAAACATTTGCAGTGTATGATATGCAAAGAAGATACTCCATTGCTAACAAGACCAAAGCAAAATACATGTTGAAAGTTTCTTTGTCTGAACGTGTTATTTTGACAATCATATATTATCAGTGTTTTACGAGGAGATGCATAAAAACAGATCATAGAACGGAAAGAAGAGAATTCGTTTAAAATATACTTTTTGTAAGATACAGTTCAAGTCCTTTTCTTTCTTTCCTCAGACTAATCTTCAGAGTAACTAGACAGTTTCAAGAAGACTGCTACTGCTCTCTACAGTTTAAATGCATCCACTCCTTAATTACAGTCAGTAATTGACTTTGTTCTGCTCCATTCCAGTCATTCACAGGAAAGCAGTTCCAAAGGCTTTGGCTGGTAAATCCCATTTAATGTGCAGGTTTCCTATCCCACTTTTATATATTACCTCCTTAGGATTTCTGATAAATGGTTCTTGGAAGGGATTGCTAAACCATATTTGCACTTTGAACAATCGAATTTTCAACACCCTTGGGAAAAGACATCAGTAAAAGAATGCTAGCTTTGACTAAACCTTGTGATTGAACAATTTATGATCACAGCCCAAAATGATGTATAACTAACAACAAGCATAAATTTCTCAATATTAAGGCGTGCTAACACACTGTCCTTGGATCAGGCACTACTGAAATAAACAGAGGGACCCGAGAAGCACAGGAAAGACAAATCTGAAAAGTAAAATTAAAGAAAAAAGAAAAAAAGAAAAGAAAAGAAAAAAGAAAATTAAGTGCTCAGGATAGAGCTGCCAGCCTTTATTGTGCCATGTACTTCATTTGTTTAAATATTTCCTGAAATCCCTCTCTCTTTGCCATCATTTTTGCAAAGGCTACAGTCTGGAATTAGCATTACCTTACCAGGCAGAATTATGATGCTGCTGTTGGCAGTGAATACCCACAAGGAATGACAACTGACATTAACCCTCTTATTTGCAAAGGATGTGCCCTTCAGGTTGCTTATAAAAGAACCAGGACGCCTGATTTGTCTCTCTCTTGCTACTGCACCTTGGAAAAATCACTTCAAAAAACGAATCCACTCACATGGTAGTTTTACAATGAACTGCAGGACACTCCTGCTGTTAAGCATTGATCCTCCGAAAATATCAGCTCACCGCAGGTAAATGTGTGTTAAATTCAATACACTGCTGGGCTGCCAGCAAAGTGTGAGAATGGGGGGGCAAGCGTGAAGCACTTTTTATGATCTTCTACTTGTGACTTATTAAGGATTTCTCTTGTCACCTTATAAAGCTGAAAAGGGAGGGGTGAGCTGCTTCTGCGCGTCACCGTAATGATGTACCAAGGTTGTGTTCAAGACGATTTGATGTTATTAAACAAAAAAATATCTATATAGCTCCAGGAAATATGGGACACTGTATTGAATTAATAGCATTACCATTTTATAATACATAAATATACCTTGGCTTCTACCCAGGATCAGCATTTCTTAAAAATCCTACAAATAGTTTATTTTTCTTGTGCTAGGTTGTGCTCCAGGACATGCATGGCTGTCTTCCTCCAGGGCTTCCAAACCTTTAAAGATCACCTGGATCAGCTTTTGGAACATGTCTTGGAGATTTCTCCCTTTCATGGTATACATATGCCAACTGGAAACAGGAGACAGAAGCCAGAAAAGTACCATGGGATAAGCCCAGGATCTTCTGTCCATTGTCTTCCTGCAGACTTTGGACTCAAGACTAGTGCACTGCTGGGAAAAAAGTCTCCTTCATGGTATACTTCCTGTTCTTCACCACTATACATTTCTATAGATACACTAATTTCTTATATTTATTTTAGCTGCAGAACAGAGATGGAGACAATTTTAGCCACCCTACTGATAGGCACTCTGTGGAGATATGGAAAAGGGTGATAAATTCACACAGCAAAACAAAAATACAAAACTGTATTATTGATTCGCTCACTTCAAAGTGTACTTATGCATCTCTGGTGGCTATAACTATTATTTGCAGTGATGAACTATTTTCAGGCAATGCCAAGAACAAACTTTACTGCAGGAAGTGAAGAATCCTATGGGGATGGAGAAACGCAGCAAAAAAAAAAAGCCCTTTGCCGTCTGTACCCCACAGCAAGTGAAAGGGAACGGAGCGAGCAGCTTTGGAAGCGTATGGTTCACTTATAGCTCACGTATGGCCACCAAGAAACCACCACACAGTTCTTATTTCAGCCAAACACTGAAACAAACCATTGTTCAACTCCCTCTGAATGTGGGACATCCAGAAATAATGCTGGACTAGTGGGGTGAAACTTCATACAACCTACCTCAATGGTTCAGTGTCGGATTAGTGGACACTTCTGGAGCACGGAAACCCCACCAGATGCTAATCCTGAGCACAATCCAGTGCAGAAAACCAAAATTTTGATGTCACCTGGGACTCCCACAGCTTGTGGTGAACACTAAGTGATTTAAACTTGGATTGACAGATACCTCTGCGTGCAGAAAGTCAATAAAATGTGTTCCTCCTGTTGCACTGTGCGTTGGGATTGCTGCCCTTGATATGTGTAGGAAAAAAGGAAATGTGAGTCGCTGGAGCATTTCTAACTCTAAAGATAATCCTCTTCTCCCTTCCCACTGCTCTCTCCATCTCACCTTGCTCTCTCACAAGGTGGGTTGCTGTTTGGTTTTTTTTTCTGAGAAGAGAAATCTAGGCTTTCCCCTGTATTTTTCCGAGATATTTTTGCAGACTGGGATCTGGCCACCCAGCCCATGTAACACAGGACATGCAACTCTCCGTCTGCATGGCAGCCACCAGGGCTGGGACAGGAAAGGTCGGAAGAGAGTCAAAAAGAAAGAAAAAGAAAAAAAAAAAAAAAAAAAAAGAAGAAAGACTAGGAATTTTTTCTCTCTTTATAAATATTCTTTAAAAATTTAATATCATTAGAATATAATATAGCTTGAGAATAAACATATAAAACATAGATACTCATGTGTCCCCACCCACAGAAGAAGCAGAATTAATTAAAGTTGGGAGACACTCCTTAGTGGTTTAATTAACTGGATTTGAATTAAACTGGGACAGAGACATGTAAGTTTTTAAAAACATGTCAAAAGTCTAACTGCATGTCTGGAAGTTGATCTTAAATTCTTTCTCACAGATAATCCAGTCTCTTGGCCATGTTTATGCTGAATGAGTGAGCAGCATGAAGGATAAATAAAATATTTCTGTGCTGTACCGTAGTGAGCGGAGTCTAATATTCAAGAAATGCAAGTAAAAGAAAACAAAAGGACCAGTATTGTGCTATATTGTATCCATACTGCATCATATATCCATTATAGGATCCAGCCTATCAAACAGGGGTAGCCATGGTTATGCTGATAGTTAAATTACTTAAAGGGCTTAAGATGTTTATGCCTACCAAAGAAATTTCATTATCAAGCAGATTGTCTGTCTCATATTACAGTCTGGCTTTACCAATCTAGCAGTCCTTTGGATGTCGAGCAAAGTTAACATTGAAGTGATGGGGAAATATCAGCTTGAAAGAAAAGGTCTTCAACCAATCTTTCAAGAAAAAAGATATTTGTTAAAAAATTTTGTGAGAAAGTATCTGCCTTGTGTTCCCAATGTTGCTAGATGTTAAGTAAATATATGCTGATTGCAAAAAAGTTGCTTTGGCAACTCTCTTATTAAAAAGCATTTGTAACCCCCATCTGTCATGAAAGTTTTGAAAAGTTTGTTTACTTTGGATAGCCGCCTTATCCAGGGTTACCCCAGCATACAATGATAGCAGTCTTCAGAAGTTGTGTGAGGAACAAGCCACTGGGGATCCATTTTTGTTTTAATTGGCACACACAAACACTTTTCTGGTCTGTCAAAAAGATCAAGCTAATATGCATGGCGGGTGTTATATTCTCAGCTTTTGGGAGTAGTAAAGCTTCCTTTATTTAAGTAATTTAAATGATAGACTGCAAAAACTTTGCAAGTCAGAAAAATGTTTTATACTTTCTTTGGGAATATTTGTTTTAAGCAACAGAAAATGTTCTACATATCTAAAGATGTTGAACCTTATGTTATAATTACCCTGTTTCTTCTGACTCTGTAAAAATTACTGTGAAAACCAAGCTTTGCAAAAAGGCAACAAACAGATCCTGTGTTTTCACAACTTCTGCAATATTAGCAATTGTAAGACCAATTGCTGCCAGATGTTTATAAGATACATCTTCAATTGTGTTGCCTTGTGGTATGACTGATTTGCACATCCATGCTCTGGGAACCTTCACAGGGTCATCGTATCAAAACAGCCTGCTCATATACAGTCAGATGTGTTTTAGTTTGGAAATTAATCTAGTGTTTGGGGTATAGACATCAATGGCTCTGAAGAGGATTCAACAGTCTGAAGTCTGGGGTTAAACTTCTGAGAAAGAACAAATTTTTAAATGAAACTGTGTCGTAGCAGTGATGAACAAATAATTTTTTTCCTGGTGAATTCCTAAGATAGAGTCCTTTAACATAATTTAGTAATAAAATAATGAACTTTGGGACTGGTAAGAAGAAAATATCTCTGAGCCAAGTGTTTCCCTTTTGCTGTGCAACGAGCATTTCTATTGAATTACATTAATACTAGCAAGGAGAGAATCAGGTCTTCTCTCTGTATTATAAAGCAAACACTTTCCTTTTCTTTCTGGCTGGGAAAAGCCTCGCTTGCAGAAGAACTGATTTATATCACTTGTAAGGAAGCTATTGAACAAATAGAAAGTCACAATAAAAGCTGATTAGGCCCTGAGAGACCAAATGTCCTCCTTGGTTTTGAAGAGGAGCTCATGCTGGAGGTCCGCAAAGCCTCCCTGAGAGGGGAAGGGTCCAGGGGTACGGGGATGCTTTCAGTGATTTCAGTGAACTCGCTCCCTGTCATTCTCCCTTTTGCATCCACCAGTCCAGATCTTATTTCTTGCTGCCCTTGGCGATGTGTGGAAAGCAAGCACATGCTGTCTGAGTGAAGGGGAAAGTAAGGAAGAGCAAATACTTTCTGCTAAACATCCAAGGAATGTACTGGGAGGAAATATTTCCTGCTGATCTGCTATGCTGGTATTACGCCTGGTGCAAGACACAGTTGGACTACTTGGATTGGCCTCTGGAAACAGGGGCTTCCTTCAGAGGGCAAAAAGCAAAAAAGGAAAATGTGGCACAGGCAGCAGATGGCCACCCTGGATGTCAGACACCTGTGTGCAGCCTCCCACGTACCCCCTGCCCCCTACTACCCTCTGCTCCATCCCCATGGATGCACTGCCCTGGCCACAGGAACAGGGTGGATCGACTTCTGCCCACCCTTAAGCCAAAGTCAGGAGAGATGGAAGTCACCGGACTTGGGAAACAAGAAAGAAGCACCTCCAAAACTGGCTCAAAGCAGAGAAGCCAGAGACAATAATTAAGACACAACTCAGTCGTGGCTGTGCATAGCAGGAAGTGGGGGAATAGACAATTGCACATTTTGTCCGCAGACGAAGACTAAAGGCAATGTATGAATACCTACCGCAAGCTACTTTTCTCCTTGGGGTAATATTTTACTGTTATTGCCTTTGCAATCTGAAGCCATATATTACACAGCCACACACAGAGATATTGGCAATGCTTTCTTAGAGAAGTCCTGTCTTTCTTAGTTTTACCAGCTGGACAATACTTAGTGATGAATAGTCCTCCTGTCCAATTTTATATGCATGTTATAACACTTTATGATATATGTGAGTGAGACTCAACATAAGTCCTTGTAACAAACTGAAATATCAAAGGAAGAATGAATGCTCTACTTTCAGTACAAGCAAAGATATATATTCAAAATATATATGTGCTATGTGTAAAGATTTCATTTCGTTGACTCTTATTTTAGCCAGAAATTTATTCATCAGTAGCAGAGCATTTTACAGCTACATTATTTGCAGGCAGAAGCCAGTACTGGCTTTTAGTATTTCATTTACTGACACATGTCTCCTATTAATAAGTGCTGAGATTGCACAATAAGAAAAAAGAGATGCTGCTATAAGTATCTTTATACTTATAGTAACGTATTTTGCCATGATTATAAGTGTTTATAAAACATTCAAGAATCGTTCCTTGTCTACTTACACTAATGAGAACACCTGTTAACTTTAAAGCTGCGCAGACTTATTTGCATTGAATTCAGGTTTTTGCATACTGTACATCACTTTTTGAAACAATTAGATGTTTACAGAGAAATATAGCTAAAAGAAGAACAGCAGCTTGAATGCCCTCCAGCCCAAGTCAATGCTAATCCTGGTTTGCGTGAAAAGCAGAAATCTGCTGAATTATAATACTGACACAAATTCTGTTAGCAGTGAACAAAGGTGTACCTGCAAATCCTCTGATAGCAGATGTTACTTGTGGGGATTGATACCCGCTGTTGAATAAAGCCTCTCTTAGAGATGAAACAGCACTACTGAATGGGATTTTTCATTGTTATATTTACCATTTTCTTTTCATTTGGGTATTTTCTTTTTCTATTTTTTCCTGGTGACTCAGAACCTCTCTGCATACCAAGCATGTAGAACATGTGGTCATTTCCCAAAATAGCTGTTTACATTATTTTATTAACTTGCCAAAAGCCAATACAACACAAGAATCTTGCTACTTACTGCTAGAGATCTGAACCACCATCTCTGCAGCGGAGGGTTTTGTGGCCTGGGGCAAGGAGGCAGGAGGTCCCTTTCTATAAAAACAGGTCTACTGAACGGTAAGTGTAATATCCTGCTGCTACACGACCATGCCAGCTATTGTTTAATAACAATGTAAAACATCAAAGTTGGTCCATGATCTGAATGTGCACTCTGCCAGCTGTGTCAAGTTCCTAAGTGTTGCAGGCAGGAAAATATAATGGCTATTATCTTCCCTTGCATGCAGCGAACAAACGGCAATAACATCTTTGGTTTGCCTCTTCCCGTCTTTTTCTGTACGTAAATATTAGGAAAAGCTAAACAGGACGAAATACATTTTGAATAAGGCTATTACACCCATTTAAGAAAACAAACATTCCCAGCTACAGAAACTGCAAAGATTTCTATTTTTAAAATTACTTACTGCTTTAATAAAAATGATGGTGTTGAGACTGAAGACAAAGATTAATATATTTTGTCACCTACCATAACTCCAATTTCTAAGGAGTCCCAACCTTGTTAGAAAATTTTCAGGGGTGATACCAAAGATACAGTTCTTAAACGAGTACAGAAGAACATGGATATTTCAAATGCAGTTCCTGAGAGGCTAATAGATGATGAACCTTTCTTACACAGTTGTGGGTGTTTTTTTCATTTGGGGATGGAGTTACATTATTTAATAAGTAGCATCACATTATAGACAGTATGGAGACAGTTTCATTCAAAGAATATCTTCTCATTTTTGAAATTCTTGTTTCACCACTGAAAAAACTGGAACTTTGTACGTCTCCAAATTCTCATGATAGTTTCAAACCAGTTGTCAAGTGCTGGGGGATCCTGGGATTTTTCTTCAGACATTCGAGAGCGGCACTGACAGCACAGGAAGCACACTGGCCTTTACATTTATCAGCTAATCTATGGGGCAGTGTAATAATGACAGGTTACTCAACATGTTATTTGAAAATATCACGTAACCAAAATACCAAATTATCTTTTCACAATAGGTGTCTAAGGGGAGCTTTTCTAGGGAAGGAGAATATAGCTCAGAAGTCAGTGAATTTCTTACACTAACTAGTCAGCTAGCAGTAATTGGATGAAAAACTGCTGAAATATTTGACCATGTAGCTCACAAACAAGGCAACGTACTTTGATTGATTCTGTAATGTATTAGTTTTTAAGAAATACAGGGAAATTAGAAGGGAAAGAAAAAAACCCAAACACATGTAACCTCCTCTCTAGATCTTTGATTTTCTGGTATGCACTGGGATATACCAAACACCAAACATTAGAAGCAAATAGTTTTTACAAGTATCTGAATTTTTTTTACAATGTAGGCTTTTCTCATGTACTACAACATGATGTACACTTTGACATCTGTCAGTCAAGCTTCTGGCTATCACACTGGACAATCTGGAGGGATGCGCCACAATGTGATGTGGCATGCAGAAAAATTGAAAACCTCCATTTTTCCAAAATAAAAATCACGTCTTCTAGTTTTAAATAGAGAGAATGATTGCAAAATATTTGGCCATCAAGACTGTAAAGATTGAGGTTGGAAAATCAATAACGTTTGTGGTTGAATTACCCACTGATAACAAGTAATTTCCTGCTATTCGTGAGGGGAATTGGGAAGTGGTTTTTGGGAATTTGGCAGACTCTTTCTCTCTTTTCTAAATATGCTGTGTCTGAAAGCCTGATATTCTTTTTTATTGCAAGCTTTGGGATGATGCAGTATAGGCAAATGCAGGTTTGGGGTGACAGCTCGTTCAGGAACTTAGGGATCTAAATATAAGAGAAGCTAAAAATATGCAGAATTATCAAGCACAGGAACGGCTGGGTATTTGGGTTTCAAGTCCTCCATGCCCTAATCATAAGACCATATTTATCTGGAGGCCTGCAACACCATGATTGTTGCTCCACTTCTTGTGGCTAATATAAATGTGCAGTACACATGACGGGGAAATAAACAGAGTGTTTTAAAACGCATTACGGCCTCCTTGTCCAAAGATGTCATCATTGCATATTAATTCAAGCACTGTGGATGTGCCAGGAGACTCGTGCTTGTGCAGCAACAGAAACTGCAGATACAGAAGGGCTGTTATCGGAGCATCTCCCCACAGCCCCCTGACCCACACGTTCTTTACCCTTGGTACCATGTTGCTAGAGGTGCTGTCACTCTCATTGAACACAATGGCACATGACAACTCCACAGCAACACCCAGTCGGTAAGGTAGGTTTTAAACTGTGAGGCAAAAATGGGAAGTCTTAAGGAAACTGGAATTTCAGGCTTTAGTTTCTGAAAGTGTTAGGTTACCTTTGTTACAATCCCACCCATGACCTAATCTTTGCTCTGTTCTCCTGCCACTACAATAATTAAGAACATTATCAGATTCTTGACTCTGACAAAGGAAACTGAGAAGTTACTTCCCAGTGACTTGAGGCACTAACTCATTAGACAAGAGCTGGCAGAGCTGACACTCTCCCTATTACTCGTGTCTATGAGCAGAGACACGTAAGTGAGTTTGAACTATAAACAGAACCAATTACATTAACATTTCCCAATGCTTTCAAGAATAAGACTAGAAGCTTTTGTTTGTTTTGCAAAACCATGATCTACTATGCTAATAAGTCTAAAATTTGATTAAAAGGAAAACATTCAAGCAGAACCTGGCAGTACAGCTTCTTATGTGCTTTTCTTTCATCTGCTGGAACATGGCAGCCCTGATTCAGCAAGGTACTTCATTAAGCAACATGCAACTTTCAGAATATGAATGCTTGCACTGTTTTCAGTCATAAGAGTGAAATGAGCCAATCAGTCAGAGCGAAAATAGCAGAAAAGTTATATTTATTCACAGAGCGAATATTTCAGGGAACAAAAGCTATGTTAGTGACAGTCAGTAAGAGCTGCATGTAAATTAACAGCAGAACCACAAGCAACAAAATTAGCTATCACTTATAAGCCTAACAGCAAAAGAAAGCTACACCTTCTAGCCCAGCTGAGAGAAGAGAATACCTTATCCAGGAATTAGAGGGGAAAAAGACCAAAACCAACAAAAAAATCCACCACCTATTGGTTCCTTCACTATTAGAAGCAAATCCAAACTAGTAACCTTATCTACATACTTGGAGAACACAGTTATCAGACAAGAATTATGATAATTTTTTAACCATGGGTATACTAGTCAAAACTAGAACAGGCAGATCACCTTGAAAAAATAATAACTATGCAAGAAATTGTACCTAGTTTTCAGCTAAACTCTGGGTCTTCAAATTCCAACAACCCCCCTAACTCACTCCTTTCTCTCTGAGAACAGATGAACTGATTTTCTGCCGCAGCCAAGCTCATAATGTCTAAGATTAACTAAAGTCACTAACTTAGATGACCTTACAAAGTATTAAGCCATAAATTAGATACTGCCAGAACTTGAGAATTAAGAAAAAGAGAGAAAAAAAATGCTGAGAGTTTTTAGGTGTTTAGAAATTCAATTATACCATTTCATCTTTTTATTGAAATGCAAACACACAGGCTGAAAGCACAGAAATACACCATATTTAAACAAACTAATGAGAAATACTGAAATAGGTGACTATCAAAAGTATCACTTAGCAAAGAAAGAGACTGATATCCATATTATTTGAGAAAGCTGCTTTTATCGAAGGAGAGAACAGGATCTCAGTTTCACGCTTAACTCTGATTGATAACTCATTCCCATTTTTCACTGTTTTTGCTCGACGACAGGTCATTCACCTCACTACTGTCATGCGTTACAAAAATTAGCAACCAAGAAAATGAATCTAGATCAGTCCCTATGTTTGAACTTGCTCATTTGCCTATATGCTCTATTTCCTACCAGAAACCCGTTTACTGCATCACAGGACCAACTTCACAGCCGACACGGAGCAAGAGAGACGGAGACCCTTGTGAATTTTCCCAATGTATCAGACTTACAGAAACACCTGTGCTAAATAACTTTGTGCTGAGCTACTGTGAAAAGCTGCAGTGTTAAACAGCAATCACAGTTTCTGATTTTTCACTGAGCTGGTTACTCTTCTGCTAGAGTCCTCCGAGCTGTCATACGGAGCGTGAATGGTACCCATTTTAATCTTATCGCCTTTTTCTCTATTTACATTGTTAGAGTCATGGGTTTCTTTATTTATCTTGAAGCATCATTATATCAATACAATGGGAGTTGAGTAGTGCCTGATAAAGTTGAAAAAAATCAGTTTATAAATGCCTTTCATTTCTGAATTGAAACCATTTGTTCACTGCTATCAGATGATGAGAGGCATTTGATGAGAGAGCATAAGATGTTTCTAAGGCATTTGATTAGATACAGGTTTAAAAGTATTACTTCTCATCTTTCAAAAGACTACAAATACAGTATGTAAGGACAAAAGTACTGTAAAATTAAACTTAGAAAGTTGCTGCCGATCCATGCCTTATTAAGGACTGCAACATTTAGGTGAGAAAAAGCTCTGAATTCCATTTTGCAAGGAAACAGTGCTCTTAAATCTACACTAACACTTAAAAAAGATGCATTTGCATGTATACCGAGCTCATTATAGGCTTTAAGCGTGTTAATGATGTGATGGAAAACTTGTTCAAACAAATTATTGACTCTGCTAGAGAAGATCAGAGAGATGGTAAAGCTACTGCAAGCAGGTAGGGGAGGTTGCAATTCGGTTTATCCCAGGATTATCTCACTTTGCCCTTCCCAGAGTGGGAAACAGCAGCAGCAAACGTCAAATACCTGTACAGACCTTCACCCCTCAGGGGGAGGAGCAGGTAAAGCGCATGCTGCCACTCAGGGCAACATCACCACTATCACATCACCTTTTCTATCTTTAACCCCTTCCCACGTGTTTCGTACCTACACAAACCACCCTGCAGTTCTTTAGCAGCGGTGACGCAGGGAAAGTCCAGGCAAGTGGGAACAGACCTGCTGCTAATAACACTTCATCTTCAGTGATGTCTGCATCAGTGTGAGTGGAGACTGGAGATATGTTTAGATGCTGCACTCAAGCTAGAGCAAACCTAAACCAGTATATGCTTAGTCAAACCTCTAGAAACTGGGGTGGGGGTGGGGCAGGGCAAGAAAGTTGTTGAAAATTTATTACTCTCTGTTTCAATCAAAATTTTAAGTAATTCCTGATTTTCCCCAGACTCCAGGCAGGAGAGCACAGCTCATGGTATTTAAATGAAGCTCCCACAACATTTTGTGGCAACACGATATTTTATGGCAGCGAGTGCAAAACACAGCGGCAGCACCACTGTAAACTTTGAAACGTTTCAAAGAACATCAAGCACCAACTGCGCTGCCAATATAGTTTTAAGTACAATGTAGCAAGCTAAAATTATGCAAGCAACCGTTCCTCAAATGACTAGTCCCAATGATTTTCAACAAGGGTGATATCTGTGATGGAGACTTGCGGAAGAGGATGCTCGAAAAGTATATAAAAAAAGTACTTTCCAGTGCAAAGAAGGTAGCAACACCTGGACCCGAGGTTTGTCTGCACTCGTGATTCTCAATTCCTACCGACGTGAACTGTGTTTCAAATCTATAATTCATATAAAGTGAGAATTTCAGTGTTTTTCTTTCACTAAAAAGTCTATTGTGGATGGCCCCAGGACAACTCCCCCACCCAGGTAATTTAAACTGCAGAAAAGATCGGCAGATACATTACTTTCAACAGGGTCCCAAGGTGGCTTTCAATTAAGAAAAACAATTGACTGATGTTTCTCTGTTTCCTGCCAGGAAGCTCTATGTAGTATTTCTAGAGATTTTTCTCCACTCTACCCAACATGTGGGCTCAGTGTCAAGCTGTGAGTTTGTAAATCTTTTTCAGCACTTATCAGAGCTCAACATGAATTATGGTATTGCCAAATCTGCTTTATGCAGCTTGCTTTTTTTTTTTTTTTTTTTTTTTTTTTTTTACAGTAGAAGAAAATGTACGATTTTATGGTCAAAAAGAAACATCTACATACTTGCAATGGGAAAATGCAGTCGGTTGTGATTGAACCTCAGGAAAAAAAATTATTCCCACGTAATCCAACTTCTTTACCGTCTTCAGACTTTGGAAACTTCTAAGCTGCCGAGCTTTATGTGGTGGCACATGGTTTCTTTCTGTACCTTTATTAACTGTATTAGCTCAGATTTTATTAACTGGGACTTTATTAACTAAGATTTTATGGACTTAATGCATGTTTGAAAAATCCCTGCTACTTTTGTGGATGATTCACCTTAAAACGTGTGTTAATCTTTAGCAAAATACCTTCTTTTTTGTTGAGGAATAGTTAGCACGGAACATAAACGAGCCCTTTTGTTGAGGGCTAATAAACTTTGTGCGTGCGCATGTGTGTGTGACTTAATACCATTATAATAATATTATATGGCAGGCAAAAATATAATGAAAATGATAATTTGCCAAAAAGATTTAAAAAACACTGAGGTGTTACCTATCAAAAGTTCTCCTTCTGTCTATGATACAGCACAGATTGCAATCGTGACAGTAAATCTGGTGCTATTGTTAATGCCATGGCACTTTGGTTTTTGGCTTGCTTCAGTCCAATCTGTGACATGCTTGTGAATATCTTTCTTCTGTTCTGTCTGTATGGCATATGGATTTCTGGGATACAACGTCAGACCTATCCACATAACAAGTGTTCAGAGCACCTTATCATTTTAAAAAGCCAATTACTCAAAAAGACAAATGTGAAATGTTTCACATTTAATGATGAGCAAATCTGCAAAACAAATGCAATTTTGCTTCATTTGAAAAAGTTTAGTTTAACTGTAAATATTGCAATGGAGTCCTTAGCAATACACACCATGGGTAGGGACAGGCTCATTTTATGCATATTGTACATCATCACTGTCACTTAAATCTGCAAGATTTTCCATGCTAAGTTGTTTTAAATAAATAGAAAGAAATGAGATACAAAAGACTGAAATATATGCTTCTGAATAGACTGTAAAAATGTCACTGCTAACACTGAGCATTGGACACTTAAAAAAAAAATATTTTGAAAGTCTCACCCAAAAAAATGAAAACTGCATATGTCTACAGAGGTAAAGGTCAGTAATGAAACAATTAACAGCAAAAATACCAATCCATTTTTTAGAAATATTTGTCAATATATAAAGAATGTTTTGTACTGCACATAAGTGCTCAATTAATCCTGAATTAGTGGCCGTATGTCATATTCCTAGACTGAAATGATGTCAACTGAAGAACTTAAATGCACACCGGTTCAAAGCAAGATTTTGTAAGGACTTCAGGAACACAGAAATTGCTGCTTTCTGGTGAAATACTAATAGAGCTCATGATTCCATGAGATTCTTAAAGAAGATGCATAATATAGATGCTCTACTACTGAGGTCAAAATATAGTGCAGTAGAATTATTTTTTTTTAAGATAGGCTATAGGTATATACTGATGCCTACATGTCTGCAAAATATATAGGCACATGTATACCAGCCACTGCTACAGACAATTTAATGATTGACAGTTATCTAAATTGTGGTGCTGAGTACCAGAGAAGACATTAAAATGGCTATTGTTAATAACCATTTGTTAATATATGTTAATAAGGAGCATATCGGACTAAAAGGCTAGGAGAACAGTGATAGTGGGTGTACTTGTCTGAGCAAGGCAAATGGATTTATTTAGAATATCTAAAATGTATGGGAAACATACAAACAGATTCTAATATTGAAGATTTTTGTGAATAATTTGATTTTTAAAACCCTTTCACTAAACTGAGAACATTGGTAAGAAAATACTATAGAACATGGGAAACTGAATGCAGCTGGCACTGGTAATTTTAGAAGAAACTAATCTAGATATTTATAACATCATGTAGCAAGCGGAACAGTTTTACCAGCCTGGGAATGTTGAAATACAAAAAAAAGTTCACCTTTCAGCTATTGTGCTTTAGCTCTACTGCACTAGGAAAAAAAAACAACCCAGAAATCAGCTGTTGCAAGGCAAATATTAAGAAAGTTTGTTGTGATATATAGCCACTGAGGTACGTTTTTTAAGCTGCCTGTACATGTATTGTATTTTATATTAAATTCTTGTAATCCATCTCAGGGGCTTAATATATACAGCCGAAAAATCAGTTCATAAATTATATTTAGAAAGAGAGAAAATATGCTGAGCTATAACATTAGATAAGAACCTTGCCTTAAATACATTCCTTTTATTATTTTTTTTTTAATTTCCAAGCACTTTCAATTTAGGGTTTGAGGTTTTTACCTGTAGAATGCCAGTTATAAGGACCTAATGACTGATGCCTAAAAAAGAGGGCATTTTACCCTTAATCCTGGAAACAGCTGTAATAATAATTCCCCAAATAGTTTTTGCTATTGCTCCACAATAATAAGCAGAAGTGTACATATAAACCTGTAAGAGAATGCAATTTAGCTCACAATTTCATTATGGTTTTTAATTTCTACAATTTTTGGATTGTAAGGGTAAAATAACATTCATAAAACATAATGGACCAAATCATCTCATAAATTAAGTCCTATAATGTATTTAACTCCAAGTGATTTACATCAGAGGTTAATTTTTACCAGTATCTTTAATGTGCAGGGGTACTGAAGAGAGAGGAATGTACTATTTAAAAATGTAGAACTTTAATATATGTGGAGATTTGCATTCACAGGGTACTGTGCAAACATTTCGGCTGTCTTTATAGTACGTGGTTTTGTTTTTTTGCTTCTCCCTTGCACACCCACTCACCAACTTCAGCGCCGCGCTGCAGATTTGAATGAAGTGAAAAGCTCAATGGGTAATTGTCAAAATACTTTCACTTCTCCCACTTTCACACAAGAACCAAATAAAGCCAGGAGAGTCTCCCGCTTTTCACAAACACCCAGAAACCGGCAGCATCCACCTGGAGCTATCGAAGAGCACAGCTGAATCTCCCAGATCACATGCCCTTTTTTTTTTTCAATCCCAGAAATACACCTTGGAAGCAAGCACGTTCCTCTCAAGTTTCGGGATCTGATGTCAAAATTGCCCACCACCTAGCTCAGGCAAATATCTGTTTACGCATGTTCTCTCTCTCTCTCCCCCCCGAGTATTACAAAAAAGAAATGTCAGTAATAATCAAGTGAGGGTGCTGAATTAAAATCTGAAATCGCTAACAAACCGATCTGTACAAAAGTGTCAGTGTTAAGATTTCCAGACTGGGGGTTGCGCGACAGAACGAGGAGCTCAGACAGAAGAAAACAGCTCTCCACTCCAGTACTTTCACCCCGTTAATCTCACATGTGCTTTGCCACGGATTTTATTTTTAACCTCTGCTACCTTTTGGGAAGCAGGCTATTCCGAGGGTGCTCGCAAGCAAAGCTCTGATTTTACAGATGGATGCAAAGCACTGTTAAATGAGAGCTTTAAGAAGGACTTTTTCAATTTGCTTTGAGCTTTATCTGAAGTGGTTTAATCACAGCTTGTACACATCTTCTTAAAAATTGTTCAGGGGGGTGGGGGGGTGGGAAGAAGTAATAATCATGTAGGAAATCATCACGACAGATGCTGGTTCCCATGATCCCATTTACACTTTTAACATCACTAATGAAAACCTATCTGGGCAATACCTGTGTCAGTGAGGTGTCAGGTGGTCATTTGGCAAGAGGAAGGAATCAGATCAGCATTTTGAAAATGGCTCACTTCTTTTTCCTTTTTTTTTTTTTTTTTTTTTTTGTGTGTGTGTGTGTAGAGGGGCTGGGGTTTTTTGGTGGTGTGGTTTTTTTGGTTTCTTTTTTTTTGTTGTTTTTTTTTGCACCTGTTATTCCAAAATTTCTTTCAGTTACATTTCAAAACACTACAGTTGGGATCTCCTTGCCAACCTGAGATGGCATAAGCCTGGGTAACAGAACAAAATGTGAGAAGGTCCTTCTGTCTTTAACGCCTGTTCACCAATGAATCAGCCTCCAATTAATCTGTTTCTTCAGTAGGAGTTTAATAAAAGTCAAGCACACACATGTTCAGTCTTGTTTAGTATTAAAGCTGTGTTAACATTATCTGCCTAGCCAGGTCAAAAATCTTATATAATTAAATGCCAGAAACCATTTCAGAATTTTAAGGGCTTTACGATTTTCTGTAAGTAATTGATTATGCAAGGCAGGGTAGTTTAAATTTAAAACAGGATAGTGATGAGTGTGATGTCACTTTTCATTACATATCTCAGAAAAGTTTGTTTCATGGCCAAACTACACATAAAACCTAACTTATTAGATTTACTATTTTGCATTTTTGTGAACCAGAAGAAAAAAAAAAAATCAGCAGCCTAGATTTCCTTTCCACATCATGAAATATAAATTGAGTAGGTTGTGCGCATCCCGAATTTCTACACTGTCAGTCAGGCTATCCACTATAATCACAGAGTAGGTTTTGCCCTGCTCAGCTGTGCCTCTAACTTCGCTTGGAAAAGCAAGGTATTACAATACCAGGATTATACTACATTACTCCCTGGGGGGAAGTGAGGTGGGAGTGGAACCTATCAGGCCATACAAAGAGTTAAACCACCATCATCTTGAGTCAGAATGATACCTAGAGCTCAGTGTAAGCAATCAGCAGGCTGTGCTTGGAAATATGTGAGGAAAGTCTGATTTTCAAATAAATACAAGCTCTCTATACTGATTAAAGTTCAGCTTTTCAGCATTCAAACGTGGCTATAATTTCTGATCGACAAAAAAAAAAAAAAAAATGGTTGAGAGAGAAATAAAACCAGAAAAAAACCCCAAACATATTAATCACAAAGACATCATTATGAAAGGGTGGATCACATCTAAAACTCTGCCCATAAAATCTAACCTTCATATTCCAGTTAATAGCACTGAAGACACCGTTTCCAAAGAAAGTTAAGAGCAATTTAGTTCCTGCTGCCACCAAATGTTCAGCAGAAGATGTGGCTTCAGGCACCGTGCTGCATCCTCAGTCCCTCCCAGGCATGCTCGGCTCCCGAGAGAGGAGAGGTGCTCCTAGCTTTTCTCCTTCTCCACCTCCCTTTGAAAGCTTCCCTTCTTCTCCCTTCCCACGGCTGAAAACCAGATGTACTACAGACCTCTCCATACGCAACTCCTCTCCATCCTCCCCAGGACCAATTAAGCAGCGGCATATTCTAATGACATAATGTAATGCACAACATACACAACAATGTATAACAACATGGAGCCCCAGCATCCAGTTTTCTCAGCTTGTGCCAGTAATGACATCCAAAGGAGGAATTAGAAACATCTTCAGAATAAAAATTCAAAGAAGGTCTTGGATTGAGATAGCATCATTCCCATGTACAAGGACAAAGATCAAGAAGAAAAGTTGAGCATTTATTTTTAAACAGGAGATTAGCTCATAGCATTAAAGTTAAGCATCTTCATAAGTTTTAAATCATAGTAAAAATACAGGAGGGAAAAGAGTAAAAAAAGAATCTGAGGGACACGATAGAAGGGGAAACCAAAAAAAAAAGCCATTAAAAATAGAGCTACAGAAAACTAGGGATGCTTATAGCAACAGAGGACAGCCAGCTTTGGATAAACAAAGATAATTTTGGAGGTGGCACATTAAAAACAGGTCAGTGCTACATATAAGCAGAATTTAATATGACGGAAATTATTTAACAAGCCAATACACTGGATTCCATACAGTGCCATGATCATTAAGCTGTTGAACAGGTGCTGACATGGTAGAAGCAAAGCAATGCATAAAAAGTCAAATCGATACAGCAAGAACAGACCAGCCTGAGAGCAGAAATAAAGACAATCAAAAACAACAGTGCTTTTAGTATAGTTCTCCCATAAAATAAAACTGACTGATATGTAGGTAAAGGTACGAGCCATGTAGTCACAGCAGATGGAAATACAGGCAGGTATCCGTTTAACGAAGAAATATATATAATTCAGTTCATTCTGCCAATAGGGTTGGACTTGGTGATACACAGGACAGAAAAACAGAGCACTGCACCAGTAAAGCAAACAATAACATAAAAAAATCAGACAACTACAAAAATAAAGAGAAGCAGCTCTGCAATCTCTTTTAGCCTGGCAAGCTTATGCTCACCAACTTTAAAATACACAAGTTTCTGTTACTTTTTATTAAAAACATGATTAGACTAATAATTTTCAGTTCCTATGACATGGACATCTGGTAGCCGTGGCTAATAGAGAAAAGGCAGATGTCAAAGAACTTTAATTATGACCTCAGATGACTCTTACTATTCTGTTATTTGGTTTGTACTAACAGAAAATGAAGTACAGCAGTTTTGAGATGTGAGCAAATGAGACCATTGCACATACTGATTTTATACTATGCTTTATTCATATGTGCACTTAAAACTAGTTCCTCTGTACTTATACTGGCCACTGGTAATGCCTTTCCTTTGAAATTTCCAAATTAAAAGCATTTTGTAATTTTTTCTGTTCCTCCATTTTTCTGTATTGGTCTAGCTGCATGCAGTACACTATTTCCCAGTTTTCTTTTGAAGTAATTAAATTTAAAATGAAAAGTTTGTAAATAAACCACTCGTTTTTCAGGAGAATTTAAAATATGAGATAACTATTATAACAAAAATGCATTAATCGGCTGTTGTGTCTGCTGTCTGCTTGACACAAGGACATCTGGAGATCTGGGCAGTGCATTTGCTGTGGCGGTATGTGAACTTTACTTTCGGATTAGAACAAAAATGGCAACCTCATAAATGTCTACACCATCCTTCAGAGAATAGCAGGCAACCTCCCAAACGCCAGTAATGAAAAGTTGCGGTTACAAAGTACATTTTGAGGAGACTGAAAGAAACTCTGTTTCTTTTGGACTGCAACTCTGAATTTTAGGCTGAAAGCATTATTTTTATTTTTATTTTTCTTATTGGAGGCTTAAAATCTAGCTAATCTTTCACAGATCTATACAAACCTGAGCATAACTATTATGCACCTATGGGGGGGAAAGGGAGGCCGATGGTGTAAGGCTGTGGCATGATGCCATGTGGTGGCATGGCCAAGGCACCAGGGAAAGCAGGGGCTGTGCCCACCCTGTGGGGACCTGCATGCCTCACCCCTTCAATGCGTCACTCCTTTGACGAAATTCAAACAAATCCCTATCATGAACGCTCTCAGCATTATGTAATTCCTGTATTGGAGGGACCCCAGATGCTGGAAGGGTGAGTAGCTGCTCCATGGAGTCGTGATGCTTGGTGCAGTCCCCGTCAGCGCGCACGACAGAGGGGTTGGCTCTGAATTAAAGGAGTTGACCCGCTCGCAGCCAGAGGTGGCATAAGAGAAATAATGCACGTGGTGCCTCACAGGCCTTAGTTCTGACGGCAGATCTTTGTGCCGACTCTTCCAGGGTCTCAGTTAGAAGCTACCGCTACCTAAATTATCTCCTGACAAGTCCCCATCACCAGCGTTAAAAAGATCTATACGTCAAGGATTGCGCCTTTACCGCAGGGGACTGTGGGATGGTGTAGCGGCGTAAATGCTTCTCTGCGGTCGTACCTAACACCAGCATCACACGGGTACGAATCAACAAAGGTAACATATTTCACTACAGTTAATTATCCCGATTTATCCCAAGAAACTAGGTTTTAGGCTGTAATCTGTGAGGAAATCTGCTGTTCTAGTCCTAAATCCTCCCCTCAGCCTGGTGATTATCAACTACATTTTTGTACAGGAGGGAATTAATGCCACATACCGCCTAAGCAGCTTTGAAGTCAAAAAGGCCCAGACCTGTAATAACGTTTGTGCTGTGTTATTGATTGAGGGGGGAAGTGAGGTGCCTGTGGTCGCTGGTGTTTTTGGGGGGGGGGGGGTGTCTGTGCCCTCCTTCCCCCCTGCCCCTCTGCTGCCGGCCCAGCCCCAGCCAAACCCCACCATTACCTCCTGGCAGGGGACCCCAGGTACCTGCCAGAGCGGGCTGCATTGCGGACCAGAGGTAACGAGTTGGAATTACAATTCAACCTGATTTTCCCATCCAGCAACAATCAATACGGCTTTAGAATTTTATAGTAAGGAGCCTTTTCAGAAAATAATCATGTCTGCAGTGAAAGGCCACGTACAAAACAGAGGCAGAGTGATGATTTCTTTTTTTTTTTCTGAGAGTGCATGCATGACAATTCCAGCAATGTTTATATTTAATTTGATTATTAAACACTGTAATTCAAGTTTTATGTATTTGCACGTGCACACGCGCATGTTTTGCACAATGCCTGATGGAAAAACCAGACGACGTTTTTGTGGGAAGTGGCAGAGTGAACTGGGAGGTGGAAGAAGGGGCGGTGGGAATTAAAGGGTGGGGGGGGAAGAGGGAGGGGAGAAGTAAACTAAAAAAAATGGGGGAAAAAAAGGGGGGGGGAAGGAAAGGGAAAAAAAAGGGGGAAAAAAGGGGAAAAAAAAACCCAAGGAAAAAAAGGAAAAAAAAAAGGGGGGGGGGGAGCGGGGAATCCTATCTGGAGCCATGCATTTATTCAAAAACATTTCAATCTGCGTGCACATCTTCATCACTTCAGTGATAATTAAATCTGGGAATCACAGGTGATGTCCTCGCACAGTCTCTTTGCCGGGCTCCCACCGGGCCAATGAAGCGGGGCTCCCTGTGAGGCCTGTTAGCACAGATCAGGTGGTAATGTGGAGGGACAGATGAGCTTTAGCTGACAGATGGCAGGATGACCTGGAAAACCTGCCCCCTTTTCTGGGATCAGGCAGCAGCTGACAGGTATTATTTCATAAAATAACGTCTAAAAGGAATCGCCAGGGTCTTCGCATTAATCTGAGGCTGCAACCAGCCATGTAACGTTTATGTCAGAACAAATCTGTCTCTATGCAGGAGAAGGAAAGTGGTTTTTGATGAAGTTGTTCATAAATTTTAATATAATATGCCTGATGGTGTCAGATATAGTCTCATATCTCTTTTATATTTAAAAGCTCTAGTGAAACATAGAAATATTCAATCTCCAACAAGCTACTTTTAAATAACTAAAAAGTTAACCAAGGATACCTTACTGCTTTTCCCCATTTTCAGCAAAGAATTTGCATGTGTAATCTCCATGTTTTTAAATGAAAACATCTCAATTGCATGAAATCCTTTCTGTAATTGGTACTAAACAAAGGCACCACTAAAGCTTCTGCAAAGTTATTTTATAAAAACAAATGAATAACTGACGTGGGGAAATAAAAAAACCCTTTACACGAAGCTGTTTATCAGCAACGACTTAATTAAAAACACCTTAAAAATAACTTTTTTTTTTTTAATTCTCTTTAAAAACTTGAGCTATGTCTGCTTTGAGGAGTGAAACATTGCATTAAAATGCCCTCTCCAGACACATGACATTTGAAAGTTTAGGCATAGATGAATATTTGGGGAATTCAAACACCTGGATCGGGTCTGGGCTTGCCAGCCCTCCGAGTCTTTTTTGCAAACCAGAGAGAAAGCAAGGTCGTGCTTCCCACCTCACTCCTTCCCTGATACGGCACCAGCTAGTTCAGCTACCCCCTGATAAATTCAAGACTCAGTAATCAGCATTAATATGCAAGCAAGTATCAATCCAAAACCTGCTAATGAAAATTATTACACTGTTATATTCATCTGAATCTTATATGAGCTACTGAGGGGCATATACCAGCAGTACGCACGTCTCACTGTCTTTGTGGTGCCACCTTAAAGACCCCTTGTTCACTTTTTTCTCTTTTATCGTCTTTTAGTTTTAGACAATCACCTGCTTAAATATCTCTAAGGGTACTAGTAAAAAAGAAAAACAACATACATAACAGATGCGCGAGTGAACCTTGGGATGAATGTATTATGGATACAGAACCATCATCACACACCTCATAATCACTTTTTCACCTGCCCATCTGGTGCAGACCTGTGGCTTGTTAGTAATGCACTCAGATACAGTAAAATGTGCTTATCTAAAAAGAACAATTAAGCAGAAGCTCCAACGGTGCAGTCAGCATGATTTGCAAAGAAAAAAATTTGATGGAGGAAAACAGGCACGGCATCTTTGGGTTTTGGAAAGGTATGCACTGTGCTGCCATGTTTGCAAAAGTGAAAGGAAAACAGCAAGGTTTTTACTGAAGTTTAACAAAACCTCAATGCCTTTTTTTTAAAAGGTCCCAGAGTGTGAATGGTCCAGTAAAATATCTCCCATTTATTCATTGATCAAGTGTAGAAAAGACAAAGGCAATACAAGCATCACCTTCAATAGACTATAAATAGGTCTAAATTCTGACCTAGAGTAATCAACTTCCAGCTCAAGAGGCTGATCCATCACTTTAGACCCTCTGTTAAGGTTACGGTAATGATTTCACAATATTGATACTTCTCCAATGGAATCCAGATTATTGTTTCACTGTAATCAAAAGATGAAGACTTTCAATTGCCAGTAAAATGGACTTAAAATCTAAGAAATATAGGTAGAAAAATTATCACAGCATTGCCACTTTATGAAATTTGCTTTCTCTTTGGTTTCTGTTGGTAGTTTTCCAATGTGAATTCCCCTCCAGCAGCTAAATCTACTGAATTTCTTGGACTCTTGGTTACTATGGATGTCTGAACAAGCAAAATCTCATTTACCTTTCAGGCACTGGACACATGACAATACACAGGCTATCAGAAGACACCTGCTTTCCCTGAGCTACACAGTGAATTAAAACCATAATTGTCATTGATATTCATGACAGTTACTTAGCTGGGTTAAGGAAGATATTTCCCAACACTATTCATCTTGGTGTACCTGATGGATGATCAGAAACCCAAATAGATAATCACAGATTCTGCGCTAGCTCTTGTGTAATAGTCCTTGTGCTTACTTAACTGCATCAGGCACAAATGTTGCTCTTGTATATGAAAAAAGTCAGAAGGCTGTGCTTCCTTTCACTCTATGTCATCCTATCGGTTGCACAGGCAAAAGTAACTGGAGAGCTATTTATTACTAATTGTTTTTTTCCTAAGTGTCATCTCTTATAATTTTCTGAGGCTTGAATTAAGAAGATATTTTATGGAGGGAAAAAAACCCCACCTTCATTAATTTACAATCTTTAGTAAGGAAAAAGTTAAAATTTGAATGTAATGAATTCCACCTTGCTTAGCTTTAAAGATGCCTCACATGTCAATGCACAGATGTTGCACCACCTACGTACTGGGAGCTCAGTGGTTCCACAGACATCTTTAAAAGGAGTAATTTTTTAAAAGCTCATCTCCTCATCGATAATGTGAATTACAACATGTGTGTTTTAAGGAAACCATTTATTTGGATGCTAAGGCATAAACTGTCCTATGAACAAGTTCTAGTTTAACAACAACATCAAAGGGCCCCAATGAACAAGTAGATAGTGTCCACTTATGCAGTTCAAAGCACTATGACCGTGTTACACTGTCAAGGTAGATGCAGGGTCTCCAAATTCCATCAATTAATTTTTTTTCCTCACAGAAAATTTGTTATTACTGATAGAGATACTCAGTGAAAATCTCTGCATGTATGTAGATATAGGAATAGATATGTAAATCAGTATTTGCATAAGGACCGTTATACTCCCCAAGCCAAAATTGGTTTGTTTGATTAGTTGGGCAAGCCTGCTGTATTAATTGGCTCTGGCTGTCCTAATTAAAAGAACAATAGGGTGTTTCTCAGGTCTGCTACTGATGTTTGAGCACACCATAGTTTTGAAGTTATCATATAAGCACACAGTTAATTTTATCTCAAAACAAAAATAATATTGGAGTTCAGACTCATGATTTCCACAGGGGAAAACTCAATGGAAATCCATTCTCCAGTGGCATAAGAAGCATTGACATAAATCCTACATACATATGGATAATTTGTAGTAATCAGACATTCCAAGCCCTTGCCTGAAAAAATATGTTGTAGGAAGTATATATACCCTATTCAAAACGCCAAAGACATATTTTGGTTGCTGATCAGTTCATTAAGAGACTTGATTGCCTTTATATAAGAAAACTCACTAAACTGTTTGAGGCTTAAATTCATAACCTAAATCCCAATCTGTAATCTGTTCTTACTCTTTCCAGTGCTAACCTAGACCATAAAAAGAATTCATACCCCTTGTACATATTGATGCATATTGCCCCATCAGCACATTTTATTCAGCTAGAAGATGTTTTGACTTGATCCACCAGCCTTTTCTGGAGCGCAGACAACCATTCCCACCTTCAATATCTTTTGTTACTTTCATTAATCCCTTCAACAGATTTTATTCAACAAAGATGCAATGTATGTTTTAATTTTTTTAAAAAAAATCTAGGTGGGATCCTTTCCAATGAAAACTGTATTTCTTCAGGAATTCCAAATAAAATTTCATTTTGTCCAAAATTATACATAAAAAGTGCACTAAATTATTAACAAGTAGTAAAAGATGATTGATCATTTGCAAAAATTAAACCAGCTACAGCTGGCAGTGGCCAGCACAGAGTTAATCTGAAAAATTGTAAATTTTTTCTATTTACAGAGTATTGATTACTAAAATTTAATCCCAATGGTTCAAACAATCATTTATTTGTATAAGTTATTAACTGGTCTACTTTCTCCTCCTGTCTCACAATATTTTAAGGCAAAAAGTGAAGAAACTCCCTGTCTAATGACATTGCAAGGGTGTGGAGAATACCTGACAACTATAAAGTACATTAACTAGAGACAAATTTTCTTTGTCTATCAGAAAAGCACCTCTCAAACTTGCCAGAAATTAACAGAAAATCACAGACATGTTGTTCAGAAGGGAACACTGGACGTGGTCTTGTCCAATCTTCCACTTCAAGCAGAAGTATTGCCAATTGTAGATCAGGTCATCTGTGTTTTTTTCTAGCCAAGTCATGAAAACCACCAAGGGTGGAGACTCTCCAACCACTCAAGGCCCCTGCTCTGGTGTTGTACTCTGCTCTTACTAAAATATTTTTCCTGAACTCCAGTCTGAGCCTCTTAAGATGTAATTTGTGGCAACTGCTCAGTCTGCTGCTACTGAAAAGGGCATCACTGTGTCTTTGCAAATGCCCTTGGTCCTCATCAGACTGTTCAAGCCCATTGCCCTCCACATCTTCTTTGGGGCTTGTGCCCTAGGCACCTGGTTGCCTCATCTGAACCTTCTCCCATTTCTCCATGCTACACTTGACCTGGGGTCCCAACCTGGGCAGCACACACCTGGGGTGGCCTCATCATCCTGTACAGGGAGGGGGAAATAACCTCCCATTCTCTTCTTCATCTAGCCCACCTTATCGTGTACTGATTTCTCAGTGTGAGCATGACACAAGCTCATATTTAACCTCCATCGCCTGGGACTCCCAGGTCATTTTCAATAAGTGTCTCTCCTCCAGTTAAATAATTAAATGTTTTGTACAGCTGTACCCTTAGAGCTTCCACTGCTGCATCAGGTTACTGAGCCATATTTGATCAGAGAAGTGCCACCATGTCTATTACGGTCACAGAGTTTCTAGATCTGTAGTCATACAGGGTTACAGTATAATGGCTGATAAATCTTAAACCATTTCCTATATCGAAGAAGCAGGTTAGGAGTTGTTCCTCTATTTCTTAGACAGACAAAAGATATTTCTGGCAGAACTAGGTTTGTTTCCTTAAATTTTACTTTCCATATGCTCAGGATAGTTATTTAGTTTGTCTCTGGTACTGAGGTGGCCAACAATGCAGTGCTATTTCATCTAATGAAAAAAGAGAAGTACAAGGTATGAAAACCTTATTCTAAAAATGAACGAAGCAGATGGGATATGCAATTCTAACTTAGTCCATTTGCATGTGTTTGTTGGTTGCTTTTTTTTTCCTGTTTCTTTTTTTTCTTCTTTTTTTTTTTTTTTTTTTTTTTTTTTTTTTTTTTTTAGTTCTAGTAGATTTATCTGCTTGAAAAGGTCTGCTTGCAGCGGAAAGGAAAACCAATTCTTCCAGCTTTAGGGCAGGAAAGTGCATAGCTGCTAAGGAAGAGGAGAGATTATGCATATAACATCCTCACCTCCTACATTTGGCAGCTCCCTCTGCTTGGAAGCTGTCACCCAAGGCATCCAGCCCAGGGTGTTCTAGTCCTCGATATCCTCCTTGCACAGTCTCCCACTTCCTGGAGATGAACCAACACTTTGTGTTTGACTTTCCCCACCAGCCTCAGTGTATTATACTATTGCTTTCCTCATCTCCCTAGCTGACAGTATCAGAGACAGTTCAAGTTGCAACCTGCTGAGACCTGTATTATCTCTATATTTAAAGGCAGTAGTAAGAAGAGAAAGACAAAGGAGAGCATACAAGGACTCAAACAGCCCACGTACACGTTAAAAAGACCTCTCTTAACTACCCTTTCTGTATGTGAGAGAGAAAAGGAATAGATTTCCTAGCATCCCTTAATGAATGCATGATGGCCTGCAGGAAGAAACAACAGGCAATGCCATATTCTGGATAACTGTATACAAGCACACAGGCAAAACTGCAAAAAATGAAAAGGCAAGTCAGTACAGTTTCTCAAATCTCCACTTAAACTGTTTTGTTGTTCGTTGGTTTTTTTTTAATATTTGACTTCAAATTCAACTTTGCAGTCATACGGTGATAAATTCTCTATGTAAACATTTAACATAACATGCAATAGGGAAGGGCTTTGTGATTGCTTTTTGTCATTGGTCTGTATTTTATGTAGTCAAAACTCTCTTCATCCCAATCAAAGCTTCAAAAAAATTTGCTCAAGTTTCTTTCGTAGACTTTCAGAGCACACCTCACCCTGGCCAATTACTCTATGGTCAGTGTACAGGAGGGTTCAAGAGGCATACTGTTTGATCTTTAACCGGTTTTACCTTCAACTATTTACAAATCCTGGCGAGGGCAGACACCTTAACAGGAAAAAGTAGAAAGTAGAGAAAGGAAAAAGTTTCTTGCATCTATCTCACATTGCATTTTCCTTGCTTTTTGTGTGTGTAGAGAAATATGAAAAAAACTATCCATGCCTATCTATTATTTTTTGAGCTTTCCCACATGAGTACTCAGTTTAATATTTTGCAAGTGCCAATAGCCTTTTCCATCTCTACAGCTCCCTCCAAGCATTAGACTGAATCACAAAAAATATTTTTCAATGATTGATTGTAGTAAAAGGTCTGTTGAAGAGCATGTGTGAGAAGAGCATCGCACCACTCTCTCAAGGCCCTTGGAGGGTGCCTTGAGCACTGTAAGTTAAAAGAAGAGGAAAAATAACCCTGAGTGAGTGTTACTATAGTCATTTCTTCCAAGCAGTGCTGGATATCTATATCTTCCTTTCTTTCTCTCTCATTTTAGAATTTCAAGCACTTTTTGTCTTAAGATTATTATCAGTTAGTGGGCTTATTGTTGGGGAGGTTATTTTAAAGAACAGGAGGTAGTTATGACTACTTTATTTTGGTTGAATCTGGGTCTCTTGATTTACTTTTGCAACCGCAGAACAAATTGACAAAGCAGAAAAGTAAATGCAAACAAAGAAGACAGCAGCCAGTGCCACTCTGAGTCCTGTGGGATTTTCCAAATTGCTAAAAGCTGTCACCATAGCCTGAAGTATCAAGTGTGAGGCACATGCTGTTGTTAGTTGTTAAATTTAGTGCCACTAAGGGCTACTCCTAAAAAAAACCCAAACAAAAACAACCTACCACTGTCTAAAGCAGTCAGCATCTAAAGCAGATATTAGTGAGTGATTTCCCTGTGAAGAAAAAGTAAAGTACTAAGATGTTTCCTACCCCGCGTATCACAAGACAAAGAACTTGTCGTGGAAATCAAAACATCTGAAAGATTCACAAACCAGTCTCTATGTCCCAGCAGAAACCACAGGGCATTTGTGACGGGCAGTCGAGTGTCAGTTCATCACATAAAACTTGCTCCTCCTGCCCTTCATTTCATTGATGTGCATTAAAAGTTGACTGTAGCATACCGCAATATTTTCTGAATAATGATTTTGTATTCAGCAATATCTATCATGACTGAGGATGTGGTTTGGGTTGCCAGTGTCAAAAGAGATGGTTCACACCACTACAGATGAGAGAGCAAATAATCCACACAGCATCATCTGTATTACTACGACAAGGTTGGAAGTTGCATCTCAGGACCTTTGGCATACAGGCTGAAAATGCTAAATACACCCATTCCCATGTGCCCGAGATGCCTGATATTTGAGGAAACGCTCTCAACAGAGAGAGGTGTTGAGAGTTTTACTGAAACTGAAACCCTCTCAAGGTGCTGGCATGGGAGGCAGAAGAAGGAACAGCAAAAGCAATAAACCCGATACGGTGGGACACGACGAGGACTATGTGTGAGAAGGGTGAGAACAGGCCCCATCCAGAGTCAGAAGCATCCGTAAATCAAAGCGCAAGTATACAACACACACATCCCCCACCACTACGACCTCGCCAAGCAGTGTCAGCTGCATGGTGGAGGCGCTCAGGAAGTCTAGAATTCCTCAAACATCTGCTGGTGCCATTAAGCATGAGAAGTAAATCCACACTGGCATTACTTGAGATTTATTTTTCCACATTAACCCCAGCAACAACTGCCAAGTTTTTTGCTCATTTGCCACACAAGTAACCACTGAGTGGCATAAGAATGGGAGCCAGAGGAGAAACAAACTATACGTAGAAAAATCGGGATTAGGACAAATTAACAGAAACCAGTAAGTGGCCAATGAAATAAAGACAAAGACGGCGGGGAGGAAGGCTGGTGAAAATGCATTCAGACTTCTCTTAAACAACTGATATAGTGAGAGGGCATGTTATTTTTTCTGCAATATCTGCCTAAGTTCTGGGTCCACTCAGAGCAGGAGAAGACAGCTGCCTTACTAATGTATTCGCTGCTATTCTGCTGAAAATCATGTTAAGGTTAGGTAGCCACCACCACCCGGAGGGGTGGACGAACAAGAACAAGCTGCCTTCACATAGCGCCTGGTAAATAAAGCATAAGGGTGTCATCCCAGCTACACGGAACGTGCAGCTACACCTGTCTCTCTGTGTTCTCTTGGTCTCCTCCTAAGCTCCTTTTGTCCATGAGACCCTCAAAGGGCATGGCATGAGACCTTTATTTCCCTGATTACAAGAATTTGATTAATGCCTCTACCTGAAATGATAAAGAGATGGAAGAGGGAATGAAGTGACTTGGCTTTGCTACAATGAAATCCATAATGCCAAGTTAAAAGCTACGTTAAAAAAAAAAAAAAATCTTTAAACATAAATGCCATTTATTTTAGTACTAATAGTCCTTCTGCCACATGAACAAGCTATGTTCAAAGCAGAGAAAGGCTCCTGGGTCTGTCCTGTGCTCCTCTATGCATGCTACATATGGATCTCCCAGCCGTATTGTGTCTTACAGTTTAAGCAACACCTAAGTGTCATATCTCTGTGATGCTTATTTCTAGGTCATGCTGGTTTCTTTATGCATCGTGAGTTAGGGTTTCATAATCATTTTTTCAGCTCATGTCTGCAAACAAAATCTGTCTTTTGTGTTACTGGTCTTCACTCCTCCTTTCCCCTTGGCATGCCACTTTCTGTTCTTTTGTTTTTCATAATTAGGAATGAAAGGACCTTGAAACTTTTTAATACATTTAAGAGCTTATACCCCTTTGTTTCATGTTACAAGAGAAATGCTTTTCTGGGAATACTGATACAGACACCCATTTTTTTTTATTTTTTTTTTGATCCATTTCAGGTTGCCTGAAGGATCTGAGCAGTGTTAGGTAGGAATCATTAATGAGATAACTGACTGTAATAATCACAAAATAGTTTTTGGCAAAACACAATGTTCACTGAACAGATACCAAACTGCATTTTATGGAAGAAAATTCCCTTGATTAAAATCAATACAACGCTTCATTTGCGAATGCTTATTTATGGTGTCCTTATAGCTTGTTCTTTATAAAAATCTGAGAAAATTGACTAGTTCTGTAAGGCATCCATTAAGTTATGAAAAGTTTCTTCGTACCTTTACAACCTGTGTAACACAAAGCATCTGTCTGTACTGTACTTTCAAGCTACACATAAGAGTGGACATTAATGTTTGCGATACTCATTTTCTTCCTCCATAGCAGAGTAGGAGGCTATAAAATCACAGCAATATCACAGTAAAAATAGGTTACTTTCACTTTGCTTTTAGGGTTTTTTTTCCTCTTAGCCAGTAGGACAATGGTTAGAGCTGCTCATCTACGAGCGTCGCAAAGTCCATGTGTTTTACCAAGATGTTTTAGAGAAACCCTCAGACAAGAGCACAGCCAATGAAGCTGCTGCTCAGACTTTTCTTATCTGTATTGTCTGACCCGATCTTGGTCAGCTGAGCAAAGATCAAGCATGACATACACCCTTTGCCATGACATGAACATGACAGAAATGGTATTGTACTCTGTCGTGCCGTACACCAAAGCAGGACTTGTGATATAGCCAGACCACCGCTACTGCACCCTTGGCAGTAAAAATCATGAAGCAGCACTGGCCACAGCTTTCTGCTTTTCAGTATTATTCAAAACTAGTGATTTTGGCCCCTGGATACATAGAATTTTCAAGCCAAGCTGTCAAATCTAAACTGTCCCCTATTTCTGTTCACAAGGTACTACCTAGCTCCTGTAGGTTTCAGCACCACATCACTGTAGTAACCGTATTGCATATACAATAAGGAACATAAAACAAAATACAGTATTTTCACCTTATTTTAAGGCTTTTCCCAGAATATCTAGAAGCAGAAATTAGAAACCACCACTCAGCTTCAGTAACAACAAGTTGATGTGGGTGAATTAAGTAAAGTAGTCTGATGATGCTAGTGATTATATTAATCCACTTGACTGCAAGTGGATTTAGCATTCATTTCTTGAATGAGATGAAGATATGACTGGATACTCATCTATTGCTGGTTTAGCAAGTAAAAGTGATGGCAGAGAAGAACAGGTCCTTGGAAAGCTCCTTTTAAGACTGATCTTTATTAATTGGCTCAGACATTTGCTGTGCATCAGATTTCTAATAAGGGTTGTATCATCATACATTCCAGTTGTACCCTTATCAAACAGGATGTGCGTTTTTAGCCAAGAAGCTAAAAGCTATAGGAACTTAGATGGAATCTCATGTTTCATTTCTGCATATGAAGTTCCTGTTTGGATAAGCTACAGGATTCCATTCCAAATCTGAGATCTGGAGAAAAGTACTTTGAAAGTATATACAAATATACAAATCAAAATCAATAACCTGCATGGAATCTTGACTCGAGGAACAGACATTTCCACAAAGTTGCTGAAGGAGTAGATATCAAGAAGGTGGATCAAGCAAATTAAAAAGACATGTTGATGTAATTCAGTGTTACCAGGAAACATTCCAGAATGAAGTTATCTTGGAAATACGTTGTTTAAATGACAATAATAGTACCTTCACTCACGGTAATATTAGCATTGTTTCCTAATAACCTTATTCATGGATAAATTTTACACAAATGAAGAGTTTGCTCAATGTTAATAGCAAGACGTTTCATGTTTACCTCCCTCTTTCTGCAAAGCTCCAAGTATTCCCAACTTCTTTCTAGCCTAATGAAACAGGATTGTCTAATTTAATTAAAAGACTCAGAGAAGGAAATTAAAAAGAGGACTTTTTAAGGGCCTATCTTATATGGACGATATTGTAATTGAGAAAGGAACGGAAAGGATCTTATCTGGGTATGAAAGAGCCTAGTTCTTCACGTGTATTATTCCCCTTGGGATTCTGATTAAAGCCAAGGTCTACTAACCTTGCTATAAACTCCAGATTGATTTTGATTGCCAAAAAACAATGATAAAAAAGCAAGCTTTTTAATCAGTTGCAGGGTATAGATCCTAAATGATCTAACCAAGATTTCATCATATGCATAATTTTGGCCAATGGTAATACCAATTAAATTAACAGGACTTCTAACATGTGTGGTATTGAATCTGTGAGTAGCTGCTGAACTGGGATCATGGTCAGTTATGGGGGAACCAAAACGGCGGAAATGTGGGATGGAATTTGTGTCTACACTCTAAAAAAAAAGCATCAGGGGAGCTCCTGTAAGGAACAGGTACATGATGAACAGGAACCTCCACCTTCAGAATGCACAGCTATCCAACCAACAATGGACTTGTGATCATACATATAGAAATTATTTTAACTGCATATGTTCTGTAATTTAGTATCATTGGTTATCCTCAGATCTTATGCAAGAAATTTAAAAATATTTTAAGTTCTTAGCTTTGATGAAGAAGAAAACATAAAAATAGTCAAAGTAAATGTGCTAATATACAAGTGTTTCTTTCTTTCAGCTTTTGGCTCACCTCGCTGAGTTAACTGAAATATGTAATTTTGTATCAAACTGCCATAATCAGAATATAAAGAAATACGATGTGGTCATAGCTATTATGCACATCAATAAATTAATTACTTTTTCCTCAGTATCCTCTTCTATACATAACTATGGTTTTGACATAAAACTTTTAAAGAATGCTACCTCTCAGTGGATGAGCAAAAAATAGTTTTTAGTGACAAAATAGATTAAAAATGCCTTTCTAACATGAAATCTCAGAATACTTTTTTCCCCTTGTATTGTAACGCAGAAAGGTGTCCACAATGAAGAATATTTAAAATGTATAATGCATATTGACTTGCAGAGCTATTTTTCCTATATATTTTTCTTAGCATCCAGGAAGCAGAAATAGTCTAAATGATGAAACGATGCTGTGCTGTCTTTCAAAACTGCAAACATATTGTTGCAAGCACTACTTAAATTACAGCTATGCTGAATTTAAGTAGTCCTGACCTAATATATACCAAAATATTTTGTTTAAAAATATGAAAATATTACAAAAAATACAAAATGCCATAGCAAGTTTGCTGTCCCTTAATCCACATATGCCAGACCCTAAGCAGGTTACCCATCAGAGATGATTTAAAGATGACTTTGAATCCCACTGGATGGTGCAACTACAAGGGGTGTCACAGTAACAAAGCAGATGTGTTATTTGCATGGAGTGTGGGATTAACCAGGACAACCTGCTGGACTGCCCCAGTCTATAACTGGTAACATGTCGGTCATTTCAGCAGGCAGATCAATGGAATCACAGTGAGATACACGACATGTACCAAGACACATCCTTACTACCTTTGGGGTTTGGTTACCTGTAGCTTTTCCCTGACCTCTGCTCGGCCGTGGTTGAACCATGCAAATGACTTTAGTAACAATCACTTACAGTATCTTCTGCTTAGCTTGGTTAAACTAAAAATTTTGCTTTAAAAAAAATAATACAATGAAGAGGTTAGGAATGGAGGCACCTAGGGAAAGTTGGTCAAATGCTGAGAAGAGATTCATAATTTGCTGTACTATTTCCCTATCTATGTATGCCTTACTGATTTGTGTAATCCATACCCTGTGATAGACTTTTGAATGGTTTAATTTTAAGTTATTCCATATGTAGGTTAAACTGTATGTATCACATCATTTACTCCTTTCGTACACACGCTGAACTGTAAAACATTTAATAATATATATGGGAAGTAAGCCAACTCTGGCATAGAAACCCTGGAGATCGGTGAATAATATATAAAACCATTTCTTCTCTGTAAGTAGCGTGTGTCCTGGCTTATTGAGTCCTGTGCTGCTATATCACTTTTAGGAATTCACTTTGTCAATCAAACTTAAAAACCTTTCCTAAACTTTCCCCTAGCTTTTTACAAAAAAAACAATAAGATAAAAACTTCCAAGTCTGAAACAAGACCTCTTCTTACATCTCCTTGGGGGGAATCAAAGGCTGACAGTCTGAATGTGCAGCATGCAAGAATCACAATATGGAAATCATGCCAAAATGTTTAAAAACATAAAAATAACAGATAAATAAGTAAATGGAATCTGCTGTCTAATGCAATAACTTGGCACCAAGTCAATTTTAACCTTTCAGCTTTTTTGATTTATGCAACAAGGGATTCTGAAAGTATCACAGAGAAATCATTTTTATCCATGGAGAGAAGAAATGAAAGAATTTGGAATTCAGGTAGATACTTTCTACTAATCTCTGGTTACTAGGAGTACTGTGAGATTAGAAAACATTTAATGACTATTGGAAAATACAAGAAAGGTCGGAACTAAAAAGAAACTGACAACCTAATGCTGTTTTGAAGCTAAAGTAAAAGCATTGCCAAACAGAGGTAGTGAAAACTTTTATAATAATTCCCAGTTTCCTGAACACAAAAGAGTAACCTGGAACTAAATGGCCCTAAGCCTGTGTTCCCAAAAACGTGGGGAAGACCACAAATAAACTAACCTTCCCTGTTTGTTTTTTTCCTAGAAACTCTTAAAATAATCACAGTATTTCTCCTTTAAAATAAGAAAAAAGAAAGGAGATGTATAAAAGCAGTGGCCAAACCCAAGTTCAGGTAGCCACCAGAGGAACACCCTGCTACCACTCCTTTATGGAAATGTTGTGAAGGATACAGCAGCAATGGGAATCTGCAAAGCATCACAGCAACACAACAGGAATCTGGGGCTCCAAAGGGCCATTTACAGGAATACAGATTATTTTTAATAGGTCAGACTTTTCACTAAAAAAAAAATTTCTAGCACAGACACTGCCATATTAACATGACATGAGCAGCCTAACATGTCTCTATCAGGCCATTTTTCATCTCAGAGTTTACTTTTCCTAATTTAGTTATGCTCTTTCTTTCAAATCCCTGCAGTCTCTAAGGCACCCTGGGGCCCCAGCCGTGCAGAGTCTCGTAACTGGGCTGGGCTGCAGGGGTGAGGTATAACAGGACCAACAGCAGCCTTGGTACAGAGGCTGGGGATGCTGAGCATCCCCAGCACCATCCATGGCCAAGTGACAAGGAAATATCTGCAAAAAAGGGGGTTCAAAAAAAGATATATAGTCCCTCTGGCTTTCTCCTTCAAAAAGAACAACTGGTACAATTTTCCTTTTGCCATCCTACAAGTGAAGGAGGAATTAGCCTTTGAACTTCATTTCTGAGTAAGAAAACAGGGCATATTCAGAAAGATAGGAAATCTGAAACCTCCAGAAAGAGCACCCCTGTTTGTCTAGAATTAGCAAAATTAGTGACATAAAATAAAATCACTCCTGCCATTGGAAATATTAAAAGAAGATGACTAAGCCAAAGAAAATGAAAGCAAAGGAAGCGGATGGTGAATTCAAAATCCTCCCAACATAAATCAACTTCTCAACAAGAGCGTGTGCGCTGTCCATCCAGCAGCAAATATAACAGCAGTTAAAAAGGCCAATTAGTCTGAACAAGCAAGTGCAGAATGATCAAGGGAGGTGTGCGAGGTATGTAATATCAGATACAGAGGGGAATGGGAAGATTACAGGATGAAGTTGAGAGTGTAAAAAAATGATAAGAAACGCAAAGGTGGAGAATGAAAGGAAGATTGCATGAGATGATAAAGATAAATAAAAAGACATTTTTCAAGAACATATAGTCCAAGAGGTCAGTGAGGAAGACAGAAGGTCTTCTAAGAGATGGCATGGGTAATTTATTGACAGCAGAGGTAGACACTGATAAAAAAAATAATTATATATATATATATATATATAAAAAATTCTTTGCTTCACTGTTCACAAAGCAAGCTGGGGGCAACACAGCAGAAATAGACATACTGCACATTTCCCAGGGGATGAAAAAGACACACTGAAGGAAATTAAATCACTGTAGAATAGGTGATTGCCTATAGTTTGACAATGCTCTGGACAGACAGGTCTCTGAAGACTGCCATGTGTAAAGAGAAAATCTTTATTACAATATACCTAAAAGCCTGCTTTGAAAGCAACAAACACATCAAAACACCGGGCCAAATGCTGGCCTCACGTTTATGAGCAGCTCCCTGTGAATAAAGGAGAACTACCTGAATGCACAAGGGCAGAGATAAATTAATGATAGGAAGCCTCTTAAACGAACAAATCCACTGTCTTTGAAATCAAATCAGGTACCAGCAAAATTAGCTATGATAGATATCAGAAAGGTCCCAACAACAGACAAGGAAATTCATCATCAACAACCTATGTGAACCCAAAGTCCAAATCACACCCCTCTTACCTTTGCAAATCATCCTATTCATTTAAATTTAATTATTCACACCAATAAGGCAAGGGAGGAATAAAATTTTCTTTTTGTTCATCACATTTAATAATCTAATTTCATTCTTTTATCGTGCATGAAAAGCAAAAAAACAAATCTGAAGAAGGACACACAAGCACAAAGCTTGGTTGTGGCCCCCCAGCTCCAAAGCCCCTCTCGAGCCCAGTTAACTGCCGGCTCTGGCCGTGGAAAAAAGGACAACTTGCAAAATTCCAAAGCCCAAAGTACTTCATTTCATAAATCAGTTAAGGAGCTAAGTGAAAATAATGCCATTGTTTATCGCATCACTAACAAACCTAAGTGCTTAAAGGCAAGGAAATTAATATTAAGGACATTCATAAATCTCACAGAAAACATATATTATACCAATTTACAACAGCTGAGAATCCAACCCTTTACTCTTATTCAATATAAAATATATACATGTTGTCTTATTCAACAGAGTAGTCTTAATTCTAACCTAAAAATAAACCTTATTCTGTATCAGTGCAATTTCATATGCACAAATCTTTCAGAAGGAATTTCAATTAAGTTAACATTATGTATGCACCCATTACTAGCTTACAGTGATTGGTCTCTGACAGAAAGGAATGGACATATACACTTCTAATATACTGCAAATGAGCAATGCTATATATTTCTCTATTATTCTTTACAAATAAATAATGTCTTCAAATGTAAGTGATTTTAACTGTCGCTTGGTTAATCCATTAACTGGTGTTTCCAAATGGCAATATCCTTTAGAATAATACAGGTTTTTGGACAAAGAAACAAATATATTGAAAATCCCAAGAGGCCAATGGTCAGAGTTAAGGGTATGGTGTTTATATAAATTAAGCATGTCTTTATGTTTGGTCAGAATATAACTTTAACTGTGTTCTGAGTAAAATGGATTATGTAATTAACTATTCCTTTTTAAAATTACTTTACATCTTTAAATGGTATGATAGATAAGTTTCATAGAACCCATAAATGATTTATGAGATATATTTTATTTTATTAATAAAATGCTTAGTGAGAGCTTAATCTCTCAAAATTTAATACAATGATGCATGTGCTTTAAATTAAGTCCATGCTTAAATACTTTGTTGCATCTTGGTGCAGAGGTTCACCCTGTGTGACCGAGTCCACATTTATGTTTTGGGCAAAAATAAATGTCATACACCACATACACAAACATACACGCACAACACACACAAAGTAAGGCTTGTGTATATTCCCTATATTTCTGTAATCTTTTGTATATGACATTCCCTTTTCCCAGATATTTACATTAAACAGATGGCATACCCTTTACTGCAGTTGACCACAATTTGGTTGTTTACTAAATATTTTTTGAAATTATAGATTTTTAAGGATCACTGTCTTGATTTAGAATAGATTAAATATTTAGAAAGGAAAGTCATGCTGTGATTATTATAAGCAACTGTTATTTTTTTCTGTGCATGAACATCATGCTTATCATTACATATTAGATATCTTTTAATATATAATAATATGCCTAATATTCACTCAGTATGAAGTTAATTAAATAATTAATTAATTTAATCATCGCCACACTGTTAGCTAAAATTCCATACAGTTGTATATTTTAAAAAATCCAGCTTCATTCAGTGGCTTGCTCAGAAAAAAAGTATTTTTCTCTCCCAGCCCTGAATATAAGCATCCTTTAAAAAAAATTCAGCAGCGTCGTAGAATAAAAGGAAAAGCGAGTTCTGTTTAAATAAGTCTCTTTTTACTAACTAGTATATTAAATGTGGCTTTTAATTATTGGTTTTGATTATTTTCGAAGATTTTTGTATTTAGATGGCACACACATTTTCAATCATGTCTTAATTACTTTTAAAAATGCTGCACTGGCTTAGGGACAAGACAGATAACTTGTTAAGCATTTGAAATTTCTGAGCTGTTTTCTCAGTTCTGGCAGTCAATACCCAAGTCCAGATTGTAACCTCCTTTCTGCCTCCAAAGCCTGCCTTGGCTGCGTGTCCAGTGAGGGATTATGGATTTAGCAAGGAAGGTAAGTGTGACTACAAGCATTGGCTCACCATCTGCTCCCCAGCAGAGTTTGGGCCAACCTGCATAGCCTGCAGCAAGACCAGGGCACTGTTCTCAAGCCAGCCCTTTCCAACCTGGCTCAAGAAACACATCACATTCAGTCAGATGATTAGGTCTAAGTAGTCCATATGTAACAGAATATTTTTCCTAAATACCAAAATGAAAACAAAATGAATGCCATTTTTTTTATTCTCCTTACTCGATACATCAAGTTTTACACAAATAAATACTCTCTTAAGGTTTATGCAAATTATAGAAAAATAAAACTATGCATTATTTAGCAGTTCTCCTATTTCAAGATCTAACAGACTTTATTCACAGCATGTTTTTCCCTAGTTTATGTTGGCCTTCTTTTCTGATTCTACTTTTTAATTCATCTTTTTAAATTATTCCTTTTTAAATCATTATCTTATGTGACTTCATAGATTTTCATGTATTAATCTATTAATTTTTTTTACGATAGTCAACTTAATTTTAAATTGTTTAAACCTCTTTTAAGTGTAAACACTTGAACATGGACAGTTTTAAAAAATATCGTGCTCTTTAACATTTTGGAGCATTTTTATTCGTAACGTGTAACCTTATTCAAAAAGTTCTTGCTAAATATGTTCTCTTCTATTATAGGTACTTTTGACAGAATTATCAAGTACCACATGTGACAGGCAATAGTACTGGTTAAGGGAAGGGGGAGAAAAAAAAAACCCGCACACATATTGAGAGGGGGATAAATTTTGGGTTACTGGAAAATATGTTTGTATTTTACATTAAAACCTGACATCTGTTTGGTGAATATAAATCTAGATTAATACGCCCCCCTCTCCCTTTACTCATTCAGTTTTCTTTATGCTGATTCAGGTTAAGATTTTTTTTTTATTTTCATGAACAGCTACAAAGAATGCTGTTAAAACTAGCATTTTACTTCCTCCAGTACAGCACCGAACATGAAAATAAGCTGAACAAACATCTTGCCCTTTTTACTTAAACTGTTGTCTGCCCGACTGCTGAATGCACACAGAAAACAATCTAAAATTGTATAACCCATAATAGAGTATATTAAATTACAACATTGGTCAGTAATGGAAACTTATTCCCAGATATGAATTATTTACAGCCCATTTAAGTAATCCATATTCAGGTGTGGCAATGAAAAAAAAAAAAAAAAGTGCAACATAAATCTTTAATGTTGACTGGTTGAGAGAGCAGAGCTGAGGATTAGAGACATTTTAAAGGGAAGAGGGAGGGGGAAACAAAAAAAAAAAATATAAAACCACCAAAAAAAACCCTCTAAATGAATTGGTATAGCCTGTTCAGTGGCTTACTGCACCAGCGTGCTAATAAATTGACGGATGGCATGTCAGGGGTAGGAGTTGAAATCCCAGCATTTCTAACTAGGGTGGGATCTAACATCAGCGTACCCAAATACAGAGTTTCTGGACCTTGATGTCACAGGACATAGTCTGTGCCTCATTTACTATATCCTGTAGGTGCCTGGCATATGTTATTGCTACCGAAAAGCCAACACTTTTCTGCTTTAACACCATAACTGCATTTGTAATTTTTCAAAGCCACTCACAATGTATAGTCATTTTCCTACAAGCTGTCCTTTTATTTTCTTATACTTTGTGCTTACTGCATTTGATTGTTCAGCCACAGCAGTCTAACATAAACCTCTACAGCCACCACAGAGCCCACCAACCCATTTTTCCTGTGAGAGATATCAGGCATTCCTTACCAAAGCAGGAATTAAACCCACAAATTCTGGAAAATATTGCCAAGTCTAGTTTTGTTGTTGCTAGTGTTGTTGCCTAAAAAAAAATAATAAAAAATCAGACAGCTCCGGCACTCCTTCAAAACAATGTAGGGAAAGATCATGGTGGGGAAAAGCTCTCACAACTGCAATTTCTTTTGTTTCCTGGAGCAGTACCTATATTAATTCATCTTACAAAGATCATTGCTCAAGAACTAAATTTTGCATACATTAGAGAGCAGAATTAGCATCGCGCTGTGTACAACGTTCCAGGCTAACTTCTCTCCAAGCAACCATTAAAGGTCATGTTTTGACGACTGAATGGCATGTCGGCACCTTGGTTCCCCAGAGAGGCATTCCCCAGGTACATGCAAAAGGTTATTAAATTACCTTCCAAGCAACACTATCTCCTCGGATGAAAATAATTACAGGCTTTTAGAGACATCAGAATGCTTTCTATTTTTTTAAATAAGATGAAGATGCAGTACCTAATGACCATTTTTGTGTGTGAGTCATAGAGCCTGTCAGTGGTGACAGGACAAATGAGCATAATAGCATAGCTTAAAGGGGAAAGGTTCATTTTAAATAGTGACAAATAATATTTAAATGGCATTGTTGGAGACCCATCATGCTTGTAAAATGTAGTTTGTATCTCTTCTTCATCCTTTAATTTCATCACTGTCAAATGGTATTAGCTGTTAACATGCAACATCAGGTGCAGATATAATTTTTAACTATTAAATGTGCCTATAACTAAACAATGTGTCTTGATTGTTCATATATTTTGTGATAGAGTAAATAACATATTTTATAATTCACCATTTGCTCTGCCAAATTGTTTTGCTGTACGGTGGGGATCTATACTAAAGGAGGATGGGGGGAGTAGGAATGGTTTAAAATATGATACCTCGAACAAATTTCGTCTCGCCAACATGCTGAAATGGAAATTACTTTCTTTTTAGACTAATGAGATTCACAGGTTTGAAGAGCCACAGGCAAGATTGTGAGATACAGTAAATTGGTCAAAACAGACCTGGGCAAAGCAATACAGGCACAGATACACTGTATACACTTCCATAAAAGCAGCTGACAAACTTAGTTGCCCTTACAATTTGGCCCCAATAGAAAATGTTCTGAGTTTGAATCCTCCCAGAGCTCATGAAGTGGCTTAGGGCACAAACAGAAAATGTTTATTGTAAAATATTGAACAACAATCATTAAGCAATATACTGCGGACATGAATTCTCCGGCACAAATGCAAACAGATGACTTGGAAAAGTTATTCCAAAGTCAGTCCTGCACTTGCTGAAATGGCTTAAGTGAGTATAAAGTCAGAACACCACAGGTAATAAAATGACAATAGAATGTGCTTGGCTGTGAAATCACAACTTCTGGAAGTCAAACTTTCAGAAATAAGCTTCTAATTTTTTAAGTATTTTTTCACAGCTTCATCATGTTTATTGCTATATTATTTTCAGATCACTTATGCCAAAAATGTAGACAGTTTAGGTACCTTTGAGTTGTTAAAAGTTATAGCCAATTTTCTGAAAAATTATACCAGCTAAAAACACAACATTAAATATTTACCCTGTTGGATGTTAAAAAACGCTTACAATGAAAAATGTTCACATATTGACTATTCAAAATGGCCTTCACTTTGAAATTGTGAAATGGAAGGGATTGCAGATGTACAAGAATAAATATAAAAACAAATGAGTTGACTTGAAGTGTTGCCGGCTTTCATAAACATGCTACTGCAATAACATGTGACATTAATATTTAATTACAAAAGCACTGCTGCAAAATCTTTGAAATTAATGTTTTGCAAAATTAACATTCAGTGCACAGAAGCAAAGTCGTTCCAGGCGCGACTGTGATTAACAATGCCATTCACTTTACATATTATATTAATATATTATTCAAGCTAAGAATTAACACCTCCTAATTTAAATAAGGTGCTACATATCATGATGAGCTAAAATGCTTTTTCTTAAAATGGCCCATCTGATTTTAAGCAATCTGTGTTTATCATTTAATATTTTGTTATTGAATACTGTTCTCTGTAAAAAAACTCCTTGTACTTTAATTTCAAGATGAAGAGATCTCATTAAACTAGTGCCATAAGATTCAAGGATTACTGAGCCAGTAGAGCCGTGTTTTCTTTGCTGGTCTACCTGGTATTACTCCTTTATTCCTGGGCATCAGTTTTCTCATTCCCCACCTGGATTGCTTTTCTAGTTTCCCCAATGTCTACAAAAAAGCTGAGCATTTTCTTCCCTAAACCGTTGGCTGGATCTTCAACTGCTATAAAGGATTATAAATTCTTTTACAGCTACGTTGATTTACATCAGCTGATGATATAGCTCATATTGCCAACATTATCACGTTGCTAGTACATTTTGGGGACGGCAATTGCTTGCTGCTCTGCATTCTGTGCTGTTTCTCGTGTGTTGTAGGAGGGTAAAGACGAACCAAGGGCTCAGGGGAGGTGGGGAGTCTAACGCTCTGCCTATCTTGCACAGAGCTTTCTCGCCCTCCAGCTGTACCTTTTAGCGTACAGGAATTCAGACTTGTATTGAATTCTCTCTGTTTTGAACTACAGAGGAGTATAACTTCTGGTGGGACGCAACTAAACAATCAGGCCTGGAGGACTTGAAATGGGTTGACATATTCTCCAGCAGGTCAGACAAACCAGTTATTTTTGTTTGAGGGAAATACTGACGAGACAGATGGGTACATCACTTTGGTTTAACCACAGAGAACTTCATTTGCCATCTTTAATCTACTGCAATTGTTTGGGTTTCTTATTTTTAAAGCACTGAAGAAATATATTTCAATGTTATTGCTCACATAACGATCTTTTAAAGACCAGTACACATACTAAGCAAAAGCCCATGATCTATTGCCTTATATCAATAGTTACTAATTCATTGTCTATAATTTCACTTTCATTAATTATGGACATTAGTTGCAACACACAAGGACTGAGAACTACTTGCTGAAAATTATGTCTATACTACTTAAGCATCTGCATTTAGCTATCAAACCACCCTTATGGTTAGATGAAACTCATGAGCCTACATATCTCCTCTTCAAAATTATCCTACAAAACCAAACAACCCCCTCTGCAAAACAAACAAAAATAAAAAATAAAAACCAAAAAGCGCCACACCACAAAACAGTGAGATCAAGTATCAAATCTCTTATTTATATGTTCTCAGTGGTGAATGATCCTAATGTTGATAAGAGTAGAATTGTTGGGAGTTGTCGAAAATATTGTCTGCAAAATATTCAAGTGTAAGCGATCGGGAGTTCAGATCTAGCTGAATTAAAAAAAAATATGGAAAAGCTGCAACTATACAGGACAGTTACAGGCTAAGAACTCTTTCAGTCCTTTGCTTGCCAATACTTTTAATAACTTGGGTTGCACCTTTGCAGTGAGCTACAAAAAGGCATAAGAGGAGTGACATTGCTGCCTGACTCCACGTGGGCCTTCTGCTCTGCAGTTTCCTTCTGGCTGGACACAAACAAACTGCCTTCTCCAGGAGACAGAGACAGAAAAATCTGCCCGCTGATGGTGTATGTCGATCCTGGTGCTCAAATGATCCCTCCCTCTTTTATGACAATACCATGAAAGCTGCATCCTGCATCGTTTGTTTCACAGAAAATTAAACAGTATGAAATAATGACAAGATATCATCTTAATGACATTTTAATCAAAAATAGATACTACAGATGTTTCCTTATTCCTTGCATTATCTAAAATTCAGAAGACACTGGGGACATTTAAATATGGATGCACCATAGCCTACCTTAGTCTACCTTGGTAAAGATCACTTTCTTGCTAAGTGCCCCATTATCAAACATGACCAGCTGTGCGCTCGAAAGAGCTGAGTAAATGTTACATGCCATCTACCGATGGGCCTGTGTTTAGATATTTTCACTTAAAAAAATCCACCCTGATCACAACGGGAAATAATGATTCATCTAATGTTTTCAGATATTTTTTCTGAAGTCATCTATTTAAAGGCCTGCTTTAATATTGGACAATATAATCTGAACAAAACAGAAAGAGAAGTAAGTTTTCAACTCAGAAAGAGGTGGTGGAGAATTTATTACTGTCTACCTCTCTGAAATCCCCCCTCCCCCCAAAAAAAAATCTTAATATAATAAAATACTGTAGATATCAATTAGAAGCAGAGAGCCTTTTAGAAACTGTACATATGGCATGCAAGTTTATAGTAGAATCTCCTTTGATTTGAATAAAACATGGCATTTCAAAATAAATTAAGAGAAAACAAAGGAGATGAAAGTGGGAATATCTTTTGACCTTCTTGAAAAATGTTATGATTTTTCACTGTGAGGTGAATATTTTCAGTACCAAAACACAACAGTAAAATATGGATATATAATATTCAGTTAACTTCCGATAAAGTGCATGTGTAAGTATACACAGATGCACACAGAGTCCTTGGGAATTTTATGTTTTGGTTGGAAAAGCTGGGGAATTGTCATTAACTCATTAGAATGACCTTTCAAAGGCCATCCTTCACAGTCTTGGAGAAGAGCTGAGAAGAAATGTGAAGACAACTCCAGAACCAAGTGTGTCCCACACCATGCTTGCTCACTGAACTCCATGAGTCTGACTTCCCATTGCACTCCCAGAAACTCAGATCTAATTAGGCTCATTTTTTATATTTTTCTTGAAGACTACACTGGTCTGTTCACCTTTATTCTAGTTTTATTTTCATGAGCAACCCAGAAACATTCAGGTAGTGGATTGTAACATTGATCTGCACAACAAGCAACATCTAGAAGAGGGGTATTTTACTGCGCATTACCTGGTTTAGTCAAAAATCAAGTTCCACTGCTTAACTGTGAAGGCTGCAGAAAGAAAGTGCACAGATACATTGCAGGATGAGCCCCGCAGGTCCTGAAACACATGGATCCTTAAATGCAGACAAGGCTGTGTCTTCTACAAGCAGCAGGGATGTGCCCATGATTTCCAGCTGATGCATTGCTATGAAAAGGCTTTTTTTAAAAAAAAAATTCAGACCCTGCACAAGCCCCTTACACCCCATTTTTGTTGCAATCCTTCCCACAGCCCTTCCACAGCCAAGCAGCAGTTTGCTCACTCAGTGCTCAGGCACCCACAGCGCCTCCCAGGAGATTGCCATCGCACCTCTACTGTGGGAGCAGAGGCAGGCTTTGCAGAACTAAGCCCTCATGACCTTACAGAGAAATGTAAATGTATACTTTATCTATTTGTTCTCCAGTTTTTTTCTCCCTTCTCCCTTTTTTTTTTTTTTTTTTTTTTTGGCTACCTCTAGCTTAGCTACACTAAGCTTAACTTCCCTGCACCAGCCACAAGAAAGAAAAAGATTTGGGCCACTGGTATACAACACACAAATAGCTCTGCCTACCCCTTTCCTAGAGAGCTGCAAGCAAAGAGTAAACCAAAAAAGTCAGAAGAAAGAGAGTTTCTCATCCTCTAGCTTTTTTGCATAAATTCTCCCTCGCAGTAGGTCCAAAACTGAACTGAAGAGGCTACAGCCTCCTCTGGCTGATTACCAGATTTTCTGTCTCCACTGACTATAAAGAAATTTGTGCTGTGTGGAGACCCAGGCACTTTTAATTTCTGAGTAGATTTCATCTCAGAATTAATTTTTCTTCCTGCTTAGCGAGGTTAAAACCTTACCTGCTGAAGTAAGGATTTTATTTGTATTCCTATGTATAATACGAACTCATTTATAAAAGTAGACATTTTTTCAGTTTGTGGCTTGTTAAATGGAAAAAGGAAATAAAAATCAGGCTCATTCAGGTAGGAGTCACCACTGTTCTTTCTGCCTTTAGCTCGGCACTGTCTTCTGAAAATACTGCTTGCTGCGGCAAACCACTGTTGCTACAGGTACGTTCGTGGAAGTGTAACTAAATTCTTGCTAATATAAAGCAAAACCTTTGGGTGACAAAGCCCACATTGTTTTTAATGAAAGAAGGCTTATCCCATTAATAATCTGATGACCCAGGCTGCCTTTCACTCCCTATACCGGTGGATTTCCTTGATGGACCTGCTCTGGGGTTTTTTGCTCTGTGTAAAAGCACAGAATTTGGCCCAAGGTGCTGAAGATATTTTTTAACCTATAGGCTTTATTTTAAACACCTCATTACTGAATGCCAACACTGCAGCAAACAAAAATAGAGCAAACATTTATTAAGAAATAGAACAAGTTCTGTCACCTTTTGTAGGAACCAGCAACGATACACGAAACAAAGAAAACTCATGCTGTCCACAGATATCATAACGCAATGCAATAACCAGGATACGACAAAGAAAGAACCAAACAAAAAATAAAGCCAGAAATATCCTTATACCTGGGGGGGGGGAATGTGTCTGAAGGCTGCAAAAGTAAAATTCAGAGGAGTGTATATTATTGATAACTAAAATGGTGACCTCTCTGGTCTTGCATGTTTTGTGATGTAACCTGTGATTTCTGCCAAGCACTTATAACAGTTCTCATCACAACATGAACTGATAGTGTGATATGTTAACATCACCGCTAATGTACGCCAGCATTACACTTTTCTTTCTTCGGTTAGACAGCTTTCCTTCAGGCCATCAGACACTGGAGGTCTGGATAAAAATGTATCTCTTCAAAGCAAGCAAATCCCCATGAATTTTAGCACAATTAAACCAATTCTGCACAAAATGGTTTACTGATTCCTATTTTTTATTTGAAATCGGGCTGACATGACAAAGTTCAGATCCAGTTCCAGATTTTTTAAATTGTTTAAAGTCCAATAACGTCTACATTTGCTGTCTCTTTCAGACCAATCTATAAATAACATTCAGTAAAAGAACGGAGATAAAAACTAAGAATTTTAATATCCTGTTTTGCCATTTTTCTTTATTCTTTTCTAATGTCAGATAACCTAATAATACAACATATAATAAATATTTAAGGGGAAATAGCAATGAATCTGCATTGTGCTTTCTAAAGTCTCTTCTTGAAAGGCTGATTACTCACAAATTGTAATGGGTCTATTATACAAAATTTATCTTTCTTTCATGATGTGATTCTTTAGCCTTAATATTCACTTGATTCCTACTGATTACAATAGAATGTGTACAACAACAGTAGATGGGACCAGATGGAGCTACAGAAATATCCTCTTCTTTTAGATACACATACACACACTTCAGGCCCCAAAAGCATAAACATGTCGTAAGACATACTCTGTGGTCCTCATTACTAGCCTAATAAAAATAAACTTAATGAATGCACTGATTGCCAAAGGTTTATGTATTGGGCCAAAGAAGCTTCCACCTAAAAACCCTTGAACACGGCACTGCTTTTCCCATCTTGCAGCCTCTCCCGTGCTCCTTACAGCGGTACCTCAATCCCTCCAAGTGCAGCTGAGCCCCAACAGGCACAACACAGTTTCTAACGTTTCTCTGCCTACTTCTCTGGAGAATAAAACCCAAAACTTCCAAATCATAAACCTTTCCTCACTCAAATTCTCATTTTACTAAGGTTTTGAAATGTTTAGATTACCAGGATTTTCTTTCTACCACGAGCAAAACATGGATGGTTGAATGCCACTGGTGGCATTTGGGTTCGTACCCAAATACTACCTGTGAAAGGCTCTGGGTTTCATCTTCAAGAACAGTTCTTAAATCCTTATGTTTTATTTTATCTTGTATTCCTCCTCAGACACACTCTTTCTCTTCCCAAACAGCCAGTTCCCTTAGTAGGGTGCCTTTAAATTCCCTTCCAAAGGTCAAATACTGGGGCTTCCTACCTCTTTCTTCCCATTCCCATTTCTTCTTGTAAGAGACACCAAAAATTTATTTGCCCCCTAAATGCATGTTTCAGTGTAATATGGAGCAGGCTACTCATCTGAGGAGACACACACAGACACAGGAGAGCCCTAGAGATTATAGGGGCAAGTGAACAAAATCGCGCAGGGTTTCACGGGGGGTGGGGGTGGGGGGGGGGAGGTGGGGAGAAGAATATCGAACCTTAAAACATTTTGGGTTGGAAGGGACCTTAAAGATCACCTAGCTCCAACCCCCCTGCCATGGGCACGGACACATATCTTCCCTTATGCTACAGGCATGCGCTGACATTGATATCTTTAACATTTTCATGCACACGGAGGACTACAAAATCGTTAATACACACAATGAAGAGAAGAGTTTACTGTAGTTCCGAAGCGTGGTTATAGCAACACATCAGTTAATAATACCTCAGGCATGTAAAAGCAGAAATACTGTCATCATCTGCTATTGCAACAAACAAGAAAACCCCATTTGCAACATGCACCTCTACTCCCAAATCATATCCAGAAAGAGTTAAAACATGAAATAAAATTATAAAGGCACCAATGATATTTTTATAACAGAGCTATCGCTAGTAAGCTGTATTTTAGAGAAACACTGCACATTTTGATGACTGTCAAAATTTACATAACTTACTCTACATGAATTAACTATGAGGTATAAAATGCAACTTTGGCTAAATAAACCCTCAGCAATTGTAAAGCAGTATTTCAAGCACCACTAGAATAACACCAGACTGAAAGATTAAACAAAAAAGATGAATATTGAGTGAAGTGGTCTCCCCAGTATTTCGTTATTGTTGTGAAATAAATTAAACAATCACAGAAAATAATCTTTAGAAATACAGATCATAATTCTAGTTGTAGTACTTTTTTATTTTTATTTTTAATGGGTGTTTGTCAATTTAGTGTCTACAATCAAAACTCTGACATATTAGGGTAATGAACTGGGTCCGGGAATTACCAGAAAACACATAAATACTAGAATTTCTTGAAAACATGAAGTGTTAAGAGAAACAAATTCCAGTCTTTAACATCTGTCCTACAGATTCTTACCATTTATCTGCTGATCAAAATTTTGAATGGTGCCAAAAAAAATCATGAAGTCAAAAGGACTTGGTGGGGGGAATCTTTGTTTCTCTCTAAAAGCCTAAAAGTTATACTCAACTGCAGCACAAAGAGTAAAGAGGTTGTTATTCATATTAACTACATTTACATTCCTATCGCAACATCCAGAGAGCTAATAGTGGGGTTATTAACATAACAAACGTAAATGTTCTATATAAATAATACTGTTTCAGGCCAGCAACCGCTCATCTGACAGCATTTAGGCACAGGCTCAACATCTGTTTATGAACACTTTGCCTAATGATATCATCAGATATCATTAAGTGCGGCAGAATACAGCACAGAGGCAGGTGCAGCTGCCTTCAGTACCCATCACAGAGGAAGAAAAGAGCTGCATTCCCGATCCGAAAACCCATCATTAGGACAATTTTCTTCGACAAACCAGCCCTGTGATTTCAATCTGTATATCACCTGTAATTGTAGTTTTTAGCAAGAAGCTGATTCTATACATTTAGCGACGAATCACGTTGATGGCCTGAATACTGGAAACACATTTGTGCTACCAGCTGCGGCAGCTTTTTTTAGAGCCTGTGTTAACAAAATACTGCTAACAAGGCAATGCTTGGAGTGCAGCTTTGTTTCTCTTTCTTGTTCATAGTGTTGAGATGTGCATAATTATGGAGATTAGCAATTGATTGCTTCTCAATAATAATTGATTATTGGTCACTGAACCTTCCCCAAAGCACTTCACTGAAGGTGAGGACAGGTGATAAGTTCATTCTTAGCAGATCTAGGAAACGGAAAGGAGAGGTCCAAAAGAACCTGTGATTTGTACATCAGTTTCCATGATAAACAGACCAAAGGAATAATAGAATATCCCAAAGCCTCCTTTGCCCAGAGGCAAATTGTAGAGATCATAGCAAGCCTGCAGAATTCTCCCTGTGGACTATGTAAGAAACATACATCATTTTTATATATGTCAGTTGTTCTTTGATTTGAAAATATTTCTACCCATTTAATTTATCTTTTTCAGTCAGTTTTCTTAAATTGTACAATTTAAGGCGTATATCAAAGAATGAATATCATTTCTGAATACCCCTGAAATGAAACAAACTGACAAAATAATGCAAGTCTCTTTAGTAGAAATGTACAAATATTGAAGCATCTATTGTCACTGACTTCAAAATCACTATACCCTTTTGATCTGCTTTATATCCATCAAAATTTTGGTCTGTAGTGACTGCCTTGATGCAACGTAACATAATGTTGGGAATATAACACGATGCCACAGCTAAAATTTAAAGGCGAATGCTCTTATTTTTGGCTTAATCACCCACTGTCAATTTGGACAGCAAATATCCAATTTAAATTTATTGGAGTGCATGGAAGCCACTCAGACAATAAAGTAGCCGTAGCGTTTGTAAAATGGTAAACATCATTTCTTGTTGGCTATTCGAAAGTATTTTGAACAGTTGAGACCAGTTTTTCTAACCCTTTTATGTTTACAGAAAAATGCAATTGTAAGCCCGACATACCATGCCATCCATCTTTAGTTAACCTTTTTTTTTTTTTTTTTTCTTTAATGCAGAATTTTACAAGGACATGCCTCCTCTATGGCAGTGAACTTTACAACCTGGTTCATGAAAAATGCAGCTTGTTTAAAGTTAGCCTACTCCATTTCTAGATTTTTATGCTAAAATGGGAAACAGATTGCACAATTATGATTCACAAGGAAAATGCCCAAGATAGAGGGCTGAGGTTTGAGTGAAAGGAAGTGCTGGGACCAGAGCTGGTGCTCGCTTTCTGCTCTGAGAAGTGTGGCACTTAATGAATGTGCTCACTTTTAAAAGGGTCTCGTTCAGCCTTTGTGTCGCCCTCCTCAAAAGCAGCACAATGGTAGCATACACTGAAATTACACATCACATGCGTGGTCCAATCCAGCACCAAGATACAGAGGGCACCTCGGTGCTTATACCCAACCACTTTTTACCAGCTGCTACACGTAGACCTGAAGGAACAGAAGAGGTGTTCAAGCCGACGTCTTTTCAATGGCAGCAGGTATTTTATGAGTCTAGGAATTACTCTATCAGAGAGAAAAATCTTTGAATTGTGGATGTAATGTATCTGTGCACCCACTTTACAGAAGGGGCTTTCTTTTTAAAGCGGCTTTAATTCAACCTCTGTTTGTGCACACAATTAGATGAAGAGATAATTTCCAAGCACAATGACTTGCAGGTGCAAATAGTGATATAGATAACAAACTATCTGATCTGTGGGCACAGATAGATAGTTAGACATGGAGAATCCTTATGTGCAGCCATAAATAATTGCATCCTCAATTATTTATACAAATAAAGAGAGAAGGCCAGCCTGGGGGAGGAGTATGGGGGGTGGGGGGGTGGGGGAAGAAATAAAGAAGATGCAAAGCAAGAGAGTACTTGATGCAGAACAGGTTATTTTTGGTGCTAAGCTCCAGGATTTTCAAAATACAGAGGCAACATCAGGATTTCATGTGCGTGCCCCTCTTACCCCAAGCATGGATCTTTTAGATTAATTTAAGTGCAACGCCTTTTTAAATTTAAGATTGTTGTAGGATTTGCACCACAGCAGATGAACTGATGTAGTTGCTCTTGTGCAAAATGAAGGTATGAACCAGTAATGTAAAGAGGGGACTGCTGTTTACATTACAAGGGGATTTGATGGCTGTCTGAAAATAGTTCCCAATACGTTTTGCATTGGTTTTTAATGTGTCTGTTAAACAAGCACATGGATGCAACTATAGAGGTGCCCAACAGTTTTCTCCTCCAAAAGCATCCTCAAAACAACCCACTTAAACAAAGGCTAAACAGGTTTTTATAAAAATGGGAAGAATCCCTACCCTAGGCTACCCACGCATACATCTGCAAGTAATATTTACTATTACATAAATTACACTATCATACACGTTACAGACATATATGCAAACTATTGTAAACATCAAGTTTGGAAAGCAAATTAATTTAAAGTTTGCCTAATGACTGTGATCATTATCCATTCCCCACATGCATATATATATATATATATGTTGCAGTGATCTTTCATCACATGAACACATACAGATATTTTCCATAGGCTCCTGCCTCTTTCAGAGCACGAGCGGTTTGATGGAAAACTAACCAGTGTTTCATTTTATCTCTACTACTTTCTACTTCATTGTAACACAGAATTTAGGTCCTACTCATAATTATAAAGGTATTTGCATGTTTTCCTGCAGCATTCACACAACAGAACTTGAGTGTTTACATTCTTAATTCATTTTACAAGACCCATCGGAAACAGGAGGGTGTCACTTGCTCAGCTGAAATCTCCACAATGTGATATTTCAGGAACAAATTGTTTAAGATCAGAAGTATCTGCTACTTTGGTGCATCTACTACAAGAAATTCAGAAGCTGGGGTTTTTTGTTTGGGGTGGGGTTTTTTTTCAGACTGGTAGTAGATGGAACTTTATTGGGTCAGATGTAGACCCCCAGTGATTTCACTTAGAGGGCTGAGCAGCCAGAAGGTGTGTTATGGCTCCGTGAGGTCTCATGTCATACCTCCGGCAAACGAAGAGCACATCAGCAGTGGCAAACCGTGAAGGCAAAAGGAGAAACTGGGGATGGGAGGAGCTGATCTGAGTTCTGTGAGAGAGGCTTGCTTCAGCTTTCCTTTCCATATCTCACCTTACTTTGTTCACACAGTTCCCTCACTAACCCATTGTATACTTTCAGAATATAGAAGAAACAGTCAGATCTCTGGTTTACCCCAAAGATTTCTTCCTGCTTAATGAAGGATCTAGGAGATCTCTGAAAAAAAGCAGTGTGATCCCATCACTAAAGGCTCTATCATGAAACACGTATGTACGTGTAGTGCTCATTTAAATTCATAAAATCCTGACATTTCCTAACTACTGAGTGCCTTATTCAAACTGCAAAAACATTTTAAAATACTGGGTTTGTATTTCATTTTCTACTGCTTTTATTACAGTAAATTCCCCAAACCCAGAGATGCTATATCGACACACCATACAGATTTCTCCTGCTTGCACAGTGCCCTTCCACATCCAGAAGGAGCCAGGGCTGGCTCCCCCCTCACCCTTTCCACATTCTCCACTCATATATTCAGGCAGCCGTTCCCAGCTCCTCCATCTTATCTTGCCTCTACATATATGTTAACTTTTAGTCCTGGCAGTATTAATTAGATGGGGGATGGGGGGGGGGCGGGGAAGAGAAAAAAATCTTCAATATTTACGTACCAGAAACAAAGGTGAGGAATAAGAGTATATAACTGTGTGTATGAACCTGTTCCATGGGTTACTGTATGGTGTGGGCTAAGAGGCTGCATGAAAGCACTCATCTTGCTCCCCCTTCTTTTCTTTTCAGCCATCACTCCCTTAATCCTTTCTCCTCTCCTTTATCTTCTCCATCCCTTCTCTTTTCTTTCTGTTAACAAGCTTCCCTGTGTGCTTTCCCTAAACTTTACACTGATCCCCAGAATAAAGGATTCAAAAGAGAAAACAGCAAAAGTACACAGCTAAGAAAACCGATGCCTTTAATTGTACAAGTTTCTCCTTTGTCTTCCTTTACATATATAGTTCTCTTCAGGTGGCAATTACTCAGGGCAAAGAAAGTCCCTGGGCTCTAGATGTGTCTCTTGGAAGTGCCTGGCACATTTTATCTGTTACTATTGGTTAAAGCCCACATAGTATTAATAGTCATTTTGTTTGGGTTTATTTTCCGTGTTATGCATGCAACTATTACTTGTGTGAATGTGTTGCTATGACAAAAGGCTTTCCCCTATGCAACAAAATTTGGCTTTGATGGCTATTGCAATGGTTGGAGAGGACCATCAATTAATCAGGTTACCTTTTTTAATTGATAGCTTATTGCACATCATTCTAAGGCAGTCCACTTAAAAACATTACTTACCATTTACAACATTTGCCACCTGCTCCTTGTGCTTTACCGTATCGATGAATCATAGCAAGGAATGTGTGCCACAGACTTTTTCAGTGTTATTGGTGAATTTTAGTCTTATATTTTGTTTTAAGGGTGGGTTGGAAAAATATAGCCCAGCTGTAAGACATTCTTTTGTTTAACCTCTTTCTACACAAAATCAAAAGTTTTATTTCTTTGTCTTCTAGGAGAAGGCTGGCCTCAGAGGCAAAATATAGTGTAATATGTCAAAAATACTCAAACAAAACATCTGATTTGTATGTAGTTCTTAAATGTTATATTGTTTAAAAGAAAAAAAAAAGTTACTTGAAAAACCTATTACAACCTTACACCACAGTACAGCCTTGAGGAGTGTCTGATACTAACGATTGTAAACAGTGAACCTTCATTCAGGATAGCATCCCTAGCTCAAATTCAGAGTAACAACAACCTCAAACTATATTTTTGGATTTTCTTTTGCGATGAAGAGGATAAACTGCTTTTATCTTTCAAGACAAACATTTGTGCTTGTGGTAAGAGTTGAGAAAATGCGAAACCGACATTGATCCATAAAGCAGTGCCTGCCCAAACGCACAAAGAAGCTGAGAAAGGAGTCTTAAAAGATGCCAGTAATTTACCCATTCTAGTGTTCAATGACAAGAAATCTAGACACTTATTAATAATTATTTAATTGCAATATTATTATCCTTTCATTTTTCACATTGTTTAGAACAATTCCAAAAGGAGATGGAGAATCTCAGACATGCACATCTCCTAGGTCTGATGCACCACCCTTAGCAGATCAGGGATGATTTCTGGAAGAAGTCAGGTTCTTCTGCTGTTGCAACCTGACATAGTCCTGCACTCTACCAAAAGGTCTGGTCTCCCCCTCTCTCTTTGCATCCCAGACAGAACATTAAACTCACCCCTGCCCTGGCTACACCACAGGACTGCTGTCTCTGGCTCAAGTGGTAGCTCTTTTTTTCTCTTCTGAGGCTACCTATTAGCAGAGGCAGCATGATGCTGGACACAGGGTGTTAGATCTGTTTACATTTCCAAGCTTAGCTCTTACCCACCAATACTGACACTTCCTTTTCTCAAAGAACAAGATTCTGGCATTAGGATGTAAACCTGCTGCTCTTACAACTTCTGGACGCGGCAGTAGTGGCTCAGCTGAGCTCTGGGGATGGGAGCAGAGCTGGGGTCACCTGCCAGGGACCACCCACCCACCAAAACTGCATTGTCAATCCGCTGCAAGTAAAAACTCATTTTGGTTCTCCAAATACCAAGCCTTGCCTTCTGCAAAGCAAATAATACCGTTTCCTCTGTTCGTCTTTATTTTAGGCCTGATATTGTTAAAGACAACAAGATATAGGAATAGAAATGGGACAAAACAAGATCTTGACCTCAAATTTCTCAAACTTCAAGTGGCTTTTAAGCTGTAGCTGAGTCAAATAAGGTTTTCCATAAGAACTGTTAGTTATTTAGAGTCATAAACACAGTACGGGATTGTCATCACACTTAGGAGTCCCACAGCAACAGTTCTGACAAGATACACTGTGGTTCTCCAGAACGGGAATGCATTTGCTGGGTTTTATTGGAATTCTAGCTTTTAAATCCCAAAAAACTTCTAGACATTATGCTTCCTTAGATGGACATGGAGAAATCAGAATGAATACAGTTGGATTAAGACAGTGGAAGGTGATGTTATTTAGAATTTGAACATTAACATACTTTTCTCATTACTTTTTCAAGTAATATTTGTTACAAGAAGCAATACATTGTCAATACAAATTCTCAATAGGAATGTAGCTTAATACCATGCAACTGGCTTTTTATCAAATTCGGCTGGAGCAACTTCCCTGCCATCTGAGCAGGTTTTTTGCTAAATGCCACTGAAGTGGCGTCACTTCAAAACAACACTAGAGAAGGTTTTGTTTGGTTTGGTGCTTTGTTTTTAGCACACAATGACTTAAGCAGAAAGTACATAACAGTGAGATGTGGTGCCTTGGAATTACCACGGTCAGGTGGCAAGAGGTTTATGAAGTATACTCTTTTTCTCTGATATAAAAATGTCTAGCATTTGAGACTGAAATCCATGTACTATTGTGAAGTACTCAATAACAACAAACTGCCATATGTCATGCAACCCTGCTTACACTGTTTGGAAACCAGTTAATACTTTATCATTTAGTGCTTTATACACATGAAGGGAGGAGGAGAAGGCTGTAACGATCAAGTTCTTTTTCTTATCCTTTGAGAAACTTTAGGGCGCTGTAGTAATCACACAGTGTAATAATTATTTGTGAGTACATTCGAAAAATAACCTACAGGCTTCGACTGCTACATCAGGTAGTTAAACATGGAGTGCCCTCAAATACAGTTTCATCCCTGCTTTCCTTTGTGTACACTGGTGCACACTTAGTTTGAGATAACCATACTGAATTGTATATAAATAAAATTTCCTGTCATTTAGTCATAAAATTTAAAATATTTGACAAATCCATAAAGTTAAAAGACATTATGATACCTATGCTATGCAAAATTATCCACTTGGGAGGAACCTGCTCTGTGAAGAACAGATTAAGGATGGCATTTTCATCTTTTATTGAGGATTTCTCACACTATCAATTCAGCACTAATTTTTAGCAGCATAGTAAATGTGCTATGTTTCTTCTATTTAGCAGTAAAGTTGAGTGTTCAGAAGACAATATAAAACCTCAAAAATACTAGAAAATATTGTCAAAATGAAGGCTCAATAATGTATTGCCCAAAAGAAAGAAATATTTATGCATGTAATTTTGATTTATATTGATCATGTTCTGAAATAACCTGAACAGATGAATCATACCAATGATTTTGTACATTTATAAACAGATACCGAAGCTTTTGCAAAATTTGTTGGGAAGATATGTTATCTATTGTTTCCACTTCAAATATACATGTGTAAAGCATTTACTAGTGTACTGCTTTATAAACAGCACAAGATGGAAGTATCTGAACACTTAGGTTGTCACCTTAAAACAAACTGTCACACATTTTTCTTCACACATTTGAAACCCAACTTATCAACCTTAACAAGTGTTGTTATCAAAAGAATTTTGGTGCCTTTGTTCTTTCCCTTTTGCAAGTAAATTACACTTTTAGGATTTATTAAGACAAGAAACAATTTTTGAATAGCAGGTCAAAACTCTCTATGGAAAAATTCTCATTACTTTCTAGCCTGAAGCAGTATTTACCACTCCAACTTATCCATCTTTTTCCTGTTTTTTATATATCTATATTTCCAGAATCTTGTTTCTGTGCCTAATGCTATAACATTGCAGCAGTTTGTTCAAAGCAACACTCTTATTTTTGCTCTTAGCCGGTGCTATACAAACCCTGATCAATTATTGAAGTGTAAGCCCTGAAGTAACACAGCCATTACTGCAGCAGGCAGATAAAAATGGAACACTTTTAGCTACAGTATATTTACTTTAGAGTTTCAGCAAACAAACCAACAAGTTAAACTACCTTGTCTTTCACTTTGTTTGATGTACTAATATTTCCTGCATGTTCAAAAGTCTTTCTTTTAAAACAAAGTTACTCAAATGTTATGGCTGCTTGTTTGTGAGAATACCTAAGCTTAAATATTTGCATGAAACAGCCCTGAGATATAGAAAAGGCAGCATTAAAGTAGTACAAATCTAATACAGAAGCTGCTATCTGTAGTGCCATAAGAGCCACAGTTTTTTATGAGCTCTTTGGTATTTTAAGTTTGCCAAACTGCAGAGCCTGCATATTGTAATGACATTAAAAATGATGCTGGGAGGTATCTTCAACAACAAACAACGTCACTGAGAAAAGTATTCATTAAAGTAAAGAAAAAAATCAATTTAGAGGTGTTGGAAATTTCTCATGAAGATAACTGCTAATCACTTGTGGACTTTTCTCCTTTTGCAGCTCACTCTTTTACTCACAAAGGAGTGCCCGAGATGTAATTTTTTGTTAAAATGCTTTCTTATTTAATTATACAGTCTATTTGATAGCGACGCCAGTTCAAGACTACAACTATTCATCTTCTTATGGTGCTGCATGTGCATCTGCACACAAGATATAATGTTTTTTGGTTTAAATGTCTGTTCTGGGTTTTAAGGACTAAATGATAGTGAAGACGACTGGAAACGTTCCAGATTTCCCTATGTAAACTGCTTAGCAAAACCAAAAATTAGTACTTATGCTACAGAACTAATAATGTTTGACATTTGCATTTTATCACTTACGATATGAAGAGCGGGAAGAACTTGTCCCAGGAAGTTTGGAGGAAAACTATAAAAACTCGGTTTTAGAAACGGATGTTTAAAAAAAGATTGTATAGTTTTGCTCAGTTTTCAGCTGTTCTTTTTTCTAGTTCCCAGAGGAAAGCAGGCTGCGCGGCTTGCAAGCATCATACGTGAACAGCTTATGAAAAATGATCCCATAAATACCTAAGAATGTCATCACAGCCCACTTGAAGGCAGTTGATAACTGGATGTAGTAGCCATGAGTGAAAAAAAACTATACACACTTAGGTGTTTTCATAGGTCTGGACAAAACCCAAAAACGGTATTATGAAGAGGTGTTCAAGCGTTGTTTGTTTTGGGTTTTTTTGTATTCTTATTGGCAAGAGTGTATAACATTTGCATTCATGAGAATATTCACTAATACTTTAATTGACTTTGGTGGTGCTATTGGTCACATTAGTATGTATAGGGCCAAATAAGCAGAGATCACGTAATTTCCTCAAATATCTCAACTTCCCAACATTTACTCTAGCTTTGAAAGCATGATGAAGAGCGGACCATTCCTTCTTAGATACAAAGGAAAGAAAGCAGCTAGTGCTATCTGCAAATTGTAGGAACCTGGTGCTGCCCTGATCCTATCTGAGGCTCCCCGGCTGGTAGGAGGCAGGTAGGTAGGAACTCTGTCCTCACCCAGACATGCACAGATGAACTCTGCTCCTTCCATATCGCCTCTTGTCATTCCTGGACATGGGATGAACCCAAGTCTTTCCCATGTGAGACAGACAACACAAGTACCCGTAGACATGGGCATGCATCCATACAGATGATGTAGAAAGTACAATTTCAAGATAAAAAACCACCACAGACTTTTTTTAAGCTGCATCTATGGGCAATTACTAACCATGTCAAACTGTCTCTTTTTACCCTTCATTTCAATACATCTTATTTTAAAATGTGGAAATCACAATGAATGTAAACAACTTCTTTATCTTCATTTTCTTTTTATAACCAGTACATCTGAGCCTGGTAACGTATTCAAGGTATGCCTCAAATACTTGGAAGCAAAAACCTTTTCATTTGAACATTCGATTCACTGAAAGTGAGGTAGCCAATTTGTTGTTGCAAGCGTCTGTGCTATTATTTTTAGAGCTTTCTGGCAGACAGCTTATGAAAGGTGGTTTGTATAAAGCAGCAACATGATCTGAAAAAGTGCAAGAAGGGAATCTATAGTGATGCATGTCTTTGTGAAACTGCTCTTTATTTAAATGTTGCACCGGATAGTAGAAACAGGCTGACTGGATTTATGAGGTGTGAAGCTATGTCTCATAATGATTAACATTAGAATCACAATTTAGACCTGAGGTCAGACTCCAGATACTACATTAACCTTATTTCATAGAAAATCTGGAGCTCTCATTATTATTATACCCTTTATTAAAACAACGATGCTGTTGAGTTCACTGCTTATTTCAAATGAGTCAGGAAAGTGGGATTGGGTCTTTGGAACTTCATTACGACGCTCACCCACGCTTACCTTTTCTGTATACTGTAGGCATACATGCCCTGTAGGCAAAAAGTGTCTACTTGTCACAAAACTGATCTAATATAATCCAAAACACAGGTAGCCTCTCTTGCAGTCACCAATTTTAGCTAAATTTGCAATGAAGTAGCCACGGTGTGAGTTAAATCAGGTACAGAGTCCTCTAAATCCTGAATATTCTGTTATCCTGGGTAATCAGCCTTAACAAAATGAAATTCGTGCTTATGTCCTGTCTTTTATAACTGGGTTCCCTATCAGCATGGGGCGAGTGCCATGAGAAGGAAGGCTGCTTTGGGGAGAGGGTCGCAATGTCACACCTGAAGAACAAAATACCCTTAAGCACAGGGTTCAACTGGCTGGAGAGAGCTCAGGGAGGGAGCAGAAATCAATGGATGCTCTGTTTTGACATTTATCCCACAGTTCACACACCCATCAGCAAGAATTTCTGCTTAGCTGGTAACTCAGAGCAGCCCTTTTCCTGCCGGCGGTTTGAGGATCTCGGAGATACAAGAAATCTCGAAGTCTAACACAGCTACCTAGGCTGGTTATTCAGAGCAGGCAACAGACCCTTTTTGCATTTTCCAGGAGCACAAGGCCTATTGCCCACGTGTACTATGATCCTCCTGCACACACCTGGTAAATCTGGCATTCCCTGGAGCTACCAGACTTCCTTGCTCAGGGCAAGCGAGAGCCACACCAACCTGCAGGGCACCAGGTCCTTCACACCCTCAGAAAACACCGCTGTGCTCACAGAAAGGCTCTTCAAACTCAGCTGCAAATGAAAACTTGCCCCTCAGCCCCTCCAGGATTAAGCAATGGGAAAAGAAGAGTTAAAACAGGCAATGTGAGACTAACTCTATGCGTACATGGAAAACAATTATTAAAGTAACAAACCCCACCTCCTCCCTCAGCTATAACTGCAGTGCTGCCCTCTCCTCCTGTTCCAATTCCATTCCTGTTACTTCAGGTCATATTCCTTTTCCCTACAGAAAAGAGACTGCATCAAATAATTTACACCCATTTGACTTCATTTCAATTTAGACCATTTTACTTATGACTTAGGGTATTAAGGTATTTGTTTGAAGACAAAGCAGCTGAACAGGGGAGTCATAACCCAGATCCACATTTCCAGAGGTCCAGGCAAATCACAGGCAAATGGTTGTATCAGGAATCTATGACTACATAAAATATTTGTCAGATACTGAAATCACTGCAGGGTGACACTACAAACTCATCTAGAACTCTTTTAAACAAGAAGCCACTGTATAGATGTTAGCAAATGATCCTTAACTTTGACTGTCAAGAACTTAGAAGCAACAATCCCAATGATGTCCCATGCAGGAGCATCACTCGGGTAAAGGATGCATGTCCTCAGGTGGTACCACTGAACGTTTTGTTGATGACCGGACTGTGCGGCGCATAAAGATAGGGGACAGCGAAACTGTAATACTGTAGGAACTAAGTTCAAAGGAAGATTTCAGGCAAAAAAAAACAGTGAATGTCTATTACTACCTATGAACGCAAAGAAACTGTAAAGACAATTAAAATACCTCTGTTTTAACTAGTTGTCCATTCAAATGAAAACTGACACTTAATTCACGCTTCTCGTCAGTAGAAGTTCCAAAGCATATACCATGCAAAAAAATTCAATTCAGAAACATTTATAAAACCTCTAGATTGCATACTAAGTATTCTTTTGATCTTATGACACTTGACCTACTGTGGATACAATGGAGAATAATTCTAATTTTGAATATTCATTACATCTTTTTTAAAAAACCCAACACAACATTTTAATGTCACACAGAAACAAAAGCTATTCACGGGCCAAAGCCCAGTCACTTAGGTTTACCCCAGACTGATGATTATACATCAAAATGTCAGAAGATATGTATTTACCAAGTTTGATGAAGAAAATCTGACAAATACTATTTAAGATAAGTGGCATTTTCTCCTAATTGTTTTCAAATGAATGAATGAGAACCTAATGCCCTGCTACTTTGGTGGAGCACTAAATGGCTTCAAAACCTCATTCTTATACAATGTCTTGGTACACGCTGTAAAAGGGGAATTGAAACAGGCATGCCCATTTAGAAATGTACCTTAGGTATACTTAGTCAGAATCACAAAAGAAAATGAGGGAAAATACCCCAGATTAACCAATCATCATTTACGTTAGTTTGTTGTCGTTTCTCAGTTTGATATATCAACTCAATCACCCTCATTTCCTTGGCACTGTTGTGGTTTTGAAAACTGTAAATGTTTCAGCTAGCATTAAATTTACTTCAATGAATCATTTACTATAGGTGGATTACACAGCAAAGAGAAACTCTTGTAACACTCTTCCAGGGTACAGTGATATATACAGATATTCTGCAAATCAATCAAACAAATATCTGGAGTTGCTGCATGTAAGGGAACTTGCCCACACGTGTTTAACCCCAAGTCCCTGTGTGCTTTCATTAACATTAAAGGTTTGTGATATGAAGCAGCAGAGCATTAGCACAAAGATGCACAAAAAGAGATGGCCATAGGGAGAGATTTTATGCTGAAATTTTGCATTCTCCACAGTCTCTGAAAAAGGGAGTCCTCTGAAAGAGGGACTTCTGTTCTTGTGCCCAAGCATATCACCCACTTGGAGACACCAGTTATACACGTCTATGTATTCACGCATATATGTAGCAGTGCCTGAGTAAGCCTGGACACTTGGGGAGGTTCAGTCACAGCAGCAAGGAATTGCTGTTGTCTCCAGAAAGTCAGCTGAAGCGCTTAGAACTATTTCAATTCCTCCACATTATTATGTAGTTCCCTGATTAGTCTTGGGAGAAAACAATCTGCAGTGACCACATAACAGTCTCAGTTTGTTTTCCCTGCATAACAGCTCAGCTGCGTGGTTCATAGCATCGTGGCATTAAGGCATCTCCTTGCACGCTCCATACCGCAACTGTTGATTAGAACTCAAGTTCAGACATTCTGATTCATAGTTTTAAAGCTGAAAAATATAGATTCAACAAAAAGCTTAACTAAATCCAGAACAGATTTTTTTTTTTTTTTTTTTAATAGGGCTGAGAGAATTTTCAATTAGCCTTGAACAAATCAGTCATTCGATTTTGTACAGCTCTGGATAATGCTTCCTGGAATAGTCAGAATAAGGAGCAGAAAAAGCAACTTATTACCAGATGGACTTTTATGCAGTAGTCTGACTTGAGAAGAAAGTACCAGAGGTCATAAGAAGCATTTTTGTATGAGATGTCCAGCTGAATTTTTCATGCCAAAGAAGATTAGGTGAATCTTGGTATTTTATTCCTCTGAGTCAGGGGCCTACTCCAGAGAGCTGCACTTCGTACTTTCAGATTTTGGCCCTAGGACAGAACTCATTTGTTCAATGAAGTGGAAGACAAAATAGCATAGGACTGCATGAGGTACAATGGGATGCTGAAAGATCAGAGCTAAACAGTATCAGCAAAGACATATAAGGATGCTTGCCTTCCACTGAACCTGTTAATTGCAAATATTCTCAGACATTATAATAATTAAAAAGTATTAAAGTTCTTTCTTGTAGGAAACTAGAAAGCCTTTATTACATAGTTCACCATGAAAATTGCCATTCACCACATCATCTGCCTCAGAGCAAGGGGGAATGAGGGCAGAGAGGAGCATATTGCTACATAATGCACAAAGTAACGTCAACGGGCGAATGAGTATCAATGCCATGACAAACCCTCATTTACAACTAGATTTGGAGGACAGTGGGATATTAGGCATGGTCCATCCATAACTATAAAAAGAATAAAGGGCAAGAAATTGCCCTTGGTTTGCTATCATCTGTTCATTCTCCATCTTCGACCTACAAAAGGTCACCAGGAGCCCAGAGGACAGTCTTGTGGCAATGCATGGCAAGTGAGGATGGCAAGCAGGCTAAGGTTACTGAGTAAAATGAAGCCAGAACTAAAGCCTACCAAATGCAACAGAACAGTTCCATTCCTTTAAACGAGCCTTGGATCGGTCTCTTGGCAACTGGTCTGTCAGACACTGAGCTGAAAACCCACTGGCAAAGTCAAGCAGAATGGCTGGACTTCACAGCCACGCTTCTCTCAGGTAGCTCTGGAGGGTGTGAGCATCTCACCACACCAGTGCTCATGGCACTGGAGGTGATGGTACACACCTGAGCATCAAACGTGAGCATTTTCTATTGTGGAGGTTGTAAAGTAAAATCCATCACAGCTGCAACGTCGCAGCATTGCTTCTGAGATAAAGTATATCCATTTATAGGGAACAACCCTTCCATTTCTTTCCTTCGCTCACTGTCGGAAGATGGTATACCACCACCTTTCTTTGACATGGAAGGTCAAATGCATACCTCTGGTTTGCTCCCAGTAATGAAGGATCTGCTCTGTTGAAAGTAGTGATGCAAAATCACTTAATTAATAGCTGGACCGAGTATAATCTGTGGAAAGTATTTCTAACAGATGGTTTTCATTCTCTTTGCGAAGCCCAATGCTTTCATCTGACTTTTACAGTTCATACCTTACTAGGCACAAAATCATTGAGATTTTGTCCAATTAGTCCTCGTTGGCTCTTTTAAAATATTTGGTATAACTTTAGACCATATATATGTATCTCCCACACATGCAAACGATTCATAGGCTTTGACAAAAATGTCTTCTATAAATGCAAACATTTGTGTTCTATCACTATATTTTGTTTCTACACAATGAAAGGAAAATTTAAAATAAAGCAGAGAATGCCATTAGAATGTGCTCTGTTGTGTGATCATTTGGCAAAATGGACAAATGTCTCCTAAAGAGTATGTTGAGGTTCCCCAAACAAATTTTACTGGTAACATAAGGCAGGTTGGAGTAAATTCCAGCCATGAAACTCTAGTTCATTAATTTTCTACACCAACTGTCTCTTGCTAATTCCACTCACATAACAAACAGCCTAATAAAAATATACTTTCCTTCTCGGTCTACATTGGAGATTATTTATAGATGCTGCGTAATATTGACAGGGATTCAGTTGTTTTTTGTGTTTTAACAGAAGTTTGAAAGAAGGTTTATACTTGTATCAAAATACAGAGGCTATACTGTGCTTTGTGATTCTAAGGTGATGTAATTTGTCTACTGCTGTTTCTGCCAACTGGTGACCAGACACTAGAGCTGACTTAACCAGTAAGCAGAGTCTACCATCTGGTGGCTGGAGTTGCTGAATGTACGTCCTACACATTCCTGCATCTAGATTCAAATGGGACCTATGTCACCGGTAGACAGCAGTTTTCTCCAGTGACTGAAGCAATGAGGCACCTTCAGTCTGATAATCTTGACTCCCTTGAAGGTTATTTTTTTAAATGTAATTCACATCTACCTCTGCGGCAGCTTTTCCAAAAACCCGGATGAGCTTCCTGATCCTTATTTGGCCACTCTTTTCCATAGGCTCTGATTAACACCTTTGTGCATAAAAATAGTCCTGTCGTAGTATTCAATGTTAATTGAGCAACAAATTAAATTTTATGAAATCTTAATATTAGCCTAATCTGACAACTTTCAGGCTCTTTTCCTTGCTGTTCACTATCTCTGCTATACAAAGACTCATTTCCAGGATCTAATACAACATGATAGGAATCAGTGAATAATTTTGAATGAATCACCATTCATGTTGCACAGTAAATACAGTGATATTATATTTTAAACACACACATAGCTATAAGACCAGGGGTATTTACGTATGTCATTGATGTACTGAGGGACAAGCAAAGTAAAACCCAATAAAACAAACTTGCTCTTAGTGATTAATCAGTACGTTCTTGTATTTCATATTCTTCGACTCATACAGTGATTGGCAAGGACTGTGTGATATAAGTCAGCTTAAGAACTAGGATTTCGTTTATCTTTTTCAGATATGCTTTAATAGAAGAACAACAGAAAGCTGAAACTATCTTCGCATGAAGGTAGAGGACTGAAATGTCTGCAAATAATTTAAACCATATTAGTCTATGATAATGTTGACAGTAACGAGATAGGAATGACTGAAACAATCTAAACACTGAAGCAGTAAAGTGGCTTTTAAGTACCTAAACAAAAGATCTCTGCCAAGCAAAAGACATCCAAAAAGCAGAAAAATGTGTGATGCTCAAAAAAGATATAAAGGATGACTTCATCACAAGTTTCTATTGTGCCTCTCAATGCATGGGCTAGCATTTTGCATATTCTCTTTTCTCAGCAACGACTGCACCCGATTACTCTCTTCAACACACATTCTAACAATAGGAAACGCTATCCACAAAATGCGTTATTTCACACAATAAAAGAAAATCTTACTGAACTGTCTTCTGAAAATGATGTACAAAAGGCTATTAAACAACATGCATCTGGCAAGTCAAATGGTTCAGATGGCATACAAATAAATCCACATACTATTGCTGATTTCCAACTATTAAGACATCTGCTGAAAATCCTCCAGTTAATAGGAACACAAAATAGCTTCTTCCAGACTTGACTATTTCCCTTATCTATCATGTAACCGCCAAAGAGAGGGGATCAATCACTGTGTGTAACAATCAACTTGGTAGCTATTTCCCAGCCACAGTGGGCAAAGGCATTGCTCATGGGGTGCTGTTCCTGGGTACTCATTTTTCCCCGGCTTGTGTCCTGTTGCTTTCCAGGGTCAGATAAGCCAGAACAGACAAAATGTGCTGATTGTGATTCTTGAGAAATCCACTGCAAACCGAAGAGGCAAATTTTCTTACGTGGCCTTAACTAGATGGAGTTGTGCTTAGGTCAGGCATAAATAACCAAACGAAAAAGACAGGAATATGTGACTACACAAGTGGAAGAGCAGAAATCCCTCGGCATCAATGCCAGATCCTACTGCCTTAAGATTCATATCATCATTCCATGGTTAATGCCTTACTATGATATTTTGACAAGGAGAGGATCTAGACACCGAGGTGTAATGAAACTGATTAAAGCAATAACAAAGTCTTACAAAGCAGCATGCAGAAACTACAACTGAAAACTACTGTCATACACTAAGTAAGAGTCATTTAAGGACACAGACATTAGCAATAAAATACTATTCATGCAAATACAGTCAAAAACCAAAAAGCTCCCCCCAGTGTAGCTGCCAGCCCTAACTCTACCCATCTTCTGCGGACCCTAAGTACAGTTTTGGTGGCAGGAGGGACTATCTTGTGCTCCACTTAAAAATGAGCGGGGTATCTTAGTTCGCAGGGGGATACAGTATTTAGAATCATTTTTGTCCTACAGAAACTAGAAATGAAATTGCCGGACAGATATTCTACCTCCTCTCTCTAACAAGCTGTGGAAGATTACTATAAACGGACAATTTAACGTAATTTTTGTAACATTTTTTTAATTATTGTATTGTACAAACAGTACACAGCACTGAGTCTGACACTTTACAGTTTGCATACTCATAATAAGAGTTGTTACACTCCTATAGCTACCACTAAAGGGAATTATAGACACTATATGGCATTTGTACTGAGAGTTATACCTGTAAAACTATTTAAATATAAAATTACTATCTCTAATTAGAGGAGTGACATGATCAGAGGGTCTGTGCTCACACCAGGTAGCAGGCAGCTTCATTTTAATCAGTTTTCTGAAGAACAAGAACTAATGCAGTAAGAGTAAATGAACTTAATTTGACTTGGCAGACGGAGCCATCGTGGACCACTTACATTCCCTTTATTATAAGTACTTGCATAATCTCATTGGAATAACTGGTAAATCTGTACAATGTTTCTCCAGGATTGTTTAACATTCCCTGACTTACCAGCCACCACGTATATTTCTATTCCTGGTGAAAGCTATAAAGCAGGTGTAGGCACAACACACATACACACACCAAAAAAAAAAAAAAAATTAAAAAATTGGGATAGATTCTACTTATTTTCCTCAGGGAACAGGAAAAGTAAAGACAACTCCAGTCATCTTGGGTTGGCAGCAAAATATATTGCCACTCCAAAGCACCCAGGTGCTCAGGAATGGCAATGAGTGACCCATATATTTGAGTCCACCAGGTTGACTAGAAACTCCTGTTGCCTCAGATTGCTGAAGGAAGCACACCTACCTAAGCAAAGCCTACTAACAGAGATAAATTTTGAATTTTCCCTATGAACTGTATTATTTTAATTAGGCTTATCATAGCAACAACATTTTTAGGGCTGTGTGATTTGTATCAGAATTTGCAATAGATTGTCTGACAAGATAGTTGAGCATTATGAAAAGGGAAGGAGGAGTAGATGTAAAGGTGGGGAAAAATGGAAAAAAAGACAGGAAGAATCAAAAGCAGAGAGAACAAAGGAGAGACATTTACCGAGTCATTTATGTCTCACAGTTGAGCAACACAACATCATTACCATCAATAAGCTCCTGATGAAATGATTGGACGTGAATTAAGGAAGGTTCAAAGCAGGATGAGTAAAGGACTGAAGATTAATTTTGCATTTTAAGACTTAAAGGTGATAAGAAAGACAGGGTATAAACAGTTCATGGTAGTACCAGTGCTGTTTTGTAAGGCATTGTAAGATGTTCCTGTGTCCAGTCTCTCTCTACACTTTCTCTCACATATTGAGGTTTTTTCTCATCCTATTCTCAGCAGCGTTGCTTATCCCCTCATTTCCATGCCAGATTTGTTCTTTCCACCATTACCATAAAGTTGTTACTGCTACAGACTCTACTTGTCCTCCACGCTGGTGCACAGCTGGGACAGAGGATGAGGGCTGTATCATCTCTTTTATGACAAGAGTGAGAGAGCAGAGGAGAAAAGCAGTGAGATGGAATAGTTTCTCTTCTCCCTTCCCCCCTTTCCCATATGAACATGATGACTCATTATGACAGAAGTGTAATAAACTTCTAAAAAGGCAACCACAAAACATGTATTTTTTTTTTTCTTACAGGCACAGATACATTAAAAAAATAAAAGCTCACACGTTCAATGATACGGGATTAAATTATCTGCTGCCAGCTTTTGGGGCAATATTTAAACATTACATCCTACAATGAAGCTCAGTTCTAAACTGCTATATCTGATTTATAGAGGTAAATAGCAAAATCTCAAAGTGTAAGAGCACTGTAATGTCTTTATGTTGCAGCAGGGCTATCATTTCAAAAAGAGACTCTTTTTTTCCTTACTCTGACTCTAAACTGCAGCAACCCCGGTGAGCTGGAAATGACTCCAAGCTTTCTCCTTAAAAGAAACTTCTCACCCTCTTCTCCCGGTTTTTGGTGAGCAGCACCGTGCTTCCCACAGCCTGGTATCACTGACTCAGCTACGAGGACCAGGACTTACGGCGAGAACTTTACGACACGGGTAGGGGATGGACAGAGGCACCAGCTCGCCGGTGTGCTGGGGGAGCAGCTGCCCCCATGCAATCCCTCTGCTGCTGGTTCCTCAGGCAAGGTTTAAGTACATGTAAATTAAAACTGCAAGCTATTTTTGTATAAAGTTGGTATTACTAATTTGTTAACTATGACAATTTCACACAGAAACCCTTTTGTTGGAAACTGAGTTTCTCATGTAATAATTAGCTGTGGAATATTACCCCAAACAGGTGTCTGTAGCCTGTCAAAGTCAGAACAGGTGATTTAGAATTAGCGTATTAAAAGAACTGTGAATTAGCGAAGCAAAAACGTGTTAATTTCTTGTTCCATCTGTTAATATGAATTCACTGCCAAATATTTTACTTTGTAGAACTGTGCTGGGATTGGCAAGAACATACACTATAAAAAAAAAGTTTAAAGGCCTGAATGTTTAAAAATCATGACATACGTTACTGCAAAAATAACTTCTACTTTTGAGCAAGCTTTTTTCTTTTGTATCTTTTAAAACTTCATTGCGAAGAATACTATATAATCTATAAAATTAAGCTAAAAGCTCTCACAAATAAACTTTTGGGTTTTCAAAACCAAGTCTGAACACATTGTCACAAGAAAATGCAAGAAAACATTATGAATTGGCTTACACAAAAACTCCAGTTGAGGTCTGGATTCTGCTTTGAAATTTGAGATGCAAGGTGTTCAAATCCTCAAAATATTTGAGATGTGAAGTTTTAAGCCTAATGCTGGTATCTACCTGAAAACCTGTCTTGTCTGTACAGTGACACAGTTCCTATGAACATGCCATTCCTGAAGGTCTTCTGTGATCACGGGCATGTTACAAGCATTCTCTGTAAGCAACGGCAAAACCTCCAGAAACTACCTACCTTACACGTCTGATTCTTCACAATAGTATTTATAGAAGTATGAATTACATGTCTTTTTGTAATAATCACCACCTTCATGTTCCTTCATCTTCTAACTAGAAACTGACATAGGTCTGAGGGTCCGGAATGTGGCAGGATGGTCAGTATTACAAAGCCACTGCACAAGAAGTGGGTTTTAAGACTGGTTTTAAGGAGTGTATAGTTTACGTTTCTATTAGCAAAAACAATGGTTTTACAGCACTACTGTCTTTAACAAAAAAAAAAAAAAAGAAAAAAAAAGAGTATTTTAAAGCATTTTAAATATAATTATCCAGCAATATATATATCCATCAATTATTAATGAACATCAGGTATAAATGTCCAACTCCTAATATATGTGACTAATGGCTGCAATATATTTTCCAGTGTAAGTCTTTGTCTACTTTTCTGAGCTTTACAGAGAAATGCCCAATTATGTGTTTGCTCCCCGCTGTGCCTTGCTGCTTCTTACCCTGCACTCTGCACCCTTTGGAGCCTGGCCACCGTGCAGCCGAGCCAGCTCCCCGCCAAGGACTGCTTCGACTCAAGAAAGGCGGAGCACCAAGTACGTGCACAGCCGCTAAGACTGCAAGGAGGTCAGAGCATCATCAAAACACAGACTGCATCAGTGGTTTCAACAGCTGGTTTCTTCTATCGGTCACTAGTTGCCCTGTCCTGGAGAGCATCGTGCACGAGTTTTCTCACAGGTATGAACAGCAAGGTTACAGCTCCCATCCATATTTATATAAAGTCCAACTATTTGAATCCGATGATTTGCCTGCCCTTAGCCCTTTTTTTCCTGGAAGGTGAAAAGGTGCCAAAGCTCAGAGGAAGACCATGCACGTGAAGCAGAGGGAGAAAGCCAAAGATGTGGAATTGTATAGAAACCAACGACCTACATCTTGGTGCATTTCTCATCAAAAATACAGAGTTATAAAGCTAATCCTGACAGCATTTGAGTCTCTGTCGTGCCAAGATTTTCCAGGGAAGGGGCAGCCAGCATTTTCAGGCCCAGCCTTCAGAGACGTAAATCAATTTACACTAAAATTTTCTGAGGAGACAAATATTTAAGCATTTGCTTGCCCAGTTCTATCCCCTCACCACACAACCCTGATAAAACAAATAAAAAGGTTTGTAGATGTTTCCCTTAAGCTTGCACGCTACGGTGATGCAGCAGGACGCCATCCTGGCCCCAGGCACATTGTTACTTTAGCATAATTCCAGAAATTTTATTTTCTAGCACAAGCAACTCACAGAGAAAACCATATTGCTGCTTGGATTACAGGAGAGTAAAAAGATGCACACCCAATTACTGCAAGCATTTCAAGCAAAGCTTAGGGATATGCAGCAGGTTCTTAACTGCAAATGATATGATAGGTAGTTTCTCCTCCCTAGTTTTCTGCCACATCCAAGAGATTAATACTTACATGAATCATCTATAATGACTAGCATAATTTAGGGAAGTGAATGAGATTTTCTGCATTATTTATATTACGAACTCACAAGAATATGAATGGTGGTTTATGTAAATTCAAACCATGTTTACAGTAGCAAAGTGCAGAAAAAGACCGGCAAGGGTTAAGCTGGTATTTCCAGAGTTGGAGCTCTTTGTATCAACACTCTATTGCTTATTGCTTTAGTGCTGAGTGATGTGAGTTACAGCCTATGAACTACATATGGGAAACTTTTATTGTTTTCCACATTTGAATGGAAAAATAATTATGTTGCTCACATTGTTCACATACTTAAAGTAAATGCATCAAATTCTTTCTCAGGGTGTGGGCCTGAATTCTTATATTTAAAAAATGAAGGCTGCCAAAGTTTTAACCTTCGAGTAATATTTTTTTTCCTTTTTTTTTTTTTTTTTTTAATGCTTGATAATTCAACCTAAATGTCAGCTTGGGCTTTAAAATAGAACACATCTATTTGCTCATAATATTTAAGAAATACAATGTCATTATGCTGTTATCAGTGGTAAAACATGTCTAATCTTGATATAGCATCACCTTTAACAAATGCATGTGGGAAAAAACTAGCGAATGCATAAAACATTTTATGTAGTTTTAAAATATACAATACATTAAAGTTTTAGTTGACTTATCTGAAAAGACATATTTTTGGCACATAAATAAAAAAAGGCAAGGGAAGAACTTGTCAGAAGGCAAATAAAGTATGTAAATTAAATCAAAGGTAAGGCAGCTACACTTTTTGTATAAATAACTGTGTTAACAGATTTTTATGCATATTACAATATATTCAGATGTATTACTTCTGCAAAAACAAATTCATTGCTTCTCTCCAAAAAATGGATTAAAACAATTTATTTTATAAAATTTGGATGGATAGGATAAGAAATGTAATAGCTATCTATGGAAAATAAATATAAAAATTATTCAAGCTCCATCTACTTTATGTTAGTAATGAGATGCACTTCATTCAAATTCCTTTCAATTGAAACAGTGCTGAGAAAGCAAGAACATGATTCTGTAGGAAATGATTTCTAATCTTCATGATAACATACCAATATAATACAATTATTTACAATTGACTAAGAGTTAATTCCAATAGTATAACATCTTTCTCGCAAAAATGTCAGCTTTTATTGATGAAACAAACTAAGAATAAAACATTTTTACTTGTAGTCTAACTGTGCTGTTCTTCATTCTGTTAACCAAAACAACACAGCTATACTGTAAACAAAAAAATAGCATCAAACTGGCTGTGTTTGCATGATTTTATCAAGAATCATAAGCAGTAGAGTGAAGTGCTTTGGGATTTTTAAAACATTAAAAATAGTTTGAAAAATCAATGGTTTGTTTGTTTGTTTGTTTATTCTGGGGGAATTTTTAAGGTACTGAGCATGTATTCAGTCAGAAGACATCACCAGTGTCAACAGGCAGAGATCAGGTACCCTTATAAAAATAACTGCAATCACCTTGCAACATTCATATTTTTAAATGCCCAGCTGTCAGGGTTTGGGGGTTTTTTGTGTGTTGGTAAATTAATGTAAACGACACTTAAACAGATAGTTAACATTTAATCTTTTTTTTTGTGCACTGATTTTGTGATGTAGATGGCAGGACTATTTTCACTGGAGTCTGAATATTATTTTAGTCTCAGCAATTCTCTTGCCTTCAAACACTTCACCAGCAATGTATCTTAATATTCCTACAAAGAAGGAAATGTGGTTTAACTACTTCTCCATCTTATAATCTGGGGGTGTTACCCAACATTTCCAAGCATGCTTTAAGTTGGCAAAACCAGAAGAATTTCTATTTGCAGCTGCACAGGTATTTGTGTGGCATTTTGAGTTCTGTTGTCATAACCACCAACATACTGACCCAAAGCCATCCCTCCACGCTGAGCACTTGCTTTGCTCATACGATACAACTTAGATGAAGCTTCACCGAGGCTGTCTGAGTGGAAAAAATATATCAACTCAGAAGATAAATACTGAGACTGTTTTGGTATAAAGGAACACAAAAAGCATAAGCAATGACGAGACATGGTGCTGGTTTGAAGACCACTGATTAATAACTACTTCTCTATTGTAAAGTCTAGATTTCACCCCCCCACCCCCCCCTTTGGTTCTGCAGCTGTTTGAAAAGATAAAATTAGTTTAACTCTTATGGCAAGGCAAGTAAAAAAAGACGTAACGGTGTGCCAAGATGCAAAACCATAAGTAACTGAAGTGCACAATAAAAGCAGCTGCTTTGTCCAATTCACATGGGGTTACCCTGCTGAAGCCCTTCCACCAATATTTAAAAGCATGAACAAGTATGCCCTTATAAACAAAATACAGCAACTCTGCCTTATCTCTTCGCATGGGCTGGCCAAACAAACTCAACTGCTAACACAATAAAAGGAAACAGGTGGCTGAGAGAAATATCTTATATCCTCTAAAGCAGCTGCCTTACAAGAAATTCAATCTAGGTATCCCGAACAAACTGCCTTTTCATCAAAGAAAGCTTCTACGAGAGATGCACAGTATACCTATTTAGAACATGTCTCGTATTGTACTTTCTACCATCAACTGGTTCCCTTTGATTGGCATAATTCTGGCAGATAATAATATTTGTATTTTTAAAAAAAGTATTTAATTTGATTACAACAGGTGCTTACTTTCCATTTGCACAGAAGAGCTGTTATTCCCAAAGGCCCGGGGATACAACCGTAAGGCTCAAGTTACTGGTTTTCTCCTAAGAGCCCAGCAGCCATTAACATGCCCAAACAAAACAGCAGGAATGAACAAACTGACCTCCCAAGTTTCAGCAATCTGAACTATTTGAAGCACAGGATGCAGAAATATCGTAGCAGGTTGGGCTGTGTGAGAAAGGATATGTACAGGTGATGAGTGACAGGCCACACCACTTGCACAAGGAGAAAAAGGTTTTACCATGAAACTATGCATTGCCATTTTACCATGCTATTATAACGTCTGAATCCTTTAGGGAGGAGTGCAAACTGTTTCACAGGTAGCGAGTTACTGTATCCGATATTTAATTTAAAAGCTGAAATCCTCATTATGAAGGAAAACCACCATTCTGCTTAAGCGCCACTCCAAAATCCATAGGGTTGTGATCTCACTCAAACAGTTAATTATAATATCAACCATAAACCAACATGGATTTCACTCTGCAACACCCCCAGCCTAGAGCTTAAAATATTAAATATCTCTAGTCTTTTACTTTGGTACTGAAACATGCATACTAATCTAAATCTGCCCTGGAAAGCATGGAGAATTATCTTTTAGATATGGGTAGATATGTTTCAGACATGCATCTTTGCACAAAGAACTCCCAACTTTCTTTTTGATATTATCAATAAAATATTTTCTTTTTCTATTAAATAGAATATATGTGGAATATATAAGCATAAATTTAAATATGTTTTGTTACAAATCGGCAGAGATCTCGGTGTTCAAAATATGAGAAGAAAACTGTTTAAAGAGTTTCAACTCCTAAACTCGTTATGGAATCTGTTAGGTTTTAAAGGAACGTTGTGATACACAATGTTAGGACATGAGTGGGTTTAGCAGAAGCGTTCCCTCCAAGCAGTGCAGAAGCACGTGGAAAGGCAGATGGAGAGGTGCTGTATAGGTAACTAAGGGTGGAAGGTGAGCAAGTGTGGGCAGGTATCAAAGAAGCAGCTCAGAGCACTCTGCACTCCAAGTCATTAAATTTGCTTCTACTTGTCATGGGTATGATCTCCATCCCACCCTCACTACGGCTTCTGTGACTGACAAAAAGTCTTTTATTCTCTGTCCTCTGGGAAAGAGGAAGGTGGACAACAGACTAAATAGAGATTCTTGACAACATACCAGTTATCGACAGACAGTCCTAAAATCTAGCCACATATCTGTTCAAACGAGGCGTTACACCCATCAGGAAAAAAATTGCAAATGGAACTGGAACAGTGAATATTTTGTGGAATAACTTATCTAGCCACACGTTTTACATTTTGCTGCATTGGTTTTCACTGTGCCTTGAAAATCCAGGTTTCTTCATTGCACTATATACATATCTAAAGAGAAAATATCATTATTGTAATAGCAAAATATCAGAATTTTTGAAAATAACTACTGATCGTAGACAGCAGCTCTTAGCTGCAGCTGTTTCCATCATGACACTAATTCCCCATTCATTTGAATGGGGCTTAATGGTGCTGTCATAATAATCTTATTGTGACACCAATGGAAGTTCATGGAGACAATGCAACAATGTTAAGATTAAATAAATTGATGTCCCTACTGTGATTTGTTTAGCATCGTATTCTGAAATTTCTATATTTGGGGAGCTTAATTATATAGAATTTATTAGTCTGACATATTAACCTCATTTTTATGGCTTCCTCGAAAGCTTCCAGATTTAATTAAATAATTCTCTATAGCTGCACAAGCTATTGACTTCTCTTGAATGTATTCATGAGTCTTCTCTGTTTTACAGAAAACGTAGTGTCAGGTTGTAATGCCAAAGTATTTTTGGCATGTCGTTGTCCTATTAGAAATCCAGAAGTCCAGCTGGCTGTAGTTTTTGTGTATATTACGTTTGCGAAATCCTACACTTTACAGATGATTAATGAACCACTCTATAGATGGCTGTGCAAATACAAAACGTGGTTTTGTGCAGAAAGACCCAAGTATATAGCAAAAGGTGGAAGAGAACTTCCTGAAATCGGAGAAACTATGTCAAATAGAAAAGAAACATGTAGACAGATTTTTGGAACTGACCACAGTACATATTATAAAAAGATACAGATCAACCCCTCAAAACTTTAGACGACGGAATTAATGAGTATTGTTTCCACTGTCAAAAATTTAATCCCATTCTGATTTTATTTCACATCTCTGTGTAAGCCTTGCATTGAAAAGAATATTGGATGTTAGCTCAATCTGTGGAAATATCCATTTCATAATCAGAATCTCAATATGGGTGAACTGTGCACTTCATTTTTAAAACAAATACATTTCAAAAAATGTAAAGGGAGCAACAAAGTGCTCCTGAGCCCTGATCCTTATCTGTAACCACAGGTGCCTGCTCTCCCCAAGGCAGAGGTATCTCACAGCATTTGACGAGCACTGTAATATTCCCTGTCAATTTTACATTCTGTTTGGCAGCAGTGGAAACCTGACAGGCATCAGCAGAGTGATTGGCAGTACCATGCCTGATAATGCGAGTCAAAGCAATTGGCAACAGCACCACTATCCCCCTCACAGAGTCCAGAATTTACTTATAATCTCACAGGTGACCTTTGATGATACAAGCTGGAAGGTCATGGAAAGGAGAAGACTTTTTACATCCCTTAAAAAATTATTGCTGGTGTTTTGGGGGTTTTTTTATACCTTATTAGACACTGAACTCTAAAGCAGCCCCTGATGTGGGATATTTCAGCTGCAGACACAACTCCCATGGCCTCATAGGGGCTGCAAGGCCTTGGATCTGGAAACAGGAACCCTTGGGTGTTTAATGAGATATGCGATTCCTATTTTTGTATTTACACCTTTGATTCCCCCAACTGTAAAAAAATGTAGTGCAGCCTTCCTATACCAGGAAATCGCTATGAAGATCAGTTAATGTTCATAGTGAGGTCTGAAAAGTAAGTCTCGTATATGTTCATCACCACTTGACGTCTGCCCAGGCTCAAACCTGCACCCACCATTACATTTCCATGTGATCACAAGATTTTTGTCTGAGAGCTCAGTCATGAGTCTCTCTTCCTCAAAATCCCCAAAGAATTCAAAATTTAATATCAGAAGCTTGAGTTATGGTAAACATTTCAATATTAAAGCAGGAAGGGAAGGGAACCTTTCAAGAGGAGCGACGAAATGGGGACCCAGGTGTTTTGATTTGAATAAAAACAAATTCAAAAAAAGGCTTGGGCTGTTCCTCTCTCCTTCACCCTCACTCACCCTCTACTCAGACTGATCCAGCTGTCCCTCCCTAATAAGAACAGCTTTCCAGTAGCACTTGACACACCTATGAAACATACATCCGAAACACACATCCACAACCATCCCCATTAAAACACAGATACTACATTTTGTTTAGATTTCACAACCCATCACTTCATGTCATAGGGTTTTGTGCTCATGAGCACTTTTTAAGCATGTTTTAAAAATGCTGCAGCAGTGGAGGGAGAGATTTCGATCGCGGGGAGGTAGAATTTAACTGGGGACTCAGTAAAACGTGCCTTGCGTTGCTGACCTGCCATGCCAGCTCTCTCTGTTGATGTACCTAGAAACCAGAGGGTTTGAGACGAATGTCAACTAATGCTATTTTCTGAGCCCCTAAAGCCTTTTGTCCTCACATTGCTTGTCACCAAGCGAGACCCTTGTTCGTCATGACAGTAGGCTTGAATAAAGGCAGTTATTATACCAAAATATTCTGTCCCTTTTGCCTGTCCTTCCTTTGTAAATATTTTCCTTATTTGTTCATATAACACTGAAATTAAAGTGACACTAAATCTCCCTGCATTTCACGGAGTCAGGGTTAGTTGGTTCCAACAGAAAATTTTCAAGATTTTTTTCCCAACTGCTTTTATTTAGCTCTCTATAAATTGGATTAGGTGTGTATTGCAGCACCTAGGAAAATCAGAAAAAGTGAAGAATAGCTTAGTTTGAAGCCTGACCACTGCACATCCTTTACACTTTTCTTCAGCCAAGGTTTATGCCCCCCTTAAATGGCTGCGGTGCATGTTGCAATCCACAAAGATTTAAAATTCATCAAACAGACAAAGTGTACATTTAATACTCACATGAGGGAATACAGAATGCCTTTCAATACATCAAACTCCTAAACCTTTTACATCTTTCATTTTTAAGCTACATGGATTGTGATTTGTACAATTTTAAAAATATTCTGAAGTCTAGTCAATCTAACACTAAAAAGCACTGTTGCACAGTAAGAAATCAAGAAATACAATTCAGCAAACCTGGTATAGTTGGTCCCCAGGGAATTTTTTTTCCAATTCTGTTTGTCATAGCCCAGATCCATCATGTCATGCTAGCCTAACTTACTACTACTCTTTTCCTTTTTTTTTTCCCCTTTTCTTTCTCTTTTACCCTTTTTTTGGCACACTCCAACTATTTTCTGTTAAACTAGTGCTGTCAGAAGAAAACATATAAAAATGCTCTTTTGCAAACATACTGTTTGGTCTCTACTGAACTCTCCAGAGCCATGGATTTCTCTCACTGTCTTTATCAGGGGTGAATGTTGACAGATCACTGAACCTTACTGTCAGTGGTGACAGGCTTAAAGCTGTTTTGTGCAAGGTGGAGAAAAAACAAAAAAGGTTTCTGTGCCTTGCATCTAGAAGGTCCCTGATTTAACGACAAAGGCTTATGTTCAAAGATGATTAGCTTAAAGGCATTTCAGAGAGTTTTGATTGTAGCAGCAGTTGGGTGTCTTGCTACTGGGTGAAATATATATTCCCCTGAGAACAAAGGCGGCAGCAATCCTATTCTGCTGAGAAGGCAACTTTAATAATTCCATGTATTTATCAGTATTGTGTCAAGATCTTAAGGATTTTGCCCTTCAGGTGAAGTTGGAGGTAGATGGAATGGATACGGTGCTGAACAATCCCACTAAGATATACATGGAAAATGTCCTATAATGTCCTAGGGGAGAGATAGAAAAGATTCCTAAGTATCTGAATACACATAACATAGATAAATGTCTCAAGGTTTATGAAAAGAAGGCTGAGGTTTCTACATTGGGTTTTAGCCTATGCATAAAGTGGTGAGACCAGGTGCTTTCCCCATACAGAAAAGCATTAAAAAAAAGTATTAATAGCGTAAATTATCCAGCAGTATTTCCACCCAGAAATTAAGTCAGAAAAAAAGAAGGAAAAAAAACCCAACCAAACACCAAAATGCAGATTAAACACTGAATGCATTGAAAGTAATAGCACGTCATATTTGCTGTTGGACCTCTTATAAAAGATGCAACTTGAAACATAAATAATGAGATTTGCTGAAAAAAAAATAATTGGAGAGATTGTTGCAGCTGGTAGCAGTATGGGTATGAGCACAGATATTGCACTCATAAAGAAACAAAACACCTCTTTGCCTTTGGAGCTCCAAACATTTTCTATAAGCTTACTCTATGTGCCCATGTTCGGTGACAACAGGAGAGATTTCACTGTCCCACAATGATAATGACCAACAGGGAGAAACTATTCATTTGGTGAGGATATATCTATTTCTTCATGCGCCATCAGAGAGATATAGGAGACTTTCAGAAGGAAATGCCTCCTAATTAATGATAGTTCAGAGCCTTATGAAGTGTGAAAGACCGTCTGGAGGAATGTGTAGCGTAAGCATGATTCTGAAGGGCCCAGTAGTACAGTGCTGGATAGCAATAAAAATGTAGGACTAACGTGCAGGACAGGAGGGGCAGGTAGCTGGAGGAAATCTAAGGTCAGATTTTAAAATGTTTGGAAGCTCTAAAGATACCGCTTTGAACAATCATAAAGCCACAGTAGTCCTTTGTCTTTCAGTGTCTTGAAATTTCCATATTTTAAGAGAAAAAAAAACATTTCCCTTGACATGTTTACTCCATTGGTGAGTTCCTGGCCATGCTTCATTAACTAAGATCTCAGGATGTTTCAGGAATTATCATGGAGTCACTGGTTATATATGCCTTGACAAAAGTTCTGTCGAACTAGTAGAGGGCAGAAGTAATTTTTGTCCGTATTTGTGAACGGCAAACTTTTGTATTATGAAGGACTTTTTATAGAATTGGATGGGTATAAAAAAGAATATCTCAATTCCTCTAAAAATCACAAAACAGGAAAATGGCAGAGATATCAGAGAGAAGCTTCTTTAATGCGTAAGGCTGCTCACCGATAGATTTGCAAACACCGCGATCCTCTCCCGACAGGTTTGCCTCATGCTGTGTCAGGTGGCAGAGCTGTGCCCCTGGCCACTGTGGCACGTTAATGTGTCCCCTGAGTTTGCCTGGTGGCAGCTGTGCCTACAGCCTCTCCACTTCCCAGTACAGACCAGTGCTGCCAGGAGCACAGCTAAGCTGGGTGGTGGGAGAGACCGCACATGCTGGCAGTCTCTCAGTAGGCTGAGCATTTACATAGACTCTGTGGACTAAACCCCCTGATCTCTAGGATCAGGTCTAAGGAGACCTCTGTTTTCATTTTTTGCAAGGTTTGGTGACGGTTAACCCAGAACATAGCGATAAGGTCCAGGGTGATCTTTTGCAAGCCAAAGCCTTTTCTTTTTTACTTCCTTTTTTCCTTTTTTATTTCACCCACCACCCACCTGCTCCTTTTCTTCTTTTCCTTTCTTTCTTTTACAGCAAGGGAATCTGGAAAGTATGGATGCCCTGTGTTTGCCAGAATTTAACTACACATTTGTAGTTCAAAAACTGTTTTCTGCAGGTCTGTTTCCCCACCCCCCTTTAAATTCCTTCGTTATTGAAGTAAAAGTTTTGCACCGAGCCTCCACTGCCATTACACAGGTGTGGGACTGCTGGGGTTGCTGCAGCCCACCCACCGCCCCCAGGGCTGTACTGGGGTACCAGCAGTGCTGATGCACAGCCCTCTCCTTCTCCCCACTCACAGTGCAGCTGCGCCAGCCCCCGCACTACAAATCTATAATTTGCATCTTTTATTTCAGAGCTACCATAAGGTGACCTGAGCTGGCAGGGAGTTCCATGGTCTAGCCAGCGACAAAGTGGGCTGTGCTGGGCAGAAGTTAGCTTGAAACAGGTCGAGGAAAAATAATTTCTAAATACCTAAAATATTGTTCCTCCAGATAGTGCCTTGGATAGAGACCCTCACCTACCCAGCAGTCTGGTTTCCAAAGCTGTTCCCCAGCAGCTGAGGGCTACCACCAGCTGGAAGCTAATTAGGGAGAAGCTCAGCCTGTTCAGACTTAATATTTTAAGACCAAGGTGTGCTAGTGTCACAGAAAAACTGTACCTGCAGAGGCTGGTTTGTGTTCAGACCTGAGCCAGGTTTTTCCCTCTCACTCCATCCCCAATCCTCTTGCAGTGGTGGCACAGATGGGGACTCTCTTGTGGGACAGGAATCACTGGTGCTCTGCCATCCTGCCGTGCAACAGCTCTGCTTCTATCCAAAGACCAGCAATCTTGTTTTCCTGAAAGCCTTTTCAAATGATATGTGCACATGGCATCTGTTTGCAATGTATATTTGCCATTAGTGTTTTTAAGTAGGAATGGTGGGGTCCGTATGGCACAGAACATAAGGATTGCCATGGTAATTAGTCATTATTTGGACTAGCAGAGTAACCGCTATCAAAGACTCTTAACTCACTCATATCCTAACGTACCCGACATGTATTTTCTTTGTTTCTGCCCTTTATCTAAAGTATTTTGCTCTTAAAATACTGTTGATATTTATCATTTGCTTGACACATTAATCTACACAAGAAAATTAAGTATAAAATTTTTAGAAAAGTTTGCTTTTAAATTTCTTGAGGATTACACATTTTTCATTACAAAACCACATCCATCTGACATCTCTAAATCACCAGGAGTTAAATATAAGGTAAGTTAAAAATAAGAGAGTAACACCTCTATAACAAGGCATATATCTATCTCCAGCTGACCTACCAAGACAAAAAAAACCCAAACACGTTTACCTGCAGCTTTTGTTCTCTGAAACATGTTTACTATGCATATATTCGCATTATGAGTCTTATTTCTGAAAGTCATATTATTATTTTTTTAATTCTCAGGCAGCCAGCAGGTACAGTCCAGCGTGCCTACCACCACACAGCTTTCATACCACCAGGGAAAGAACACTGCTAGCTCCAGCTCAGAAATGCCATGCTGAGGAGGGCTGCCATGTGAGTAAATACTCTTTGAAGGGGAACAGTCATAGGTACAAAACTGTTTTTTCCCCTCTGACTGCGTGTATATGTCTAGCTATGTTCCCCTGTTCCTGTGGAGCTGAGGAAGGGCAATGCCATCATACTTGGGAAAACCACGATGGAAGCCTCAAACGAGAACAGCTTCATGACACAACAACCTGGAGATGGAAATGGATGAGGCTGACTGTCCCAGGCAGCTCCCTAACAAATCCTGCAAGCTCAGGGTTGAAGACTACAAAAGTCCTCTCTCAGGTTAGAAGGATGGAGATCTTAGTATCTTATTCCAACAGAAGAAAAGGCATCTTCATTCAGAGCAAGTCACCCAGATAAAAAAAAGTGGAGTAAGTACATAAAGTGGGACAGACACCAGGTAAAGCGCTCAGGTCCTCTTACTTATGAAAAGGATCCAATTTTTTGCTCTTAATGAAAATATAAGAGGAAAAACTTCCTCTGAGCTTCATACTGCGCTATGTGCACGTGGAGGAGAGATGTTTGGTCTTGGAGCTCCCCATTGCCCTCCTGCATGGCTTGGGAAGCAGGGCAGACCCACAGGGTTGTAGAAGGTTTGCAAGAACCCCCTAAGTCAGACAGCACCAACGATGAACATGACAGGCTCTTAGAGGAGCACAAGGACTATCCTTTGAGGCTTTGAAGTCTGGAGATGAGCAAAACAGTGTTTGATGCTTAATAATTATGCTAAGTGGGCAGGTGGGAGCCAGATGCTAAACAACAGCTTCAGATGTGAAAGCACTGGTGCCCCAGTGCTTCACTTAGACCTGTATCTAGACATCAAATATATTTAAGCATACAAAAATAATTAAAGATCTGATCCTGAAAGCATGCTAGTGAGCAGCAGAGTACATTATACTGGTTGCCATATTGGTTTGTCTACAGCGTTTGGATAAAATTTGTACATTTGTATATTTTATGTTGGATTATCATATCTTACAGTTTCCACATGTTCTTTCATCAGGGAAATAAGGCATGGTAAGTCCTATTTTTAAACTGCCTTTATGCAATTGAACTGAAAATATTAGTTCATCTTGTGATATTCTGTCAAGCAGTATTACACTTATTAAGTTTTTAAAATGTTATTGATGCAGATGGAGTATACATAACCTGTGTTTATACTCCATTTCATGTTCTTACATTTGAATCTTGACAAACTTTGGATTTTTGACCATACTCTTGTGAAGGATCAGAATGTCATAACCCCTTTAGTCAATATTTTGAATGGCTAATTCGAGTGAGTAATTGCATTCCAGTTCAGAAGAATATTAAAATAACTAGTTTATGTGACTACATCCATCCTAATGGAAATATACATTCCAGAAGAGTTGGAAGAATTAGCTTAATATCACTGCTGTATAAAATTCAATGACTTAAGCTTTCAGGCAGACTGAAAACATTTTGGCTCGCTTGGGTTTGCATCCACTGTATCTGCTTCCAATCTCAAATTCCAATAAACGAACAACAAAGAAATCAAAAGGAAACTGTGTGGCTCGCCAGCTTGAACCTTGCTTGCAGAGAAACCAGACAAAACCACACAGTGTGAGGAAACAAACATAAAAACACAGCGTAATATGTTTTCTATTGTTTCTGCCAAAAAACGTCAATTGGTCCAGATCCACACAAAATCTGCCTTCTTCTGCTTAAATTTACCCCACACTCGCTGAAGGACTGGTGAGATTTAGTGAACTTTAAAGTAAATGGGGCCAAGTTTGGGTGTAACCTTCATTTTGTTGCATTGTAAAAATACCACACACAGCCATCTCTCACAATTAAAGGGACAAATTCCTAGGCAATGAAAACAAACCCTTATGCTTGTGTTCAGCTTGCTTTTTCTTTATATAATGCCCACTACTTCCATGCAGAGTTGGGAAAACAGAAGATACTGCCCAAACGAGTAGCTTAACAGTATAGATAGTACAGCAACACAAGCACACATGTAACAACAAAATCTTCAAAGGATTACACGTTAAGACTGCTTCTAAGCCAGCATTATGCATGGTGCAAGAATAAACCTGATGGAGATAAAGAAGTTTGGACTAAATACTGGCTGCAGATATATATATATACACACACACGCTGGCTGCAGCTTGCTGCTATGGATTCTATCCTTGTTGAGCACATACTCCACTCTGAGCCAGAATACTTCTCTACAAAAGTATTGTAGAAAAGTTATATTCGTTTAAAACATAGTGGTTTGATGAATTACCAGGTTTAGGCAATAGGACTTGCATCTAGAAAATCTTCTATCAATTCCAGGCCTCCACTTAGGGACCACTTCCTTGTAAAGACCTGTATATATACCACTGTATAGATACTGCTTCTGCCATCTGAGCTAGCTAGCAGTGAGCAAACCACAAAGAAATGATAAAAAGCCACCTCTGCATGGTTGATGCTCTCCTGGCATCAGCACCTGCAGCCTGGAGATGTCACTAGTTGGAAAGAAGAGTGCTTACATACATACATATACATACAGCCATATACATACAGTCGCTTTTTGTTGTTGGCTTGATCTTAAGAGGAGAGCTAACAACTAACCCGAAGATAGCATGTGGCAGAATGTATTTTTTTTTTAAGCTTCTCGTGTTCACTTACTGTTAATCTAAAAGTCTCAGGCTTTCCTACGGATTGAAGAAAAGGAATTCTCAGTAGCAATCACCGTCGTGTTCAAAGTTAAATATTGTTACAGATGGGAACAGAAGGACTTATTGCTGCAGGACAGTGATCTTAAAATGCACATCTGGAGCACGTTGTCTACACCCAGACTGGCAGTGGAGACTGCATGCATCAGAGGCCATTAGTCAGAAAATGTTTTAGCACAAAGGAATTATGATAAGTGTACAACATGGTCAGATGTAAGGAAAAACACCATTTGTAGATTTGTTACTCAATTAGGCTTTATTTAAAGTGATTACCCCAAGGCTTCTTGAGGTAGGAACATTTGTTTTCTGTTATTTCACCTAGGCTGCTACAATTCAGTGACTACAGACTTCTGTATAGTCTCAGTATTTTTCTTTTCAGACCTGTCACTCAAAGCATCACCTATGCTTTGACCTCTCTTCTGAGACTTACTAAACAGTCACATCATCTAAACACAGATACAACAAAAAAAGCAGAAAAACAGTACTGCACAAAACTGTCAACCTTTGTACTATGGCTGTTCTCAAACTCTCATTAATAATATGAATTAAATCAAGAATACAGTGTCACCGTTTTGGTTCACAAATAGCACTGGTCAAGGCAGACCACTCACAACACCTACAGGAGTTCCACCATTAGGAGGTATGTAACCCTTTTAATTCCTTGCTCTAAAATTATCTTTTGGGGTTTACCTGAAAAAATACTTTTCAGCAACGAAGCCTTAGTATACAGAAATCAAGGCTTTTGTGTACAACCCAATCATTTCTAGTCTATAGTGTTTACCTCCCATTAAAAATACTTTGTTCTCCAGTCAGAGAGCGTGTGGAATGCAACAATGCCACACAGACTGCCAAATAAACCAGGGAACTAGCAGAACAGGTGATAGGCTGAAATTGGTTGGTATCACCTGATTAAACTGTTATAAAATAGGAAACAAATTCACTGAAATTAATTCAACTGGCTAAATGAAATAGTGACTAAGGAAGCTGAATAGTTCTCTTGTAATGCATAATCTGAATAACTATGATCTTCAATTTCAGTAAAAATACTGCAGATATTTCAAAGTTACATATTTACTAGAAAGATCTTCAAAAAATCTTTTTAAAAAGTAAAATGTGTGCTGAACTTTTCTGACATTTACAAAAGTAATTAATTAATATGATTAAGCAAATTAGACTGAGCCAAAGTCTGACTGATTGTAAAGCATGCTGCAAGAGCCACCTGTTTGCTAGAAAGATTAGATACTATGGTGCTGGCAGCTAGAAAAAAACAGAGAATTATGAAAGATACAGAAACATCTATATATAATGATCTTTGAGATCTGTCTTGTCTAACATGCATCATGAGATTATCTCAGCTTTACCTGATAAAAGAATTGTCTATAAGACATTTTTGCTTGGGAAAAGAAAGCCCTACAGATTAAGCTAAAACAAAGCCTCTAGGTCCGTAAGGATATTTATGAATCTGATTCCTAATTAGGTGCCTCAGCTCCCCTGTGGATCTAGCTAGCCAGTTCCGAAGCTCCAGGAAAATCATCAGCACTAGCCACCTTCCCTCTAGGTCTGCTTTCCTTCACCCTGAGAGCAGCAGCGTATGCTCCTGCTGCATAGATGCAGTACCTTTGCCTGAGATAACATTTAACATTTAAGGATCATACTTCTGGTTGGCAATAATTGCTACAAGATGCTGTCAGACGTGAGACTACAGGATATTCATCCCTGGTCACCTTTTACAATTTCAAACTAAACGTGAGAAAGAGGCAGAAAGATGTTTTCTTGCTATTTTTTTTTTTAATTAAGCTTTTATGATTTGTATTAACATGAATACGCAGTCATGTACCTTATAGTGTCAGGCACTATGTACACATAGAAGAGATCCATCACCTCTGTCCCTAGGAGCCTACAGTGAAAGTACAAGGGGACGCAACATGCCCAGCTTTAAAGGACTCCAGAAGAGCAGCACCAGCAGTACAGCACACAGCACAGTCCAGCTGAAGCGTTAACTCAGGCTAATAATACATGAATACTTGACTGACTAATAATGGTTAGCACTTGGTGTTGAGATCCATACTGACCCTCTTACCATCCTGGTTACAATGATGTTCATGTGGAAATCAGCTAAATAAATAATAAATCAGAAATGAGCTTTACTACCAGACCATCAGCACATGTCTGAATGTGAGTGCAGAGCTCCTCTCCAGGCTCTGCCGTTGGCATGTTGGGCTTGTCTTCATGGTTCAGTATGAGAAGACTTGAGGGAACTCACTTGGTATTCAGGTCAGGAAGGGGATGAGGACTGGGGCAGAAATGTAGACTTTTGTGTTTATAGCACTGGCACAGTAGCTCAACTATGCTGGTAAATGGGATTGTCCTGTATCAGCACAGGACCAAAGGTCCTGGAGTCAGGAAAAGAGGCAGGAGATGTAAGAGAATAACTTTCCGAAAGACAAGCCAAAGGAGCAGATAAAGACAAATCACATAGATGTGTGTGATATCTGCAGATAAATCTGCAGAAAAAGCAGAATCACAGAAGCCTGAGGAACAAGATTTTGAGAACACCCTGGTGTGGGAGCTAGTTGCCAGGCTAGGAGAGGAAGGGCCACCAGTTCCCTGCAGTGGTACCAACCCCACTGACCTTTTCATGGCAATGGTGCCTCGGGGTTTGCCCTGCGCCCCAGAGGTTTAGCTGAGGCTAGCATGGTGCCCTGTGTATTAGATTACCGTCACTAAAATAACACGTTGGAACCTGGGCAATAACAAACTCTGCAAATCACAATTCCTGCAAAGATAAAATGCTAACAAACGGACATCTTGGTGAAAAGAAAATGCCGAATATAGAAATTAGCAAAGCTGACTGCTAGGTATGCTCAATTAGGAGCGTATATGTGGACTTTTCTAGAAATAGCTTTAGTCACGCTCAGCCCTGCTGCTTGTACTATACTTCTGCCGTACAGATTAACTGAATGCAATATTAAAGATGCAAAAAACTGTGATTTGAAAGTTCTGACATAAACAGTCCCTGAAAAAGAAGCAAACAGAGCACACATTGTCTATGCCATTTGTGAGCCAGTGGATCTAATGGTTCACTTACTTTACAACCTGCTTTGGAATAATTTGGCACATCTCTAATTTTAACAAGCTTCAGTGGGATTAGATAAAATGCAGACTTTGTTTACATCAATTAACACTCAAAGAAGTACAAAAGAACTTGTTAACTGCATTTATGAACAAAAAGTAACAAACTGAGAGTTTGTCCAAACAAAGTTACTGTACGACTTGCTCAGATTGGCACAGTTGTCTCTAAAAGACTAAAACCAAAAACCCAACAAATGAACTGCATATTCAAAGAGGCAGATGTGTATTTTTAATTACATCGGCAGATATCATCTACATTTGCAATAACTGCATTATCAGTTTTGCATACATCAAATTCAGAGAAATGACTGCTTTCCTCCACATGCCATGTACACATTCACTGAGTTAAGTGGAAAACCAAAACCATTGCAGCCGAGTTGACAAATAGATTGGCCGTTGCTATATTATTATTCCCATTTCCAATTATTTTACCTTGACTGATTATAAGCACATTCTTCTTTACATGCTACAGGGCTGGAAAGAAAATGTGGATGACTTCAAACCCAGCACTAACCATCCTTAGAGATAATAAATGGACACATCACACACTCCTCCTAAAAGGTTTGCAAATAGTGAGGGAATTAATAAAGATACAGAGGAGGAAAGAAAAAGCAGGTAGAAGACAAAGTTAAAGTGAGAGAGAAAAGTAAGCTATGGAATATAGCATACTATCGCTGTCGTATATAGTAGCTATACCTTCTGAAGGATTCAGCCTTTTTGGTGATAAGCGTTTTTGCCCCCTGTGTCACATCATTTCCATAGATCTGTGTGTTCACATCTCCAAGTAACATAAGAGATACCTTGAGAAGTTGCTGCTATTTTAAATCCCTTGGGATCAGACACTTCTAAGGAAGCTTTCTGTTCCCTGCTCAGGTGAAGAGCCACATGCCGCGACCTCTCCCTTTATCTTTTCCCATTATTAGCTCCTGGATTCATCAGACAACGTTGCCACTATATCACCGTGGTTTTAGTTACATTTTTTTACAGCTAAGAGGCCTGGACACTATATAAACACATTTTCATTACTCTAATAGTATGCAACTTTAATTAGAAGTGATCCCCCAAGTCAACACAATTGAGCTGCTCTCCACGCTGCCGCCGGTGAGAGCACTGGCCAGCCAACACTCTGCTTCCCCATCCTGCAATATTATAACTTCTCCCTCCTAATATGACAAAATTAATTCCTACAACCTGATAACAAGGCTATCCCTATACTAACGATGGTAAAAGGTGGCTTTGCCGGAACTGCCTGGTGTGCTCAAGCATTGCAGATCAGAGGTCTATTGAACTGCAACAACAAATAGAATCAATTTCTTCAGCTGTTTCTGCATTTCTGAACTTCCAGTGGCACAGTGCAGGAGCTCGGATGAGCAGTGCCACAGGACGGCCAGCCCTGCTCCGGCCATCAGCCCTAACAGAGCTCTCCTGGCCGGACAACCCAGCCACCGGCTGGAGGCACCTCCACGGCTCGGCGTTCGAGGGCAGTCGGGACAGAGATCGCCCGGTCAGGCACAGCTAAGAGGGAGCGGCAGGAACAGAGGGAAGCGTGCAGTTGGCTATATAGATTGACTAAGTGATACAAATCTCCGTGGTCTCTCACCCTGAACTCCGACTGTGCCCTTTGCCTGCTTAACTCCACCGTGCTGCCGTTTCAAAAGCTGTGCTGATTAACTGCAACGTTTGGCCAATGGAGAAGCAAGCAAACGGTACTTAATTAATGGGGCTGTGTTAACTTATCACAAACATCATTCCTTAAGGCAGTGACATTAAGTGAAAAAGGAAAGTTATTTAGTATTTTCTCAGGAAATAGAACAAAGAATTCAAGAGCAAGAGGAATTTTACAACATCAAATGTAGCTCAGACACAACTGATTTATATATATATATATTATTTTTTAATAAAGAGTAAGGAGTGAGAATTTAAGACAGTAACAAGGAGGGAAATGTTCCTCTAAAGTGCAAACAAAACAGGTTATGATAAGAACCAAATTTAAAACCAAAAAGTTTTAGGCATAATTATGGCATTACTGGTATCATGTTACCACATTTTAAAGGAATTGTCATGCATATCACACAGATCAACAACCATGTTGGGATCTAAAGTCCGTTTTCTAGTAACTACCACCCAACAAGTGGTGGTTACTGAAACTGTGACCGCCCAAGTAAACAACCACACACACTCTTAATATTCCAGTGATCAGGTTATTAGAGGCTACTTCCTATAGCCCATAAGTATTGACAGATATCTAGATGTACCAGGGAAACCTCACTCCAAAATGCTCTCTAAACAAAACTTACTATAGATGTGGAATATCACAGCACATATAGATAAATTCCTGACTGGTATCCAAACCCTGGCCAATCTACTAGCAGCTCATTGTTGATTGCATGCTACAGAACAATTCAGGTTGTGTTTTCCATTAGTAAACACCTCAAATTACATGAAAGGGAGAAAAAGTTCCCTAGATACAAGCATTAAATATTTATCAGCCTTCTGTCTGCTCAATCACCACTCCTCTAAAAGAGTCCATTAATTAAATACTTTAGAAACGATTAAAACACTTCTTCAGAACTTATTGGCACCTGTTAATTCACTGACCCTACGAGGCTGTGGCAGTAAATGTCTCCTTTGATTGCTTCTGTTACCAATAAGTCAGCAGCTTAAAGACAAAGGAGACACGATGCAACATCATGTACCACAACATTGCCTTAAAACACAAAAGCCAGTATCTAAAGGCAGAGAAACAGAACATTTATGTAGACAGGGCAGCACAAATAATCTATTTAACCTAATCTTTTAATTACAGGAAACATCTCGTAGCAAGACATACAAGAGCAATGAAATGACCCAGAGCTAGAAATCAAGATGATATATTTGTGTGCATGTGAAAGTAACACCAGCAGAATTCATAAAAGAAAACCTCCTTGGGCATTATTATCTTTCCATCAGGATATACTGTCATCACATTGAGAATGGGAGAAAAATTACTTAAAATATGTTATTAAAATACAAAAATTCTGAAATAGAGGGTAAAGGAAAAGAAAACAAGAGTGGAGAAAGGTAAAATTAGAGGAAAGGGGGGGGGGGGGGGGGGGGGGCGGGCGGAAATGCAGGTGAAAAGACATCTCTGCCTGAATAAAAAAAGGAGCATCTTAGGAGTGGGGGGAGGAAAGAAATAAGGGACAGACCCTAACAGACCCTAATAGCTTGACATAGCACAGCACCTACTCTACAGAAGCTGCAATGATTTTGGTGTCATTCTTTACTCAGTAATGCACTATTCAGCGGAGAGGGGTGTTCAAATCTGGCCCTGCTTGGGCAGTATGCAAATCTTCTCCCACTCCTCTGCAAGCTTTTAAGGATAGCTGGCAGAGAGTCCCCTGAAGAGTCCTGGCAATGCCACACTCTGCAGTGGGAAACGAGCATCTTGCAAAGAACCCTTGAGATCCTCCTACCCCCTCAAATCTGCGCAAGTAGAGAAGTGTTGCCTGGAAGGGGGAGAGAGACAGAGTGTGTGTGCAGAAGAGGGAGCGAAAATAATACTAGTAATTATAAAAGAGTCCTGAAATACTAGGAGATGGGGATAATAATTGATCCTTTAAGAAAAAAATGTACACTATATATAATGTTTTCTCCTTTTCCATTTGTGATATTCTGACCCTTTGTTCCAATCCTTTACCTTGCTACATCTAAGTTATTACTGAATATTTGAAAAAATTGGCTACCCTTCCTTTGATCTTCTACTATTGCATTACATTCTTCCTACTCCCTGTGCACAGTTTTTCACTCCCACATTTATTTTCCCCATTTCTTTGTTTACATTCAATTTTACCATATTTCTTCACACTTTTCTACATGGGTAAAGTCTATGTTATGTTCCAACACACATTCTTCTCTTATTCCTTACTTTGCACTTTTTAACTGATCTTGTAGAATATTTGTTTCTAGAATGACACTGAAAAAAAATAAAAACGTATGCGATGGTGAAAACATATTCCTTTTCACTCCAACTGCAGCCTTAGCTGAATTGTGCTGCCATTGTTTTCCAACAGAACTTGCATCTCCAAACTTGGGAATTCCCATCAGTCTGTCTGACAGAATTTTCCTGTTTTTTCTCAGAAGGTGTGCATTTTTCAAATGCCAGTAACATACCACTACAGAATTTCCCAGGAGTAACAGCTTGGTTTGAGGGACTCTTATTCAAAAGCCTTAGTTCCAAAAAAGTAATTTGAAACAGAAGAATCAAAACTTATTTACATTCTAGAAATCAAACCGAAACTATAACTAATGCATTTCAAAATATTGCTAAAATTATTTTCTGTGTGCTGATAAATCGCTGGACATCCTTTTTTGAGCACTGGTTGGCAATTCTGTGAACGCTAAATAAAATGATTATTTAATATTAGACTGTGAATATAATTATTAAAAGTGTGATTCAAAATCCAAACAATATTAAAAAAAAATAAGAGGGGGGGGGACGGGACAGGACACGGACAACGACAAAAAAAGAGGGGGGCATACTTCTGCTCCATTATAGCATTTTTACAGCCCTGGCCTATGGAAGGGGTGAAGGGCACTTGCCCCAGGGTGTAACTGGCTGACTGCCCAGGGGAGTGACAGAGGAGGAGGCCACAGCAATGTCTGTCCACTATGCCAGTCTGGGGCTGAGCAGCCACAAAGCTCAGGAAATCTCACTCAACCATCCTGACTCCATTCTCTAAAACATATTAAAATGGCCGAGATGTAAAAATGTATTTCCCCCACTTTTTTCAGCATGTTTAGAAGAGAATATGTGTCTTACTTGGAAAAAAATAGGGATTATTTTCTGAATAAAGTGAATTTTATTTTTTCTTTATAATCTGTGCACCACGACCCTTCTTCCTCCTATAGTACAAGCTGCAAAGAGCCGTAACACAGTGTTCCAAGGAGGGAGAAAGAGACAGTTCTTGCCTCTGACTCCCACATTCACACTGAAGAGTCCTTTTGTGGCCCCCTAAACACGTAGCTGGGGCTATGCTAGCCTAGGACCACCTCGTGCAGACTCTGCCCCATCCGCTCATAAAACAAGAGGGAAACATAAGCATGGCACCATATATATGCGCATAAATGCGTAAGATCTACTTAAATCTGTAAATCAGGGGAGCCTGGGTGAAGTCAGGGTATTAGATTCAACGGAGGTTGGTCTTGTTACCCTCAGTCAAAATCTAACTTGTACAATCTATAGCAGGTAGCTCTGGACCATGAGAAAATATGGATGGATTGTGAATGGACTTTGCTCTTTTTGCTAAGAAGAGAATTAAAAAAAAAAAACCACCCCAGTCAATCCATTGTACATTGAATTAAGTACTGCAGGAATGGGGTATTGAAACGCATAGATATTTGTTATTTCTATTTGTTATTTCTCTCTCTGGTGGCATGACACCTGCTTTGTTTTCTCCTTTTAACTTTACCATACATGAACAATGTTTCTGAATTAATTCAAGAGATCTCTGTGCAGCCCATGATTAAAAACCATTCAATTTTCATTGATTTTCAGCAGTAGTAGTGGTCAAAGCACTAGTCTGCTTAGTCTGAGAGTTGGGCGTTTGGTGGTAACAGGTTACTTCAGGAGTTCAGGTTAAAAAGCATATCATTCACTTAACTATGCAGTATCAATGCAATTCATCTCAGTCCATAACAGATGACATGTTCAATAGAATATGTAAAGTATGCCTCCACCTAGTGATGACTATGTACAAATAATAGAAAATAATAATAATTCGATTACTTAAGAGAATCTTAGTAATTGGGTTCATTTTCATGAATTAAAATGTGCTCTCATATAAGTAGTGACTTATCCAAATGCACTCTTTCCCTCCTGGAAAATTAGTCTGAAGCCCAACCTGTGAAAGCTTACCTGCAAACTCAGACCTGGAGAGGGGGGACTAAACACACTCTAGGTTTCAAGTCTGTCAATATTTTAAATATAATGTATTTGTAACAATTATGACTGTTCAGAGAAAAAACAAAACAAAGGGAGGCTGACTGAAGTGCTGTGGATTTTAAGTGTTAAAATCATCTGATAATTTAAGTAAGTCTATTTTTAAATGAAATGGTAAGAAAACCACATCTCCTCTTTGCAACTCTGTTTGCCAAAGAAAATATTTGCTAAGCTTCTTGGATCACCCTGTTTTACAGATGTAATTGCAGATATAATCACATGAAAATCCTAGGAATTTATTCACCCCAAATCAGAGAAAAGGCAATGAAAGGAAAAATAATAAAAAAAACACAAAACTATAAATGAAATAAATAAATATAATAATAAAAAAAAACAAAGTACACAAACCACACCAGAATTCAAACAATCCAGCCCCTAAACTCAAGCTCAAGTTTTTAACAGCTCTCATAATCCATATAAACGCACTCTATAAATGGGATCAATTGGAGGCCCATCCTCAAAATCAATAAGCTTGAGGAGGAGGTTTGCAAAACCAGGATCCCCAGTGGAAAGCCCTGCTCTGGGTTTTCCTTTCATTTGTACCATCTGGGAACTACCTTCGGGGTCTTCTCGGGCTGGCTACGCCTGTATTACCATTTCAAAAAGTCTCCCCGTGCCATTAGCTGTCCATGAATCACAGCTTGAGAATGGGCTGCTCTGCTGAAAACCCAGAGGTGTAGTATCTAAAAGAGACATCTAAAAGAGAGGGCAGGTCACTGCTTGCATTTCTCCCCTTGCATTCAAATCGCCTGCCATTGTCCCCTATGCACCTTGAAACATCCATACCCATCCTCTCCCCAAAGAATGTCAGCGGTAGGAATCACTCCTACACACACACACACACACAAAAAAAAAAAAAAAAAAAAAAAAAAAAAGTGAATCCCTACCATCTCGCCTGGCATCCCTCTGCACACAAATGCGAGGTGCTGCCTTTCAGGGAGAGGACAGCCAAAGCTCGCCGTGCCCAGCCAACTTTAAATATCTGCCTCACTCATTAAAAGGAAACACAAAAATGGAGGAAAGTGTCTTCGCCAAGATTTTAAAAGATGTAGTGGCTGAATACAGAAATACCAGCACCAAACATGTAAACAAGTCAGATTTGATTATCTTTGAGTGAGTTCATTTAGGATTCATTTTTCTCTTTATTTTTTCAAGAGTTTGATAAATTAAGGGAACGCGTGCAACGTTTGGGCACATATCAAGACAATTATTATTATTATTTTTAATAATAACTTACGTTAAGAAGGCTGCAAAAATCATAATGCTTTTAAATTAATTTAACTGCTTTCACTTAGGAGAATAGCAAAAACTTAAAGTACTAAAGGAAAGCCAGGCTGTTTCACATTTCTGTGCTCCTTTTCAGCTGTTGATTGCCAAGACTATGAAAATACCATTTTCCCTATTTTATAAGCACACAAAACACAGCACCGAAGGCCTCACATCAGAGGGTTTTATCCAGTCCACCAAACTGGATATCTGTAGCAATAATTCTCATTATGTGCTTTATCTTGAACCAGCCCATCCTTTGGAAGCTATTTACCCTTTCCCCATCAGAATGATGATCATAAGATCATCACCATTTTAAAAACATAAAACTATTACCAGCATAATTTAGAGCACACAGGTTTACAGCAGCACTATTCCTTCCTAAAAGCAGACGTTACTTTGTTCATTAACCAGCTGAAGTAAATAAACATTATTAGTAGGGACTTTTCGGCCAGGCACAGGGTTTTGCCCAAAGTCACTTAAAAAATGCTCTTGGCCATGACGGCGCTACATGACCTGCACCCCATCCGCTGCAGAGCTGGCAGCCCCTGGGGCAAGGCATGGCCCTGATGGCACTGGGGACAGCCCTGGCATCCTCTGCTGCCCACCATGCTGCCCCTGCCACGCTGCCCACGCCGGCTCGTGCGCTGCCCACGAGATGGCAGCAATATGTTTATGAATAATGCAGCAAGAGGCTGCAGCCCACTGCCATTTCGCATGCGAGCCGCACAACGCCACTCGCTTCTTCAGCTTACAAACCCACCCCCCCCCCCAAAAAAAAAAAAAACCCACAAAAACCAACCAAACAAAACCACCACAAACACAAAAAAAAAAAATCCCCAACAAAAACCCCAAACAAAAGACAGCACCAAAAAAACCACACACACACAACAGAAATCAACCAACACAACCCTCCGTGAATTCAGCTGAAAAATAAAAAAGGAAAAATAAGCAGCTCTGCCATTATGCTTTGCTTATGGATAAGCTGCCCGGTTTGGTTTTTTGTAAGGTTTGGCATTATCCTGGGCACAAGATGCTGCTTGTGCACTCACGTATTTGTCCAGGCCCTTACGCTCAGCCGTGCTTCTGTCCCTGACAAAATTATTTCACATGCACATTAAGCATTAACTGCTGTTATGTTTTATTTTTGCAAAGCAGAAAATGCCTGTGGCTTGAAATAAATATTTTCTTTTCTGATGGACAAATAACATCTGCACTTCTGAAAGCTGCAGCATAGCTGTCAAAAGCTAAGTGATTCATATAATTTCTTAAGAAGCACATGTGTATCAGCATACACAGACACTCATACCTATCACAGTCATTCACATATCAGCACTTACATCCGTCAAAAGATAGGCTCTCAAAAAAGCGCGGTGAGCTATTATAATAATCACTTTCAGCAGGCAGACATCTATGTACACATAATGTCAGATTTGGAGTATATGGGTTGTGGGGTTTTTTATATAAGCCTGATCTTCACAGAAAACTTAGGCTTGCTTTTCAACTTGATTCTGGAATTCTCTGGGTTTCAGTGAGCCCCCAGGGTCTGGTTCGTTCCAGGAGCTGGTTGCTCTGATGTTTCATGCCCTGCAGTGAGTACCAGGGCAGAGGTGATCTGCAGCACTGCAGGCAGCATCACCACCACACCATGCCCATAACAGCTCTTCCTTCACCCAGATTTTCAAGTCTCATCAAGACCTCCACGAGTTGTTCAAGTTACACTTCTCAAGTGATTATTATTTTTTTTCTTTTTTCCCAGCACAGTGACATTTTCATGGAATTTTTCATGGGATGGTAATTGGAAAAAGGAACTTTCTAGCTAAGATGATACTTAGCTACAAGTCAACCATAGTTTTCGCTGAGAATTTTGGATCTTCCTTCAAGCAGCCAGGTACAACAAAAAGTTGCTTATCAGGAGAGAACTTCACCATTTCTGAAAAGTAATAACTTTTTTACATTATCAGTAAGATGGTAAATAGGATTTTTATTTTATTTAAAAATAAACTACTGTCCTGATTTGGGAGTCACAAAATACATGAGGCCTTTGCTGATACCACTGAGGGGTTTGTGTTATGTCGAAGCAGACACGAGAACAACAGAAAGTGGTTAATTAGCTATAATCTCATGGCAGCTCTACCGTAACTGCTCAGCTTGTCAAAATGAATAAAGTTGCTGCTCCTTGAAATGCTTGAAACTCTGTTATAGAGTGTGAATATGGAGAGAGGCTTCTTGAAGTTCTATTATGGAGGCTGAAGACTCAGTTTCTCAAACCCTCTAAATGCACAGCACTGTCAAAGTCAGCGTCCTCCTGCTGGTACCTTGCCTGTTTTCAAACTGAATATCATTTGAAATAAAGTACAAACGTTTTGAGCGTGAAAACATTTGCTCATTTTCTTTAAGATGACACTGGTCTCATATGTCCGAAATTCAAGACCTTAGGAACAGTTTGTAAGTTCCTGTCATTAGGTGTAAAGCTTTGCTGTCATCGCTTGTATCACAGGAGTGATGAAACACGCCCTTCTCTCCATCAATTTTTTTGGGGGGAAAACTGAATTTGTTACCTGGTTTTCCTTACAATGCAAATCACACCGAGCATTTTTGTGTCCATGCTTACAAAGCAACCTGAATTTCATTCCACTCTCAATATACTCTCTTAGGGCTAACGTGAGCGACATCCCACCAAAGAGTGAAACACTGGTGAGAGAAGGCAGACAGGCTCATTTGCCTGAGCATTGCTCACCCAGCGCTTGTGAAACAAGGGTGAAACTCATATCCCACAGCTTATACGTGTGTCCCAGTTCCCAGGTTCTTGCTTATTCTGGATTAGATGAGGACCTTTCTCTTCCTTTCTCAGCTAGTGCTTCTACCTGTTGAGCCCTTTAATAACCAGGAACACCTCCTTGGGTCTCAGAAGGAGTCACTGACAACACAGGTAAACCGATTACAATTAAATCTGCCCTTTTCATACACAACAAAAAATTGAAATAATAATAAAAAAATGGCCAGTCATCTCTAAATGTCTCTTCTTTTCATCATTTTCAAATGTCATATTAAGTCTTTAGAAGGCAAAGCGACTTCTCGATTGTACAATGCTTAGTATCTGTACTGTATGCAATTTTCTGTTTTCTGCAAAACTTTCCCTACAATCAAGGATACTTTTCTTCTTACACTATGTATCCTCTCTCTTATTTTTCTGTTTTAATCAACTTTACCAATTTGGCATACAGACATGCAATGAAAATGCAGCTCTACTAAGATGCTGCCTGGTTTTGCTTGCTAAGAGCGCTACTGTAACAGCAAAATCCAAAAGCGAAGGTCGTGATCTGAACCGCTTGACAACTCAGAAAATCTGGGAACTCGAGTAAGACAATGAACCAAAGAAAGCATCATTTCATTTGTCGCTTCTGGTTTAAAAGGAATAAAAAGTTAATACGGCAATTAATAAAGAGGCTATTTTTCAACAGATGTAAATAAGAAGTGATTCCAAAAATACCCACAGAGCTACACTACCATAAGAGTAGAATAAGAATCAGGTCCCAGAATCCTGAAATCGGTACAATGCTGTATATATAAAGTGTCCACCACTCTCAGCTCTGACTCTGCACCTTGTATGCATTTCTGTCAAATACTATAAGAATTATGTGGCTTTCAAAATGAGGGGGAGGGGAGGGGAAAGACAACTAAATTCAAGAAAAGAAGACTCATTCACAGGTCTTGTATTTAGGTTATAAAATAAAAGCACTGATGAATGGAAATGGCAGATTTTCTGCCCCCATTTATGAGGTTTTACTGCATATTTTGGCAGGGGCTTTGCTGATAAGGTCACTAACAAGCCAAAGGAGAGAAACAAACCCAATGCAGAAGAGACCATTTCATGTAGTTGTGTTCTATGTCTCCCACTTACACCAATGACAGCAGAGTAGTTATGTAAAAATACACACTTGAACATCTGTAAGATGATGATGAAGAGCATTTCTTGCGCTTTTTTAAAACTAATTAAAAGTTTATTATTGAAAGAACCTCTTGCTGACACCATCTAATAAGTGTGTGATGTGGCTGTCTTTTAATTAGGCAATAATATATTCAGGTCCCTGGGATAGGAATTAAACCACAATCACAGCAGTAACCTCCAGAAGCGGACAAAATGCTGTACAGATGTTTTCAAATCACAACAGGTCCATCTAACACATATCTGATTCAAAGCCAGCAAAGGTCACTGCGCGCCTCGTAGGAGCTGTAGGCACGAGCGCTCCCAGGCTTGGGAAGCAGCACTTTCCATGGGGCAGGTCTGGGATGGGGAACACGCTCCAGCTCCTGGTAAGGACCACAGGATGCTTCACATCCATCCAAGTGCAAGGTGGCTTTTGTTAGATTTGCCTCCTCTGTACAGTGTTTATGTTTAAAAATGTAAAAAGAAATCCAAATAGCAATCCCAACCCAAGCCCCTCCGCGTCGCACTCTCAGTGTTTCCTCTAGAGAGATCATGGAAAAGAACATGATCCTTCCCATGGCAAAGCGCGGGGACTTAAAACATTCCTGGGAGGCATCCAGATACTATACTGATCCTACAGTATGTAGAACAAAATAGCTTATCATTCAGATTATGCTCTTGGACAAAGCTGGATAGCTTCAAGGACGAGGGAGTTACCCTAGATCAGCACCATAAATGTTATTATATATGAAACAGCTGCAAGATAAATTTTTTCATATTACACATAGGTACAGTTGTACTTTCAGCTGTCTCGCTGCTGAAATACTGTACGTCTTACACAGATTTCTCTATTTGTAAAATATACTTACAATTCTTAGTTGTATATGAATGAGTAACCCCTTACAGCTGCAGAGTATTGAAACAAAAGCCAATATCAAACCAGATCTGGGGCAAGAGCCAGGGCATCAAACTCCAGAAATTTTTCATGTGAAATCTTCCTAAAAAAACGAACTTGGTAAACAGGGACAAAAATTACTAATGAAACTGGAAAATGTCTGTTAGTTAAATGAATAGTGCTATTAAGAGAACAAAGCAGCTTCACCAATTCATAAGCATGCTGCCTGTGACCTTTTTTTGCACTCTTCACCTCTCTCCTATTTTTCCTTTTCTTTTTTGAACCATCTGAGAGAAATCTTCCAAAACCTCTTCAAGGAAATAGTCTACAGCCACAAGACTTTGTGCTAATGAAGCTCCAGAATTATGAAGCCAGGGGTCAAGAGCACATCTTCCACAACGTCTGGGCTGAATTTGAAATTAAAAGGGCTGCTTGACTTGGAATAGAGGGTGAGTAAAGCAGAGGAAAGAATAAACTCCAGTTGGAAAGTTTACTAGAAGCAGAAAACATTGATTACTAAGAAAATCTGTAAACTATCCTCACTGTTGGTGCCTCAGCAGCCATATGAGTACTGATCGAGAAGCAGCCCATCATGTTATTTTCTTTTTTGATAACCAGAATCAAAACACACCTACCCAATATCAAACTAAGGCAAAAAAAAAGGAAAGAGGAGAATGACAGAGTGACATAGGCGCTGTTTCTGTTCCAGTTGCTGACTGACAACACTGCCATCCCTGAACATGGTTTTATTTAGTTATTACAACCATCTCTCTGTAAATGACACTTAGGATTATTTAAGATTATGTTGTAATCCTTTTAATCCTCAGTGCTTTAAATTTCAGGCTAAACACCAAAGAGCAAACTAGCACTTAGCAGAAATATTTAAAGCATGTGATTTGAACATAAATCTTCTATTATTCACCACTCCTCTGATGAAGACCTAGTATATCATGTCATTCAGCCAACAAGAACAAACAGCACGGTATCTCACTGCAAACTGCTACACTTCCCCGTAGCATGTGAAGCTGTTTCTAACCTGTCCCTTCCCTTGGTGCTAGCTATATCATCAATAAAATAAATTAAGGAAAATCTGAAGGTTATATTTTGTGAGATGTGCATATTTTCAGTTACTATTAAGGAAAACTTGAAAAACAAAAAAACCCCACGTAATATGTTCATCAGGAACAGAAATAGATTGCATGCACAAATTGGATAGTGTGAGAGACAGATCAGACTTATCCTGTTAAACAGGGAGTAGCTCAATTAAAATGAGTGGAGTAACACAGCTGAAAACCTCATGATCAAGACCAGAAACCCAAATCTTCCTGCCTGAATATCATTTACTTGCAGTTCCTCTTCCCCCCCCGCCCCCCTCAATCATGTTTCCAGTTAGTTTTCTTTACGATACTCCTACACTCCATCTTCTTGTTACCATCCATTAACTGTCATATGCTTAGATTTTAAATTCAAGATTTCCTTCTTTTTCTTCAAACCAAAATCTCAATATTAATTTTCTATTTCTAATCTATAATTCATGAACTCAAATTGAGCACCCAGGCTAAATCAAACTCAACATTCTGCATCTACTCCTGGTACGACACATTAGCAGAAAGCAACCAGTGCTCTGTTTGAATCCAAAAAGAATGTTTTATTATTCAGAAAGTAATGAAACAAAACCCCACCAACTATGCTTTGTTGCCATGCATCGACGATATAATCATCCTTATTTCTGATCATTTCAGAGTTTGGCAGCTAATGTATTTAATCAAATAGCAATGCAATACATCTATATTTAGGTCGCAAAAAAAAAAAATAATTAAAAGATCACCCATGTTCTTTTCATTTGAACAAATCTATGAATAAGTAGACATAAATTATCAATATTATTCCCACCCACTAGGGATAAGTAGAACATCAGAAGTGTTTCCAGAAATATTCAGTACCCAGGTACAAACTGACCTCTTCGCTTTCGAACTCGCCTTGGAATCCCTCCAGACTATCTCATAAATCTTCAATCTCTCTCTAGTCCCCTTCCCACTCTATCTGCTCATGTAGCACCAGTCTCGTTCAGTCCTTTCCTTTCCCAAAATGTCACCACTACTGATGCCAAAGCCTTCTCCTCTTTCGCTCTTACCATCTGGCATAATCTTCTTGTAGTTCTCTGTCTAAACAATGCTCCATCCCTTTTCAAAATGTGTCTTAACATATGTCCTTCCTCCCATGCTTTTACTTCTTAATGTCTCTCCCACTCACTTATTGGCTTGATGAAGACACATTTTAATGGGTTCAAACAGTAGTGCATGAGTTTCCTTTCTCACATTATTCTGATTCAGTGGAGTTACACCTCACACTAACAGAAGTGAGAAGAAAATGCATTGCAAAGTCTTCGTACAACCAGTTTGGTAAATCAATAACAGCTTCATTTGTCTTTACGTTGGAAACGCATTAGCTGCAATGAATCACCACTCCAATATGCATTTCTAAACAGAAATTTTGCTTACTGCAAAATGAGAAATAAACCCTAGAAGCTCAGAATATCTGTCAGAGTGCTCAGGGGGTTGCAGAAGTGAAGGCTAAGGTTATCCTTAATCACATTCCAAGTGAAAAAGCTGAAGATTGACAGCAAAACCAAAATATTTATTCTAAAAATACCGAGGAAATGACAAAGCTCCAAGTGTTGTCTCAAGACAACCTGAAGGACGTGGGGGGTATAGAAGCATAAGTCTCACTGTCTTGAAAAAGAGGAATATTTCTAAATATTACATGCACTTTAGAAAGATGTCTAGAAAAATAAACCTTGAAAAAGCCTCCGTAACACCCAGTTGACCCAAAGAGATTTCTTCTCAAGAAGCCACATACAGTTCCTTAGGGTTTTTGTATGTGTGGTGCTTTTTTTCTTCCTTAAACCTTAAACCCAGGCACAGTTGGTTCCTCCAGCATATTTTGTTGGTGATGATGCCAAAGGGCTATACGGTAACTAACAGTATCTTGACCTTGACATGTTCCCTTTTGCGTCTCTCCTCTCTTTATTGTTTGTATTGTTAAAAAATTCTTAACGTTTGAACTCTGGGAAACAACTCAGTTCATAGAGAATAATATTTTGATGTGGCTTGATGCAACTTTTAGTGAAACAAAAAAAACCCCCACCCTTTTTCTGATATTCATGGCAGCTGGGTTATGTCCAAAACCTGAAGATGTTGCAATAGACTATTTTAGCCCCTAGATCCTGGAATGTTAACCTTGCATTAACACTTTTCTCATCCTTTCATCATCTTGGGCCTTGATCCTCCTTTTCAATTCAATGGGATTTAGATGAAGTAATTAAATAATAGTATTTTCCATCAATGAAGAATAGTCCTATGAGAAATGCATGTTCTTCTATGCTGGCCCTGACAGAGGCAAGCTTTTAAAATCCTCCCCTCCCCTCCCCTTCCAGAAATGAACCTAGGTCATCACTGTCTGAGGACCCTGAACAGCAATAAAAATAAACAGAGTAACCGCACCGTGTTGGAGCAGTGCTTGTGTAAGCAGTTTGAAGAAGTTGTGTTTATGGAAGTCCTTTAGGTCAAGATTCTAGGCCTGAACCCAAAGCAATTAACTACTAAGTTTTAAAAACAAATTGAATATAGAGCATTAATCAATAAATCAACAGGTTCTCAAGTGTTTAGCAGACTCAGTCATCAGAAATCCTTCTCTTAGAAAAATAGTAAACTGATGCTTGATAAAATGTTACACTCCAGTATTGGTAAGAAAACTGGTGCATTAAATCAGTCTCTCGTTATTAAAACCAAGGAAGTAAAACCTACCCCTTAACTTAACAGACTCGATACTTAAATGAGCAATGAAATGCATGCATTGCCTCTTACCTGAAAGACATTCTTTCTGCTGGATTTCTCTGAGGTCCACTCAATGCGAGCACCACACAAATCCACACACTCAGGTTTATATCCTGGTTTCTAGAAAGAAAAAAGGGGGAGAAAAATCCACCATGAATATAACGACTTTTCACAAACAGGGACAGTTATCAGCTAAAACAAGACAAGTTCAAGTGACAGTTGTAGAATAGCTGCTGGTATTACTGGAAAAGAGTTCATTATTCCCCAGTATTGTTAAATAACCACTCCTGAGGTGTCTTAAGTCAGAAATAATTTTTTTATACTAGATACATAATTTTAAAAATTATTAGATAGTTTAAAAAACAGTCTCATATAACATAGAATGGATCAAAATACAAATGCATACACATTGACCAGCTATTTGAAATGCTTACTTTGCAAAACCTCTTGAAAGCCTGTTGGGTTTAAAGGCAAAGTTTTGTGGGTTTTCCCAATGCAAAGTTAAATGGATGCAGCTGGAAAGGACAGAAACTAGACAAGAACATACATCATATTTGTAAGACAAGATAACTCCTTTCTCCAAACAAATTGTCATTTCTAGCTCCTAAAAAACAAGGCTTTGAGGGCATGTGTGACACCCAGAAAGTGCTCAACATGAGGGTAGCTCCACACGGTTTGCTCCTTCGCAACATCAGTGTTTGCATCCCGGAGCAACACAGCTCTGCCTCCCCAGCTCCTCTGTGTGGATACAAATAATTCAAAGAACAGATTTGTTTGCCTGCATCATTTACGTTGCTGGGAGTTGGTGTAAAGCACAATAATCCTCATTTGCCATCTAAGCTTCTTCTCCAGGGACTCTGCCTGTGCAGCACTTCTGGCAAAGCCCACGTAGAGTAGGCTTTGTAGATTAGGTTACTGCACATCCCATACACCAGTAAAGATAGTACTGGTAACAATATAAAGCACTAAGAAGTCCCTTTTGGGTAAGATATGGAGTAATATCCACATAATGTAGTTAATCAGCTTGATGCATCTTTTTTTTGCTGTGTTGTTCTTAAGCTATTTTACCTTAAACAAATGGCATCAGTGATAAAGAAAACAGACTTCGTGGAAATTAAGCATGGCCAGTCCAGCATCAGCCACACAATCAGCATTCCAAAGATTGCTCACTGAACTTCTCTGATTTTATTATTAAAGGCTAAAACCCCACGTGTTCTCCAGGATGCTTTTGAGATGGGTAGAAAAGGCCCTATTTAGGTTAGAAGAAGCAGAGTAAAATATCCTGGTCGAGTAATTTGCAGGCAGAGTCTTTGGCAGTTTTCAGTACTGGAGTTGTAATTATGTTCTCCAGTTGCCAAACCATAAAACCACCATGGTTCAACTCCCCTAAAACTGACAGTCCTGTGTGCCTTTGTTCCTTTCTACTTTTTTTTAATTATTTTTTTAATGGAAGAAATATGCTATTCAAAACAGAAGAATGTTCCTGTGGCTAAACCAGTGGAAGAGCAGGCTTCAGATTTTTTTTCCCCAGCTCCACCCCAGACTTCCTGCTTGGCCTCTGACAAGAACTTAATCCTTCTGAATTTTTAATAACAGATCAAAACTGCAGTATTGATGTTTGATTTTACAAAGGTGTTGTGAAATTTAATCAGTTAGTGTTTGCACAGCAAAAGCGACAAAGTTGAGGGAAAAAAAAAAAAAACCCAACAAAAAACCAACAGACAAGCACCAACCTGCAAACAAGGATTCAAATGAGGGGGAGGAAATAAATGAATTTTCAATATTCCTGTATTATACTTTTATAAATAGGGCTATGGTGCCTGCTTCGACTAGATCACTCCCCTTGGCGAGCAGATACCCGAGGGCATGTCCCCCCCCAGGACCCCAGGCAATGCCCAGGTCTGCGCCATGCCCAGGGGGCAGCTCTGTGACCCATCACCGACACACAACGGAGCCTTGGCACAGCGGGCCACCCCGCCTTCTTTGAAAAAATTACCCAGAAGGACAGTTTGAGCCTGAAAAGACTTCACAAAGAAGGGCAGCCTTGTTCCGCCAGCTGAAAGAGTCAAGAAAGTTCGGAAACATGTAGCGAGATGAAAAGAAGAGATTAAAACAGAAAGAAAGAAATAGGAAATAGTTTCTTGATAGTGAAGGATACTGGGCTAAGGAATGTTTTCCGCAGGAAAACTGCCATGGCATTTCACACTGAAGTGAGAAATAACAGTGGAAAGCCCAGGGAAGTTTTGCAGGAAGACGGAATAGTGAACTCAATAGGATTTTGGCATCTCTGATTTCCGCGACTGCACAAAAATGAACTTGGGCTCCTCTGTACACTCAGTGTTTAATTTTTTGTTGTTGTAGTAATCTGGAGTTTGTTTACAGCTCTGATTTTGCAATAAGCAGAAAAGTATAAGCATGTGCATCTCCCTTTCTAGAAAGGATGAGCTACAAGCTCACAGCGTTGGGATGATGCACGTGTTTCTGCCGTGTGCAATAATCAACTGGAAAACTTCTCTTTCGGAGAATTGAAAAGTTCTGCCCACAATGGAATAAGAGGTGTCTCTGAACACCACAGGAGACTCCTGGGCATGGCACAGTACATGAGCCTTCTGATGAAGACTCCATGCAAAATCATTCGGAACCACCAAGCCTTAAACCACCCCTCATGCACGTCAGCCTGGGGAGCTTCACTCAGTGGGAAGCCCTGATTAAATCCACAGGGACCCCAGGAAAACCGCCTGAAAATTCATCCTGGCCTAAACACCATCCTGGTACTCCATTTGCTTTCCATTTCATGCATTACCCAGAGACACTACAAGGAAGTAAGTTAAGGTTACGGGGAAAGCCTGCACACTCCGCGTCCTTGCTTTGTGTTTTGCAGTCAGAGCAATTATGTTATATCAGTGTTGTTGGAGGGGGTTATGCTGCAAATTGATACAAGTGTCTGCTACAATGAAATCTTCTGAAACATGAATATGGATTTCAGCAGCGTTTTCAGTCACTAAATTACTTTGCAGATGGACTAATAACCTGAGGTTAAAATAACCTCTGTTGAATACACTATCTCCGGGAATAAACAGACTACTTTGTCTTGGTCAGAAGGACCAACCGATAACAAGATTTAACACTGGTAAGAAAGAACGGAGCTGTGATCCATTTAGATCACAATGTCCTGAATTTAAAACAAAAAGCAAGTTATATTCATGTGAATGATAACAAAAAAATAAAATAGTATATCAAAAATACTACCACAGACAACCAAGGCAGCAGCAAACGATAATGATTTAGCTACACAGGATGCAAACCTGCATTTTCAGTAATATTTGTAAACAACCTTATTTTCTGACTCTTTCTTCTGTGTGCTTTAATTGTTGTGCTCTATTACTGATAATACCAGATGTGGTCACCAGTTTCACCAGAAAGCTATGGATCCCACTTTTCTCAATGCGAATCAATAGGGAAGTTGTTACAGAGAGTCCTATGTCTACAGACAGAGCAAGGAACAACAAAAACACCCTTTAGCGATTACCAGCTCTTTGCATTAGAATATTACTCCAGATTTTGGTAAATATAATTTTAAATCACCTCTAAGTGTTATCCTATCATCAGAAAAAAGAGGTATGATTAGAATGTGCTTTCATTTCCCTCTCTCTCCTGTTGCTTTTATTGTAAAATATCATTCCTTTTATAATGATGCTATCTTAGTCTAAATTTTCACTTCATGTACAGTATTTAATATTTAATAATTAATGAATTAATATATTTATAATACAAAGGAACATTAATCTTTCTTTTAAGTCACATCATTTTCCTACTAACAATAAAACTGCTTTGTTATAAGCCATACTATCGTGAATGAACATTGCTCCTATTACATTATTTAATTAATGGCTGAGCTTGCCTTTCCCCAAAGTAAACTACAGCTGGAAAAAATAATAAAATCAGTAAACAAATGATTTCTAATGAATCCTTTTTGTATTATTTCCTTTCCACTATCAAATTTATATCTGGTTAAATGGTTTACAAAGGAAATAAGCATAGAATTTGCTTTATCAGATGAGATCAACATGACGATTTAGGTTTTTTTGATGTGTGAAATTTGAGTTTAGGAAATTGGGTTATAAGATTTTGAATGCTGACAGCTCTTGTTGTTTTCAAGCTTTACCCAATTTGTTTATTTACCATTGCATAAGTTACATGCAATGGTAAATAAATACGCAATAGACAGAAAATGTAACTTTAACAGCTTTTTTTCACCTCTTTAACATTGAGTTCAAAGCCCCAGTGCTCAGATCTATCATGGAATAAATAAATAAAACAAAATAAACCCACACACTTTTTTTTTTTTTTCACCATAATGAGCAAAATATGGGATCAATATGTCTGTGTTCTTCCCAACACAGGAGGCAGTAGATGTTATCTCACTGACTGTGAGCACTGTTGATGACTGAGACTTCAGTGAAAGGGGCTGACTTCTCAGACGAACCTCTCTCATAACACACCTTAATTTTTTTAGCTAAACAGATTGAGATATGGGCCAGAGACTCATTCTTCAGGCAGGTCTACTTCAGAATCTAAACCTCTAAAGAGCTAATGGGAATTTTAACCATGTGGAGGAGTCTCAGAGCAAAATCAAGCCTCCTGCGTGTTGAATTTCTGCTGGCCCATTTATACCCTGGGATGTGGGTGAGGGCTTGCAAAGAGAGAGGAAACAAGGTTGCAGGTAGAAGTATAAGAAAGCTAGTAAATTATAAGACTAGTTCTAGTAAGTTCATCTGAATTTATTTTTTTTAAAATAACATGATTCAACTTTAAGGAAAACACAATACTGAAAAAAAACCAACCCATTAATTCAAGCTGTACTGTTTTCATGGCTGCAGAAAACTTGTATTTTCTAGCTGTACTAGCACAAACACAAGCAGAAAGTGCCAGATTTCACCCTTTATTTATTTTTATTGTTTCAGCTGTTTATTGTTTTTTTGCTACAACCCTACCTTCTTTCCAAAAAAGTAAGGCATTGAATGGCATTCTTTAAAGCTGATTTAATGCAGGTGGCATTGGTAGATCAAGAATGTATAGAAGGAAAGGTTTGCATCACCTGCCATGGAAAAAAAACCAACCTAGCTTATTGTTTGTGACTCCTGCCAAAGAGAGCACCTTTGTGGCCACCCATCATGCCAATGAGGTTTGGCAGGTTTGATCAAGCCTTGAGAGCCTTTCACAACAGGGCTTTGTCAAACCTGTCCCTTCGCTGCCCACAGTGTCACACATTTCCTGAATTCCCCTTTTGTGGCCCACATTCAAGTTCATCGGCTCAAACTCGGCAGTAACTAGCGCTGAAGGGATACACGCCGTTATTGCTTGCGCAACGTAGCTGTCACATCTCTGAAGACTAAGATCGGTGGTTTTTCCTTGGGGCACAATAAAAAGGTACTGCAAATTTCACTTTGTAGTAACTACAGGCTACAGAAATTGCATTAGCTGCATTAGATGGAGTCATAGAAATATTCAGGAAGGTTAGTGGGATATGGTAGATGTCACATCTATACTACGATAAAAAATCACTTTGCTAACTTAGAATGTTTTCTGCTTTGGTAACACCCTATATTAAGGTGCCATTTATAAATAATTTATTATTATTTATTAATGTATAAGCCACTTTATAGGATGGTAGATAACAAGTTAAATTCATGTATTAAAGATGCACATACATGGTTTAATATAATTTACGTCTCACAATATCCTTTGCAACAGATTCTCATCGCATCATCTGTTAAGCATTTATTACTAATGCATTTTATAACATACTTTATAATACATTATTTGAGGAAGTAGCTGCATTTAGTGATCATTTTCATAAATAAGAATAAAGCATTTATAAATGGCACCTTAATTTAAAGTGTTACCTTCACATTACTGGCTAGTCACTCACCATTTGTCTCACTTTGCAATTATTCTCAAAATGCACCTCTTAATAAAGGACATGCTAAGTCCCATTTCTTCTTATACACTACATCTGATTAAGAGTTTATCATGGCATTTTCCTTCAGCTGCTCTCAAACCTTGGAAGGTTGTCTGCTCAGTCTGAATTAGCCTTGTGTAAAGGCCAAACTTTTTATACTGAAATTACAGTTGCAAGGAAGCAGAGTGTATCGGATGGTCGATTGCCTACCAGGTTGGTCAACGTCGGCTGCTTGGATTCTTTGTAGAATTCTATTTTCCGAGCAGTGAGAACAATCCAGGATGTGGACCAGTTTTTCCTTAAAAATAAAATAAATTAAAAAAAAAAAAATCAGTAAGGCATGCAAGCAGGAGGTAAAAGATGCACCATTTGTAGACTTTTCAAACTATTTCATGTCAGAAACAAAGTCAATATCAGCATTTAAATAATATCAGTTAAAACAAACAAATAAACAAACAATATCAGTTTAAACTCAACATCAGCAGTACATTCCCACCAATGTTGATGGAGTTGCACACCATCCTAATTATACCTCTGTGCGACTTAACAAACTGGAAGGCCTTCCTTCTCCTCCTTTGTGTTTTGAAGCCTATGTATGGTCCTTTTCCACCATGGTGCATTAACCACAGGAAAACAGTGGGATTATTCACACATTCTTAAAGTTCACAAGCATTTAGAGGACTTCAAAATAGCTGGTACACTTCTGGTAACCAACACATAGAATGGGACTGAGAAGGAAAAATGTAATTGCAATCTGACTATAGAGAGCTTAGCAAAAGGTCTGTTTTTAAAGGTCCCAAATACTTTCTTCTTTCCCTAAAATAAAAATTTACAGGCGAGCAAGGAAGACAAGAATGATATCTGAGAGAGGTTTAAGTAACCATTAAACCTTAGAAGTTCATGGTACAGCACTAGAGACCTGGCAAACTGCTAGGGCCAAGGAGAAGTTAAAACACACATAGATATGCAAAACAGTGTCCCCTGATGCAAAAGAACATAATAATAAACTCAGAAGAAAATGGCATTATGCATATTACATATAACGTGATGTTTCAAACCACCATTTAATCATAAACAAATGGATCTGATCTGGTACAAAACTATTTTTAGATCAACATCCAAAGTTTGACTCTCCAATTTGGGGGTCATAACATCTGATATTTAAAAACGCTCATAATCCCACCATTTATTTGCTTTACATGAACGCAAACCACAAAACTGAACATTTTAGAGCAAACCTGAAAACGTGTGTGACAAACAGGCAGTTTCATGTGTATGTTGTGGTGTGTTAAAAGGAGGGAACTGAATGTAAGGACACGGAGGGCCCAGGGAGGAGCTGTTAGAAAACTCTTTTTCCTCTCTTTTCTATCTTGCCTAGTTCCTATGAGAGTTCTCTAAGTAGGTATTCCTGAGTAACTCAACACACCCATTTTTTTATTCTAGCAAAAGTTGGCTTTTTTGAGTTTAAAAGCCTGTCTTCACAATGCTCACTTCCAGATCCATCTCAGCTCTGCTGCACTCAATAGCCCATCAAACTGTGCATCAGGCACAGCAACAGGCAGCTCTTCTATTAATGACTTCCCTATTTAATATGTTTCAGTCATCAGCTTAAGAAGCATAACCAACATTACAGATAAAGCACTAACACCACTGGCATGATCAGAGGAACTTGCACTTGCTGCATTGTGGGCAGGATTTCACCCAGTGTGATCATCCCTAAAATATGGCTAACAAGAGGCAACAGTGGAAGAAACTCTCTGTGAAGGAGAGCAAGACGTCCAAAGAAATCAGGACTGCATTTTTTATGCCATGTTAATGGGATAAAGAGAGGGGCACTGGGGAAGAGACAGAAACAGCAGGGTTTTAGAAAACTGCCAGACCATCACTGACAAACATTTTCCAACAAAAGGATGGTGTCTGTAAGTAAATTTGAAATTTTCAGCTGACTTTATTACCACTATAAAGCTGTATTCTTAGCTAATGTGGCCTATGGTCATAGCTGCAGATTGTGTATATTGGCATAAAGAACTGCTCAACCTCAGTTAACTATTTTTTAAATCCTTAGAAAACAAGGGCTGTAGGTGAGAATCACCATCAAGGTACTGAATACAAGTTGTCTATTGATAAGGACAATGTGAGCTCTTTTTCATTTTCTTTAATTTTTTTTTTCCCCTACTCAAAAAAGGTCTTGTAAGTGCACAGGGGAGTAAAGTGGCCAAGTATGGTCTGTGCCAGTTGAAACAGATTTTGCCATGGCTTAGATATCCTGGATAAATATGGATTACTAAATTAAAACCCTTGTGACACACCTTAGCGTCAGTACCCAACTTATTCCAAGTGTTTGACATTAGCTATGGAGAGGAGCATTTCTGCATCATGGACAGAGTGCTGCTTGTTCCAGCTGTTTGCAGGGCAGGTTCTTCTAGCTGAGATATACAGATCAGTAATGGCGTTTGGAGGCCCCAGACTTGTGTGCAATCTTCTTAAGGGTCAAATTTCTGATCAAATAAACTAGGAAGTTTGTCAAGATTTGAAAACATTTCATTTCAACCTAGACCTCACTACAAAAAAATATTTTAAAATGTACTTCTATTTGTGGTTTTCACATAAGAAGTCAACAACAAAGAAATAAGAAGTCAATGAAAACTATAGCTTAAGTTACATCGGGTGAGATGCTTTACGTCAGTTTCATTCTGAATTTTAAAGGATGAACGCTTTAATTCCATCAGGAAAGAGAAAATGTAGTGGGTTTGGAAGAGACTATAGGAGTAATAGAAGCTATGTGGATGCAACTGAATTTCACCATACTATCTGCAAGAAGTTCCCCCCCCCCCCCCCCCCCAAAAAAAAAAATATTAAATGCCCCAGTTCTTTTATTCTACGGTTCTTTCATTTAAAAAGTGATGTTTTAAAATCAAAACTTCATTACCTTTGTGACCTAAAGATAAAAGTGATATAAACCAGACAACCTTTTTATCAGGTTGTCCATAGAGACATACATCAGATTTAAAAAAAAAAAAAAAAAAAAAACCAAACTAATAAAAATTAAAGAAATGCTTTAATGTCTATTAGTGTCTGTACAGATGGGCACACATTGTATTGCATGGGATGTGTGCAGCGAGTTTTTGAGCCCTACAGAATTTTACACCAACACTATCCAAGATGCCGCTTCCAGCCAGCCCCCGAACAGCAAGTTTTGGGAAGTGAAAGGAGTCGGACAAGGCGCACGCAGGGGCGATGAATCCCCCTACCCGTCCTCTCTGTGTAAGAGCCATAGAACCAGCAGCACGCTAGAATTAAGGAGGATATCGCAGGGATTCGCGGCGGCTGCGGTGGGCAGCGGCTGCCGGCCCCCCCGCTCCCGGGAGCCGCCGGAGGAGCCCCGAGCGGCGGCTGCATTTGCATTCTGTCAAACGGACACCTGATGGCAGCACGCTATAGCTGCATCGCTATATACATATATACGGTGCTCGCCATCTCCGAGGCAATTTCAAAAACAGGCAAAGCTGTTCAGGGCTATTCAAAAACCGCAAGCGGCCGAGCCACCCCGCCGCCTCCCTGCGCCCACGCAACGCCGGGAGCCGCTCGGTGCTACCGGCCCCTGATGGGCTGGAAGGAGCAGCTCCCCCCTCATCCAGGCACGGCCACAGGCCCTGTCTGGCCTCCGCACGCCCTGCAGAAGCTTCTTGCCTGTGTCCAAGTGGGGAACAGAGTATTTATTCCTGGCTTCACCGCCTTTTCCTGCAATGCAAGTTATCCCAAGCTCTGGCAGCACCCAGCTGCAGCAGCCTTGGCCAAGAGTTGACAGCGTTCTTGCATCAACAGAGAGGTTGGTCTCGGTGACCTCCAGGCTCCCTTTTCAATGAGCATTTCTTGGATCCTTATAGTTTAAGGCCCTATAGCAGCTATGAGAACTTATTACCTGGCTCCTTTCTGCAGGCCAAAAATATTTGACATTACTCTCTCCTTCTCACTGGTAACATACAGTGCTAGTCACATCACTGCTACTCCTTTACAGGCATCAAAATAGAGCAAACCATAGGAAATCCTCTTCAAAAAGGCAGCATTCACATTACTTTCACCACAGCCATGCTGATCATTTTTGATAAACTTTTCTTGGCATCACCACTTGGTGGGTTCCTACATCGCATCCCTGACTCCTCAAGCACACACTCAGCACCTGAAATTTGCCCGCTGGGAAATATAATATTGGTTTGCCTGGTGCCTTAAGGTCATCCTCAATATGTGTGTAATATAAATAATATAGGGATTAACATTGACACACGATCATTGCACGCAATAAGCCCGTTCGCTGCTGTCACTTGGTTTCTGGAACTGTAATCATACATTGGCTTAATACTGAAACAATGGCAATTTGGCTATTAACAGCAATAATAGCTAATTATACTTAAACATGCATCAACTCTGAATTTTGCAACTGATAAGTTCTGTAACATTAATTTATAATACCTTAATTTCTTGCCACCATCTGCTATTTTAGCTTTTAGAAGGTATCCTTCTTTCTCCACTACCTACAAGAAACAGAAAACACACATGTCATAACCATATCATTTATTCAGATGAATGAATCCACTTAGCACATGTCTAAGAGCCTGCATCTAGCTAATCTAGTGTGGGAGCCTTTTATCACTAATTCTCAGTTTAGTCACCCGTTTTTTCTGATACAGTCAGTTCTTCCAAAAATTTGAGAAGAGCATTTAAAGTCAGTCAGTACACAGAAGTAACCTAGAAGAAAAAAACAATAATAATCTGTTTATTGATGAAGAAGAAATTTATCTTAACACAAGACAATTTTCTAGCTATAAGTAAAAAATTAGCTGAAAATATATTGCAAGTAAATTATGTCAAGGTATCATTTGATATATTGAGTTTCATGAATAGCTGTGAGCAACACACCATACTTCTGTAGAAGCCTCTTGCTCGTCATATTCTAGAAAGAGTCATGTTTAGTGGTAACCAATGTCAGAGAAACATCAAATATCTGTACAACAGGAAAAGGTACATCGCCTTCATAGGTGCCACGTTTTGCTTTGAGTCAGCACCAAACCAAGGCTCATGCAAGATGTTAAAATGCATCATGCTTTTAAGTGGTGCCATCTTTTGGATGAGTTCTGGTACTGAGGCACTCACCCCCCCCAGCCCTGAAAAGGTCACACTTCACGGGTGTGCATCCACGTGCGGGGAGAACGTGCCTGCAAGTTTCCAGCTGAACTAAATGATCTCCTAGTGTTGTGCAGAAAACAAACTGGAGCAGCTCTGTCAGTCCTCAACATGCAAACGGAAAATACAGCCGCATTGTGCATCTTCCAAAACACACCCAGAAAGGCAAAGCCCTTAGCTGTCACCTGGACAAGGCAGTATGTGATATTAGCCACCTGCTGTCAGCTCTGGAGATCCCATGCACTGCTATTGCTGTCACTGAAACCTCGTCCCTTTTCTGTCCTGTCAAGAACAGGGTGAGGACTCTGTCGGTACAAAGGATGCTGCAACGCTTGGTTGTAAGGTACCAACATTGTGCCTGAGCTTTGGTGTATGAGGAGCAAGTCCCAGGTTTTGTTTTTGGTTTTGGTTTTTGGTTGTTTTTTTTTTATTTTATTTTTTTACATTTCTCTCTCGGTTTATGCCCCTCCACATCTCTGAACACGTTCCTTAAGCCAGAGGCCCTCACAGACATTTGGTTCTCTATGACCTGCTGAAACATCCCTTGCAGAGTTGGGCTATACAATTTGGGATAAGAGTTCTTTTTCATGATGTAAATTTATATTTAAAAATTTAAGAACAAACAAAACAAAACGACTGATCTTCAGCCAAGCCAAACCCATTGACCTGCCATCACATCAGGTCTCATTAGCTAAGGATGTCCCAGCTGTGTCAGTAATGGGAAAAGCAGCAAAACCATGACTCAGAGAGGGGCTGTTTTCCCTTGCAAACATTACTGAGTAGTGTCTGTCTGGGACATCAGAAACGTTACATGGTCTTTATAGTAAATCGTATCACAAGTCAATTTTGTTACAGTTTCAATAAAATTTTGCTGTCTGCAAAGCCATTAAATAATAATAAAACATGCAATGTAAGGATTTTTAAATCAAACATATCTGTTATTTTGATTATACAACATATAATGATGTTAACAGTGTAATATGTTTAACTATTGTCGTAGATTTTGCCTGTTGTTGATATGCAGCATGTAATGAAATATGTATTGTGCACATATCTCTTTGTACCTATGAAAGGGTCTGTAGGTTGGTGGGCAATGATTTACGTGAAATTCTCATATAGGTACATGAAGATTAATGTGTGCATTTTCTATAATTTGTACTTATCTCATGCAAATTCCTGTCATGCATATCATTGCCATAGAAAACCAAGAGAAAGTATGTAGGGATTATTGTGCAGAGTCATGTCACTATTTATCTAGTGATGGATGGATGAACTATTAGAGTTAAAATAGGACTTAATTCCCATCTCCACCTACTTTTTTTTTTTTTTTTAAATCAAACTTACTTTACATCTTTTGATATTTTTCTTCCCCTTCTAACCTTTCATTTTTGTAGCATAAAAGTTCTGGTGCTTGGCCAGGGCCAGAGATGCCAACTAACATATGAGAAAGGTTATTCTTTTTAATATTTCTATCCATCTGGAAAGAGAAATTGGGAGGAGCATTGGCTAACCACTCAAGCTGTCGATTGCTTCTCTGAATCAGACCCAAAATCTCATGCTTTCAAAGTTTACTGACCACCCTTCCCAAACTGTTCTCTTAACCAATCCAAAACCAAAGGCAGATACGATTTTCAACATCATATCTGAATCACCTCTATTCTCACATTCTGAGATGTTAAAAATTGGATATGCTTCCAGATGAAAATGTTGTTGCTCAATCATATTTTCCTTATAATTGTCTTGAGCTGGAATATCAAAGCCACTAACAAATGTTGGCTGTATAAAATGTCCTGATTTAAATTACATAGCTCAAATCCAGCATTTGTTATAAATTAAACAGCTCAAAATTGAACAGCACAAAAATACAAGATCTTCAGTTAATATGAGACTACTCAGTGCTAAGCAAAGTAATTGTCATAGTACAGGTTGAGTTAGTACAGGTGCTGTCTTTAAAAAAAAAATCGGCATGGTCCTCATTAATTGATAATGTGCACAGTCTTCTCTGTAATTGCTATAAAAGCCATTTACAGAATTACAAAACAACTTTGCCACAAAGACAAATAAAAAGAATTCTAAGATGACCACAATATCTTTACAGACTCAGTTTGGGGTGCTATATTCCTCTTATTTAACATCTGTTAATATCCCCTTTTCCGTTCCATTTATTTTCAGGAAAATACTTCTGAGACAGCTTAAGATCAATTTACAATACTTCAGCAAATGGATGATATTAAATAAAAAAGAATACCAAATATTTCCTAATGATATGCTCTGTTGTTTCTGTCTCAATAAATATCATCATGTGTTGTTAAGCTGCTGCCCTTCCTGCACCTTTTCAACATATGGGAGGTTGAGAAAATAACCCAAAATGCCTTAAAGAATTAGCACAGAAATAAGAAAGTAGAATTATTGTGTGGGGTTTTGTGTTTGGGTTTGTTTGCTTTTTAGAATAATATTAAAGATGGGAGTATGTATGTGCAAATATTTGAGTTTCCAAATAATAATAAAAAATACTCTGAGCTAACAATATTAGAAACTATAAGGAAAAGTAATTCTGACTATAACATATAGGTTCTATAATTTTCTTAATTGGAAGAATTCAAAGCTCCTGAACCTACCTAATCCTGAAAAGTTTGTGTAGGTAAAAGCACCACTGATACCAGCATTTCTTTGATGAAACCGTATTTGCATATTCATTGTCTTTTAATAGAAAACTCTTTATGACTCTCATTCCCCCTAGATTCTTTGAACGTCAAGGAAAATTTTGTTAAATTTTGTGATCACTTTTACTTATAAAATTTGTTATTAAAATTAAAAACTCCTTAGTATGGACAAAGACAAGACAAAAACATGGTTACATTCCTTTATACCAAGTATTAATACTGATGAAACATCAGTCCAATACAACCGAATTAACAGCAAAGTCAAGCTATATAAATTGCTTTGTACCTTCTGAAATTATTCTTTTTATTGATTAATCAAAGTCCCTCAAATCCCTTAACATCTTGAGGCATCCAAAGCCTCATGTATTTATTCTTTAATAAAAGCGTGTGTAACATTTACATTATACACATTTAAAATAACAAGAGTGATTTATCAGTTCTATAGAGCAATTGCTTACCGTGTGGTCCTGTGTACTAATGATGTCTGCGAGCGTTAAGTTATGTTGGGAATGATTTCTTCTATGACGATTTACCTTAAAAAAAATAATAATAATAATTAAAAAAAAAATCAAGGATTTCAATTCAGAGAGGATTCAAATACATGCAGGTATAAAGATGGACCAACAAATTTAATTACTGGGCATGCACAGCATGCATTGGATGGAGTTTTGGAAACCTGATTTCTTTCAGGACTGCATTTCTGTGAAAACTGGTGTCCCTCTGAGCCCTGTGTGTTGGAAATGTACAGCTACTAAATTCTAAACACCTCTGGTGTGAATGTGCTTGTGATGTCACATTGGCAAATTTACCTCAAAAATCAAGCAACTGATAAAAATCATTTTGCATTATGACTTTTCCACCAGGAATCTCAAAAACTGCTTAACTGCTTAGGTGGTCTTAGACCCATTTTACAGAAATGGCAAAGATGCTAATTATAACCTCAAGGCCACAAAGCAAGTCAAAGAAGCAGCTAGAAAAATACTTGGGAACAAGCACATAATACATCCAGCATGTTTAAACCGCTTTAAAAGCTGTTTCTAAAATCGCCGTGACTGGAAAACTACAGCAGTACAGGACTCTGATTCTACAATGGTTCCCAAGTACTGAGCCCCTGGTTTCCTCTAGTTCCCTCTTTTTGAGAAGGAAGCCAGTATAACTATCTGTGACTTAACTCTGGATAATTATTGCATTATACCAGAAATTATTAAGACTAAATAAAAGTTTCATCACAAACCAAGCATTTGGCAGAGCTCCATAGCATTTTACTTGCTTACAAATCTGAACAAAGAACAGGTCACCCAAGAGTGTGTGTATATATATGTAAAAAACTTCTACTGTTTAAATTCAATGTCAATCAATAATAATATAATGTGGAGTTGAGATCCTGTAAAATTAATTTATTATCTCCTCTTTTAACTGAAGCCAAGAAGCAAACAAACAAAATATAGTCTCAGCTAGTTTCCACTGTATTCATCATAATGCATTCTCTTTTTCCCTATTAAAACAGAGTTAACCAAAAGTCATAATGTATTCTGTTTATATTCAAGTGTCTGAATATAGAAAATGTTCTTAATTAATCCAGAGGGCCACGCTCAAAAAACAGTTAAACATATTATGATCCCATATTTTTTCTCCACACATTGCTTTCATGTTTATTTGTAAGCACTAACATTTTTAAGCCTTGAAATCTATATCCTAGATATTGCTCTACTCTCCTAGTCAGAGCTAATGAGCTTAATGAATTACCAGTTCTAAATTTAATACAAACGTTTCAAAGAAAGAGATAAAACATTCTTCACAATTCAAAAGTTTCTCTGACCTATTTATGAAGAATATCACTTAACAATTTCATTAAGGGTGAGTAACAGCTGGTGACATGGCTGTGTCCTAAAGTGTTTTTCTCTCTTAATATTCTGCATCTTAAGCAATCGAGCTTTCATAAGAAATACTTTAGTTAGTGGCAGTCCCTCCTTTGGGGAGAAAAAAAATGTCAGACCACATTTTCTGTATTTTGCAATCTTGTTTTCAGGAGTGTCATATTCCTGTTTTATTAGCATGTAGGGTAAACAAGAATGATTTGCTGATGCTATTGAGAGAACTTCTAAGATTACAGTCTTTCTATTTAGATTTTGGGTGGAACTTAATATTAATGCAGGCAGAGGCATGTATATAAATTCAAAATAAATTAATTCAATTTATCTTTATCTTTACTGTTCAACAACTCTGAAGGTTCTATAGTGCTCAAGACATAACTAAACTATTCAGGTCTAGATCATAGAAAGTCTTTCTTACTCAGATCCCCCATTCTAATTATTCCTTAACATACAACAGAGCACACTGCCCAACTACACTTACTGAAATATATTTTTCACTCATCCAAATTGAATAACAAGACACACCATCACTCCACAGTATCTATTTTAACATTCAGCTGCTCTCTCCAGGAACTATACATGTCTGTTGGGGGCCCTATATGCAACTTTACAAAGTGTACAGCACTCATCAGAGCTTTCTGTCTGGTTCAGTGATCAGAGCATTAGCAAAAGAAATGCTCATGTTTGATACATGCTAAAAAAAAGAGTATTTCAGAAGCACTAAATCCATCCACAACCAAATGAAGAAGATAGTGAAAAATACGATGTCCGTAGCACTAGCAAGTTAATGGTGATATTTTGATAAAAAGACAATAGTAAGATTTCCAGAAAATACAAAAGGACCAAAAAAAAAAATTAAATTCTACTTATGGATGCTATTACATGCTTCAAAAACCTCGTCACTGTATGCAAAGCAGAAAGGAAAACCCCATGTGTACAATGGGAAAGAATAGACTTCTTACCTAGTTATTTGATATGATAAGTTTGCCAAAAAGGTGCTTCCTTTATAGTGCAAAAATAAAAGGAATTGCTTTGGAACCCAGCAATGAACAATCTCACACAAGAAAGTCCTGAAGCTCCAAAGTCTGGCTCTAGTTACAGAAATACAACCAAAACCCACAGTTATGTAAGACAAGATCAGGCTCTTCTGGAAAAACACCCCAAATATTTGGCTTACAAATGGAATTGATGGAAACTTCAACAAAGTTCTTATTTGTTCCTACCAGCCTTCTGGTTCATAAATAGAACTTTAAAAAAAAAAAAATCAAAACAGCTTGAAAAAACACTCGGCAACAACAGAGGCAATACAGTCTTGAAGACTGATTTTATAAAGTTCCATCAGGCCTTATATACATTTGGTCTTAAATATATTTTGCAAATACCGCTGAATGAGTTTGTCATATCACTGCCTTTACGATATATTCAGTTCAGTGGTAAAATGTCCTTAGCAGAACCTGGGTGACAATAGTCAATATAGTCATGTTTTGATATACTCACAATTTTCGGTGTTGTACAAAAATATTCAAAGGGAAGCATAGGCTCAATTATTCTTATTCTTTCATTCAGATTTTAATACATAGGCCATAAAGGATATATTTTGAGATATTTTTTTTTTCTCTATAGCTCCATTCGATTACCCTAATAAACTGAACCTAAATAACAGCTGTCACAAGTCCTCTACCTCACCTCCCAGGGTATGATGAAAGGCAGGGATTTACAGGAGAAGTTTGTGAGATCCCTTTTTGGGAAAGGCAGCTTATCAGCAGTTTTCTGATTTGATGAACATTCTTCAGTCAGCAACAATGTCACCTGCAGCATTAAAAATCCACTCTGCGAGCGCTTGCAAGTCTGTGGGCAAGTCTGGTTTTGTTAAATTCAGCCTTGGCAGCCCCCCCTTTCCCTTAGCTAAAGGGTATCCATCTCCTACCAGAGTTATTTCAGCATCTAAGCACTAATCCGTCATCATCCTTCCGACAAAGGCAAAGCCTCCATTACATATGCCTGGTATCCTGGCGTGAAGGGACAACCATCTGACAACTGCTGGTTTAACACTGATGAAGTAAAATACAATAACCTGGTGTTTAATTTCATTTCTTTCCATGTTCCTATTTGTTCTTGAAATTCCCCCTTTTTGCAGGAGTTCATCATGACTAACTCATTGCTACTCTTCAAATAGTGTGGCGTTGATTATAAAAAAAGACTTGGAAGACTGTTTCGGATTTGATTTCCCATTACAAGCATATTTCTGACCTAATTCATCTGGTCAATGAGAAGCAGCATAGCATACTTCTTTTTAATTCCAACCAAACTTAACAAAAACAACTAGCATTTCTCCAAAGTCCCAGAAAGGCTGCTCTAGAGCAAAGTAGAATTAATTATTTCCTGAACCATCATTCTGAATTCACTTGTATCCTTAAATAATTAAGCTAATTTTAAGACCTTTCTAGGTGGTTTCCAAAATTATCAAATAATTATTTGATATATGTATATAATTTATATATATATAAATTATTACTTAGAGATTATGTACCCAGAAACATCATCTACAAGTAGCCTGGGCAAACCACGGTTTGCTTGAACGAGCAGCACCTGAGACAGCAGAGCTCTGCTGTGAGGAACCCTAGGATGACACCTACCTGCTGTTTCCTCCATCAGTCCCTGCAGTGCTCCACCAAGGAGAAGGTTCTCATGGAGGTTTTGTTAAGATTTCTACCAAAAATATTGTCACGCTGTTCATGCTTTGACCTTTCCTTTTAGGGGTCTTACTATGGTTTTGTTTCATCCTACCCACACTGCAATCACATATGTGGAGAATCCTTTATAAACCAAAAAAAGAGAGAAGGCTCCTACTGTTGAGCCTCTACTACTGCATGTTGCCATGCTCTGGACCTGATCCAGAAAAGCACTCTGCAATGGGCTTAAGTGTTTTTCTGGATCAGGGCCAGGACACTCCATTCTTTACAGGATCAAACTTACTGGTGGCAGCTTGAAAGTTTGCAATAAAAGTACAAACTAGTCACATAAACTTTTTGTGAAACCCAAACTAGTCACATAAACTTTTTGTGAAACCCATTCCCTCTGAGAAGGAAGGGTGATACCTGATTTAGTGATGCCTGTGGTCATTTCGCTCCCAGTCACTCCCACACTGCAGTGACAGCTCGTAATTGCTTAGAGAAACTTCACAAAAATGTATCATAGTGTTCCTTAAATGGCCCCATCCCTTGAAAGACACCTAGGCAATGGCAAGAGAAAGGAAAATCCTGCAACATTTCACTCACTGCCGTGCTCAGAGCAATTTCCTTTGTTTTAAAGATCCAGTGTTGGGCAGTGTGGCATGTCCACCATTGTCCACAGAAATTATTTGGGAACACCTCTGATGTGATATGGTTTCTCTTCTGTCGTGAAAGACACTGAGAAAATCCCACAGGGCTGCCTGCTTGAAGATGATCCTTTGTCATCTCAGCAGATAAAGGGGCTTGGTCCATCCTGAAGAAACGGAGGCTGTCAAGAAACAGCAGGAGCAATCCCCTTTCCCCCGGCCCGCTGTTGGGGTGCCCTCAGTGCATTAGAGCTGTGCAGTGGCTCAGCAGAAGACCCTGTTCAGCCCTCATGAAAGCTCCTGTGTCCCAGTGGGCACCTTGCCCACAGACACAGCCACTGGTGCTCCTGGCTTGTGCTGGAGCCCTCCTAACACCGTCTTTCAGAGGGTTACATTAAAACCACACGGTTTGGTTTTTTCCCTCCTTGCCTGTCCCAAAGAGATTTTTTCAGAAGAAAAGGTAATGGAGACTACAAGGCAGTATAACACCCCATTAGCTCGCTCTGGATTTTCCTTTTTTTTTTCCCCTAAGGTTTACAAGGAGAGGCAAGAAGCACAGTTTCAGTCCTGCCCCCGACAGCCCATGCTTGCTCCTCACTCTCCGTTTCTACCTAAGCCCCAAAAACTCGTTACTATGCAGGTGACCAAATGCTTTGCTCAGGAACAGGAGCTTGCACGGATGGAGCTTTTGTGCACTGGCTACAGACCAGATAATCTCTCTATGCATCATTTAATAAGAAAACCACTTCACAGTCCTTACAGGCTCCAGTTATATACGACATACTCTCAGCAGAATCTGAAATCGGGGGCAAGGGGGGTGGGGGTGGGAAGCCAGCGGGATTGCGTTGCATTCCCCCTGCATGTCTCCCTTTGAGCACGCTGCCCTCTATACTCAGTTCAGATCTCCTGAGCCTGGGAAAATAATGATAATGGTTTTGCTTCCCTTGACCTCTTGCTCCCTTATAAATCAGAATCCTATAGACCTTTCCCACAGCGTGAGGGTCCTCCTTCGTGCTCCAGCCTGTGAAGGTGGGTATTTTTTATCAAGGCAATTTAATCACGTGGGCGTGCTCCCTGACTTCAGAGCTTGCTGTAGACAAGCACCGTGGCACTTTTGCTGCTGGAGCATCTTGATTTATTCAGCCACTTCATTCATGAAATTAAAGCAAAATAATTATTCAGATCTGAGTTTAAATTTCAGTAAGCATTAAGGTGAACAGATCCTCTGTGATCAGAGGATAAACAGCCGTGGGTTTGATTACAAAGCATGCTCTGTTTGAAACCATGTCACCTTCTCTCCCAAAATAGTTGAAGGGATGATCCAAATTTGGGCTAGACTGTATGGGCTGACATTTGAACTCCAAGGATAAGCCTACATCAGGTACCAGGTACTTTTCTCTGTTAGCAGCTTGCTGTTTCCTAGGAGCAAATTTTCCCTTCAGTGGGAGCCCTTTTGTTCCTCTCTAGCTACTCAAATGGACTTTGAAATTTGTCCAATTGATTCTTGCTTTGAGGGAGTCCCAGCTGATGTGGTTGGCTTCATTTTTAGCCTTCTCAGGAGTAGGAGATCTGCCAAAACCATATGTAGGAGAGGAGACAGCTACAAAAAGTTCTTACCAGCCATATGAATTCAAGAAATCCTAAAGGCTGCTCTAAACTTGACAGCAGATCCCTCAGATTCCCGTACCTGGGGATCAAACTATCACAAAGGGACCAACAGCTGCGTTGCCTCTAATCCTCAGTATTTCCAGCTGGAAATCAAACTGGAACCTGGTCTCAAAGCTTCAATGTACTTTAATTGTATTAAATACAATACTTATTAATTCAAGAACAGAACATTTAAAGTGAGACCTCTGATACGTTTGTAGTAGCCTTTTCTGCTACAGCCTGTAATAGGTAACAAAACACAGCAACGTGCACACTGTGACAGTATTCATCTAACCATACACAAAAATATATATTGTAAAATAAAATATGTTGATTAGTTTCCTATTCAGATTTTTCTATTCATCATGCAGTCGTTACTTTTGGACCATCAAGATATTATAATATATTAATCTTAACTACTGCAGGTGCTTTGATAAAATTACAGATGAGTAGTGCACCAATGATAGAGGAAATACAGACAAAACCCAGAAGGAACAAAAAGGCAATAGACATCAGTATTTCACTTCTTTGCCTGACATCTACATGTGCAAAAATGTGTTCTTTGATGTTATGTCCATAAATGGTAAAAATCAAAGTTAATACAGAGAGTAATGATAGATTATCTTTTTATGTCCCCTTTGGATCTTAGAAAAATAAAGACAATAAATGTGAGAACTCAGCTATGACAGCAAATCATGTCAGCAGCTTTGAACCTGAGACTGAGACTGCACCCCACAATAGTATTCTCAAGGTAAGGGGCAAGCAAAAAAAAATAATTAAAAAAAATCATTACAACTTAGTAAGTAAATGTGCAAAAAAATCCAAAAGAATTGCCTTTACCAAATCACATCCAGCACATACACTGCAATCAAAACGCACTCAAAAGCTCTGTCTCTCCTGAAAGGACTGTCTTAACAGAAAAAGCATAATTAACATTGATGTCACACTCCTGCAAGTCATCAGTTACTGTATAACATATAAATACCCTTGTATAAAATATTATTATATTCCTAGACAAATGCTCAGTCCTCTCTAGTGGTCTCTACGTTAGTGCATCTCTTTATCCTGCCTACCTAACTACCTAATTCTTTCCTTCGGATTTAAACAAGCCAAAAACTCACCTTATGCTACTGCAGAAGCAATTTTTATTTTTGAAGGTTAATCCACTCAGCAGGATTTAGGGATGGCACTTTTGCTTGGTCGTAGGCATGTTGGCTCAGGCCAGACAGCTGTTTGGACATTCTCCACTGGGAATCTTGCCCTCAACACCCACAGTTGATGCACATACATGGTCTACTGGCTGCCTACTTCCATGCCCATCTGTTCAGATGGCATGGTGCCCACTCACAAGTTCGCTGGATCCTTGCCCTTAGTGTGTAGATGCCAGGCAATGATGGGCTTAGATGGGCAGCCTGCAAAATACTGAAAGTGATCATTTTTTTCCTGTAGGAAGTCCTTCCTCTGCGATAGCACTGAAGCATGGACACCACATGCTACCCTACACTTAATAACACCTGTGGACATATGTGTGCCAGAAACACAAAGGGAAGGGGGGAATGTACCAGGGGGGGAAAAATACAAAATGGAACGATACAAAAAGATAGCGAAGATTCTCATGTAAGAATATGCTCTACATTGTCAATGGCGATGAAGGGATAACTGGAATAACTTGGAACAAACTGGCTCAAGCATCAGAGCACCGTAGCTGTGGCCACACAAGCCAGAGCACAGCCTACTATAGCGTGCTTCTGGTACCCAACTTAAAACTACCTTGGGCACTGCATATCACCCGGTGGCCATAGGGTATAAAAATCGAAGGCAGATTATACCGAAACCAGTGTGAACCAAATCCAGACTCGTTTACAATTATTTACCTTCAATATGTATTCCATATATACCGCACTGCAGAAAATGTTCCATGGCAAACAATGGCACCAGTAAAGGTAGATAGTAAAAAAAAAAAAAAGGTCATTTAACAAAGATTAATTTTAATTTGTGTCATTGCCCTTGGAAATAATAATAACTGAGAAAACCCTACTTGGTGACAGGGGATTTATTTTTATTATAAAAAATTAGTAGAAAATAGAAGCATATTTTTTTTTTTAGTCCAAAAGCCAATCTTACTGCAGATATTTTAGGACAAAGCAGCAACATTAAAATTAAGATATAATTTTCTTCCCAAATATCATTTGATTAACAGCAAATCAACACAAAATTTTATTATTTTAATACGCTGCTTAAAAAATAATATTTTGTTAACTGTTCCAAAAGAATGTATTTCGTTAAAATTTTAATTGAAATTATTTCAATAACTTTGTATGTGGATGTAAATCCCATGGTATTTTTACAGGCCATTCGTAGTTCTTTAGCTGTCCTTCATACACTGTATGGGAGTTGTTAGAAGTGTTACATACTATAGTTTCTGCCCTTTGATTAGCTAACTGAAACTTTTAAAAGAAGAAGGAAGAGAAAAATCAAAGCAATCGCTGCACCAGAGAATATTTCCAACGGAGTCTTCCAGGACTCCTCCTTCCTGCCAACACTCTGGCGAACAAACTATCACACTTACAAACACTCATGGAAAATTAATAAAACGAGATGCAAATACCCACGAAACATATTCACAAAATTATACTAACAAGTGTTTTTCCCTTCTTGCTTCCCCTTCCCCTTGCTGAGCACACCCTACTACTGCTCTAACCATTATGGATGCTTGCTAGCAGGCTAAAAAGAGATATAAAAGCTCCAGCATGGCTGGATCTGCAGCCTGGCTTGGGGCTCTCATCTAGTCAGCAGTGGAAGCCTGTGCTGGAAGGCACATTTAAGCTGTGTCTAACTTAGTGTTTACTCTGGGGTGACTGGATTTGAGTGTGCTGTCCCTACCCTAGAGAATTGTTTGCTGCACGGAGACATCAGTCTTGTCTTTGAGCATGCTCCGCCGAATCAGTCATGTGTGACTACTTGATCTGTTTTGGTCTGGACATATTGTCAAATTGTCGTGTCCAAGTTTCACAGGAGCAGTGCCGAAAAAGTCCTGGCTCCAGAATGAAATTAGATTTATAAGGAACACAAGCCAAAAAAAGTCGCTATGAACATCAAAAATCAAAGAAACTGAATAGAAACTATTTTGCCCTGACTTCAAAGTTTTGTTCAGCTTCTTTAATCTGAAGGGGAAAAAACCTGCAAACACTACCTCTCCTTTCTAACTTTTAGGTTGTGATTCCAGGCAAGGCAGAGCTAAAACATTGGCTTTTACAATAGAAAGTCCTTTGGTTTTGTCAGTACAGGAATTTTCACAAAGTACATTTTTAATGTAATTGAAAGGAATATCTTCTAACACAGGTCACAGCTGATAACCCCACAGCTAAATCTTATTAAAAACTATTCAGAGACCAAAATGAGAGACTGTAATACAGAACCACTTGGATACCTGTCAGATTGATAATATCTAGATGGCCATCTAACTTGCCACCTGCTCTCCCTTCCCTTTGCACTAATAACCTAAGCTATCCTATGAATGTGTTGGGTTTTTTTTTTTTTCCCAGCACTGTTGGCTCATATTAGTCTCTCATATCATCACAACTTGTAATTTGTTTTTTTTTTAAAAAAAAAAATATCAGTATTTATTAGCATTGTTCAGAGGACCAAAGTACACATGCAACAGAAGAATGAAGCAAAGTTTGCAAACCAGTTTTCCCAGGTGCCATTATAAACACTAACAATGAAAGAACCAGAGTAATCAAGATCATAACTAATCTACTTCAAGTGGCCTTTTAAGTAAACGGCTGCTTTTGCAAAGGTCAATTAGCAGGATGACTCCTCCTTATTCTATTTCACATGATGATATTCAGCTAGGAAAATGAAAATATTTAAAAGCTTAACTTTTTTTCACTCTTCCTTTGAGATTTCTCAGATTTATATTTAATCACAGCCTTGCAGCAAACCAGGTAGGACAGCAGTGATTGCTAATACTGTTACCTAGCTCAGGGATTCTCCACTTGCAATTTGCCTTCACCTCATGCAAAATTAATATCCTAGAACTTTTACCAAACTGCTGACACAGTAAAAGTACTACAATATAAAAGTTAGGTTTTGTTTGGAGGTGGGGTTTGTTTTTTTTTTTTTAATACCAAAATCAGCTCTTCAAATGTGTATTGGGTTTCAGCATTCGTGATTTCATTCTTTGTCACATAGATTAAAAAAAAAATAATAAAAAGAGTCAACCATTTGTCTTGGCGAAGAACTACAACTGCAAAATTTTATTGTCCATAACACTTAAGTACTATTTCATTATTTGCCCTTTATAGACAAAGAAACATTTGAAATAATACTTTCCAATAAAGACACTCCCTTCTGTGCTCATTCCACAGATCGGGCTGCGCACTGAAGAGAACACGCAGGAGAAGGCAGTGCACGTTTCTGACCCAAGCACACCGAATCTCCTGGCTTTACTCCTGTGGCATTACACAGACAGCAAACCACATAACGCTAAAGCAGCAGATAAAGAAAAGAAGAAATGGAATTATCCTGTTTGAAACTTCTGAAGCATCTAGACAGACTGGAAATTGCCCTTGATTTGATTTTCCTCATTCTGTTCTGCTACAGAAGTCACCCACCTTACATATCATAGAAAGCCCTCAACAAAAGAAAACAAGAATCATCCGCTGCCATCCAAAATGTGGGCAGTGTATAAAGACAGTATCTACTCCAGGTATACTGCCAGAGAAGTCATTTACTTCATATTTTTATATATATATATACACACACACACACATATGTATAAAATCATTAAAAAAAACAAAACAAAACCCCAAATAGCACATCAAGAAAACAAACAAGCCAAATGTGATTAGAAGCTTTGGTGGTACACGAAAAAAGAACTTTGACTGTATATTTCAGTGCATGTATACCATGCCGTACATACATATATATACCCCACTGTCAGCAAAGTCAAACACATATCATGTAATGGAGGGGAAAAAGGCTTTATCACTTGTGTGCTGTGTTTCTTCCTTTTTCATGCCCAGCCCAATGAAGGCTTTTAAATAGCACCTGCCACTGCATCTCTTTGCTTCTCTACCCCTTGACATGGATGAGGAATCAAGATGGCACTGTTTATAGAAATGTTTATATAAATAATTTATCCAAACTAAGCTGGACTTAGCCTAGGAAATTTCTGTTTGATATCTCCCTGGAAGGGATCCATTTCTTATTCGAAGGCATGAAAAAATGATGAATTTACCAATTCTCTTGGTAGTTTCCCACTAGTCTTTGCAAAATGTACTGTAACTCTCATTATATTTTGGGGGGCTTCCAACTTTCAGACATTTCATCTTGTATCGCCTTCTTCTGCTACATTAAAGAACTGTTTGGTACCCAGTGGTGTCCCTTAATGTCAGTAAGTAGGAAATCAATTGCCTTCCAATTTCTTTCAGATAATTTAAACATGTTGAGGTCTGTAGGTCCTTCATCGGCAAGACAAGTCTCCTAAGATCCCTTTCTTTTTTCCCCTCTTCCTTGAAAAATATTCAATATTTCAATATCACTTTTCATTTTAGTTTCCTTTTCATTAGTGGCACTGAGACATGAACATTTACCATCTCCCTTCTCCATTATTGCTCACAAGGGTCAGCTCAAATATTTTGACACCAAAGCACCCATAGAAGCTTTGTTTTGCAGTAAAATCTCAGAATATAGTTCCTAGTTCTAGGAACAGCATGGCCTGTGTTTCCCATATATACATATATTTGGATAAATTAAAATGCACTTTCAGCCATTAAGCAAGCTGGATCACTCTCTACAAATGCCGTTACCCAGACCTATTTGCCAGTCCATCAATCTCTGCTTTATTTTAAAACATTATTTGAACTGTTCTATTTACTTCCATATCATGGATAAGAGTGATTAGTGTCAAGCTTAGTACTAGTCCCTGGAGAACAACTCTAAAAATTCACCCAGTCGATGATGATTTCACAGGGACTCCTTCCTGAAACGTGTAAATTAATCAGTTCTTAATCCATTTAACATGTGCTTCACTGATACAGCACATAGCTAATATTTAATCAGAATGTCACGTACTATTAAGTCAAGTGACTTACAAACTTTCACTACACTTCACAAATATGGCTGCCTTTTTCAACCAGAGGTGCATAAAAAAAGCCATTTTGTTGTGATTCTTTAAATTTGTTTTTTATTCAGTTATGAAGTTTGACGTCAATGATCCTCCTAACTTTATTTTTTAATTAATAAAACCCTGCAACAAATTTTTCATTAGTAGACCCAATACTCTGTTAGGTTAATCTGACAATAAGTTTTTCTGAGTCATGCCATTTTTCCTTTTTGAGTATTGGCATAATGATTGCCCTTTCTCAAACTTTTGTAATTTCCATGACAGCCCAATATTTATTTATTATTGAAATCAACAGGTACAGAACACCTCAGAAAACTCTTTAAGGCTCTAGCATGACATTTATTTAAATTTCCTAATATCTTGACAAGCGTTGCTATTTTTTTCTAAAATTAGCATCACTAGTAGATGCCATTCAACCTGGTTTTTGTCATTAATAGGATGGAAAGTTCATCACCAGTTTCTAGTATGCAAATTATGCATGGTTTAAAAAAAAAAAAAAAAACCAAAACCAAACAAGACAAACACCAAAAATCCACACCCCCCCAAATATTTATTGACTGTTCTTCATTTTTCCTGCATCACTATTGACAGCTGCATCATCTTAACAGTGTACCTGTCAGAGCACAGCACTAAGCTTTTAAAATTAGAGATAAAACAAGACTCTTGAAATTCTTCCTGTGCACAGACTTCAGAACTTAAAGAATTTGGAAAAGTCCAGGACACAGTAAAAGCGTTGCTTGGGTCCAGCATTGCAGTGCTTGCAGGATTCTCCTCAGCGATACAATATTTGGGGTGAAGTTTATTACAGGGAAGATTTTGTACACTATTTAGCATCTAGCTGCTTTACACTGTGTAAAGGGCCTCTCTATAACGGGTACCATTAAAAAAAAAACAGTCAATTATTCAATACATCTCAGTTTGTCACTACCTAGAGTCAGTTACTATAGATATATAAAATGGTGGATGCACAGCACGTTGTCTTGTAGATTCCAGTAGGTTTGGTCTTTCTAGAATTTCCACAAGCTAAAATAATGAAGTTAATTTTGTAGTGCACTGCATTTTATACAATCAACTCTTTACCTGTAAGGAAAGTCGCCAGATCAAAGATGAGATAATTTGTCTCATTTATACAGGTGCACATACAATTAGAAAGGCAGAGGTAAGCTGGCATACTGCGTCATACTGATTTTTAAAATATCTGTTTATATCTTCTTGCAGGTTGAAGCATGTGTGTGTGTTAAACTGGAACACAATGGAAGATAAATTTGCTTAAATTATAATTCTTTTCAGCAATTTATTACACATTGCCATAGAAACTGATTTGCAAACTATTTTCTGTGTGGCTCTAGAAGTATCAAAATTTAAACAATGCTCTGAATAAACATCTTAAAACATTCTAATGCCGGTATACAAAGGACTGTTCTCTTCCCAGCTCAAATAGCCAAAATGCTGTTAAATGAAGACTGACCTAAAAAAAAAAATAATCCTATTCCAGATTTGAAGATCATCAGATCCATTACACAAAACCCACCCAGGCACAGATATAGCAGTTGTTGTAAATGTTCAGAAAAATTAGCATAAAGGCACGTGTACGTCTAATAGGTGCTTAAGTATAACCAGTGGGAAGTGGAAATGGCTGTTTGCATATGGCTGCTGTGAGAATTCATCCATTTGCGGTGCAAATGCACATAAAAGCGTGTGATAGTGAATTTTTAACCTAAACTTTATTATTTAATAATTACTGGAAGATTAAAAGGTAGTCAGATGGCGTAGATGGGCTTTTCTTTTCTTAAAATTGCTTGCATATGCTCTGTAAGTGATATTTTTCTGAGCCTAACACCCTCTGTTTTGTAGGTCATATGGATATCTACAGACTGTGCAGATACTGAAGGCGCTTGTCCTTTAGCCTTCTGCCTCACCACATGATTGAGCATCCATATACCTTACAACCATACACCCTGTCGAGTGTTATTCTCTTACATATCACAATTTACCTCGCTTTCTCCACTCAAACATGCAACCAAGCTGAGCAACAAGCTGCTTCAGCTGCCATGTCATTTCAGTTTTTACACATCTTCTCTTTTTATGTGTGCTTTACATCTCCGTGATGTCTCATCTCCCCGTTCCACTGCCATAGGCTACAAGTCAGGAACAAAGCTCAGGCTCAATGTCAAACAGAGTGAAAATGGGAAAATATCATAGAAGAGAAAATTAATGGACACAAACACAGCTCTAAAACTTCCATGCTTGTGGGCTTTGCAACTTTCCCTCGTTTCTCGGCAAAATCTGAAGTAGAAGAGAGTAATAGTATTTCTGTAGAAAGTGCCTCAAAATACTATTTAGCTAAGGAAAATACAAGTCCAAAAATTCAAGGTGGAAGACTTATGCTCGCATATTAAGAAAGAAATAATCCTGTGACGTGTGCAATCCACCCCCTCTCATCCAAAGGATTAACTTTTTTCCACTCTCCATCATTTTCCTACTTTCCCCCTTTCCTTGCCTGACCACTGTGGAGTTTACAATTCCAAAAATGCCTCAGCAATTGATAGTCCTGGGTCTAAGGCCCAGAAATGGACCCCAATGCTGAAATCACAGCATCTCTCTCTGGACCAAGACCTTTCAGTTAAAACTGGGAAATTTCAAGGTGAAACACAAGTGGAACCTCTCTTGCGTCAACAGATTTGCTAGTTATGTCTTTAGAACAAAAATGTTACTTTTCATCTTTCCTTACTGTTTGGGGTTTTTTTTTGTAATGAACATTTTTGTTTTTCTAAGGAAACGACAATGTTTGCATTCTACATTTGGGGGGGGGGGGGGGGGGAAATTAAAAAAAACCCAACCCCCCAATACTTTATAAATATACATGTTTCCATTGTATGAAGCCATGGTCTTAGATGTCATTAGCCATTCAGTTACTAGGAAATCTAATTTGTGTCCCAATGATTTTTAAAAAACAGGGATTGTACATTTCTGTAAAAATGTAGAGGTCCCAGAGCACACTAAAAACAAATTATCTTCTTTTCCTTACACATTATTCTCACACACAGAATTACCTTGTTCTAGAAAACATAACCTTGTTCAGAACCCCGTCTCTGTCATCCCCAGATGAGTTTATTTAAAATAATTAAAAAACCACCAAAACACTAACATTCTTCCTCTTTTTTAGATCCCCAAAATCAAACACAAGAATAAATATGACAAGTATTAACTTGGGTATTTTGTTTGGATCCAGATACTTGATTTATCAGCGAAATTATTTATTCAGGAGGCAGCACCATACTTTGAGACCCTGTTTCTTATTTTGTGTAAACCTTAGCTGAACATGTTCTATGTAAGCCTAACAAACCCTTTCACTTTGAAATTTCAGTACTTCATCTTTTCATTATCTGAAGCATATAATTTATATTTTTGAACTAACATGCTACAACTGAGCTTAATGCAAATTATATATATATATCTCTTAACATCTTTCAGATGAGCAAACCAGAGTTGAAAAATAACATGCCTCTTTTTAGGGGGTGTGTGCATTCACGATGCATTTTCAGTCTGTTTATTAAGTAATCATATCTGGGTACAAGTGTCAACACAATTTACGTTTTGAATAATGTGAAGCAGATAACCTCAATTAACAAGTAATTAGAGTCATTTTCCTATTAAGCAGTTTCCCTAATTGTTTTTGAAACCTGGAACTAAAATTGTAATAAATAATAAGCGGCCAAAACATGTCCGTGCATTAGCTTAATCCAGGCTCTTCCACTGGAGGCTGGGAAAAACGCAGCAGAAATAAGGACTGAGGACTCACATGATATTGCGAAATGAGGGAAATGTTTTGTAGCTGTGGACCTGTGCACAGTCTATTCCTTTCTGTTGTTTTGTGGTGGGTTTGCGGGAATTTTTTTCTCAACATTATTCTCTTTCCTCTCCCTTTCCACCCCCATGATTTCTTATATGAACATCTAACGTCTGGAGTATTTGATTTAATCGTTACTGTGGACTGACTAGAGCTTATCGGGGAAAAGCCACCCCACAGTGAATATCTAGGGTATCACCTCTGTTGAACTACAGTTTATAGTAGTGCAAAATCATTGGATACCTTACATGCTACCTTGCCAGCATAGCATGCCTCTGTTTATGTAAAAGAATAAATATGACCTGATTTTCCCAAGTAAAACGATTTGTGGGTTTGCTGCTGGAAAAAAAAAAACCAAAACAAAAAACCCACAAAAATCCCTCCCTTTTCATATCAGTCTTTAAACAGATATATATCATTTATAAAGTACAACAAACAAGCTCAGAGAACATAAAAATTTCATGTATTTCTGCACTTAGACTAGACGAGCTCATGGAAAACACCTATGCAGCACTCTGTCATAGACAAACTAGGGGGTGGGTGGAGATAATCTAGTTAAATAGAAAAAGAAATCCAGCAGCTGCTCCTCACCCTAAGCCAAAACAAACAAGCCAACTAAAAACTAACAGAAAATCCACCCAAAAGTCCCAGGAAAAAAGCCCAAGTGCAATGATGTTCCCTTCACCCAGAGCCTTGCAGGTATGTTTATCACAGCTGTGGCTGGGGAGCTGTACCGGTAGGATATACCATTTTCACCTGAAGGTAAGGAAAGCAAAAGACTCTTTATAGTCCAGGAGGGAACTAAAATACCTGTGACTGCTCCAAAAGGCTTTTAGTTGGTATACATCTAACCAGACTGCCCCCTCCACCCCACAAACTGACACTTTGCTCTTGCCTCTGTGCTGGCAGGACATTTTGCCAGCCTCAGTAGAATACAGAATTTATATTTTCTCCATTTTCAAAAAAAACCAAAAAAAAAAACCCCAAAAAACCCCACCAAACCAAAAAAAACCAAACCCAAAAAACCAAAACAAGCAAAAAAAAAAAATCAATAAGGTAATACATCAAAACCAGGGCTCTGAAAATAAGAAGTGAAAGTCCTAGGAAGATACACTGAGAAATTCCAGGAAAAACTCTGGCAGGTATGGTAGGACAAGAGCTGTTCAGAAGGACTACAAACATTTAAATAATATAACTTGCTGGAAATTAGGCTTCGTGAGAAATCCCATTGATTTCTTTTAAGTCATTTTATTAAAACGTCTATTAATGCTTGGCTTGCACTTTGTGGCTATGAGAGATGTTGGAATGAAGAGCTATCAAAGGTGGCTATCAAAGTTTTTTTTCTTCTTTCCATTTAACTTTTTCTAACTATTAAGCTGCTCATTTTGTGGAGACAATCATTAGTGACTTTAATGTGAAACAAAGCTTCTGGATAAGAGCTGCTAGCTGAAGATCAATATGAAAGATATCATTTCAGTTACAGCTTTAATAACTGTAACAATAGGGAGCCTGGCATTGCCGGCTTTATGCATTAATGTAATTTAGAATCTACCAGGTACAAATCTTATCAAACATTAGCAGTGGCTGCGTTGGGATTTTCTAGGTAAGGAAACTGTGATAAATGGAAAGTATTTTAAAGGTAAACTTTCATGTAATTAGGCTCATCTGCCATAAAGGCATTAAAGAATTTATGTTAAAAAAAAAAAAAAAAAGAAAAGAAAAATTTAAAAAACCCACAACAACCCGAAAGAGATTTGTGGAAAGCAATGGCAGTTTTTAAGGAACTGGTGGTGCATGAGCACATAACATGCTCAGAACATTCTAGGGTGCCTTTCTTGCTTAGATCATGGTAAAAACCATAAGACCCACAAGACTGAAAGATTAGGAATTCCAGTGAAATTTGGCACAGTTAAAGATTTTCTACAAACCACAGCCTGTCAAAGTCTGCACCTACCTGGAAGTGGGCTGCAGAGCTTCCAGCTAAACCCCAGGATGAATGAGGAGCTTTTTCCCAGGCTGCCAGCAAAGCACCAACCCTGCAGAGCAGGAGCACCACCCTTCCTCCAGCAGGGCCCTCAGCTCACACAGCTGCAGCAAATTCACCTGTCCCACCCCATCCCTCATGGCCCACCTGTGTCCACGTCACCTCACTGCTTGGTCTGGGCTTTAAACGATCACCAGCCCATCGCCCCAGCCTTTCCCAGGCTTTTGAGATTTGCATGGTGCTGTCAGCCTTATTCTCCTGCAACAGCTGATCTAGTCATGGTAATTCTTTTCTGAGCTCTTATATTTCTTGATTAAAATTAAATAAAATCACTCCTCAAAAAGAAAAAGAAAAAAAGAAAATCAGGTCTGAAAATGTTAAAACACAAATTTTGGATCTTCCCTGCATAGTCATTCTTAAAACCTGATGCAACCAATTGGCAGTTTTTTAAACAATTTGTTTAACTTGTGTCCAAATGTCTTCAGGTTTTAGTGCTTACAGGTGGCCATTTTAGATTTACACTTTAATTTTGAGAAAGATCTAAACTGGGAACACTGAATTTTCAGTTTATCATTTGCTGATAAAAAATGGAAAGCTCAAAGTTGAAGTAGCCAACTACTGAAAAGAGTTGGCACCTGGCACTTTAATTTTTAAACATTGTTTTTCTGTGTAATGAGGTTATAAAGTAAGAGTCTGACTTCAGGATCACAAGCAAGAAGAATGAGCTCTTAAGGATGACAGAACTGCTGATGTGATGCTCAGTTGGTCCAAACCCCAGGTTTGGTCCAAATAAACACACAAAAGTTTGGATGCTTGTCTGGGTTTTCTACCTGCCTTGGGGCTACAGATGTCATGAGAACAGATTCGCTCATCACAGCTGCAGTACTTCCAGTTCTGGCCACGGATGAGATATCCAGGAAACCAATCTTTCTTGTAGAGCTCTGGGGGGTGGAGGGAAGTAAGGGAAAATGGGACAGGGTATTTCACAATTTTTCATATTTGATTCCAAAACCGGGGGAAGATTCGGCAATTGGAAAGGACAAAACATTTTTTTATTTTTTATTTTTTTGCTTTATTTGTGTTTTGGCTGTACTCTTAAATGCAACTTTTTACTGTCACTCTCAGGCTGTGTGGCAGCTCAGTCCATAGTCATGAAAAGAAAGGCATAACTGTTTCTAAAGTTTAGACATATTCAGTACTGTCCTAAAATAACAAACAAAAATTAGTAGTATTGGTCTCTGAAATACAGAGAAAAAAAATATTTTTTTCCCCCCCACAGGCTGTATACTGAAAAATGAAGGTCCTTCTTTCTCTCGGGTTGTAGGACCTTGGATGCTTTGAAGGGGCAGGTTTCAGTCCTTGCTGTGGCTGTGTGTGCATGCATGCACACCCCTAAACACAAAATCAGAGATGATCAAGACCTATTTCCATTAAGGCTATGAACCTCACCAAACAAGAAATCAAACAGAAAATAGAATATTACCATGTTAACGTGATTGGATCAGATCTTGAAGAAAAAAAAAAAAAAAGAAAAGAAAAAAAAAAAAGGCTGACTTCAAAGGGAATTTGATCTGATTTAGGGCAGGAGAATGCTGCTGTCAACTATTTGTCTAAGAATAGGCACATTGCCTAACAAGGACACTCCACTGTCTGTTTTAAAACCTCATCTCATTGCATTAAACAACATTTAGTAAGCATGTCTGTATATTGTGCAATAGCACATGTATTTAGGGCATGGGCAAAATAATTTGATCTCCATTTCATTGCATCGGTAGTGTAATTATTTCACTGCAGTAATAAAACAACAAAAAAAAATCACCCTGGTTCTTTACCTCTCCTGTCATGTTGCATCGGGTCACTTTGTGTCACATGATGTGATATAATGTAACTCAATGCAAGGAGACACATGTCCCTTCTCATTGGAAATGTAAAGAAATGGAGCTTACTTTTCCCCTGTGGGAAACTGTGCAGGTCAGGTGCCCAAGACTAGCTATGGGAAGTTTGATATCATCTCAGTTTCAGTACCTACATATTTCAAATCTTACGGCATTTTGAAAGGAAACATGTTAGATGCCATAATTTAGCCATAATACAGTACTTAATAGAGTAAGAGGAATATAATTCCACAGCTTATGTTCCTTGTCACAGTGTGCACTGACACATATTGCCAAAGAGACTCTTTTAAACAATACTTTTAAGCACAGTTTTTCAAATATACACTATAAAACATGAAAGCTCTCGGAGAAACCTAATGCTGCTAAAAGCACGTGGGTACAGAATCAAGGGAACAGAACTGATTAATGATGAAGCCAAAACAAGACTTTTTTTCTAAGAAAAATAGTGAAAGAGTTAAGTACAGAGTATATAGATAAGAAAGACGTACAGGACCTGGGGCCAAGTTGCCCTCTCAGTTACACTAGCATAATTGTGGAATAATCATATTTCAATTAATGGAGTTAATATGATGAGAATAGAATCACCTATGTAATGAGCATGATTGAAACGTAACAGTCGACCCAGCTCTGAGGCAGACTGTAATGTGTGCAGAGGAACGTGCATCATCCTCAGTCCCATTTCACAGGTAGAGAATCAGAAGAAATGACTAAAAATCTCTTGGCAGGCTGATGTCCAAGCTGGGAACAGGGAAACACAACCAATTCCAGTCCAGCTTCTTCTCCGCTCGGTTGCAATACATATACAACAGAAGGCTATCACAGAGGCCAAGTGAAATATTACATACACAAAATATTATCTTTCTGACACCATGGCATGTTGCTATCCCTTCCCTGAAGCAGAGGTGTAGCTTTATAGTGTGTTGGGACATTTCGCATCGGGGTAGTAACATCGGTGTCATTAACATGACTATATATTTCAGTGCCACCCTTTACAGGAGAAAATAGAAAACTTAGAAGGCTGAGAAGCACATTTAGAACAGAGGCAGGAAATAAATTTCTCCTGCTGGCTAAAAACACAAGGAAATGTGGAATGGACTATGAAATAATGATGATACAAAAGCACCGCGATCATTGGAAAACGAATTATATGTTAAATTACAGAAAATAATACTGTTGGGGGGTTCTGGCTAGTTAAAACCTCACGTGCAGGTTTTTGTACTCTGCGCAGCCGCCTTAGCAGGACAGCCCTAAGGCTATGTTTTGCAGAGTTTTGGAACAAACAAATTTCAAAGTACAAACGCTTGGTCCAACCCCATGATTGTCCTTTAGCTTTGAACAAGCTAAGATAATGCAGAGAAGTGTTTGGAGTTTTTACAGTTCACCTCATTTACATCAAACTCATCATTTTTTTTGCATTTTTGCTAGAAAGAACGAGGGGGAGGGGGTGTGTGTTACTTTTTCCTTCTAAACTCTTGGTTACACAGCCCCAGTCACCAGTTACCACTGAGAAATGGTAACCTCAGTCTGCACCTGTACTCTGCTCTTAAAGAAGACATCGCATCTTATGTGAGGTGGCCAAAAATTGATATTAGCATAAATCTCCACTGTTATTCTATGGATTACAGTAAAACCAATAATTTCAGAAGACACTCGTATTTAGCCCTTGTATTTCCCTGTGTTTTCTGAAGAACTGCTAACCCTACCCTCAAAGATATTTTTTGAGTGTTTCTTTATCTGCTTTACAGTTTGGAAAGCCATGGTTTACTCCTCTAAATGTCTTGAAGAAAAAAAGGAATTAATGGCTGGAAAAAATGGAATAATATTTTGCTTTTCCAAAGATACTTAACAGGGTAAATGAACAGTAGGTAGCATTAGATTGAAGGGAAGAGTGCTTAAACCTGCCTGCGCCACAGCATCTGGTATTCCCTTGAGGGAAAGGATCAGGTTTTAAGGGAACCATCAACTGGTTAGGCAGAAGAGTGGGGTCTGGGCTGGACTTCCCCATCGTCGCCTTTCCAGAAGGCACCCATGCCTTGGTGCCACTCAACGAAGGTGGGAACTTTGGCCAGACATCTTAAAGAGTGAGTACAAGGTTCCCAGTCCTGCCCCCAGCTCTCACATCAAGCGGTGATACCCCAAAGCACCAGATCTTTGAGAAGAGCCATCACTGGTATCTCGTATCTCCACAGCTACTGCCAGCATCAGAGACAAAAAGGGCTGGTAAGAGGCAAGCACAGATGAAAATATGAAACAAAAGAAGTGAAGCATGTTTTTTTAGATGGCATATTAAATAATACGTTCACAACCAAGTTTTCTTTTTTTTTTCCCCCTTAGAGATACACGGTGCAACAGAGAGAAATGTCACATCTGAAGAAAAATGAAACACCTTTAATTTTTTCACCCTTTTTTAGTTTGTCCTATTGGCTTAAAAATATTTTTCAAGTATTTACACCATGCTTTCTATGAAATTCAAAGGGATTTGCAGGCTTTGAAGAATGTATTGATCTTGTCAAACACCCCCCAAATTGTAGACAACTCTATTAATGATAATACAAATGTTTCATTCTTTCACTAGATGCCAGGAAAACAATGGGGAGCTATCCACAGACAGGATGCAAAACTTCCTGGCAATGCATTCAGTTTGGAAGGTATTTCTATATTAAGCAGTGCTTCAAATAATTCTATTGAAAATAGATGGATGATGAGGAACGTCAATGTTTTGGAGCTTCTAGCTAGCATCGCCCCAGTTTTTAAAGGGGGGAAAAGAACAAAATTAAAAAAAAAAATAGAAAAGGGAGGAAAAAGAAAGGAAAAAGTGGGGGGGGGGGGAGAAAAACAACAAAAAAAAAAAAAGGCAAGGCACTTGGCGTGGGGTTGCGCTGCTGTAGCATCAGCTGCCTCACCTGTGATCTCTAGTGCTGCTCTGCCCCCTTGTGCTGCCGCAGCTGCAGCGCAGCCCCCGCGCCTTTGTGCGGGCACCGCGCGCTGCAGATCGCCCTGTCACTTCGCACTTCTCCGGCAAGTTCAAGGTCAGTGCCTAGCTATTTTCAGCTCATCTCTTCTTGATCCATGCAGAGAAATGACAAGGTAACGTGATTTGGGGTCAGCTGTATTACAGGAACCGTTACATAAACGGAGAAAGTGGAAATCAATCCTGGCTGACAGTGTCTCCGGGATAATCGGCGCTCACTCCATGCCGCTGTCAGCTCCCCTGCATCACGCACCATGTTACTCCTGTCAGATCCCTTTAACAGAACCAGATTCTCACTTTTGGCAAAGTAAATAAGTATTGCGCTCGGCCTCGCGTTTAAGTCATTGTTTAGAGAACTCGAACACTTGGGACCCGCCGAGAGTCCCCGTTTGCAGGAGGCAAGGCACCCTAGCTGCCACAGCCGTGACCGCCCACCAAGGGCGATGGCGAAGGTCTTGTGAAAAACCCCGTTCTTCAGATTTTGTGCTTGGCTTCTTCCTGCAGACGACTGTCCTCTGATTCCCCGTCCCTGAGCAGACCCCGGCCCCCCGAAGTGCCCACCTGACCCACCGCCACCCTCACCCCCACCACGTCAGGGCTCTTTCCTCTAACGTTTCAGGACACCTTCCTCAATTTGTTTGATTATGATTACTTTCCCTGAACCGTTTCCTCCCCTAACTAGACATCTTCCCTAACGCGGAATTATGAACATATCATTTCACAAGATGTGCCGCGTTAGCCGCGTCTCGATGACAGCACATGGTGTGTCAGTTTGGGGAGAGAGCAGCGATTCCATCCCACCCACCTTGTGCTCCCATGGAACTGCCAAGCCCGCAGTGCTCTGCCGAAGAACCATTTACCATAATATTAGTTGTCAGTAAATTCAAAGACGGAACTCCTAAAGCTATAAAATGGATTAGAAGCAATTTAAAAAAGAATTAACAAACTAGAGTAAGAGTATACTGTCAACAAACAAATGCTTCATCATAGCACTGTAATTTGGAATTTTAATTACCCCTCTGCTTCTGTAACAAAACAATGTCTGAACTGGCAGCCATTTGAATCTCTCACAGGTCATTGAGCATTCTAGTTAATTACTCTATGAATAGCCTGTTTTTCTCCCCTCTGGAAACACGTTTCTAATGGCAGTCAAGGTCTGACAAATGTGTCATCTACATAATTAGCTAGGAAGCAACACAAAACATTAAACATGCTTTGTGCCGACAACTATCAAAACATTTCATTTGTTGTCAATTATTCATTACTTCGTAGGTTCTGAAGGGGTTGTTATTATGAAAATAAGTCCAGATGCTAACAAGGTTAGAGTTTTTTATTCAAATTAGTAATAGGAGGACTAACTTTAAAAAATGTATCCCGTGTACATTAATGGCAGCACTCAATCAGTACTAAATTATAAACGAATTTAGTCAAGTTCAAGTTAAAATCACGGTGGCAGAGCACATGCACTAATTTGTAGAGTTGCATCTCTCTTTGAAGTTTTAGGATCTAAGCTGAAGTAGCAAACTTTCAGAACCTTTGGCAAGACTAATTTGTGCTCGGTAAATAGAGTAAAGATTTTCACAGCATGAGATAATGTAAGATTGAGAAAAAAAAAACACAAAAAAAAACCTGGAGGTTTTTGAACCTTTCTTCTACCCTTCTGTCACACTGAGTAAAAGTCAAAATCAGCAATTCCGACTCGTATAATATCTCGTCTGAACTTCAGTTCGGTTTAACAAGGAAGTCAAACCAGTTACATTCACCACTCCCTTAATAGAGCTGAAATGAATTTATCCTCGCTTTTAAGAAGAAATAGGTGCCGGTTATTTCTTTTTTCTATGATCTCATTATGAAGCTGCCTATCAAGCTACGTAGCTGAAATGGTACAGTGAAAATGTTTGGAGGAGGAATAAATGGGGAGTGTAGCAATAAAATTAACTTCTTCCTTTTTAGCCAAGATTATTTCAGTTGAAGTGCTATAATGCAAATATATGATAAAAAATACCTTCTCACAGGGCATATAGAAGAAAAAAAAAGGGGGGGGGGGGGAATCAGAAAAACAAAAGGCTTGTTCTCAGCCTGAAAATATGCCTGCACACAAAATGTTGGTCCTGAAAAAGTGTTGTCAGGCAATTTGCATTGCTTACCGAAGGTAAAGTGAACCCTAAACTATTCTAATGCCTTAGTAGTCTACTTTCAGTCTCTAAGTTAAAGGACTTTATGCTATGTAGAACGCAGGTGAGCAGGTAGCGGCACACCTGGGAGCAGTGCCCCGTACACCCTGACCCCGCTGCCAGAGCTCCCCAGGTCAGGAGCAAGGGGGGTTGGGGGCACGTACCAAAATGGATGAAAACCTCAAGTCAAGGGTCGAATGAGTCAATCTGCAAGCATGACACACACCAGAGAGCAGATCTGAGTTTTGAAAGCACAAAACCGGTTTGAATACAGTAAGGGGGCATATGACACACTTCACTTCTCATTTCCTGTGCCAGAAAGGAGAACGGCTGATGTTACTCAACAGATTTTTTGCCTTTTTTTTTTTTTTTTTTTTTTGGGGGGGGGGGGGGAAAGGGCATGATATTCATGTTCAAGAAGTAAAACTGGACTGTTTATGGACTCACTGCTTTCATACCTACCCTGAAGTATCTGGGGTGAACAAGGTACAAGCTTGCATTTATTAACAATTATCACACTTGTCATGGGAAGCTCACATTTTCCTACATCTGTTCCAGTGCTATTATATGGTTTGTGTAACACCTTAAAGGGAACGCAGCTACATCCTTACAGTGATAAATGTAAGGGCATCTATAATGTAGTAGTGTGCAATGATTACATTTGCAGAGAATAAAGCCAGGGCAGTCACTATCAGAACACAATAAAGAGAGTATATTTCCCCTTCCACTTCAAGGGTACCCAACTATGACAGGAGAAGGTTCTCTGCTTTTAGAAATATTTTGTCGAGACTTTTTTTTTCCTCCAGGAAAAAAAATAAACTGGGGAAAAAAGAAGGAACCCTTAAAAACTTTCCCTAAATAAACTATACTATAAAAGAAGCTCTGATGATCTCTCAGAGATTGAAATAATCCATTTTCAGCTAAAAGTACCCATAGCAATGAAACTGAAAATACTCTAAAAGAGGGCTGGAGACTGTCTGTAATTAACATTAAACAGATAACATATTTACGAGGAAGTCAAAATATTTTGGAAGCCGATAATCCTGTAAGCCTTAACATGGTATAAAAACAACAAATAAATGCAAAGTGTTACTGTTACACATGCCTGCCTGATCAATGGTTTTCACATATTGATCTATAAATGGAGTTGACAGTCTGTGTTGGCTGCACATTTTCCAAGCAGCTCTATTTTTGTACAAAACCAATACGGGCAATTACCTTTGTTTGAGATGCCAAGTCTTATCAATTCAATGTGATTTAGTGTCATTTTAATTAAATATCAGGATCTACTTCAGGACAATCTATACAAACAAAGCCTCAAACTTGACTATAAGCTTGATTTGAAGTAAACATGTACAAGCCCTGCAATTTCAAAATATGGCTCAAAAACTCTGCTAAACAGAAGGCTTATATTTTTAGCAATTTTATTTCTGTCTTTTTGGCTAGCCATAACTTTGGCAACTGTTCTATGATCACAGGAGTAAGAAACAAAAGAAGATTGCTTCCCGTTTCCCTGATAATGTATTAGAGAGATAAATAAACCCACCAGTTTGTGTAACCTAATCAGAAAAAGCTCTAATACATTAACATTTTGGAATGTCTAAATAGGTTCTATTTCTTAATATAGGCACCAATAAAAAAAGACATTTCATTGTTTGAAGTTGTTGTGAATGAAGCAAAATGCACTTCCATGGGGTTTAACAGATGAAAATAGCAAATATTCATTTACATTGCTAGTTCAGACACTAACATTAAGCACAGAAAGAGCCCTTGCTTACCACAGTCCATGTCCGGCTTCATGATTTGTGCTCTTTAAACTCTACATTAATATCAATTTCAACCTTTGCACAAAGCTCAAGCATTTCCATCAAAATAAATAACCTAAACCCCCAAGAATCTACATTGAGCTTTTGCATCAGTTAGCTTACGCATTCTGTGTTTGCATCATCACTCCTATAAAATGCACAAGTGCATGTGGCCCTGCTGATGTATGATGCAGACCCTTCTTTGTCACATTATAGAAAATAATCTGTCCACCTTTAAAAGTATAGCCCCAGGTGTGCTTACAAGCATCACAGCAAATGCTTCAGAATACAACAAATCCCTTAGAGAAAATTATGTATTTTCCTCTCTGTAAATCACCAGTCATCTTCCTAGTTTTGTGCCTGGATTTTGCCCTTTATTGTCCGGAGCGTTCATTTTTTTCCTCATACATTTTAGAAACACGTATTTCTATCAATTGTTTAAAATGTGCCAAATGCCCATTGCCTTAATCCACTGAAGTCAGTAGGTTTTGCATAAGTTGAGGAAAAAGGATTTGACCCATTTATTAATAGCACATAGAGTACAAGGCATATGCCGAATATGGGCTGCGAAAGAGTCATATGGAGTCCCTATTCAGCTATTTCTAATTTTTAGAGAGGAATCTCTCCAATGACCGGACAAAAATATTCAGTCTGTGTAAAATGGAAAATAAGCACAATCAGTGGATACCTTATAGATTACATCCATCATCTAAACAAAGGTAGAGTGTCGAAAACAGAAAATTTCCAACTAGAACGATCAGGATAAATCCTTTTTATCTTCTAACACAAAATAATTAGCTTTGCTTAACATACTGGGAATATGCATCTTTAAGCGGGGATCCGTGTACCTTTAAATACAAGAGCGAAGACCGTATGTCGAGTGCGCTGGAAAAGAGCGTCACGAATTTTAAAACAAGATTACTAAATATAAATCTATATATCCACAGGGATATATGTGTGTGTCTGTACCACATTGGTTCAACCCAGCTTTTTCAAGGCACTTGGGCAGGCAGAGCCTGCTCTCCTCCATTGCTTCCCCCAAAATCCTGCTCGTCACACGCACAGATTCAGGCATGTCAGGTGCAATCAATACGCGCAACTGATATTTCACCGCTCTTTTAACTTGAATCTCACTGCATTTAACGCACGTCTTTGAAAACATTTGGATCCTTCGGAGTTCTGCTTTTAGTTTGGGCGTTAGCAAACAACTTTAAGAGGCTTATTTAAGTAAATACGCCAAAACACTTTCAGTCTGTCAATATCTAGTCAGAAAATTCTGCATGGCAAAAAGAGATGAAAAGAATTAAAATAGAAAGGAAATTAGTAGCATGGCAAGCTTTCAATCTATTATGCCGGAGCCAAGTTTGCTTGGTAAAATGACATATACTCAGTAAAATTCCGCTTTTATATAATTAGCTACTAAACAAATGTAACACAAAGCAACTTTTCAGCTCTCAGCCAATGAACATATATTGTACCTGCTATGGTTATTGGAATGCAGCAGTGAATATTTATGTCTAATTTAACTTTTAAGAGCCCTTGCTCTGTAACAGTCCAGCATACTATCCCCAAAACTAAAGTTATGTAACAAGGTAATATCAACAATGAGAAACTGCATGATAAAATCCTGCCCAAAAGTGAAAAATGCTAATTTTGTCTCATTTAGCAGCTGGATACAGAAATGCTCATTAGTTTTAAGAGGGTTAATCCTTTTAACTTTTGCATATTGATATGCCAATTATGCCTAATTGTACAAGAGGCATCAGTCAAGGTAATAGTGCATAAACACATGAAAGTTATTAAGTACATCCCAACATGTAATAAAGTAGGTGTTAATTGGTAGCTGAGTTCTGCAGGCTATTGAGGTGGATAATTCATTGAGAGATGGATCACTTGTAATTTCTCTACATAATTCCTTTTGCAGTCTCATGCTGTGATGTTTTCATGCTTGTCAAAAACAACTGCAGCCTAGTGCCTTTTGTTAAACACAGCCAATAAAATATGTTAGGCATCATTAAATATACTTAACTTTTAAACTTTTTCAAAGGTACAGTTCTTCCTGATAATACATTATGGTATTGCCAGTAAATTACTATAAGCATCATTTCAGGTTTGTAATGGAGGAACATTTCACGTCAGCTAAAAAGGAAGAAACATGTACAGTGTGTCTGAGGCAAACAGTATAGTTTAAATGGAAGGTAAATGAGTCTCTTATCAGCTGCTAAGATCTAAACAGATTTTTCTCCCTGGAAACGTAAGGTGAAATGAGTTAAGCTATACCAGGGAAATAAACGATTAAAATAATGTACTTCCAAATAAGTCTGAATGTTGAGCTTGAACTTTGAGTAAAAAGGGAAGAAAATACAGCTGTTATTGTGGGCTTCCTCCATTTAATAACTTTGTTAGAAAGCTGAATATTTCATAGGAATCCATTACATCAACAAAACAAAAAATTAATGGCTGGCATGGCTGTGAGAAGTGACTGAGACCTGGGACTGTGTCCCCAGCTAGCAGAGTTTTCTCCCTCATTTGCATTCTCAGAGAACAAAATGGATCTGGAGTCCAAGAAGTGGTTAACATTGCATAAATAATTTTGCAACATCATATGGCCTCAGCTGCAAGTTGCCACCATTACGGAAGAAAATTAACCAGGGGAGACTCATACCAATCAGTTTGTTTAGTAGCTCGGAAGGAGTACAGGGGCAGGGACGCAACTGGCAATAGAGTTCACCACTAACTATTTAATTTAAAAAAAAATGGTAATGTATAAAAGATGACTCAACTCTTTCAACTCTGTCAACTATTAAAATAGTGAGATAACTTCAGAGTTTGCTTTTTTAGAATTTGTTCATTCTTACAGCAAGACTTACTTTTGTCATGGACAAAGTTGTCCTTTATTTACAGAGCTGTAATTTCTATTTCTTTTCTTTTGTCTGCTTTTAAAGTTTGCCTTCTTGAGAAATCATGACATATACCTGATACAGTAAGTACTATTGTCTGCAGCAGACGTTCTTAAGTACGCTAATACCCGAGAGTTGAAGCTCTGAGTAGAAGCTATGGTTGCAGCCACTGAAGCCAAATTTGGTCTTTCATTGAAGGAAAATTGTTATTCCAATTCCTAGCCATACTCCTAAAAATGTATTAGTGCCATTAAACCCCACCTCACAAGGGATGATCATGAAATGAGTAACTTAACTGCACATAACTGGAAGACTCAGAAAATATTAGGAGTATTTTACTTACAGGCTCAGTGACTTTGATGTTCTCAGACAGAATCATAGATTTGCTTTGGCTCAGTCTATCATGGTGACTGTTGGCATTTTTGATCCTCATTTGAACAGCCCCCGTGCTGTGGTGGGAAGGATTAGGCTTTTCAGGGGCCGTATCAGAGGTTGTAGACCTTTCCATGGTTACTGGGTTGACCTGAAGAACATAAAATAAGAGCATTAATCTTGGGACCCTTCATACAAAAATGTGTCAATGCCAGTTCTATGTCATCATAGTCAGGTGAGGAAGCAGAGTTATCTCACTGGCAAGATCTTGATCATCTTTGAACACCAGGATAACTATCAGCTGTGTCAGCCTGTAGTTTTATTATTGTCCTTATCACTCACCCATCCAAACTGCCTTGGAAGAGTTAGTTTGTGTAAAAGATTATCCTTATCTCAAAAGCCATTCTCCTCTATGGTGTAATCTCCCTGCAAGCCTCTGCCACGTCCAGCTGGCAGCCACTACACTTTGTCTTTGGCCCTGCTCACACTACACATTTTAAATCTTGCAAAGGAAAGCGACATGCTGTGAAGCCAATTAACATATCTTACCTCCGCAGTCCGATACATGCATGTTACAAGTGCATTGTGGGGCCACGCTGCAACCCTGATAGCATCCTAGATTCAAACCCAGACCTAATAAAATTTCCTTTCATTTTTAAGATTCTACCAACAGCACAGATGGGATTTTTGTTTCTCTGTTCATTATGAAGATTTTGAAATGAACAAATGGCCAAGGACGTCAGCTTTCAAGCCCTTGGAGGGACTGGGGGACACTTGTGCGGAACGACCTCCTTCCCTAGCAGTGCTGCTGGTCAGCCTCCTGCCTCGGCCTTAGTGCAACCCAACAACCTCTGTCCCAGCTATTCTAATCCCCCAAACATTCTTCATCAAGAGTTGCTTTATATTTCCTGTACAAAACATCAGGGCAGTGATGTGCAACACTTGCTGCTCCGTTCTCCTCCCCCACTAGTTCACCCTGGCACTACTATAAGTAAATCGTGGGTGAAGTCACAAGAAAACTTGCTATTTATATTGCTATGCAACCCTATGAGCAAATGTGTAAGGAGGAGATAGTATATAAGCTGGAATTGCTGGTTTCCTGACTATGGAGCCAGGCAAATGGAAATCCATTTAAGTGCAGTTATAATACAAACTGTTGAAAATCAGCATTTTCCAAATTGGTTTGAAAAGCACAACTTTTTCTAGCTACATCTCCCCAACCTCTGAAGACTCTAAAAGATGCAATTCCCTGATTTCAATAAAGTCCATTTCTAGGAAGGCGCCAGAGCGGAGGAAGATATGGTACCAGTGAGGAGGTGGGAGAGGGAGGTGACAAGCACTACTGCATGTCTCTGGGCAGGACCACAGCTGTTGTGCTGGTGGAAGGACATGGCTCTCACACCTTCACCCTCTCCTGGCCTCAATAAATCAATTCCTCCCAGGAAACTGCCTTAGGTGTAGAGGATGATAATGAGACATCACTCAGTCACAGAATGGTTGAGGTTGGAAGAGACCTCTGGAGGTTATCTGGTCAACCTCCCCCTTCTCAAGCAGGACGACCTAGAGACGGTTGCCCAGGACAATGTCCAGAAGGCTTTTGAATATCTTCAGCAGTATTTAAACTCATACAGCCAGACATATGTAAATATGAAGAAACACAGTGCTCCTGAAGAGAGAAATGCAAAGAAGTGCTTCAATATTAGCCATTACACGTTTAACCTTATGTGCCATGATAGGAACAATAACTTTAATAAAAGCAACAGTAAAGCTTATACCCATTGGCTGTTTTCCACACTGAATTAGTTACTCAAGGATCCCTACAGAAGTTCAACCAGGGAAAGAGAGGAGAAAAATTAGGCTAAAGTCGTTTCCTGCCACTCAGGAGTATGTGTGCCTATTTCTGCCCAGAGCTGGTGTACGCCGCTGGAGGAAACTTTTTCCGTGGACCTTTGGCTGACAGCACAGTGTGTTCTCCCTCCCTGAGACACCTCTCACCACCCTTCAGAGAAGTCACTGCTCAAACCCATGTCACAGGGACACTTTGCCATTTTGGCAGTAAGGTCTGCAGCAGCTCTAAGTAGGAAATGATTTTTTCCTCCTTCTAAACTTGGAGAGTCAAGCCATTTTGTATTTCATGTTGGTATCAAATCAAAATTCTCAACAGATTTTCAGTAGGCTCCAGGCTGGAGAGCTGATCAGACTCGAGAGACGAGAGCAACACTGGCTCTGTCACCGATCCAATGTTTGGCTGGAGCACATCTCTCAGATTTTTCTTCTGAATTCTCCCACCTATAAAGCTCTGACATATCTCTTCTTGTAAGCATTATGAGTTTTAATTAGGTAGTCTCTGTCTGGTGTTGTCAGTACATGATGTGTTAGAAAAAAGTTTAATAGTGTGGCAAAGTCATACCCTGGATCACAAATAGGAACACAAACAGTAAATGACAAGTCTGCAAAGACTTTTGAAAATTTTTATTCTAATCTCGTTGAACCTTAGTTAATTTTTCCCCAAACTGGAACTATTTCACCTACATCAGAGTATTTCAAGGAGACTTTCTGAGGCACTAAAATTACAGGAACCACCATAAGAGAAAAGAAAAAAACCCAAACCTCAACATTTCCACCACCAGATTTTGCTTGTCTTGGTGTAGCACACGGTGAGATCCTGTCAAATATGAAGGAGATCTTGCAAAATACAAAGGAAAGGTACAAGTTACAGAAGTCGCTCCCTTAGGATTTCCAGGTGGAAATCCTTTGCTGCCCCAACTCCATGAAGATTCCCAATAGCGTTATAGATTCCCTGCGTGCCAGTAGATGGCACCCTGAATATGAGCTCCACGAATGCAAGGGCGTTGCAGTCACATTTGCAAGAATTTGGGAGTACTTACACTCTGCTCTTCTTTTTTTTTTTTTATTTAAAAAAAAAAAAAGTTTAAAAAATAATAGAGGGGAAGACAGTTGAGAAACAGATGAAATATTAACAGAAACCAGAAGAAGGATCTTATCTGATCCTTTTATGATTTGGTTCTTCCAAACTGTTATTAGCAGCGTCAGGGCCAAGTTGGGGCCAGTTTTGCAGGGGAATTCATTACACTTACTTTGGAAGGCAGAGCTGCCAAGCCCCGTGCAACTGCTTGTGAGGCACTCCATGTTCATTACATAATTAACTAATTTGCCTTTTGGCAAATAGCTAGCATCTGGAGATAAATTTTAGGTTTGAAACCTCCTACGGTTGATTTGCTGGAGAAAGGCATTAAACCAAGACAGACTTCCCCCTCCTCCCCTCGCCGTTGTTTATAGGGTTCCTGGAGCAAAGGGGCAGCATAACTTTAAGGCACTCACCTCGGAGAAGGGGGACAGGGGAACACCCTGAAAAATCCTCTTGGAAAAACCTGTTCTGGGGCACTGTGGAACAGAAGCAGCAGGTTGGATAAGGGTGGGGAAAAGTCAAGGAACAGTACCTGTACAAGAAAAATCCTTGACACTGGGCTGGATGGGTGATACAGGAAGGGAAAAGTGATCAATAGAGTGGGGGTAAAGGTTATACTGGATATGAGAAAGGAGAACTTTAATTTCCGGAGAGTGGGTAGATCAGCTTACTTACAGGGCAAGAAACATCACTGAGCTGAAGGGACAAAAGCATCTTTCTGGGTGGGACAGCAAAACCAGTTCAGCTCTACACAGACAGCCACTTTGGAGGTACTTTCAGGAGTCCAAAAGCTGTCACCGAAGGGAGTTGTTCATCCTTTAAAAATTTCATGCAACCTCAGTGGGTCAATGCTTGCAGTCACTTTTCCCACAAATTGGTCCACGTGTTTGGGATGCTCAGGGAGGAGAGAAACCTGCCCCAGCAAGTAGCACAGCATCCCCAGAGTGACTCAGGTGGAACTGAAGCCACAGCTCAGACACCAGCTACAGCTGTGAGGTGGCTGCAAAACGGTCAAGTGGCAGCTGACATACCGTTACATTTGACATATCTGGCACATCAATAGTTAAGATCCTAAACCCCTAATTTCTAAATGTACAGTCAACTTGCAAACACATGGTATGGAAGTAATGAGTATTACAGAGATGAGAAACAGAAAGGTTATTGCAGATGTAAATCCGTGCACACAGCAAAGCCGTCCCGTTTCTGAGAATAAGGCCCAGTTAAAAGAGTAACAGCAAACTGTGAAGATCAGATCTCGGTCTTCCTCTCAAAGTGCTGGGTCTTGGCAAAACTATTTTCAAGAACATTTTCTGTAACTATTTTTTTAAAAACAGATTTTACAAAATCTTTATGTTCGATAACAGCAAAAATATTTCAATTATTTCTCATTTTCCTTTGATGGGGAAAAATATTTTTTGCTTTTTCTCCTCAGAAAGAGAAAGGAGATGATAAAGGAAATAAATTAACATTATTAACTTCCCAATGAAAAACAGCAAAACCAACCCTTCCTTTTTCTATTTATAATTTTCATGAAAAAAAAGTAAAAATATTCTATTTAGCTTTTTGAAAAAATTAAATATGTGAACTGTTCATCTTACTGCCATTCTTCTGACTCTGGTAGCTTAATTATGGTTTCCATCTTACAATGACAGCCAGCAAGTATTCCCCTCCTACAGCAGCTCATGAAGCTAAGAGGAAATTTCACATTGCATTTATAAGGATTTTAATCATTTTGACATGCTGCTTTGTCCAGAGTTTGATCATGTCATGAGTGGTCTGACTGGTATTACCCAAGAACTTTATGAGTTTTGGTACAGTATTGGTAAAGTTAGTATATAGGTTTTGTAAAATTATGTCTTGAGCTATGCCTGCATTTCCTGCAGCTACTGACAGTGCAAGATGGAATGCAAATGTTAACTCATTAGCAACTTGTACCAAGTAGTTGTAACAAGTACTTTTACCCAAGAAAGGAAAAAAATCTATCCATGATTAATATAATTTGTTGCATTTATTATTCAGGATTATAAGGGTAAAAAATTATGTATATTTTTCATTATTTATCAAGATAAACTTTTAATTTCTTCCGACTTTGCCCCTTATGACATATGCACCATTTTCAAGTCAGAAGCATAAAGAACATGAAAGTGCTCGACATGGATACATGAAAACACTGCAAAATTAAAGTGTTCATGTTACATTCACTAATTCCATTTTTCTACTCAAAAGCATACTGTACATGAAGAACATCCAATGAAACAATATTACAGAAGAATAAAAATCAGCAGTAGGTTCCCCATTACACTAGACCTGTGAGCCTGAAAAACCATAAAAATGGAAGAGGAAGTAAGAGTTAACAAATGAAAAAACAAGATAATGCCACACACGTGGTGTGTCAGAACATTCTTGTAAAGGAGAAAACATATTGCTGTGCCTGTGAAAGAAGCGTTTAAAGTCAACACACCTACGTAAATATTTCTGCTATTGGGCTTTGCTCTTAGCCTTTGCTGCACTGTTTGTTATCTCTGCTGAAGTGCAGCTCAGGGCGGTTAGTGCTTAAACACAAAACTGATGGAAATAAAAGGGGACAGATGAAAAAACTGTAGGTAAAGAGAAGGCATAACAAGTAAACAGCCACAAAGCTTTTTTCCAATTATTCTTATCTGCACTCTGTTGTGTCTTTTTTTTTTTTTTTTTTTTTGGGGGGGGCGGGTGGCACACAGCTCTCACAGCTAACATCACATGTCTGCGCCCAGGGCATGGACACAAACAGCAAAGGCTGCTGAGTGATGCGGTGTCCTGGGCCAGTGCCCAGAAGTGTCCTGAAGCCAGTTTATCTGAGAACTAGAAAAATCCATTGTAATGAAAATACAATACAGATGTAACATTCCTGTGCCTTTCCCTTTGCAGAAAGATGTCTGGAATAATTTGTACTTAGGAAGCAGCATTAATTTCAACTGTCAGTCATATCTCTAGTCAAAGTAGGAGATCAGGAATGGCACTGCATCACCATTGCCTGGGTCTTTACTCTGGTTTTATCCTTTTATATCAGACAGACAATAAAACAGGACTTTGTGCTGAGTTCTACTGTAAAATGTAAAATGTAAACTACTGAGTTTCTGTTGTAAAATGCTAATGCCCTAAACCCAACAACTCAGTTCCCCTTACCCACCAAAACTCCAATCTCATCAGCAAACACCAGTGAGTTAGTTGATACATCCCAAGTCCTACAAAAGCCACGCTCATCAGCATTAATTATCACATCCCCTGTTAATTTCTTTACCTGCTGCAACCATATTAGGCTTTCAGTGGTGTCTCTCAGAACTGACAACACACTGAGCCAGGATCATGGGGGTCATCTTATTTCAGTGTTTAAAGGCTGGCTTTGTAGTCACTCTTTTCTACTCCAGTATTTGAGGACTTTCTGCAAATAAAAGCAGAAATGGCCCACAGAGTTCTTCAGGCAACTCTAATTTACATGTATAGTTACCAATGCCTCTCCTATGGGCAAAGAGAAGAGTAAACTCATTTTTCTGCTTTGTTTGTAATAATATCTCACTGCCCAGCATTTCTTTGTTACCATGTGTGGGATATGCTGCTCAGCACCATTATTCACAATTTTATTTATGCTGTGAGCTATCTAATCCAGTCTCTATGAAGGATGTACCTAAAAGTCAATTTCTTGACACAGTTTGGCCTAAATCATAGCAGACTTCCTAGGCAGTAGCCCAGTACAAGTAGTAAAGCATTTCCAAGCGTCCTTGTTAAGCAACTGTTTTGCTAAAGAAACTTTTATCCTTGAGATTTTAACTTGATCCTTGATATGATGACCATTTCAAACTTTTTGGTTTATTCTCTGATATTAAAGAAAGCGCTACATTTTACAATAACACTTAGTCAATAATTCTCACGATTGAAAAATCACAAAACCAGCTTAATATCCAGTAGGAACAAAGCATGGTATCATTTGAAATGATATCTCCCTAGTTTCTGCAATACAGGACATGCAGTTTCTGACAGGTCTTAAAGGTCTGATCCTGATCTCAGGTTCACAGTGAACCCACTGCAGCTGATGGAATTACAGCAAAGCCAAAGTAACACCAAGCACACCCAAAAAGGAACAAAAAAGCACATATTGCATTGTGGTGTCAGGTGTGGTGATACACTAAGAGGCTGCAAGAGGGAGGGACACCATTGCACCGTTGTACAGCAGCAACTCTGTTGAATTTTGGGTCTAAGAACATACTCTACGGTTGTTCTGATGACTGAATTCCGAAGAACTAAAGTGTTGAACTACAAGGCTTCTTTTCCCATTCCTGATAGCTACCACACATATTAGGAGTATGTGAATCTCTGCTTACAGTAGGTCACAGCCCCACGTGGCTGTGAAGTCTACACCGCACGGTATCTTACAGACTTCTACAGTTTGAAGCTTCAGAGATTTTCCTGCCCATTGACTGCAGCACTAAAAATATAAGTGACTTGCTGCTATGAAGATTGACTGCAGTCATCTTTTTTTGCAACTAGCAATAGCACCTTACACAATAAAAAAATATCAAAAGGATAAAATAAAGTAATTGAAGGCTGATATCAAGTCCCTCTTTCTAGCAGATGGCAGCAAAATGCCTTAACCAAATAGACAGTTTCAGTGGAAATTTTATTAAACTTTACAAATTGTTGCTTGATTTGTCTCAAAGACTGGATGGAGAGAGACATGAAGACAAAAAATTTAAACAGCTGTGCTAGACTGGCAATGGCTGTCAACGAGGATTTAAGCAGGGACCTAAAGTCCTCTTTTGTGTCATTCTGAGATGTTGTAAAAGATGATAGCTGAAAGCCCCAGGGTCTGTTCTCTGCTATACGTAGACCTTTAAAAATAGCAGGATCAGATGACAAAGAAAAACAGCCACCTGGAAAAGCTACTTGTACCCTATAGGGCAGCGACATGCTGTCTCTGAAAATGCTTTCATACCTGGATAGAAATGGCCTGAAAATTAGAAAGAGAAGAGGATGAGAGACTGTTACTATTCCAAAGTTGTGCAGATACAATGACAAACTCTTCACATCCATATTTAATGACCACAGACCCAACTCTCATCCTGTGATCCTCCATGACCTGCTGTCTACGGGACTTCCCTGCACAAACAAAAGCTTGCTAGGAAATATTGTTAGAAATATCACTAGGATATTCTTGGAAACAACACAAACACATAGGACAGGGTAAAAGAGCTTCCTCACATCAGGAAGTGACTACATATGGTCACGTCTCTTCTTGCATCACTTAGTTTCTTAATTATATTACATGTGAAGGTCTCAGGAAAGGTAACAGTTGTTTCAGGAGTTCGTCTGTCCCAATATATCATATGGGATAGCATAATGGAGTCTATTTTCACCGCTCCTATGTCACTTTAATACCTCAGTTTCAAGTGGAACTTGAAGCTAAAAGTATCCTTTGTGTACAGTTTGGCCTGCATATGTTCTGGGAACAGTCGTCCATAGTAGAAATTCAGTTGAATATGTAAAAGAACATGCCTGGGAAAAATTGCTACTTCTAGGTCTTCCTGCTGGCAGTGCATTTCATTTCTTTCTGGAGCGCATCTGATCTGCGACACCTGCCTGCATTTTCCATGCTGTGCAAGATAGATTACAATCCTTCCAGTGATGAATATTGGTCATATATACACAGTATTAAAAGAACTCAGCTATGACTGTCACCTGAAATGTCGCACTCATAATGCACCCTGCAACACAGAATACAGAACAAGTATGATTTAGACATTAGACCAATGGCCACAAGTAGTTTACAACATCATAAAGGTTTGTAACAATTTAATTGATTTAACACCAAACCTGAGAAGTGCTAGAGGGGAATGCTTGGTTACTCCCGACCTGCCCTCACCTAACACAGGAGGAAAAGGTAATTTCCTTCTACCTCCTTTCTTTCTGCTATACATTCGTATACGGCAGGTAAGTACGGTAATACAATCATGGCTTTCCAACCACCACATGTACGGCTGACCAGTTCTAAACTAATTTTACACCTGCATATGATGCTTGTCGCATGGTAACTTTTTAGTTTAAAGCTGTCTAATTCCGAATTTAAAAAAAAATAAAAAAAATCCAATGTTTTCTCTAGGAAGATCACATAAGAATCACAAATTTTCTCCGGTGCTTGAAAGAAATCTGTTCCTATAGCCTAAATGTTCAGAAAAGTGTTGTTACTTTTAATGTTGCCAGATCTGAAGTGATGAGATACTATGGGAAAGGTTATTCTTGCAGTATTTACAGATACAAGCAGAAGCAGAAGTGACAGAAATTTCAAAGTAAGACTTCTTGAAATACTTCCAGCTCAATTTTGCAGAACTTATCCTCACAGAGATTCAGATATTCATCCAAACTTTCCATGCTTACCTGAACTAGACATGTGGTGATGGTAATTTTGGAACAGCCCAAACTCTCTGGAGAAGTAGAAGAGTTAGTACCACAAGACAAACTGATGTATTAGAAAAAAAAAATGTTTAATGCCTGAAAGCTTACTGCAAATAACCAGAGAAACAAACTTCCTATAAGCTTTAAATCTCAAGCTCTGCCAACAGAAATTCAGGTTTTGATTTCACAGCAGCGATATAAACAAGCCACCACAAGGCCAGCTCAGGTAGGATGTTACAGCACATTTGTGACCCCCACCACGTTCATGTACAGGCATGTGCTCCACTGGTTGATTCATGGTGGAGGAAGCACCTCCTGCTCATCACTAAGACTGCACACAAGTTTGATGCCCCTCTGCCTTTAGATCACTTGCGCACAACTGAACGCTTGGAGCAGCTGTAAGTCCTGCCTCAGTTTGCCTCCTGCTCCTTAGGTCCTGCAGCAGCAGCAGCCCCTTCACTAGAAAAAATGCCTTCCGGAGCTCTTTTAAGCCTTTGGTGAGGCAGTGGCAGTGGGTTTAACCTCTTAGGGTATCTCAGAGTCCCTCAACTTAGTAGTTTAAATGCACATTTGCCACGTCTTATTCCATTTCGCAATTCCATATACCCATCATCCTACAGAAGACACATCTGTTAAACTGAGTTACTGAGATTATCAAAGAGGAAAGGCTTTAAAGCTTCTCAGACTTTAAAAAAAATTAAAAAACCCAAACTTATAGTAAAAATATTTCTTTCTTTTTTTATGTAAAACTTATCACAAAAAAAAAATATTTCTTTCTCTTTCTGGCACCGCCTGCCTCAATAATGTCTACAACAAGAGGCTCGTCCCTTACTCAGATGGCAAGGCCCCCTCCCTCCCACTCCCCTGGATAAGGTTTGATTCCCCGTGCTGTGCACATGAAACGGTCCCTCCCACCCACTCCTCCAGACATAGCTGCAGTAGTTTTTGTGCTGTGATCCTGCAGCTGCTCCCTTTACTTCTTCTCACTGCTCCCACTTCCCATCTGAGGGGGGAAAAAAAAAAAAAAAAGCTCCAGACACTTTTAATGTGTTCCCACACTCCATCTCCACTTTGCAGAGCTCCCGGTGCTGCTCTTCTAAGAGACACTGCTGTGAAACACACCAGAGCCCACACCTACAATTTTAGGAGAAAACTTTTAAGCTACAGCAGGAACTAGAAGGGGAAATTCTCTGTGGCTTGCATCAAGCAAGCCCCTCTTCTGCATTTCGTGGGGCCCCCAGCCAGCTTGCTTCAGCAGCCACCCCTGCCGTGCCCAGAGCAGAGTGTCAGGCAGCAGGAGCACCTGCCCCCCGCCCTGCCAGCAAAGCGGGCAGGAGACAGCGGCATTTGTTTTATGTGACTGTATTTGATATCACATTGTGTGGCTAAGATGTCTGCATTCAGCAAAGGGGAAATGTCAAGGGTACTGTGGTGTCAAAAGCATGATTGCTTGGATTATGCAAGAGGTTTGAGCACAGGTTCTCTTAATTAGATTTAAAATTTTTACTGCAAATGTACATGCTTCATGAGGGACCAATGAAAATATTTTTTTTTTAACTAAGGTGGTTCAAGATGACTCCAGGAACCTTGTATGCCTGCTTTGCGTGGGCCAGGAGACCAGAGCCCACCTGTACCCCCAGCCCCACCGCAGACACGCTGCACTCAGAGCAGTCAGTCAGCAGTGACGACAGCAGGAGTGCGTCAGTGCCAGATCCACGTGTGAACACCAGCAGTCACAGTGAGAAGAGTGGCAGCCATTCATCTGCCCCCAGCACGGCTGAGAGCAGAAATCCTTGACAAGTATTACATCTTCCATCAGCTGTGGGTTTATTAAGTCATGTGGAAACATGCAGAGCTGATGTACCCCTCAGATCCCTTGGTGGATGAAATTGCTGCACTCAGTTCAAGTGAGCCTTGGCAGTCCTACGTACCTGCATTAAAATGTCCGCACCGTGCATCAGCATTATTCACTAAACACCTGTATCTCAGCGTGTGATACGAGTCTGGTAAGAAATCTCTGCATTGAACATTTTTCATTCTTTTATTTTATGCAATTTCTGCTCCACTTCTCAATAGATTCCCTCTCTTCACTTAGTTGCACTCTAGGAAAGATTTAATAAAAAGACCCAAACTTTAGATGAAAATTAAAACTAGCAAAGAAGTTTTCTGATTAAAAATCTGTGCAGAAGTTCTGGATGTCTCAGGTCTGTATGACTTCTTCCTACCCAACCCAGAGCCAGTGCTAGGCTGTCCAAACGAAATTCAAGAATTAGTTGAAGACACCGGTTTCTCCAAGCCTCTGCTAAGAGTGGGGGCACTCCTTGCCTTTGCCAGGGCCTAGGGTTAATGAACAAGGAGGAACTGACTGTTGTGGTTGCTCTTACTTGGGCTGTTTCCACTTTCGTTGCCACTCCCAGAAGAGTGGATGGATTAATGCCACCTCCTAGTCCAAAAATCATCACAAGAATTTGACTACTCATTACACTGGTACTACTATACTTAACTTTTTTTTGCTAATAAACTAACAGAGCACACAATGTGCTGCTGGTAATAGAAACATTAATCCTTCTAGATCAAACCTCAGCAATACTCGGCCCAAAGCACAAGAGGCAGCATGTGTCAGAACAGCTCGGCCTGTTGGAAAATCTGATGTAACACCTTCCTAGTGGAAAATGTTGATTCACTTGTAGCAAAGCTGTTCATTAGAAATGCATTTTGTTTAAGAAAGCCCAGGGAGGCTTCTGTTGGTGTTTGCTGTGAATGTCCATGGTGTTACCATCAGGCTCTCCTGCAGTGTGGGGGGAGGTCTGGCTCTGGCCAGCATCCCCATGTGGGCTGGGGATTCCCCAAACAGTGGGACACACTGCTAGTGTTGGGTCCGTTCTCCCACTGTGGACTGCTCAGTTCCTCCAACTCCACTGTCCGAAGCAGACACCTGGCCAGCCCAGCAGCAGGTGCCTCCTGGCTCCAGTTGGGATGCCAGAAAAGCTGAGAGCATCCTGACACCCTGCAGGCTGGTGACAGACCTACCAGTCATGGAGGTGACTCCCTGGGAGACAGAACTCCATAGCTTCAATTGCCTTCACAAAATATCTGTGTCATTTCCCTCCTCACCCACGAAGGAAGAGTTTAGCAACGTCCTGAGCAGCAGACAAACAAGCACAGGTGCTAAGCGCTATTCCCTGCCTAGGAGGAGCTTCGCTATCTAGTTCAGCACCAAATACAGTGGTGGTTTTTGCTCAGGGTGTGGCAGGAAAAGAAATAAGAAAAGAAAAGCAAGCACGTACTTAAAGCTCTTCAGCTCAGCCACACAACCACTTCTGTTTTCTCTTCCTCCTTGTCTCCCCACTCCCCCTTCATCATGTTGCAGCTGTGCTGAAAACTGATGGGTGTCTTGGAAATGGAATCAGAAGTCACTTGAAGTTCATTTGCTCGAGGACTGTGCCTGTTCAGTCTATCAGACACAGGCTTGGAAAGAAATATTCATGAAAAGCCACAGTACAAACCCACAATACCTGGCCTAGCTGCAACTGAATAATTTAATATCTGTCAAACTCCGATGGCAGGAGGTGTTACATTACGCCTTAAACAACCTTAAACCGCTAACCATAGCAATATCAAACTTGCTTAGTTAATTTATTGAAGGAATCCTTCAGCAGGTACCTGTGCACTGAGTTAGTATTTTACTGTGTAACTTGCACATACTCCCAGAAATTTAGAATCTAATTCAGAAAATGCCAATATCTGTTTAACCCTCTGATACCTTTCCTACTGAATTCCCAAACAAGTTCTTTTTCACACTGAGTAAAGTGACTAAAAATAAAGAGAAATTAAGAGAAAAAGGCCAAAATTTTCAAGCATGTAAACATTTTGGGTTCTTAGTTTCTGGCAAATTATGCTCTTACACATGCCAGACCTCAGCACTACCAGGTGGCTTCAGCACGAGCCAACAACGCCCTGAAAATCTGCTTCAGCATGACCCCGCTGCATCCACGGGCTGAGCTCTAGCATGAGTTAGATTTGCCCCATAGTCAGTTTGCAGTATCTAAATATCTGTGCCCAGAAACTTAACGCCTGGTTTTCTCATTCAGACAGCCTTCTTAAAACAAAAATATCCGAGAACATTTCTTTTGCTCCTATTGCAGCCAGCCTGGAAGTTTGCACCCCAAGGTGCTTCAAGGTGTAATAAAAATTATGGGAGTCCACAGACTCTGTGATGAGAAGTCTCGCTCTTCAAAGTAAAAATACATCACATTGAGGAAGTCCTGTGAAAGCGAGGAGCTAGCAGTGTTTGTTTTGTAGTGAGTCTCCAAAACAACCTTTTTATAGAATTTCTTAAAGCAGGGAAGGCTGACAGAGGCATCAAGTACAGGAAGGCACAAGCTTAATATCCAGCACAGCACACAACCACCTCTGTCCTTCAGATGTCAACAAGAGAGTTGTCAGTGAAATTAAGATTCACTGACACCTCTGGCTGAAGCAGACCAACTTTATGAGAAGGTCTGAGAAGCAGGTAACACCAGTACCTCCTGACCTAGACCAAGCTCACAGGTTCCCAAATACACACCCAAGGAAGCGTGCTGTTGTGAGCAAGCTGGAGGTAGCAGGACCTTCAGCCTCCTATGAGACTAAAAGGACATTACAGCAGTTAGTTTGAATGTGACAAAAGCTGTGGAAGCCACTACAGGATGGGAAAAGGGATAGTTTTGTGCAGGTTGTGTAAGCAGTAAAGAAATCTGCTGTTGTGCTCTGAATAGCACTTGAATTATCATGGAAGATATGCGGCCAAAAGCTGGGCCAAAATTTTGTCCCATCTGTTTTTTTTCAGGATTAATGCCATCAACAAATGAAACCAGAAAAATGATCAAAGCATCTTCATATAGATGGCATCCACCAGTACCAGCTTCTGTCTTTGTAGTGCTGAGAAACAGGTTTGATGCCTCCATGTGAAAGTCTTACTTAGGAGAAAAGTGAAACATAGAGACTTTAGCTAGAGCTCCAGTGATACTTTCTTTTGTCTTTAAAAGAGATCAGCCCAAACAACACCCATACAGTATTAGGATAAATTCCGTACAACTGCCATATTTCAGGTTTTTAATCAAGAACACACCTAAGCGCTAAAAACACACGTCTCCAACATCGAGACAGTTCTTAGCAGCATGCAGGTTTTAACAGCCAGCTGAATGGTTAGCAACTCACGCTGATTGAGCTGACACAGCACAGAGGCATCTAAAACAAAAGTCAAGAAAAATGCTCATGTACCGGAATTACACATTGTGAACCTCAAAAAATTCAGAAGACGCTGCCTATAACCCACTAAGCCCCATGTGGCTTAGTAGAAACAGCCCATAATACAGCAGGTTCCCACTGCTCAAAGTCTGTGGGACTGCTTAGCAGGAGCCAGGCTGAAGTCTCTGAGCAGACAGCAGCAGCCATCCTCACTGCAGCACTAGAGATCGTGACGGGCACTCCATCCCACTTGCACGGGATATTACATTTTAGAGCTTGGTCTGAAGCTCATCACAGCACAGAAGTAATAACTTCTGGGAGCAGAAGTAGAGAAATCCAAACCGGAGCTGCGTACAGCTGTTTCGGTTAAGTTAGCACCACATCGGAGGTTGTAAAGTTGTGCCACCCAAATATCAGGAAAAGAATCTATATGGATGTCTGTCACTATTTGAGTTTCTGGTTCCTGCCTTGCTCCAGGTAGGGAGGAACGTGCCCCAGACCACGGTCTGATACAGATCTGTCCATTGCTGCCCTGGCCAGCCCAGCCCCGTGAGAGGGACTGCTGAGGGGGTCATGCACTCGTGCTAGGTCAGAAGGTGGATTATCTCTCTAAAGCTAGGGTATCTCTTGTACCAAAGCAAAAGGAAGTTTCTACAACAAATGCTGCCAAAAACACAATTATTTTTTTTTTTTTTTTGTAATTCAATAATAGAGTACAGCAGGAGGTTTAAAACACAGAGTGATTCAGCTGTTCACTCTATTTGGAAAAGAAAATGAACAAATGTACATTACAGATGTAATTGGATTGAGAGGTAAAGTGAACAAGAGATGCTGCTTTTAAATGAATCTTTTTTGGACACAAAGAGGTAAGTTGCAGGGGAGGGAGAAAATAAAGAAAAATAACTCTGAGAATTCAAACTACTTTACCAAATCTCACAGCTCTGTGGAAAATGCATTTCAAATGACTCTAAGACATTGCAGCAGTAACATAAAAACCACTACAAACACAGCCCAGGAAGAGAACATGTTCTTTTTATACAATTTCCCTGTCTGTGTTGATTTGTGCATGCAGGCGGGACAGCTTTTTTTCTCCAAAAAGTACAGAAAATTTGAAATGTAATCTTACAACACTACACTAAAATCTGTCTCCAATTAGTATGCATGATTTCAAAATGAGCTTCAAGCCACGTATGATATCTTTCAACTCTGACCCATATTTCCAAAAGAAAAACAAATTGCTTCTTAAGATAAGGCTATCAGTTAGAAACAGGAGTACTTGTCACAAAATTTGCAGCAAACTACACATTACCAGGAAAATAAATCTTCACTGTAGAACAAATCTTGCTAATTCTGGCTCTCCTTTATGTGGCCTATAATCAAAGCATTATATTGTGTTAATTGTACATCTTCCCAAGTTACTATTTCCTTGTAAAGCCCGGAAGGCCAGCAAGCAGTGTTCGCCCAGTGACAGCAACACAAAGCGATCTTTTCTGATAGAAAGCTCCGAGTGAGATGGGGACTCAGGACACATAACCTTTTTCAGGTCAGCTCCGAAGCGGAGGAGGAATCAGTCTGAATCTAAACAGCTTCATGCAGGAAGCACGCTACCACAACATCTCCATTGAACATTTCCACGAGGAATGTCACTGAAAGTGCCCATAGAAAAACCAAGGGTATTTTTGGTACACTGCCCTTTATGCTGCCCTGTGTCCTTTTCCTATTAGTGTCACTGATGAATAATAGGGTGGTACCACATTTTTGGTACTGAGCAGGGCAAGAAATCCCTCTATCGACATCTTCAGTCTCTAGCAATACCAAGTATCAGCTGGATAACTACCCTTACCACCCACTAACTCTTACAGCATCCACCACTACTGATCACCTCCCTCGTGGTCACCAGCAGGGAACCCAGTTAATCAAGCAATGATGAACAGCACCTGGCAAAGGCAAATGTTGGGAAAAGTGATGTAATCTCATTTTCCAGCCAGTGCCACCAGCCTTTTCTACCTTTTAGGGACAGCTAGTTAGTACCAGCAGGGATAGGAGAAGTGATTAGTGGTTTGGGATACCAGGAAGCATCAGATACAGTTGCCTCTTGCAAGGATGCAGCAGATTTGTTGAATTCTGAACACCATTTTTGCCTTTAAAACATGGTTTCACATCTGTACCCTCTACATTTTTGCTTATTGCTTTCAAATTCACAAACACCAATAGAAATAAAATAATTGCGTAATTAATACAATCTGCATTGAACACATAAAAAATACACGTTGTGATTATTTAAAAAAATCTTTAGCAACAGGGTTCTTAAACCACATTAAGATGAATTTAAGGCTCCTTACCTACAGCCCCACAGACGCCATCATCTCATCTCAAACTGCCATCGACCAGCAACAGCTTTAACTATTTCAAAAAACGGAAAACATCTAGGTCACATGTCTATAGACAGCATTTGGGTTAATCTCCTACAGCTCATAAAGACAGAAAGAAAGTAGGAAGAAAAAAAAAGTAAAATAAAACCACTTCCTGCAACAGCCAAAAGTAACCATCTCACCAGTGAGCAACTTACACCCAGGTTTAGTGCAAAGTTCTTCCAGACTGGATAAGAAGCCAGATTTTGAAGTATGAAAGCAGCTTCGCTGTTAAAATTGCAGCAAACAGGGGGGGTTAGTTTTTGCAGAAGGTAAACATGAGGTTTAAAAGGAAATGCTGAAAGGAATTACGATTCTAAGCCTCAAGACAACTTCCCTTTTCTTACCTTCAATGAAACCCTTTGAGTACTGAAATAAATAGCTTGCAACAAATCTGCTTTACTGTTTCGAAATGTAGCTTTAGTAAACGTGACACCATACTGTTACATTAGATTTATAAAACACCCAATTCTGGCCAAACAGAGAGTTTGCTCTTAAGAAAAAAAGAAAAAAAAAAAAAGACTTGTACTATTGCCTGGCGAAGGTCCCTTCAGATAAACACTTCAGTTTCTTTGATCTTCTGTTCTAACACTTCTCCTTGAAGCAGCCCCTGGAGAAGCCCAGGCGCACACAGCTGCTGCCCTGCTTCGCTTCCCGCAGCATCTCGTGCCACAGTGGTCCCTTCTAGCCAGGGCAACCCAGGGGACCAGCAGATTCAGATGCAGATCTGCACCTTCAGGGCTCTAGAAAAGCCCCTTCATGGATTACACCTTCCCTGAACCTTCCCCCAGCCAGGAACAACAGTATCTTTCTGGTATTTCTAGCTCAACTCACAAAAGGATGGCTGGTCTCCCCTTACAGGGCAGAGGGGCTTTGCTGTCTGTGGAGGGACCCCCCCATGGTGTTGGTCAGGCTGCAGAGCCCTCTGTTAATGTTTTAGAAGAACAGAGGGATCTTTTTGGGTTGCCTCCCACAACCAAACAAAGAGCTGCCATACAACGCGAGAAAATCAAGGCCATCCTGAAGTTTAAGGGTTTGTCCCAACAGTGAAGTAAAATGAACCCTATTGACAGGAGGTGCCAGTGGAGCTCCTCAAGATGTGCTTCATCTGTGCACATGTCCAGCAAGGAATTCATTGGGTGCCGTAAAGGAGGATCCTGCAGAGCATCCCATAGAGAAAGGGCAGAGAGAAAAAAACAAGGGCTGGGGCTGAGGCTGGCGTGGAGCTTAGGCAGAGCTAGAAAGGGATTGTGACAAATGTTACAAGGCTGCAAAGAAAAGACTGATTTGCAGGCAGATCATTTCCTACTGCTACAAAAATAGGTGCAAGATAGTTCCTGTGGAGAACAGTTTTAGTACATGATGCACTTACTGAAGCACAGGGGAAGCCGGACCTTTGAGGACTGAAGAATACCAGAAAGAAGAAGGGGGGATGCAGCATCGCTGAAGGAATGGCAGAGCTATTGGGCTACACAGTGACCCTTACATTGTTATGATTATTGATTCTGCAGTAACTTCCACAACGCCTATTTCATGGCCAGCAATGCAATTATGCTAAAGGCCATACAAAGCCACAACCAAGACCATCCTTGTTCCCAAACGCTTCCGATGTACTCCTAAAAGTAACACAGGAGAGGGAGCTGGGCAGTGTGACAGCTGGTCTTTAACGTCCTAAACCGAAATATCATTTTTCTGTAGGCACTGCAACTTAGGTATGAATTTTAAAGATGGACTTTTGGAACAAAATAGTTGGTGTTGTGTATGAAAGGCAACGAGCTGTTTCTGCCAGGTGTGAGGAGGTGAGAAAGCAATAGTGTGCTTTTCTGTAAACTGAGAACTGCTAGTGCCTAAAGAACCTGCAGCAGCACTAATTAATTGCTAGCTCTTTTAAAAACAGTATAAGTTTCAACCAATTTTCTCATATAGAATAAATTTTGATTGAAAAATCTATGGTAGCCATCTAGATCTTAAGATTTTCCTCATATCGAACCATCAAAAGCATTTTTACAATTACAAAACCTTTATGAGCAGTGCGGACAACAGAAGTTCATCACTAAAATGTGAAGAAACCATCAGCAAACCTGTAAAATACTGCAGAAGAACTTGCCTATGTTAACTTGTCCAAAACCTAGATTACCGGGGACGTGACATTTTTCATGAAAATGTCTTTCACCGTACACCTAACATTTCAAGTCAAGTTGCATACTCCGTCTGATTTCCTCCGCATCCATTTGACAGTATGTCAGTAGTGACAAAATTCTATAAAAGGATGGCAGCTTTGCATACTGCTTAAACTTATGCGGCACAAGCTTCCTGTGTGATCTCTGGAAGGCTGAAAATACTTTAGATGTGCAAAAAAAACAGTTTAGCAAAATGTAAGAGCTCATTTAATCTCAGTAAAACTAAACAGGAAACAGGAACTTAATATACGTTACCTGGAGCAGATTGCTGCTCAATAGGTTGGTCTTTGCGCATTTGCTGTGCAAGTTAAAGATGGAGCATCGTTTCTGAAGCTCAGATTTCTTGTCCCTATTTCAGGGACTCATGGCGTCATTGCTTACGAGACGTGTCATCAAGTTGGTGAACATCCAGATTTCCATATCTCATAACTGAGAGCACAGAGCATTGAGGCTAAAACAGCAGGCTTAAAAATCACTTTTGACTGAGGATGCCGAATGCCCAGCAGCTGTTGCCAACTCTTTTATAACAAATTCAAGAAGTACCATATTTCACCAGGTACTTGAACAGCGATTCCAAGGCTTGTTTTGGACCAGCAGTATCCTGAGGGGGAAAGAAAAGTTGACTTTTTTTCTTTTTTGCCTAGTTCAGCCTTTACTCTCTGTTGGGATGGCTGATAGGCAGCCCATAGTCTGGCTTGTATAGCAGACACCCAGCAGTGAATCGAATTCAGTGGGTAAATCCAGCCCTAATAGACCACACAAACCTGGACAGCATACAGGCACAAGCCTAGAAGAACAACTGTGCACCCAATGGCTGGTTCCAGAATAAAATAATTTATTAATGAAAATGCATAAAGTTCCAAAACTTTGCAATTCACTGGGAAAAACCCTAGGAAATGAGTAGACTATGTGATAATGGAGAAATAATGTATTATTTCCCACGTTCTTCACCAGAGAAATGGTATTTTTCATATTTGTGGTATGGTTTAAAATATTTAAATTAAACAGGATAAGAGTTATGCCTATATGGACAGTAATTCATAAGCTCGCTCATGGCAATTTTTTGCTCTGAGAGCTGGTGTCCATTTAGTAGCCATTATTTTTTTTTGCTATAAGGGCTTTGAATATTTAATCCAGCAAAAGCATTTCTAGGAGCACATTCTTATGTATTGAGAAGGCCATGCACGTGGCCATGTAATGGCTCCAATAGTTTATATTCCAAGTTAACAGCAGTCCCTAATATTACCTGCTTGGGCAATAAATGCTTACTATGTAGGAGCCTGTATGTAAATGTCAATGTAAATATACAGTAATGGCTAAATTCACACAATCCTCTCAACCATAACATGCATTATAAACATTCTGGTATCGTCTTCCAAAACCTTTTACTCTGAGCTGATTTTTCCTCTAAACAATCCATTTTACTTACCGCAGCCTTAAAAGTGCAAAAGATGTTTTTTAAAAATTGTCACAGGTGGTAGAAAATAGATCTTTAGAGATTACCCAGCAGTTTAATGTTGGCTATATGGAAGGAACATATGCGCTGTGACTCGAGGTCTAAAACCCACAACATTCAAATTTTAGGAGACAAATGATCTTGCATTAAAACATCTCTTAATAGCTGGGTTGCTAAAGTTTTGATAACAGACCTACTTTGCAAAGCAGAAGAGAAGTTTAGGATAGAATTCTCTGAACCTTCGCTTCCTAATAAAGATCATTTTGCCTTATAATGACGTTTGGATTTAGAAATATTCATAGTTAAGAAAATAACATATTACTTTATTTTTACACTCTATTTTTCAAGCCTGCCTAATGCAATTTTTCACTGTTTGAAAGAAAAAAATAGGATGCTGAAGTTAATGAAACCTGGTAGGTAAGAAAGTTCTACGCAAATACAAAGCGGTCCTTTTCTCTCTCTATTCCAGGTGTTTTAAGGGTCTTGACACATTTTAAAGCCCAGCCTTGCCTAGGGCTGTTTTGAATAACTTAGAAATGTCACTCCAACCCATTGTATAGCTATACTGTACTAAAAAAGAGACAAAACTCAGCATATGTTGATGCATTATGTAAAGACTTTCCTTGACAGGATGTAGCTACATGCAAGCTTTAAATGCAGTGTAAATGCATTTTCTGGAGTGTTAGGCCTCTGAGTGCTAAAAGTACTACAATACCAAAACTGCCAAAAAGGTGGGTTTACATCACACAATAATGGACCTTAAAAAGACAAATGAGTCATGCACTTTGGGCGACAATGTCTTCATCTATGCCCCCATGTTCCAGTTAGCTACAAAGTGGTGCGAGCAAGATCCTCTCCAAAGCCTTTCTCTTCTCCCTGGTGTTCACCACTGGCTTCAGGTATGACCCAAAGTCTCCACGCCAATAGCTAGTTGACTGGAGATGTTCCAAAAATGGTTGATGCTTTCACAGTAAAGGAAGTATGAAGTGGCTGGACTGTCCTTAGCGTAAAAATGATGGTGTTGTTTCTACCTCTATTAAAAAACCTTCAGCTGCATGGTGAATAATGGTGGGGAAAGTACCAAGCGCTGTAAAATCTCATGCGGCAGGTTAATGTAGAAGAAAGCTGAGATGTTATGGGACATTCTCTTCTTTTGCTTCAGCCTTTGAGGAAGAGGAAGCTCATTTCTACAGTATCAAATTCCACGTTCACAAAAAAGACAAATGCAAGCATACGGCAAGGCAAAGCATTCACAAAATTAATGTGGCCCCCATCAAATCTAGCGGCAATAAGAATTGCTGAAGTCATTGCTTGTCTCTTCCCAGTATATATTTTATCCACATGGTAGGTAGGTCTGCTCTCATTCGGCTCCCTCCCACGCTGCCATCGCAGTCAGTCAGAGCAGCCTGGGCAGTTGTGCCAGCAGCAGCGAGTCAACAGCAACAAGTCAGACGCAGGGAGTAAAACTCCTCTGCAGACAGGTGGTTGTCCTCTCCTGTGTCCAGAAGATTTCAGGGGAGACAATGCTGCCTGAAACAGACTGGGAAACAAAAAATAGATCAGTTTATCAAAGACTTGGAATCAGAGTCATTTAGGTTGGAAAAGACCTTTAGGGTCATCGAGTCCAACTGTTAGCCTAGTGCTGCCAACTCCACTACTAAACTGTGTCCCTAAGCACCACATTTACATGTATTTTGAATATCTGCAGGGATGGGGACTCAACCACATCCCTGGGCAGCCTGTTCCAATGCTGGACAACCCTTTTGGTGAAGAAATTTTTCCTAATATCTAATCTAAATCTCACCTGGTGGAACCTGAGGCTGTTTCCTCTTGTTCTGTTGCTTGCTGCCTGGGAGAAGAGACTGACCCCCACCTTGCTACAACCTCCTTGCAGGCAGCTGCAGAGAGTGATAAGTACCCCCTGAGTCTCCTTTTCTCCAGGCTAAACACCCCCAGTTCCCTCAGCTTCTCCTCATAAGACTTGTGCTCCAGTCCCTTCCCCAGCTTTGTTGACCTTCTCTGGACACGCTCCAGCACCTCTACGTCCTTCTTGTAGTGAGGGGCCCAAACCTGAACATAGCATTTGAAGTGCAGCCTCACCAGGGCTGAGTACAGAGGGATCTGAAGCAGTTAGCAGAATTAAATAATTCAGTATGTCATTTCCAATTGCTTCCTATGATTTTATTTGCCCATGTTATACAAGGATACTCCTAATTTTTGTGCATGGCTGTACTCCATGGCCCTTTTCCCCAGCTCCCTCCTCCTGACAGGCAACTGCTATTGTACGTTATCATGTGATCTGGGAGATGTCAGGAAATGTTACTGGTGAATGGGGGTATGCAGATTTGGGGGAGGGGGGAAAAAAAAAAGAAGAAAAGAAACGCATCACCAGTGCAACTAACCATCACCAGGCTAAGTGTTAGATACACTGACTGTTTCACTTCTTGGAAGACTTCTTTCCAGCAGCCACCTACAAAAAATGAGGTCTTTACTCAGACCACTCCAACACATCTGCCCAAACACATGTAATTTCGGCTTACCTCAAGCAGGCAAAATTAGAAAATTCATGGCCCTCATTCTATTGCTTTTGAAGTTGTTCCAGTTTTTCAGTTCCTTCTAATCTCTATAGTCTGTGGCCTCTGATGTCACATACTTCCTTTTCCCTTGTTTCTCAAGACCACTCTGTCCTCCTCTTTCCTCTGGTTCTTGCTCGTAATCTTGCTTTTTTGAGCCCCTTGTTACTCTATATCTGCCAAACTTCACAGGGACACTGCTAAAGCAGGTGCGCAGTTCTGGTGCTGCAGCTACCTATGTAGGTTATCTGAGAAGAATTACCTTTACGCTACAACAGCAGGTGTCTAGTGTCACATTTTACATCTTTGCTCTTGCATGATGTAGGAGGGGATGTTTAGCAAAAGTATTACAGTGCTAATTTCTTCCTATACCTCTGAAGTGTCAAAAAGTATTTGTCCAGATCGTTTCTGTTAGTCCAGACAAGCTCTGCAGTAGGGCAAAGTGTGTCATTAGCAGTTCAAAAGGAAGTGGTATTTAGGGTTAGGGAATATTTTTAAGGTTTTAGGAGTATTTTGGATTTAGGGAAGAGTGAGAGAGGGAGTTTAAGATGTAGGTAGCATCCGCCACTCCTTGGCCATGCACCTGGACAGGAGTGTCAGCAGAACATCTCTGCTGCAGCCTCTGTGTGTTTATAAAGGTTCATTTAAAGACAGTCCCTTCAGTCCGCTTCCCCACCCGTGTTATCAATTCACTTTTATCTCAAGCTTCAGTTATCGTGACCCTTCTAGTTCTCCTGAGCAAAAAAGTGTTAGCATTAGGCCTGTTGGGAAAAACATTCTCCATGAGACTTGTTAATCCTGGTTTCTTCTTCCCTTGGAACAGGGTCTGCAAAACCAACTTGCACTCATTACTCATTTCTTCGCAGAGCCAAAAGTTCTTTTTGATAACTTTTAACAGCAACAGTGTGATGGAAGCACCAGCCCCTCTCCTCTCATGCATAAGCTTGCAAATCTAAAATAGGACCTTAATGAAAAAAAATTTAAACATTGTAACTCCACAGTGTATGTCATTATGATATATGGAATGCAAAGCAGCTGTTCCTAACAGATTTGGCAGATAACAGGGGTAATTTTACACAAATCATTATGTGGATTATATTAAATTAATAGACTAAAATTAATGATGTTTTGTAAGACCATCTTACCCACAGAGCCCTTTATCCTTATATACTAAGGTTCTGTAGAATTTTTTCCTCAATATTCTATGCAGAAAGGACATAAATGCCCAGGTCACTGGGAGCATAATAAGCCCCTAAATTCATGGCTGTTGAGACTCTTCCAACATAAGCGTCTGAAGGAAAGGTACTTAAGGGAAATAGAAAATGACATAATTTCTTTCCTGATCTTTTGAAGAGTGAATGATTTATTTTAATTTTTTTTCCATTCTACAAGAACAGATTCTGGACTAATTTTTCCTACTAAAGGCTTTAAAGTCTAAAATTCATCAAACATCTTGTCCTCAGAGACAATGTCATCCAAGTTCAAAGGATCTATAGCCCTGTAAAACTGATGTCTTATTTCAGAGCTAACGCCTTTGTTTTCATTGAATGTTTGATTTCATCAAATTAAACCACTTCTTACACTTTCTATAAATGTGGAAAAAAAAAAAAAAGACGACAAACCAAACCCCTTGATTCTCTGAAGAGCAGCACACATATACACACATACAGATGCACATATATAACATATATATCCAATTGGTATGATTTTCTGTCTAATATCTTTCCAGGATAGATTTATTATAGATTATGGGGTTTTTTCACATGTTTTTTGAAGAGCCTTTGAATTGAAAATAGTAGTCTTTCAAGGCATTTGTTTTAATGAACATCATTATAATTAAGAGCATGCTTTTCATAACTAAATATAAAGAACTTTTTCCAAGTAAAGTCTGGGTCTGATTACTGATGGAGGAACTTCAAGATCTTCTTTTTGTAAGCATTTCAATATTCATTCTCAAAAATGTCAGGAAAGCAGACTTTAGCATGTAATTTTGGTGATTCATATTTTTTATGGTATTTTATCACTTCAGTTTTAATATCCAGTTAGGGCAAGAAAGTTTGAATAAGATAAGAATACTAATGAAAATAAAGCAGTCATATGTTATGTCCCGACTTCCACAGAGTTTAGGATGTTCCAAAAATTGACCCATAGCATTATCCTTCCTTCATATCTGTTACAAAGCATTAGTCTTTGATTTATTAATTAAATCCGACAAGATGAGAGAAATTTCCTTCCAAAATTCAGTGTACTTGTCACTCCTGCTTTAGTCCAGGAGTTCATCTTATCTCACTCAAGTTCTTCCACCAACAGATAAAGCTTAGATGCTATAAACAGGTTTATAAATTCATTAAATTAATCTGCCACTGAACTATGTTCCAACCAGAAGGTGTAAACAATGATTAGGGACATGGGATAGTGGTGGACTTGGCAGCGTTAGGTTTACAGTTGGATTTGATGACCTTAAAGGTCTTTTCCAACATGAATGATTCTATGGCTCTAAAACAAATGGGATTTTCACAACAATTTTGGAGTTAAGGTCCACTATTTTTTAGCATGCCACTATACATGATGTATGCCATTATCTTCATAAGCCATTTTTGCACAACTGTCTATTAAGCAGGATGAGATCTAGGATGGCAGGAAGCATAACCAGACATTAGACTTTAGAAACCGAGTGTGTGAGGTCTCAAAATGCGCTTCACCACAACTTGGGTGAAGCTGAAACACTGGACACAGCAGGATGGTGGATCGAAAAAATGGAGTTGTGCCATGAGGTGGGGAGGAAGGCAGGCTGCACTGCCAGCGGATGGACCTAGGCTTCAGCAGGGCTTTCCACAAGCCCCACGCTGAGCAGTTACCCTAAATTTGGCTGTGAAAAGTGTCTCTAAACTTCTGGCCGATTCCTGCTGGGCTCAATGGTTCTGGTGCACTTGGCAGCACACATCTACCCTGATGCTCTGTGTTACCTGCCCTTCCTCTCTCACCACAGCTGTACACATTCTACACACTTGCAGCTGTTGGTTAGCATCTATTTAGAAAAACGCAAAAACTATGGATGTAGACTGACAAAGGTGTAATATGTACCCCCCCCGCCCCCAGGGTCATGCTCCTACCAGTGAGCTCTTAGTAAGGTTGATGGCTCCATCACACACCTTCCCACTAATATAACTATCATTGCTTTACTTACTGCTGGGTTTTACCCAGTCAGGATGGGCTAGGAGTGTTTTCTTAGTATTTGCTTTGACTGGGCTCCTCAGAAGACCAAACCACATCTTTGGTCCTGGATCATGAAGGGTCAACTCTTCAATCCCCCACTCTAGTGGGTGAAACCTTTCCCAGGCTGTTGCGCTGAAGATTGCCTCTTGTAAAGAAATGTATGTTATTAACCATTATATTTAACGCTCTAGCTTTCAAAACTCAAACTCTTTAAGTGAAGAAACGCAGTAAAGCTTGTGGGGACATTTGGACCCTACAGAAAGACAAAACAAAAGAATAGTAAAGTTTAATCAGAGCTGTGCTTTTAAAGTTATACAGTTTAATGTGAGCAGCACCTGCTGTGGGCAGAGGCTGGAAGGACACTGCTGCCGTTGCTGCAATCGTACCTGACGCACCAGCTGATACAGACCTTTCCTTTCTTAAGCAAAAGGTTTCCTTTCTCTTTCTCTACACATAACCAAAGAGCTTTGCACTCACTGATTCTAAATTTTATAGCTGTCACAACAAAACCATTTTTACAGTCTCAGTGCTACTGAAACGCAGCTGTGGAATCAGGGAAAACAACCTTTCAGAGGCAATTAAGAGAATTCAGAAGCAGATGAATCTGGACTTTCACTCAATTTCTTTAAGGAGACCATCACCCTATTTTTCCCTGTAGGTAACAGCAGTAGAGGAAAGTCTAGAAGCATCCTTAAAAAGAAATGTCCATATATGCACAGGTTACCCAGTTGTAAGGTTTTGTTCTGACTAAGGAGGTAAAAATTGACACAATCTGTTGCCTCTTGAGCGTGATGGTTTAATTAGGTATTGCAAACAAGAGCATCTGAGCACTTTGCTTAAACTTTCTGCTAAGACCTTAAATCTGCTTCTATGTCCTACCTGAAGGATGAATATTTCTGAACATTTCCTTCCACCTCCCAGGTGGAAATTACAATAAAACACTCATTAAAAAGAAACACAGTGTCAGTATGCTTGACATTACAGGCATGTTTCTGCTGCGATTCATTAATGACATTTTAATAGTTCCCAGTTCTTAATACCTTGTGTTCAAGTATCAACATGAGCTTTGCAGACATCAGCTCCCAATTACCCTTGCAACAGCCACCCCACAGCACGATTTCTCCTGGACAGTAAACTGTGGCACCAGGAAAATTTGCAAAGTAGCAAAGCTGCAAGTCAGACCCACGAGGCTCGATCCATACTCTATTACCACAAACATATGGCAACACCTATCACACTAAAGACAGTTCCTCCAGTAGCGGGGAACATGCCTTGTGTTGCAAGAGGTGAGACCCTGAGCCATTCTACAATCTATATGGGTATCTACACAATCTGTGCTCCGTCGGGCGGGTGGCATCCCAGAAGGCACAATTCCTTTCAAGCTGCAGTGATATCTCTAATGCTCAGATGCTTTTTTTCATTCAGAACATGCTTTGTTACAAAAAGAATTGGAAAAGTTTTCATATACCTTCATATTTATACCTGCTACTGTGGTGATAAATGCCATTTGCTTTTATTTCAAGTGAAGGATTTTCAGTGCTGCTGGCCCCCACGCTTATTTCAGAAGCTTGTGTAAATCTTGCCCCACATGGGAGTCATTTTGAACGTATTAAATAATGATATTTCTATGTCTCGCCCACTTTGATGTAGCCTCCTAGGAAAAGGAACTATCCTGGATATGCAACTTGGTCATGTTTTAACAACTTGATGATCTATTCAAAATCCTTCAATAAAATGTAAGTTTAAAAAAAAAAAAAAACTTCTGCACTTAGCTCAGTTGATAAGAGGCCCCGTCCCCCACAAATTATAATGTCGCAACTTTTTGAACATATACTTTAAATTCACAATCCATTTCTTATTTTTAAAGCTATTTTTTATCATTTGATTAATTGCTTAAAACTGTACACAAAGATAAAGGGAACTTTGAAATTCATACCTTGGAGTATTAACATGTACTCAGGACTAGATGTAAATGTCAGAAAGAAAAAAGATCTAATGAACTCTTTATTGGTGAAATACAGTATTGCAGCTGCCTAGAATTGTAAATGGTTTGTAGCTAGCTCCAAAGGAAAGTAACTACGCAAGTTTACTTACAGCGTGGACTCTCATTCAGTGTTTGCAATGTCTTCTTCCAGGGATGATGGAAGCCATTTGTTTTGCTAGAAGTTGCATTTACTTCATTTCGTTGAAGTTTAGTGGAGCCTTTTAACGTTAACAAAATGTCCAGGAAAAAAAAAAAAGAAAAAAAAAAAGTAAGAAAAATACAGAAAGAAAAAAAGTGCAACTGCAGAAGTATTTTTCTGTCTAGAAAATTACACTACCATAAGTTTTCCTTTTCCCTGATGTCTTCTCTGCCATAATAATGGCTTCAGGATTTAAATCCTTTGCTGCTATTGTGACTTCAAAGACTTAAAACTGCAATTGAATGAAGTAGTTCATCTGTCATTATTCAAATATGAAGCAATTATGATGAAATAAAGATAGAATTCCATTGGGAAATACCCCAATCAATTCTCACTTATATTTAACTAGAAACATAAAATGATGCTTAGAAGAGTAAGTTTAGGTAATAAAAACTTGGAATATAAGAAGTATGAATTACTGATCTATAACTTACTCATTTCTAAATAAGCTTTCTAAATGTATTTCACAAATATTGGTAAAAGTTTAAGCTTACTCTCTCAATTGGTCATTGAGAGTGACTAGCTTTTCAGAAACAGGTTTTCATCAGTTTTGGTGCCCAGAGGCTCCTGCTGAGATTTTCAAGGGTCTCTGAGCAGGTCAGCTCCCTCTGAAACATGCTCCATCACAACATGTTAATTACATCTGGAACAAGGAGGTTTTACAAGTGAGTATATGAAATAACATACCTGCCTCAGCCACGTCTTCATTATATTGCTGTCACTGTTTTGATGCTTATGCATCCTGTAAGGCTTTTCCACGGATGTAGCCCTAGATGCTTATTTTCACCTTTGTGAATGCAACCAAGGCTCATCCCTACCCCTGGGGCTAGAATTTCATGGGGAATTCCCACCTGTACCCAGTTGTATTTGGGAACAGGGTCGTAACATAATGTAACATAGGTTAAAAAGTTAATTATTTTATTATCTTCCATCCTTTCTTCCTCGATCTACCCGTATATAATACTCTGCTGATGAAATGGAAAGAAGGTGGGCTCTCCAGCAGTCAGACCAAGGGCTCCCAATGTTCTGTATCTTCAGCTTTTCAGATGGGTCACGCCCTTCCCATCCTCAAGCATGCAACAAGCTCAGATAAGAAAACAAATGTATATCATACCTCTTCCTTCACTCACAGTATACTGTTCTTTTGGAAAACAAAACATCCTCTTCTGCTTATGAAAGAGGACTTTACGTTCTCTTTAGTCATCCCATGGCAAAACAGGGCAAAAAATGCACAAATGGATCCTATAGTCATTTTTGCTCATGTTTTCAACTGTTGCAGTGAGTTGGGAATCTGTACGGTATTAAATTGTGTTGTGCCGAGAAAGATCACACACAACCAGGGATCTACATATTCACATCTATCTTCTTTCATTGCATAGGCATTTTATCACTCTACCTGGGTATCAATTTTCTGTCATCTACAGACACTCATGTCTTGTCGTTTAATCTGAAAAATGTAATTTCTTCAGACAATCCAAGAACTAAATGTTATCACAATTAGAAAGCAGTAGTACTTAATACTGAATTTTAAATCAGAGATGTAACTAGCAAGAAGCATTTGGGGTATATACAATTAATTATTTCACACATAATTATTCCTGATATTACTCTAACAGTGATAACTTAGAGCATTTGAAAAAGCAGACTGTAATATTCCTTTTTTTTTTTTTTTTTCACAGAAGCCCTTTCATTTGATATTCTCTTGCTAAATAATATGTAAAATACTGACACCTAATGTTAACTTTCAGTATTCATTTTGCAAAACTTTTAATACAAGTAGGGAAAGATCATACGAAACTGGTACTTATGCTGCAATTTTGTTTCAGTATAATGCAATATAGCCTTCCCTCACTTTTTGGAAATAATTTTCTGTATTTATATATATATCTATAAAAGCACAAGAGCTTTCATCTTTATCTTCACAGCTCATAGATAAAAAAGGTAAAGAAGAGTAATTTAGAAAAGTTGAAATAAGTGAGTTTTGACACACTGAATTTAATCAAATCATCAAATGGAACGCAAATGCTTATTTATAAGGTCAATATTTGAACCTGTAGCCTGAATTGTTACTAAAAGACAAAACACTACTAAACATGTATTAATAACTTGTTATCTTTCAAAACCTGGACTGTATAGATTCAGTAAGTACTTTACCAAATTGATTTACTTTCTTCACTCAGAGACACAAGAAATTGTTTTCAGAATTTGTGAATTTAACGCAGATGCCAAACTAAAATTCACCATTTATTTCCCTGTAACTTCCAAAATAGCCAATCCAAACCTGACGTCTAGGTGCTATTTAGGAAGAGATTTTAAGGTTCTTACTTTTCCTGGGTTTGTCACACAGTCAAGGTTCAGCTGATATCAAAATAAAGTATTTTACACTATGACCTAGTGTCATATCTGGATTTATATTAAGCTTGCCTAACTTTATAGGGAAGACATAAGTGACCGTTAGCCAGAGCTGTACGAGCAGCACAAGCGCTTCAAAGGCACTGGCAGTGAATTAAAACCCTTTTCAACACTGTGGACAGTCACAGTTTTATATTCAGGGCTTTTTTTCATCTACAGTCACTTTCTGGGAAATGGTCCTTTTTGACGACCGTGTCACTTGACAGATGAAAGTAGCTGTGCTGCAGATGCAAGGATAAAAATAAAACTGGAGGTCCTGGAGTACAGATACCTGGTCTGCAATACAGTAATACGGTCTCAGCTGTATTAAAGAGCAAATGACGTCAGTGTACTCAAAACCTCTTGAGCGAGCCAGAGCTTTCCAAGTGATTAAGAGTCCTGTTCTATTTTTTTAACAATATTCCAGTTTAAGAAGCTGTTCTTACCCTTCACAAGCACTAAAAATACCAACAAATGCTTCATTTGCAGTTCTTTCATCTTCCTCTTACACATTAAAGCAAATGAAATAGGTATTATTGCAGCAAGGATATTAAAACTACCCATCTTTGGGGAATTTTGGAGCATGGGTAGAGGCTCTGAAAGCTCTGGGTGAAGCAGGAGGTGCCCAACGAGTGTGAAAACTCAACCAGCAAAACTGTCCTTGAGCAAAATAGAGTAGTCCGCACTTCTTCCCCCAAATCCTTCCTCACCCTTGAGGTAGAATCAGAAGAAGTAGTATCAGAAGTAACTTTCTACGTGTTTCATACCACAAACCAGACATTTTAAGGATCATCAGAAAGAAAGCTTTAGTTGATCCTTGAAAAAGGGCATGTGCGGAATAGCTACAGACTTAGGAGCTTAGTTGCCAATTATGCCAAGATGTTATTTCTGGCTTCAAACAATACTAGGTGAAGTGTTACCTAAATGTAAGCAGTTTTTCTTCATTGCTTTTAGCTGCCTAGTACAAATCCCTGCAAAAATTTGCACCGCGCTGTAAGTTAACAATGAGGTATTTTGCTGCTGCTTAAACAGTTCAGAGTTCATTTTGCCTAATACCAAATAAGACTTTTAAAAACTGCAGAAACTGCTCCTACACCCCTTCACACTGGCTTACACGAATTTAAAACTGTTCTTAACTTTCTCAAGCATATCATCTCCAAGATGACTACCTAGACAGATAAAATGTTTTGTTTTAGCCAACTGTATCACGCCAAAGAAGGTATCTGCAACATAAATTCATTCTTCAATTAAATCATTAATTAAGCTAGAATTTCAAAATGTTGGGCCCTTTGAAAAATTCAGTATGCAGCAGTTAACAGTTTTGAAACAACTAATTGTTCAACTTTTACTTTTCAAGTACCCCATGTACTTTAAATAGAATTGCTAAATTAAAAATGTAAATTGGACTGTATCTTTTAACAGTTGGTGATTTGTCTATTTTCCACTTTTTATTATGCATCATTTTTATAATAAAGAAGGGATTTTTTTCATTCCTGTTCTAGTTGATAGCAATTCTTCCATGCTTCTCAAAGCTAATGTAATAAAACTACATACAATGTTTAAGAAAAGCCCCATTAAAATATACAAAGCATACTAATTCATGAAGTCAAAGTCAAAGCAGAGTGGAAATATGAGCTTTAATAAAACTATGCCTGTTGTAAATAACTATTCAAGCACAGTCATTTTTTTGCAAATTGCATGGGATATAGCTCAGTCTACTTGAAGCAAAGAATCACTCAGTGGGATAAATGCATCTTAGTCAGAAATAGATTAAAAGATAGAGCTGAGCCATCAATAAGAACCAGATAGCACAGTATTATTTGCTGTTTGTTTTGAAGATGTAATTGCAGATCCCAGGATTTCAATAAATCTGTGCACATCATGGAAAGAATTGTAGAGAGGAACTGGGGCAACACGAAGAGCATTTGGTTCTCGTATGTCACACTGCAAAAGAGAAAGGGAATGATTAGTAAATTCAGGTCACTTCATATTTATCTGTCCAACTGTATTTTTAAATGCCATCCTTGTCATCAAGGAAGAACGACTGGACTGAGGAGACACCTGTAAAAACTTTGGGGCCCCCAAGAAACCATTGTGAGGAGCATCATTGTGAAGAACATAGCAAGAAGAGTAGTGTGTTGCCTAAAATAGGGTGCAAGGCTCAGAATGGGCAGAACTCTAGCAGTGCCACTGAGGGACTCCAAACCAGCTGTGTAACCCCTTAATTTACCTTAGTGCCTATAGCAGTCCATAGTTGACAAGGCACATGGGTGCCAAAGAAGCCACCACGAAACAGAAACATGCTCTTGTACCACAGGTACAAGTCATGTCACAGGGCTTGCAGAATTTTTTCTCTCCACCCCTGCCCCCCCTTAATTTAAACATTTTGCTGAACAGAATAATCTCTCATAGTTTTTGAAGCACGTTATTGCATTGCAAAGACAAGCCAACAGCGTAAGGCCCCGTGCCCTCTTAAAAGCAGCAGTTCCTGGAATTCCCTGGCAGCACCAAAACAGCAGCATATTTAGCCTAGAAGAGTTGCCCTTTGGGGACATAAGTCACCAGCAGAAATAAAAGCCATATATCATTTCTATGGGATTACACTATCAGCCTCACCTCCCAGCACCTCTAAATCACCGAATGTATAGTCTTAAATTCAGCTTTTATCCTTTCTGAGCAGTGCTCACCGGTAACCGTGCCATTACATGGCACTGCCATTTACTGGACGCTTTTTCTGAGTGCTAAAACACATCTCTAAGGAAATGACAGCTTTTTATTTCCTCCACCTCAATGCCTCACAAAGAGCAAGGGTTTGGCCATTTGCAGATCAGGAAAAGGCCTGGCGGAGGCTCAGGGCTCTTTGTCATGGCCGGTCTGTAGGTGTGCAAGCTGTGGGTGAGGCTGGTGGGCACTGCCTGGGTGCTGCTGAGCACCAGCACCCTGCGTGGCTCCCACCTCCTCTCTGTGCTCTGGCTTCATGCCTGGACCCACACAGGGGACCGGGAAGAGCACACTGAACAGGGGAAGCCTGTGCAGGCAGGACACTGCACTGGACAACTCTGACATCTCCTATTTTTCCAGGGATTTTGTGTTTTGAGGGGGTTTATTTTTTCCTGTCTTTCCCATTCAGACCACCAGCTTCAGATCTGTAACGCCTCCCACTATAACGCCCCCCTAAAGCAGTTCTAACTTTAGTAGTGACTCCTGGGTGCTACTCACAGAACTACTGGAAATAAATCAACAGAGAAAGGACAACATACAGACACACTAATATCTTATAAAACAACTTTTCTTATTTGATTATTTGCACAAGTAAAGATTAAGGCTGCCATGTAAGCAATTTTCATAATCCCCAGTGTTTTTTTAGCATTATAAGAGATGATATTTGAATAAAAGCAAAATTATTACTTTGTTATGATATTCACAAAACGGTGCTTAAGATGAAGTTTGATTTACTCACAGCTACTCCTCTCTTCTCCAGCTCTTGAAACACAGATTTGATTGGAAGGGAAAAAGATAGAGTGAGCTGGCATCCTCTTTCCTCAATCTGCGATGGTGTGACTATTTTTATGAAGGGTTTCTCTGGATTTGTCTTATCCTCACTGTAGTAATGTCTGATCAGGTATTCCAAGTAACCCGTGAGTAGAACAGATTTCCTTCTCAATGCTTTCATTGTAGTTTCACCAAAAACCTATAGTGATTTAAAATCATTAGAATGATAATGTGTTGCTATAGAAAATAAAAAGGAAGTGAAGACAACCAAAAGGGTAGCAGATTTCTCTATACATTACCACTGAATTAAGTGGTAGTGTCAGATAGACATTATACATAAACACGGCAGGATTAGGCTTTTGAAAACACAGTATAATGTTATTACTTTAGATATTGAAAGACATTTCTGTCTCCTGTTAACAAGTTTTACGCACATCCATATCCGCATAAATTAACTTGCACACAAAAAGAGTTCACTAAGAGCATTCATTTGCATATCTGAAGAGGATCCATAAATTCTCTATACCTGCAACAGGGCTGCATGAAACTCTAAATCACTTCCAAGTTTTTCCTTGTATGTACCTCAAGTAAAAAAATCCAAGGGCCAAGACTGAAACCTCATGACTGGTCTGCAAATGCTTGTCTTTGAAAACACAAAATTTATACTGACATATTGACTTTACCGGTTTAAGTCCTGTACAGGCCCTGTCTCTGCTAGTCTGCATGAAGAAAAAACTATTCACTTGGTTCTGGTTTCATAGCTCTGTGCTCTAACACAGCTACAAGGACTGCTGAGATGTGGCAACTCAAAACATCACGAGACACACAGAAGGGATTGTTCGAAAATGGCAGTGCTACTTTGCCAGATAAACAAGAACAAGTAATGGGGCAGAAGAGTCTGGGAGAAGGAGAAGGAGAGACAGCTTCTGCCTGTGCTCTGGAAAGGCTCTGTTACCGGGAATAATGGAATACGTGACCCCGGAAACAATTTACCCCTGCCTTCCTCAAACCCTCCCTTTTCTTCTTTCCCACACAAGTGGCTTGAGGGAAAAAATGACAAGATACAGAGACGCAAGTACCCGACTGTCACTTCAGATCACATTCTGTCACATAAATGCCATATCGCTGCTCCTGGGCAATTATTCCTCCACTGATGGCAGCTGCGCAATCAGAGGCAAGGCGGAGGTCCTGTATGAAAACCCATGACCTTTACTCCCAAGAAATCACTGCTCCGCACATGGAGTAACACTTTCAAGATTACTTATATCGTAACCTGGAAGAGTGTACAAAGTATTAATGGAGAAATCCTACTCAGAGTACCACAAAGCCTGGTTTCCAGCTGCACCTGCTAATCACTCCTCTGTAGAATATCCCAAACATCACTCCATGATGTTAGCACAACCCTAGGATGCTGCACAGAGGCAAAAGCCCCTGCATGTGATTTCTGTTAAACAAAATACAGCTGTTGTAAGACAGACTTTGCATGAAGACGGTGCGGTCACGGCAGTGAATGTGATGGGGACCAGAGCCGTCAGCAGCCAGTACTTGCACAGGTCAACAAAAATCTGGAGGTGCTTCCCTGACAGCGCAGGCAGGCAGAGCATTCAGCACATCGCTGGAGGTAAAATGGAGCCTCGCCTCCAACTCCTCCAGGCTTTGCAGCACTATGAGGGATGGATCTCCTTAGGCTGCATGCAAAAATCTGTTTGCTCGAGTTCTGTGGAAGGAATATTTGGCCTCCTGGGTGAAATTTTTTGAAAAAGATCTTTTAAATGTGGCTGTAGAGCATTCCCCTTTTTTCCATAAAAGGGAGCAGCTACTTCCATAACAGTCACTTTAAGCATTATTGAGGAATAACATCCATTAACACTTGCAGTTTTCATTGTTTCCATTGGAAACACTGCCTTCTGCTTAATGTGTCCCAGTGAAGGTGGCATGCAATTTCACTAGCCATCTCTTGCCAGACATGAAAACTATTTTGTTTCCCACTGTATTAGAGCAATTAGCACTGGGAAATCCTGGCTGTGCCAAAAGGTAATGCAGGCACGGAAAGGGGAGGCGATGGAAACTGCTCAGCCCTCATTGTTTGAGGCTCCCTGCAGTGGGCTAAATGACATCAACCCACACAAACTGGAGCACTGACAATCTGGGTCATAGCAGAATAGCTTTCAGCTTATCTCGAAGGTCACATAAAGTTTAAAAAAATATATTGGATGTTTAAGGGCTAACAAAATAAATTGTCAGGCAGAACAAGAAGCATTGCTGTGCCCTTTGCAGTCCTTCAGCATCGCATGCAAGATGAAGAGAGCGCAACCGGCAATTTTCTGACTTTGGCTGCCTAAGATACTGTTTTTTCAGTAAATAAAGAAGAGGGACTATACAGTGCATGGACATTGCTCTTTGTTCCAGCATCAGCGTTGCCATTACACTAGCAGTAATGGAGTGCTAGCAGAAATAAATTTCTCCCATCTATACTGATTGCAAAACCTTGTTAACCAAGGCTGGCTTGAAAAGCAGCTTAGGAAAAATTTTAATATAGTAATACGTAGTAAGGAAATTATGTAAAACCAGCCTTTTTGGCTATGAAGACCTAGAGTCCTGCATTTCAGGGGTGAACCATCACCCATAAGAGAAATGTTGTTACGTTTCATTATGAAACACGGTGCAATAGAAGGTGTGTGGAGAACAGCCACAGGCTTCCAGACGGGGCTGAACTGTGGTCTCCGAGGAGGTCCATGGGGCTTTCATTTCAGCACATAGGGCACACCTTCCTGCAACAGGAGGGATTAGGTCTGTATGACAGGACTGCCCTTTCCACAGCCGTGCTCTCAGCGGTTCGTATAGAGATAGGTCTGAGGTGGGGCTCTGGTCTGGCCACTAACGAAGAGGTGAAAGAAAAACCAGTCTGGAGCTATACCACACTCATGAATTCCCCTTTTAGGAAGCATTCACAGACAGCTTCTGTATTTTCTGTTTGCAATCACAAAGGACTACAGTGGAGGGTAGATTCCCTGAGGCACTGGTTCAACGTTGACTCCAGGACACCCAGTGGCCACATTCATTTTCTTTCATAAAGGAGCTACATCTGTTTTGCTCAGGGAAATACATGTAGAAGCATCATTGGATGCAACTTTTCTGAGTTAAGAGATTCCTCTGTCGGAAGATCTTGCACTGGGGCAAGCTCCGACTGCCTCGATGGGAAAAGCTGCTGTTCAGATGAAGGAAGGGGTTAAAAGCCAGGACAAACATGGTGGCAGCCGTCAGGCTGGGAGGTGCAAACCTCAAGTATACCAGGTCCAACAGCAACGTTTGTGAGAGCAGTAAAGGGATGAGTATATTTATTAAAGTCGTGGGGCTATTTCGTTTGGTTTTCATTCCCCCACCCTTTTGCTTTTCAACTATTCTGCGATATTTTTTTTAAGGGAGACAGTGATAGTAGGCGTAACATTCATTTAACATTTTTATACTTTTAAATTGAGATTCAAAGTAAAGCAATTACTTACCTCTAAACTGGCTTGCAGAGCACAGACCAGTAAAATTGGAGGATTTGATAACCGAAATCCATTAATTCCTTCACTTAGTTGCAATTCTGGAAAATGAATAACTTATATTAGTGTTTTTGATTTCTTCCTTATAATGGATTGGACCTTATCTTGAAGTCCATCCTCATGCAATAACATTTTTCACTAATGTGGCCTGTAGGATTCAGTCATTAAAAGGAAACCGTAATCTATTCACAGCTAATACTTTTAACTTCGAGAGAAGCCCAATTTTATCCAGCAGACGACCTCATTAACAGTTGCATGGGAACTAGAGAGCCGCAATTAATTTGTTTAAATGGTGTGTGTTAAAGCCACCTTTACACTTGACTCTCTTTTAACACCGGCACCTGCCAGAGAAACTCCAAGTCAGCGGAGGCACGCTCGTGTGGAGCCGTGGCGCACGAGCGGTAAATCATGTTCCTTAACTTTATTAAACTGACGAGACACATGGGAGACCGCACACACGGCTAAGTGTAGCTTCAGGCCATGCAGAGAAGTTGCGTAGACTTTAGGCTGTGAAATTTTACAAAATCTATTAAATAAATCTATAAAGCCTGGCTGTAAGGTCTGTGTCACCGTTTATATTTCATGCTCCAGCACCAGAGCAAGAGGACGCTGCGGAGGAAATGCTTTTCGTGCACAGCAGACTGACTAATTTTATAATGATCATTGCCCAACTTCTCCCCTATAAACTGCCCATGGAAATGCATAAACAACGCTTTTCTTGTTCTAACAGTATTTCAAGGCAATTTTTGCCTCCTGCTGGCTTTCCAAAGTGCCGCTCTTACATTTGGTCAGAAAACAAAGAGCAGACTGAGGCTATTAGAGAGGTGTTCTCCAGCCAAAGTCACATCAATAGGCACTGCCACAGAAAATTAAAAATATATTAAAAAGAAAAGAACCAATCAAACCAGAAAGCTCTTTTCTCATCCTGATCCCTCAGGATATTGTCTCTGCCATACTTTAAAAGGGAGCTGAACAGTCTAGCTGTCAGATTTGGACAGGAGTCCTCATTTCACATCGGGACAGTAAATACTTAGCTGTTTCAGAGCAGGTTTGGGTTTGTCTTATAACCCATCCTGTGTGAGTGCTAGGAATTCAGAGATGCTGAAACATTAGTGGTATTTCATGACTTATGTCAGGTTGCCTTACCTTTATTTATAGGATTTCTCATTAATTCCAGTGGAACTAATCCTAAAGCAAGATATTACCCGAGTAAATGATAGCAGATCCTCGCTCCTCAGAGACTTATGAGTTTAATTCACTGAGATACTTTGAAAGTTTCATCCATATTCTTTATCTGCATTTTGAAGGTATTTCAGCAAAAAGTCTGGAAGCACACAGTCAGACCCATATGCCCAGAGACCAAATTTATTCCAACATTTATTTTGCTAACCCCATTGCATTACATATTCGGGATAAGTTTAGCTTAATACCTTCAACTTAAATGAGAAAATGCAAAGTCTATCCTTTCCGCTCAAGCTACTATAAAAGTGAAACGGGTTATATATATACATATATCAAATAAGGTAAAACTGAAAGTGTGAAAGTACATACTGTTTTCCATGAGGAATCGTGTTTTGAAGTCATGACCCCACCAGCCAATCAGCCTAAGATTTTGTAAAGAAAGTAAATCATAAATTAAAAGCAATCTTAGTATACTATCTTTTAATTTAGATTTGAGAGTTAAGAAATGTATAAGAAACATTAAGAAATATATGCACTTCTCATAATACATTGTATTTCTTACAATGACATAAAAATGCAATAAATTCTATAAATAGCTAGCACTAAAAACATAGTATTTGGGAATTTCTCTTTAACTACGAATGATAAAATGTACCACATCTTTCAATTAACTATTGATTTCTAACAATATCCATTTTGTCTGAATTCATTCCACAAAACAAAAAATGAAACAGAAATATATGCACTCTTTTGTTCCAGGGCATTAAATTCACGCACGCACACACACATCCTTAAACTTAGTTTAATTAATATTGAAAGCTAAAAGGTGTTGTAAAATCTGACTTAGTTGCACCAAGAGTTAGTGATGGCAAGTGGGCAGACAGCAGGACCTCAGAAGAACACTGTCTTTTCGTTGATGTGGGACATCAGGGTGAAACCTGAGGAAACTTTTCTTCTCCTGAACAGAACTTATTATTCAAAAAAAAACTTTCTTTCAAACAAAACCCAAACTAGTTTAATCCAAAAATAAATTTTTAAAGTCATACTCATTAAAAAAAATAATTAAGATCAATTACTTTGAAAATCATTTATCCAGGATTGTACATTAGATGACACTTTAACACAGCTATAAACAGTTTTCCAAAGCAGCTGGATCTGCTGGTTCACTTAGTGCCCAAGGCACTGCAGGTAAAGTCAATACTGCAGAATCAGGGAGTCTCTCCCTACCTCCCTTGGGTTTTCTACTTCTTAGTTCAGTACATGGTAATATTGGTGAGTAATAATGTCAGTACTACTTGAAATGCTCCGTGTATCAACGCCAGTACAATACTAGGAATCTTGATTTTTGATTGAACATCATTCTTCCTGACTTAAGGACTCCAGGACTGGACATATTGGAGACCGTTTCCTCCAAGGTTTTGCTCCGTTTTCTCTATGCCAGGTAGCAGAGTGATTAGGAGTGAAGCCTGGCAAGTGTTGGAAATTTGTAACAGTAAAAAAATCTTTAAGTAAAACTCACATGACATCAACCTTCCTGGAAGTAAACAAGGAAAAAGAAAGTTGTTGCTCCTCTCCAAAGCAGGAGAGCTTCTTCACAGTACACTTAACTTAGCTCTGCATAATTGAGACCATGCTTGAGCTAAAAACTTGTTATATGAATACTGCATACTGTAAAATAAAGTAATTCGTATTTCTGTATAACAACATGGGTTTTAAGTTTACTTCTATGAAAGGCTCTGAGCTGCATCCAAACATAGTGTATGCAGAAAAAGCATGTTTTTTTCTTTATTGCTGCATGATGCTTTTATTATTCTAAGACCCATGAAAATTAATAGTGCAATATACATTCATTTCAAATGAGATATTACATTGCCAAAATGAATATACCCCAAATAAAGTATAATACAGCTTCTGCCCAAGTGACTCAGCTACTGATGCTCTGAATCATAAAAGATATTCCAGCTATTTAGTATGAACTGTATGATATATAGAGACAGAACATTTTACTATAAGCCCTTAATATTGTATGTTACTACAACATACTACTAATGTCAATGTTGCACACATACTATGAATTCCGAAAGTTTTAAAGAGAAAAAAAAAAAATCCATGGGAAATATAACATTTGGACTATTACTCTGTATCAAGGAGAAAACAATACTATGTTCTATTTGGACAACATTCTAAAGTCAAAGACAAAACAAACATCAACCAGAATGTTACCCAGATAAAACCTCATGAAAAACACTCTGGTTGCATTTTGAATGTTCAAAACTTGCTAACTTCAAAGCTGGCTTCAAACCAGATCTCTGCTGCAGCACCACATTTGGAACTTGGAAAATGAAATTTCAGAACTTTTCCAAAATGACAGAATGAAGGATTTTTTTTTTTAAGGCAGTTTTAGCTGTCTTGCCCTTTCCTACCATAACCTTGACAATGTGCTTTTTTTTTTTTTTTCTTCTTTTGCTTTTTGGTTGTTTTTTTTTTTCTTCTTGGCTGTTCTAGAACTTCAGAGATGTCACTCCAGGATGTGCACTTTGAGGCAGCTCTGGTCCTACACTCTCATTGATCTAATGGTCCATATGGATGTCACGTTATTTGACATTTAAGTTGACAGGCTTCAAAGTGTGGAAATTAACAAAATCTTTACAAATTAGCAATTTGCTGTTTACAATTTTCTGTGAAAATTTTGAAATGAAGGTTGCCACTGCTATGCCAAATTTCAACCTGTTATGATGGGAAATATCTAAGGTGTTAAACCCCAAACATAAGGCTTTATAAATGCTCGCTAAAAATAATAGGCAATAAAACTGCACATTAAGATACTGCAGTAAAAGTTCTTATTAAACAGTTGTTACTCCGCATGTAAAATGAGTTATTTTGCAATGCAGTCACATTTTGACTATTGCTGCTTCAAAAACAAAGGCACCAAGATCTAAATTGATTTTGAATTCCAAACTATAATCTTTGCAAAACGCATAATGTGGAAGGCTCTGAAAAGCCTTGCATGATGTGCTTGTGCTTAAAAACACCTTAAACTTGGTAGTGATGGGACTCTAGAGTTACATCCTTTTCATTGCAGGCAAAACCCAGTTTGGGAAGTGTGTTAAAAATCAGTGTCTAGGGAGAAAAGGGTCTAATTTTGTCAATCTTCAACTATAAACCTTTGAGAAGAACACTTTTCTGGTCACTGCCCTTTAGATTTACATACTATAAATGTATCTAAATTAAGCACTCCTCTTGTTTTAACACAGCACTAAACAAAACAGTTATCCCAGTGATGGCCAGCTTGTGGGGTGTGCCCAGATGGCATCCCAGTGCCGGCGCTGGGTACCCATAGCCTCCCAAGGCTGCTCAGCAGAGGTGCTCCTGGAGCACCTCCACAGATAACAGCTCCTCATCCAGCAGCAAAAAAAAAAAAAAAAAGTGGCATGATTACAATGGGTTTCATGTACAAAAAGAGTAAATTAGTGCTGAATCAGCTGTGGGGTTTTCTGTGTTATTACAAACCCACTTCTCTAAGAAAACAACTTCTTAAATCATTAACATAATGATTTCAATGCACGGTTCTATTTTATGCCTCAAATAAAACCCATAGCCTCATGGTTTGATAAGACTGAAACTTTCCCAGGGAATTCTGCAGCTTTCCAGTCTATGTAAAGAACTAATTTTTAAATGTGCTGTATAAAATTTAAAGCAAACTGTTACTAGCTCAATTTCATGAAATAAGAGAACATACAATGAAACATTGCTGAAAGATTTTTCAAATTCCTTATTTTTACCCCAAAATGTTCTCTTATTTTACAAATCAATGAACAACAATTTGTTGGGTTGGAAATTGACTCCAGAAAGGAACAGTATCCTCTCATTCAGTCACACTCCCTTTAGGCACATTTACACCAGGGAACAATGCCTTCAATAAGTATTTTTATTTAGCTCATTTTCCTCCTTCCTATCTGTCTGCATTAGACTGAAGGGCTGGTTGTTCATAACTTGAGTCATCTCATTTGTAGTTGCATTAATGATGCAAGAGTGCAGGATATAATGATCATGATGTATGTGCAGTGTAAACATCAAAGAAGATCCAGTTAAAGAACAGAGAAAAAATAAAAAGAAATTCCTTTGACCTTTGCTTCGAAGTTACAGATGATCATGCTACTCATTTATAATTTACAGCCTGAAGCAACATGGGTCTCATTTCCCTTCTTGGCAAGAAAAGAAAAAAGAAACTCTTGAGTAGTGATACAGAAAACAGGGAAACACCATTAAGGTGGCCCAAAGTTTACAGGCCAGTGCAACGCACTGGAAGCATCTTGTCATTATATTGTGTGAGAAATAGTTTCGTGTCCTTGAGAAACCACATTGAAAAGCTACAACAGGAATGCAGTGCGAAATTAGTAATACTTTCTACTGCACTTGCCAGCTTCACTGAGCATGGCACGGTTTGCCTTCTCTCCATTGTCAGGTCACAACGCTATCTAGAAACTTAGATTATATCTATACTAGGAGCACACCCCAGTAATGCATGCTATGTTTATGAACCATGGATTAAGCTAAATCATAAACAGGCAGTCTGGGGGCAGGCTGTGTCCGCAAAGCGGCTGATGTAGCTGCTGGGTGGCAGCTAAGCTCTTCATTCACACTTTACTTGTTTTTTTGCAAAAGCTTCCAGGGGTTGGCAAAGATTTGTTTGAGTTTTCGTGCTACTCTTCTAGCTATAAGTAAGAATCAGCTTCGAGGAGTTAATGAGACATCTCACTGCTCCGAAAGTTTATTACACAAAACCGAGGCAGATAGTATGCTGTGTCTGGCATAAGGCAGCCTTGTACCCGAAAAGGAACGAAAGGACCAGCAATAAATGTTAAGTTCAGTTTCTTGCAGTCTGTAGGTCCATGATACAAGTGGCTGGTTAAAGAGCACATCCACCTCCTGTGCCTATGTCCCATGAGACCCTTCAGACCTACAGCAGGCAACCAAGAGGCACAGTGCAGCGTGATGCCAGTTTAGGAACAAGAGGTTCTCTGGGTCTCCACTATCACTCTGTCAGCGGGAAACGTGATAAATAACCAACCCGTGAGGACTGCGGAATTAGACCACCAAAGATGACAGAAAGCCTGGAGCCAGGCTGAAGTTAGGAACAAACTACACCTGACCTCAGTCACAGTGACCTGACCATGTCTGATCATCACCCTTCTGCCCAGGAGGACATGGCGGTACCACACCGCTGGTGCCACATCCACACTTCGGCTCTGCTCAGCTTTCATGTTTTAAAAGGCAGGTTAAAAAACCAAAATAACCAAACCCAACAAATGGTACAATTAGCTCCCAAAGACCAAAAATATTCCTTAACATGCCTTATGTTCATATATAAATCTCCAGCTCAACCGGAAGGTCTAATTCCAGACCTTGAGGTACATTCCTCCAATGTCCTGGGCTCCATGTAACGCAATACGGGTCAAAAAAGTAGTGAGGACTCAGGTCTTGAGCAGTAGCATCTCCTAACACTTCTGCACTCAAAGGTCAATCCCAGAAACCAAACTCAAATAGAGAGTTGTGTCACCCCCTCAAAGCCACCTTACTGTCACCCAGATTTACAAACAGCTCTCTGCAAACTCTGAGCACAGACCTGATCCTCAGGCTCAACAGCTGGGGCACAATCTTTGCATCCTACTCTGCATTAATTTTATTGCAGTTTTCTAATTGCAATTTTTTTGTATGTTTTTATTTCCTTTTTATTGCATTAATTTTATTGTTAGAGCATAGGCATGATTGTGCTGCTTTGGATTCAATGCCAAAACTCAGAATAAATAGCATGAATGACACCCCACACCCCACCCCTTCAAGAAAACAGAAGAAAATGCTTATTGCTTTACATAGCATATTTTTGGCTCACTGACTAGAGTTTGAGAAGGAGTTTCAATTTGCTTTGCTATCACAGACTTGTCTGATCATGGATGAGTCATTTAGTCTCTCCACGCCTCAAGCCCTCATCTCTAGAAATGCCGCCCAGTACTGCCCTAACTCTCTGGCGAGTGGTGAGAATATTTGTTAAAATGTTTTCACATGCTCTAGTAATGAGGACCATGTAAGAATGGAGAAAAATATTTCCTCTGAGTATCTTAGACTGGATTTTTCAAATCCAGATAGGGAAAGGGGATATGGGGGTAAGCTGCTGGGTTTTTCCCACCCTCTCAGCTGTTCCCCAAATCGTCCTCTCAGGCTCAAGAGTTGTCCCCAGGGTTAGGGTTCTGTGGAGTTCAAAATTTCATATTTTTCTTGATCCATGTCACCCAACTGACACGTCAAGAAAAAAATAATGTAATCAATATTTCTATTGCTTAATTCCACACGGTGTTTTACAGCTGGGCTGACACCAAACTGAAGCCCAAGTGAATGGACAATGTTATTGCACTGCAACTCCATCCTCACCCTGCCGGGCACCACAGCCAGGTCCTGCCCGGAGCCAGGGCTCCCTGCCGACAGCTTGCTGGGACGGAGAAAAACCCTGCAAGCTGTATCTGGTGGGGCGATGAGGGGTCTGCTTAATCAAAACAAGGAATAATTGAAAAGTGACTCTCAGTTTCATCACTGAAATGCAGAATTCAAGGATTTTAACCCTCCGGTGTAGGTGCAATTCTTCATATGCTGTGAAGCTGTCAGTTACGGAGTGTACTTCATAGCAGAGATATATAAACTAGGATTTGCATGGGGGATTAAGGGAGTTAGCAGCTAGCCCCTGCTAGGCTCTAGCAATATTTGGAAACCAAACCCTCACCGTCTCCTTCAGAAAACCTTGCCAAGATGGCCAGATGCTATATTTAAAGCCTTCCCCCCACCCTTATATCTATTTAGATATCCTTTATCCCAAATGGCGAGATTGGATGTCTTTCATTATTCTTTTCTGTGCGATGTCTGTTGTTAATTTTGAGTAGGAACTGTTGTTAGAATTTGGAAAGCTTTTGAAGCCCAGGTAATTATTAGCCTCAGACTTCAGTAGTTTTGGATTTCAGCGTACTCTGATGCTTTCCTTATCCTTTTCAACTCATTACAAATGTTTCCTAATTATTAAGCATATGTGACTTGTGAGCACTGCCATACATTATTAATGGACCAGTCTCTTAGAACTCAGTGGAAAAAATCAAAACTCTTTATGAAAAGTTGCTACTGTGAAAGTAGTAACATTTCATATTTAATATCAATGAGGTTTTACTTTGTCAAAAGACCAAAGTAACATGATTTTATTAGAGGCTAATAGCATGACATTTTTCTTCTGTTAAGTAGCTTGCATTTTCAGTACCATCCAAAGGAAGAAAATTTTTCTTTTCTATTTTGAGGCTTGTCTCGGTTAAAAAAACAGCTAAATTCTCTTTCTGCCTAGCAGCAAGTTTTAATAGCAAAGACCAAAATCCTGAAAAACAGTTTCATAATCTAAACAATGGCCCTTACTTACCTATGCAACTGCAATGGGTGAAATTAAGAAATCTCTAGAGCTGAGTAACGATCCTTTCTCCAAAAGCAGCTGGGCAGCTCCGAGCTCCCCAGGCTTCACGGCTCTCCGAGGTGGGGAGTTTAATGCGACCATTGCCACAATTAGAGAGACTCTTGGGCGAAAAGCCCTGGCTCTTTGGTCAATCAAGTGCAAGGTGATTTACAGCTGATAAGTATTTGAAGATAAAGGGTACACATGCTTTTCCTGAATTGATTTTTTCCTTGTTAGTCTTTTAGACTCAACACAAGTGGGAATACACCAATTTCAGCATGTCCCTCCATATTACCCCTCCAGGTCAAAACAAAAGGAGATTGAGTTCCCTTTGGTAGCAGGAAACAAGAGGCTGTGATCAGGGCATAAGAAAGAGAAATGGCCACAATGCTGTGAATCCAATCAGGGCCCCTTGGAGTCGCGCAGAGCTCTCCACCAAACCTCTAAGGCGCTTGTGATGAGGGATGATAATTTCATTTGCCATGATCCGGCCAAAGAAAGGTATGATCAAGCGGCAGACAGAACGGGAGCCCAAATTAAATCCCAGGAAAAGATCTCACAAAAAAACAACCCCTCTAAGGCTAATGAAGTTGAATTAAAAACTGTTAAATCAGCTTATGAACAACTATTATCACAAAGTGCTCATATATCACTTTCACTAGCCAAATATCAGATATATGAAAAGGGGGAATACCGCCAACAGTATGTTAGCAGATTTAGTGAGGGGAAATCGAATATTCTGCCTAACACCAGAAATTAAAATTCAAGCAGGGAGGCAATTTACTCAGAGATATTAATAAAGTTCTCAGTGATTTTTATAAAGTATTTAATAGTTCCCAATTATATTATGGTGATTAAAAAAAAAAGATTACATTCTCTAAGAATTCAGTAATTTTTTCTAGGCTGTTTCAAATAGATTAAATTAAACAAGAAGCAAAAGCAACAATCCCTCCTAGAGCTACTTTTAAATGTGAATTCTGACTTAAAGGAGACTTGGATAGTTTTGATTACTATGATGCATTTGCTGAACTATACAGCCTCCTCAATACCTTGAATGACTCTTTGACGGAATGATATCTAGATAGATTTCTAAATAATACATGTATCTGACTGAACTATAGCATAAAAATTTTAAGATCTGGGAAGTTGTGCTTCCTCAGGTCTTTGTTATTTTTGAATACAGTATTCACAGTATTAATGCAAGACCTTTATCATACTAGAATCCTTATTAGCTAAAATGTAAGGGTTATCACCTCCACCCTTTGCCTGAAACAAGAAGAAATCAACATTAAAAAAATAATAATAATGAAATCTCATCTAATGTCAGTGGCTGGAACTAATTGAATTAAAAGATTTAAGTGCCAGCAGAGCTGACACAGAATCCAGTAGCTGTGTTACAAAGCATTTACTAACACTAAGTGATGCTCAAGAAGAAAAACTACTCAAATGGAGTTTATTGAGCTGAAGTCTAAGACATGAAATCATAATGAAAGAACAGAAATGGGCATCTTTCAGAGCTCTTTTAGGGAGTCTCTCCTCAAAAAGTTGAAATGTCATCCATCACTAAAGAACATGGAAGAAATGTGACTTAGGGACTTTACAGGGCTGTAGTTCCCCTGATTTTCAGTAGCGCAAACTACCAGTATTTTGGGCCCCAAAATGGGTTTGACAAGAGGTCAAGTGTTTGACATGAGGTCCAAGACTGGTTTCAGGAGCCCCCAAGCTCTTCTCAGTGCAGAAGCAGGTGAGAAGCCAGCAGATAAGGACACTTACATGGACTTATTCTCACATCACAAACTAACTGTATCTGCAACACTGACCACCAAAACACCACACTGACCAAACCACTCCTCACTTGCTTACAATGCGTTGCTAGAAAGTCAAGTCAGAAAACTGTCATTGAAAACAGAGGGATGCTGAAAAACTAGATTAGGTTAAAAAATTAATAAGTTTTTGCTCAGTGAACTTTACACAACTAAAGAAATTAATAATAATTCCTCACTTTGAGGTGCTGTTTCTCCTGCCATGGGGCAGAAAGAACGTACAAGCCTCTCAAAACAGTTGCACCAGTGTGATTAGGTCCCTGATTTGACGCCATGCCAGCTGAGAAACTGGAAGGAAGGAGAAGAGAGAAGGATACAGTCCCCCTCCCAGCATCTCACTGGAAACTGCTCTTCAGACATCCGAGGGAGCACTATGCTGCTGTAACTGCCCTATAGTTTCCACACAGTAGAAGGCAGCAAGAAGCAACCGCCAGCAAGGACTGCCAACAGCTCCAATGACAAATAAGGAGTAGTGACTGTGATAGCAAGAATTTACTGTCAGCAACAAACAGCTGTGAAAATAAATATTTCACAAGTGGGAAGTGAGAGGAAGGGTGGCTTAAAGGAAGGGAAGAAGAAGCACCATACGTCATGAAGGAGATCTCTGACAAGCGCCTGACTCAAAGATGTGTGGAGATGGGCAAGAAGTAAAGGACAGCAGGCTGTGGGCTCACTTGGCTGGACTTACCAAGAAAGGAGCAGGTGTGGGGGCAAAAGAAATGATCTAGCTTGCCCACAACAATGGTGAAGATAAAATATGTTTGACTAAGGGAGCCCAAGGAAAAAGAAAAATATGAATATGTATGTCACAGCACTCTCAAAACTATCAAGCTGCAACAAGGTCTTTCACAACCTCATACCAGCATACTCTTCATGCAGTCCCTCTGCTGCCTTCTCCTCATCCCGCCTCATGCAGGGCATGTGTTCTCTCTTCTCTTGCTTCTTCCTCTCTCCTCTTCTTCCTGCTCCTTACTCATCTTTCTTCCTCGGCTGCTCTCTCTTCCTTGGCTGCCCAGCCCCTTACAAGAACCAGCCCCAGCTGCACCTGATCTACATCAGCCAACCCGCCGCCCCTGAAGCCAGCCCACAGCTGTGTATTATCAATGCTAATTAACCCAGCTTCATCCCTCTATAGATGTATGCCCTGGTGAGACTATCCTCTCCTGGCTGAGTGCTGGAGGGATGAAGGTTCAGCCAGGAGAAAGAGCGGGTATGAGGACCAGAAACCCCACAAAGAAGTGGAAAGAAATTAGCACACATGGAAAACCAAGGAAAAAAAAAAAAAAAAAAAAAAAAAAAAAAAAAAAAAAAGAAAACCCCCACACAGTCCCCCCAGTGAGCACACACACACAGAGAATACCATCTTGGCAAGAAATAAAGAGGCTGAATTATTTCCTTAACCTGGGCAAAGATCTTCCAATTACTGTTAAAAATGCTTATGGTTTGAATCAGGTGCCAGCTGTGATATGAATCACAATGTGAGCCGCACGCCTGAGCTCAGAGCTGCAGCTAAAGCCAGAGAGGTATTCAGCCAGGACAGGAACACGAGTAGCTCTGGGAGACATGCAGAGCAGGAGACCCCATCTGAACCGGTAACTGACGATTACAGGAATATACTCCAGGGGGCATAAATGGAACAAAAAAACCAAACAAACAAAAAAAGTGTAACTGTATTAATGACACAAAAGCATAATGGCTGTTGCTGTTACTTTCAGCTTAGAGAATTTCAAGGCATACCATGATCTTGAAGCACATTCGGGAAGGAAAAATTAAACAATTCCCCACTGTGGGCTAATGAACTAATACAAAAGCATGAGCCAATCTCATTTTTAAATGACATATGTAGTCTACAGCTTTAATTGAGAATCTTAGGAGGAAAGCTTCATAGAAAGTACCATAAGTGGGAATCTGAAGTAGAAAAAGTGAAATATGATAAAATAGTGGAAGTAAGTCAACATCTAGTAGGAAATCCCAAATGCAAAATTGCATTAGTTCCAGCACATTTCCGCATAGAGGTAAGCGAGCTCTTAGTAGAAATAGCAGAAGATTTTCTTGATGTGTTTTGTTGAAAAATAAACTTTTTATTCCCTAAGAGACAGAGGTTCCGTGAGGTGGATACAGAAACATACAGATTAAGAGATAAGCATAAGAGGGGATATGTTTCTCTCTTTGTGACTTATTACAAAGGCAGGCAAAGAATGTTGTCTGTTTAGTTAGAGGTGTGTGACACCACAGTGAGTGCTGCATCTCTGGATGCTCATTCAACAGGAAGAAAACTAACTCACCGCCTTCTCTTCTTGGGAGAAATCAAGACACAGCAAAGTGCTTTCAAAACTACCTGTCTCAAAGTGGAGAACTGAGGCACAAAGAGCAGGCAGCTAACAATATACATCCTTTGAAACAGGGAAGGAAAAATAAAAAATCACAGCAGCCATACAGACTCGGAGGAGAGCTCTAGGATCTCTTCCTTGCTAGTTAGCAGGGATGCAAGAGTTGCCCCCAGGCTACACTCACCTTTCCATCAGGCTTAGCCTGTTGGGTTCCTTTCATGTGTTCAAGCAGTCGTATCTTACACCATGTGATGAGAAAAGCTAGAGGCAGCAGGTGGAAAACAGCATCCACCAGGAATGCGGCCACCTCCCTCTCATTTCCCAGGCTGAGAGAGCGAAAGGGCCATGGCAGAGCAGACTGAGTGGTGTATGTCCCATCAGTGTGGTCCAGAAGGAGAGATACCTGAGAAACTTGGATCTGCTCAGATCTAATATGTAAAGTCACCAGTTTAGCAAGTGATTACTGAAGAATGAATACCATTAAAGACCTATTGCAAGATTTTGACCAGCCTCAGCCTTAAAATAGTGATGATTTTTTTAAAAGGCTGTGACAAGCATCATGCTGTAAATGTTATTTCTTCATACTGTTGGTGGAGTCCTGGACAAAAGAAAGAGCACGTTGCTGGGCAAAGATTTAAATACACATAAAATCCTCAAATCTGCCCCCAGGATACCTGCAGCCCAACGCACCTATGCTATAAATACTATTTTGGAGAAGATATGAGCCATAGAAGCTAAGGACTTTTGTTATCTTGCTTATCTCTAGTTACCCCAACATTCTGATGCCTTGATAGCAGGCATGAAAGGCAGGAACCAGTCCCAGCACTGTGCTTTTCAAAAATGCTACTTTATATTTTTCAGAAATTTCACAGAGGCCATGTCTCTGCATTTCTACATGCTCCATTTTAAGGTCTGAGTTTTCCAAACTAAAAGTACCCGAGTAGCATGAGAAGAGCACGTTACTTCCACACTTGCTCCAGCTGCCCTATAGGTGATGCAGACCTGACGTACAGCACATTTACTCCTACACAGTCCCGTGAATTCACAAGGAGGCATACCGCCCCTCTCTCAAACACCTTCAAACCTAGCCAGGAAAAAGCTGACAAAACAGAGGGGAAGACTGTCAGGGAGGAAAGAATGAGAAGATTATTTATAATGAGAAAAGCAGCAAGATTTGTTGAAGGTACAGCTTAATAACAAGGGAGGATGTGAAGGAAGATGGAGAGAAAATGCTTGACAGAGAACAAGGAGACAATCATGGGAGTCAAATGAAGAAATGAGAATGGGAATAGATGATGTGAGCGCACATTAACCTCTCTCATTTTGTCTCCCAGAGACTCACTCCAAAGTTTAAAAATGCTGTTGGATATTTGCCATTCAGTTGGTGAGCCTGAGAACACACCCCTGCAGGCCCATCATGGGTCTAGATTGGCCTAATAAATCACTTGTCCCAAGACAATGCAATTAAGCCTAATTAGCTGATGCCTTTATTCCTAAAGAGTCTCTTCCCAAGGGAGGTTTTAACTTTTGGTTTCTAAATTAGCTCAAGGATCTAAATTGCTCTCATCTCCTTGGCAAAGAAACAGTTTGTTCCTCCGGTAGTGCAGGATACTTTCTGCACTTGAGGGACAAGTGGTGTGATCCACAGCTAGTTTATCCATACATCAGTCCAGAATTTTTGTCTGCTAGGACCAGTTACAGACCCTTCTGGAAACAGCAGCATGCACCATCAGTGACCACAGCATCCAGCACAGCTGCTGGAAACCTCTACATTGCTTCTCCAGGTCCTCTCCTTGGCCGGCTCAGGGTGCTCTGTGCTGCTAAAGCTTTCCGTAGTGCTGAGTTATGCAGAGCTGATAGACTCCAAAGGCCAGTGAGAGCTGGACCATCTTAGCTTTTTATTCCTAGGAGCATTTTAATCAAGAGTAGCTTTAGTTCTTTCCAATACAGTAGGTATAAAACAGCCTTCCCGATCCTTTATGACTGTCCTTCACTCCCAACTCACGTTGCTCCAAAGCTACATTATTTTCAGCCATTTCACAGAAGCTTTGGCTGTTTAGCTTGGGGACTGTGTGGCTCTAATTCTAAAAAAAAGAATAACGTGGTATATTCTCAGAGATCAAGAAAATAACTAAAGAAACACTCAGCTGGAGCTACCAGGCCTGGAAGGGGTTGAGCAGCCTCTTGCAGAACATGTACTGGGCAGAGAGGGTCTGCACTGGAGACCCAGAGAGACCCAGAGCACCTGGGAAAACTGGGAATGGGGCTAGAATAGTGTGGGCTTGTTTGTCTCATGCCAGGGTAGAAGTTTACTTACCAAAAAGCTGTGTAGGTCTCCGTGAAGAAGTAGCGTGAAGCCATTTGTGCTCTGGCATTTTCATTGGAAACGACACCAAAAAGGAAAGTGATCCAAGAGAAAGGGATCTCACCTCTGTCTGCACAGAAACCATCTGAAGATATCTTGTGTTTCTCAAAGCTAGTATGAAATAGTTACTTTTTTGTTTCTTGTTCTTTGATACTTTTTTTTTTAATCTTATAGTAAAAGCCAACACGCTCTTTGGGCATCAGCTGCTTCCTGCACACACAGCATTTCTTCACATCACACAAACTTTTTATTTTTAAACTCTACCTGCTGCTAGTGTATGCTAAAGTTAAGTCTTGATAATTCCTTTCATTTTAAACGCCAGACTGTGTACAATTTTCATTTAATCCTCTACCAAGGCTTATCTATTATTCTCCTGGCTGCTTTACATACATTTATTTCCCTTTCATCTTTTTAAATTGTGCCTTACTTTTTCTTACAGGGATTTGACTAGGACTTTTTTCTTCCTCTATCTCAGGACTCTGGGAGTTTGTCCCCTCCCATCCCTTATGCCAGCTGACAGCAGAGCTCAACTCACTGCACATTTACAGCTGCAAATACCCTGCTGCAAATACTCAACTTCTCCTGTATCTTCTGCTCCAGGTGCTCACAAACATTCACCTTTCATTACAGCTGACTTGCTTGGCACATTTTAGTTACCCTGCTTTTTGCAAATGGAGAAATTGAGAAACAGGGGGAGAAGGAGAAAGAAAGGGCTGGAGGGAGAAACTTTTCTGGAGCCTGAAAAGCTAGTCAAGCAAAATGTCATATTAGTAGGTCACCTTAGTGCTCTCAGTGTCTTGGAAAGCCCCCCTCCGCCTCATAACCACACTTATGTAGAAACCTGGTGGCACAGAATGAGCCCTGCACTGACCAAACAGTTTCAGCAATAATTCATAGCTCTACTCTGTCCGAGTCTTTTTTTTTTTTTATTTGAAACCTTCCCATGAAGAAATCACTCTAGCACAATTAGCCAAGAATATATTGCATTGTGATATATAGAGCAGGTATTAAAAAAGCTATTTGAGTGTTAAAAGAGACTTCAAAGGAGGTGAGATCATGAGAGAATAGGGATATATTGTACCCATATATGTCAGATTGATTCAGTTTTACTGCTCTAGGAAGAAAGATAGGAGACCAGCAAAGGACTACCCAACTTACTCGGGTACAGGTGTTAATTAGGATGGTTACAACATGTAACTTTGAGACCCATGGCCCTTGCAGTGAATTAGAGAACCATCCCTAGCTAAGCTGGGGAGTGCAGGATGGTGTTTGCAGCAACACAAACCCAGAATGGGATATCCGAGCCTGTACTGTGCTGAGCCTCTAAAGGCCAGCCAACAGACCTAAGGATGAAACCTTGTTCTTCCCGAGTTAGTGAATAACAACTTTTAAAAGTCTTGCGGGAAGCTTGCACATCCATAAAGAAGAGGAGTGGGATTAGTGTTGCCTTTTGTCTGCTGGGCTGTGCCAAGGGATCACCGACTAACGCTGGTTCTGGTTTGCAGTTAGGCTGCCACAGCTGCGGGCTGCAGATCCCAAGCAGAAAGCAGCTTTGGCATGGCCCCAGGTACTGGTGGTAAGGCTATTAAACAAATTAATAACTCTTTCTCAGGTTGCATTTTTAAAGGAAGCAGCAGCCCATCAGCAGTTTGATGTTCATGGAGCAGGCCCTGGATGGAGCAGCGCCGCGGGGAGCTGCTGGAGTGGACCCAGGTTTTGAAACTGGGCATAGCTACAATGAGCGCGGCTGCTTGCACGCACTGCTCTTATTAGCAAGCCTCTGGGGATGGAAAAAAGCACACTCATGAAACTAAGGCAAGTTAAAACAGAATACCTCAATGGATTTGGCCATGGGCGGTAGCTGGGCTTGGGGTTTAAAATTAAAATTTTGCATTGAGCTGTTTAATTTTCAGTAAGTGCCCACGTCCTTTGTGCCCCAGCCTCAGTCAGTAACAGGCAAAGGCACTTGGCAAACATTCTGGGTCTGTCTCTCTGAATTATGGTCAGAACATATTTCGATATAAAAATAACTACTTTGTCAATAGCTTGCGGAAAATATGAAGGATGAGACAAATCAAAGGAATCTATATAGGCGGGTAAAGTGACACACATAATATTGGTCACAAGCTGAAAAAAAAAAAAAAAAAAAAAAAAAAAAAAGGTATTGCAGACAGTTTAAGCGACACAAGGATACCAGCAGGGTTGGAATTTAATCACCCGCTTAGGTGTGGGCTGGGATGCAAAGAAACAAGTGTTTGGTGCTCCTGGTTTTGAATGAAGTTGTCTGGCCACTGGGTGTCATCCTTGATTCAGATGACAGCCAAAGACTTCCCAGCTACAACATAAAACCTGCAACTTCCAGAGCAGTTAAATTCCACTCTATTTGATTGTACAACATACAGCAAATTGCTCTGCATTTAAATCAGCTATAAAATTGAATACTTTGACATGGACAAATTCTCCTTTGTCTCACAGTCTTATTTGGAGACCTGAAATGGCTGGTTGATGCGGAATAGGAAGAAAAGTAATGCAACTGGGGCATATTAACTACAAACCATTTGATGAGTGCCTATCAAATCTCAGGAAATATGAAATAACTACGATTAAGTAATACAAAAGGTCTATGCAGGAAGTTTGGAATCATATCCTTAATTGGGCCCCAAGCTGAAAAAGCTTATATCATATAGATAATTGTATTTAAGGCATCCACTATCCAGATTCAGAGCACAAGGTAATGACTACTTAAGAAGCAGCTGGTTCAGGAAAAACTAATTTAAGCTGTTACCTCCAATACCAAGCTAGTACCCTTACAGAAGGTTCAAAATTTCATCAAGGAGGAAAAAAAAAATCGAAGTCCTTAAGATTTTATTCATTCTTCCTATTGCTATTCTGTGGTTTCTAGCTGACCCACATTTTTTTCACTGGTCTTCAACATCTTTGTGGTTCCTCACAACCAGGATCCAGAGGTGTGGCCATGGGAGCAACACCTGCACCTGGCTAACAGGGAAGAAAAAAACCCAAAAAACCCCCAAAAACTTCCCAGAAGAAATATTAGGATAGTTGGAATATTTTGCCAGCGTTCACATGTGAAGATCAAATCAGCCCACAACTGGTCGTATGTCACCCTAATGAGTTTTCTGTTATGGGTGACTGAGAAGAACTTATCAGCATTATTTTGTTATCTCCTGGGAGTCTAGACAGTCTGAAACCAGCACATAGTGCAGTGAAGCTGCTTATTATAATATTATTTCTCTCTGAAACCTGATTTAGTTTGTCTTCTTCAAGCTAAAATAAAAGTGCCAGCAATTTCTCCAAGCATTTTAGCCAGAAAGAAATCTAGAAATCCTTACATTTGTCATTGCATTAGAAGTATTAATCCTACTGTTCTTAATATATATACATAGAGTACACTTGTATAACATTTTACATAACAGGTTTGTTGGTTTGTGGTGTTTGTTTGTGGTTATTTTTAATGCAGCTAACCTCAGTTGGTAGCACAGCTTTTCATGGATTATACAGTCTTTGAGAACCCAGATCTCCATGTAATACTTCCTAGCTTTACCGGTGGATATAATTTTAATGAAAACATACCAGTATTAAAGACCTATTAGACACAGAGTTGAAATTGTCTTTGATTTAGTTCACCAGCCAAAGACTTCAATGATTTAAAAACATCCATTTTTAAAGGAAGATGTTAAATATTCTCTTTACATTAAACACTCTCATAGGCATGATTTAAGTTACTTGGTTTTAATATTATAAGCATTCTCTTTTATGATTATATTTAGTTTAGAACTGATAGCAGACTTTAAGGAGGAAACACATTTAAGATGTGAGCATGTACATTAACAATTTCAAAATTTACTAAAATTAACATAAAAGAGCTCATCTGAGGTAACAAAGCCAGATAACCAATTTATCTAAACTTGTACTACCCTTTTCATTGGTGCAGTAAGTCAGTAATAGTTATCAGCCCAATGAGGGGTTTTTGAAGCAAGGAATTTCTTCTGCATCTATACATACATAGGTACACATATCTATAGTCTATGACCAGGAATCCATACATTTCTCACTTCCAGATCTCAGCTCAAAGGGAAGATATTTTCCCATTTAAACCTCACAGCATCTTTTATTTGGGTATTGAAATATACTTACGTAGGTTTAATAGTCTGGGAATGCTTCTCATGAATGTAGGCACCAGCAAGGCCTCCTGCTCCAGAATTTAAATACTGCAAAGAGTAAATCAACATGTACACGTCGTGCTCATTATCTGCAAAGTATAGCTCCCCTCCTCTCACCCCACTCTATAAAACAGACCAGCATTAACATTTCTAGTGGTTTCTGACTAGAGATCTTAGAATTTGTCTCAAAGTGCTGATGTATGTAAAAGCAGATATATTTCTTCAGATTAGTTCTAAAAATACCTTTCTCACCTTACAGACGATATTTGAAGACTAACAGACAAAAGGCTAGAAAATTGAAGTATGGCTGAAAACAGCCCCATATCATAACACACACAGCAAAGTCTTCAAACAATTCATCTGACTACAGCTATCGATTCTTCATCTCAAGCAAAGTCAAAGGAATTAAAGATACCTTGTTCTATGATTTGGAATTATTTACGTTTAGGTAACAATATTCTCTTATTTAGGGAACACTTAAGAAAATCCTATAGCCACAAGCCCTTCTTGGTATGGGAAATAAGAGAAGAGCCTCTGATACTGTGACCACAGAGCAGAGCGTGCTTCAGAGCAGGTGTTTAACTGCCACTAGCATCCGTCTCACATCCGCAAGACCTTACAGGTCAGTGCCGCTATTATCTTTTGGAACCTCTGGTAACAAAGCCACCACCAAAGTCAGCGTCCATCTCCTTGTTGTGGCTGGTTCAAAGATTCAGCCATGTCTTGACTGACAGTTCAGGTGCAGTTCTTATTCACCTGACCTGTTTGCTGACCCATCGTATAAGCAACATTATGGAAAATAGTCTCAAACAATGAATTTATCGTACCTTGTAGGAACACCAGCACGCAAAATCTACTCCCCAGTCATGCAAATGAAGCTCTACATTCCCAACAGCGTGAGCCAGGTCAAATCCAACAAAGCAACCCTGCAGGAAAGAGGTAATTAATATACCACTTATCAAGATAATAATCTCTATAAAATTATTTTGAAAAAGCATCTTTAGAGCTTTACTCGCTTTCTCTATAAGCATGCTATCAAGTCCCATCTGTTTTGAGCTATTACGAGAAACACATTTTCTATGCCACAGATACATGTAAAAATCATGAATTATTTTGTGGGCTTGTCTTCAAGGACGTTTGGATATGGTTTGGATTCCTAAGGTTTTTTCCCATGCAGTAAAGTCAAATCACTTTAAAGAAGTATTCAGAGCAAATGCATAATTTAAAACTTGTATGGCATGACAAGCTCTAGGCACAGACAAAATAGTAATGTACATAATGATGCCAGCTACTCATGAACAATTGTATTCCACTATATTCTTCTACTTAAGGTCTCCCTGATATTTAAACTGTGAGGATCCTGCTCTCTGGGAATCCAAAGGGTGAGAGAGCACCCTATGCAACACATTGATCTCTAAGGACTTGGGGACTTGTCCTTGAAAAGTTACAAAAGTGTTCTGTCATTGCTCTGTGAAAAGCGTTGCATTTGTCAGAGCCACAATTTGCAAAGGGCACTGAGGTGGTGCTGCTGGTAGGAAAAAAATTGCAGCACCACAGGTGTGCAGATCAAAAAGCAGCAGTTTTACACACAGGATAACCACTGGATGGCAGCCTTTTTAAACGAAAAGGTTCTTCCAAGCTTTGCTGTTTATTTAAGCGCAGAGAAATAAAAACTGCCTTTCGCGCCCGGACTACAAATTAAACGCTATTTTGCATTTTCCTTTTAAAACACAAGCAGCCTGCTTGCAAGCAGCATGGTAGGAATGAGAGCAAGAGCACAGGCTTCAGAAAAATCAACGTCCAATAATAAAACGAATGGGGGTGTTAAAGAATCTCTTGCTGTTTCTTACACGAAGGGAGCCTGAGCTAAATTATTTAAACAGTAGCTTGGTATATTTAATCTTTTGTATAAACCAGATAACAGTTTGAGTGAAGCAGCATTTTAAGATTATGTGACACGCTAATTCTAACAGAGGTGTTAAAGAAGTTATCAGCTTGGGGAGTTGCTCAGAAAGAATGGGAAGAAAACTCACTACCATAGTATTTGCGTGATCTAAACATTGGGGCCAAAGTTCAGTAACAGCCTAGCCTTCACACCCTCCATGGCTTCTTTTCACAGGGGCACACAGAAGCGAGCTAAGACAAATCTGAAATGATAAAGCAAGTAGGGAGAGGTCGAAGCACACTGCATGCCCAGCACACTGCATGCCCATGGGAATGCTTTCATTCACAGATAAAATGGCCTTGGTTCAGAGAAATAAGCTACAGCAAGCTAGAGCCAATCTGCCAGTGAATGAGGTCTCCGTCGGATTTTAAGGCATTAACTTCAAAACTTCAGTTGACTGGATTTAAACCTTTACAGGTATCCCATCGTACATACATCCCACAATATTTTTGAAGAACAACTATGACATGCATTGGTTGCAATGGAAACCAGGAGTGATACGATACGCTGACAGTCTTGCAGAATGAATGTGTCTGGCAGTACGTTAACAAGATTAAAACAAATAAACCAAAACATGGTAGGTGCATATATTAAAAAAAAAAAAAAAAAACAACAAAAAAACAACAACAACAAAAAACAAACATGTTTTCAAGCAAAAGATGAAAAATTAGGAAAATACAGTAGATGGGAGGTAGGAGAAGAGTCTTTAGGACACCAGCAGGTTGTATGCCCTTGCTGTCGTGGTAGTATGATGAGAGTCCACAGCCATACCTACGTAACGTCAACACACACAGACTTTCCTGGGCACTGATGCCGGCCAGAACAGCCCAGTTTGCACTCGCACCATGAGCTTGTAGCCCTCAGACAGGGTGCCCCCTGACCTTCCACCCATGGGTCATCTTCCTGAACTGCTTTAACTGCTCCCCAAAGCTTTGAAATTGGTTGGTAAATCCTACTGGGAACTATTAAACTTACTAAGGCAGCATAGCCTGAAAATCCGGGTTCAGTGCTGGCAGGTTTACTGCGTCGTCTCGGAAACACCCACTTGTACTATTTTGTTCAAGTTATCCGCAAGATGGGTCGTGCTGGTTTGCTTTCCCTGGGGAGGTGTCTGGCACTTGAGTCACACAAACAGCAAATGTTTAGCCACACAGATTGCAGGGAAAAAGTAAAACAAACTGAAACAGCTCTCCCTGCACAAGCCACGCAGAACAAAGACTGCGTGGGAATGTCGCTTCCCCAGACTACGGGGAAAACGACTCTCCATCTGCTCTGGGCGAAGAAGAGGACGTGTGCTCTCCCCTGCCTCTTCCGTTTTATTCTAACATCTAAAAGTCATTTCTGCAAACTGTCTGGGTAGCTGCTGATAACCAGCAGGTAACAACTCAGCATGGACAGTGACATTTGGAGAGAGGGAGAGAAATGACAGCTTCACACCAGCAAAGCTGGGACATTTCGAAAGAGAGGCAGGAAAAGAAATTAAGATGAAGGATCTTGAAGCTCTTCCTACTGGGACTCAAGAGATTAAAACACTTTACATACAGCATAGAGTCAGTGGAAAGTACAATATAACTTATGAAATGAAAATTGTAGTTGAAAGGTAGAGTCTCCTAAAAGTCAGCCATTTCTTTGCTTGTAGAAGAATAAAATGACTCAGCCCCCTCCATCCTCCAGAGCAAGCTCAAAAGTATGAAACAAGGAAAACTATTACATCCTCTTCAGCCTGCTGATGAGCCTCTTGCATAATACGTAGTAATTTTGATTTATCTGAGAGACCTAAGATGGAAAAATAGCCTGAGGTAATTTTTCAAGCTTAATTTAGTTCATTTAATATTTAATGACTTAATGAAGCTGTCTATGTGCAGAGCTTTCGCTCTGGGAGAAATCTTAACATACGTAGAGAACTTAGGAAATTGGCTTAAAAAATGTAAAAGGAAATCAGTAACTTAATTCATAAATGATTGACCTCAAGAATCCTAGGACATTTTCCAGACCTCCTGAGCTCACAGCTCAAATCTCTAGCCAAGCCCTGACAGGGCACTACACTGCAGGATTTTATTTCAATGGTACATTGAAAGAATTATTAAGACCATCTGTGTAGGACACTTTTCTGGTATATTGGCTGATAAGTTATTTTTTAACTCTTCTCAAATGACATTTCCACCTTGTGTTTTCCTCTTCCGACTTTCTTGCTTGTCAGCTCTCCTCAACCAATTTTCTCTTCAGGAGCATGGGGTCATTCCACAGCCTTCATCACGAGGAAGGGGAGCCTTGCAGTTTTGCTATGAACATGACTTCTTGGGCTTATCCTCTTTTAATATACATTTTAACAGACATCCAGCCTTTCTGTGATAACACGTCATGTATAAGACAAGCCTGGTTTCATCATGTCCAGCAGCTCTTGCGGGAAATATGGTCTTGAAGTCCTTGTACTTACTGTCCTGAAAGCTAGTCAGCCTGGGGACAGGGACTGGTTGGATGCCACCAAACAGAAATATTAAACCCATACTCATTGCATAGATGCTAACGACTCAGGGTCAGCAGCCGGGTATTTTTGTTCTCCTCTAACCCAAAAGATGCTCCTAACATCAGCTCTGACCTAGGAAAAGAGGAAAGGAGCCAATTGCTTTTGAAGATCCAACATATTGGGCTTTTTTGGTAACCAGAAGCCCTGTGACTAAAAGAAGCAGCAGGATACAGGAATATCTCTTACCAGCATTGAGACTGAAAACTTGTCATGAAACCCTGATTTCATAGCTGTTCAAGTAAATATTTGCCATGTGCAGATGTTTAAGTGCAGTGTAACAGTATGTTACATAGTGGGTTTGTATAAACATATAAACATCACTTAACCGGGGGGCAAAATCCGTAAGGAGACATTGAGCTGAGTGTATCTGACAGTAGGGAAGTACAAACAGGCTGGCTCGTGCTCTTCAAGCCTTATGGGTACTCAAGCAGTTCTTCAGGCTGAATTACTTTTTATTTTCAAATACACTAATGACATTTTAGGTCATGAATCTACCTGGATCCCAGTCCTACATGCTTTAACCACAAAGAGGCTGGCAGGCTGGGAGAGCTGGGGCTGTTCAGCCTGGAGAAGAGCAGGCTCTGGGGGGGCCTTAGAGCAGCTCCCAGCGCCTGAAGGGGCCGGCAGGAAAGCTGGGGGGGGGGGCTTCTTACAGGGGCACGTGTGACAGGGCACGGGGGTGGCTTTGAGCGCAGAGAGGGCAGATGCAGGTCAGAGATCAGGAAGAACCTCTCCCCGTGAGGGCGGCGAGGCGGTGGGCCAGGCTGCCCAGAGCAGCTGTGGGTGCCCCATCCCTGGCAGTGCTCCAGGCCAGGCTGGATGGGGCTGGGAGCAGCCTGGGCTGGGGGGGGGTCCCTGCCCAGGGCAGGGGGTGGAACTAGATGGTCTTTAATGTCCCTTCCAACCCAAACCATATCATGACTCCATGAATCCCTGGGGGTTTTTCCCCTCTTTTGAAAAATCTCTGGAGTAAGTGATTCACTTCTACGTTATGGCATCTCTAACAGGCATGCAGGTGGAGACAGGCCTTTGACATCTCTCTGTGCCTGCTGGAGTACTGAGCTGCTGTCAGAAATTGCTCTCCTCTTTACTAACATGGTACAGTCACTGCATAAAGTGTTCAGTGTCCATGCGAAAGCACATATCCCTGAGTTAATACTATTATTTGCACTGCCTTATAGAAATTTTAAGCTCTCTCCACCAAGTCCTGGTTATCTCCTCAGACAACATAAACACGAAATCCGTTTTGACTCCATATAATAAGCTGTCAGTGACTGTTCTTCCCCAGAACACAGGTTCTCAGTCACTTTGGCGTGGTTTCTAGCTTTCAGTGAAGCTGCATCACTCCCACTCACCCAAGCCTGTGCCCCACAGTGCAGAGAGCATCTTTACAGAGGCAGTAAAGTGATAGACTTTCCCCAGGTTGGTCACATTTATGGTAGAGAAGAAACGTTTCTCTCTCAGACACGTTTCAGACACCACAGAGCAGATTTTGGGGAAGAAGCACTGTAGGCACGTAGCCATCGACTGCTGAATGAAAGCTTTGCTGCCACCCAGAGTGGGAGCAAGTATAGAGCAGTGGGTGGCATCGTCCTGTTAATAACCTATGTTTCCTTTCAAATATTTCAGCATAGTCTTTTAATTATTTGTGGTCAGCAAAGTGCTGGAAGACACCATGAAGGTGTTGCTTTCAGAGCTGCACGGAGCTAAGACACAGACCCATTTCCCCACGCAGCTGACTGCCCCCATTTCTTTTTTCCGAGGTGTTTTACATCCATGTCAGAAGTCAGTCTTGTTTTGTACTGTGTTCAGGACCGATTTTGTTGCCAGGTGCTGCTGTGTGAGTACATTCCCTTTTTATATCCCATGGGACCTGCACTAGCTCTCACACCTGCTCTGCTCTCTCAGGGGAGACTTTACCATCACTTTCCAGCAGTATAAATTACTCCCTGACCTCCAGAAAAATTTCCACTGCCAAACGTACAGCAACAGATGATGTACAGCCTGTTGTGAGCCAGGAACCTCTCCAGAGAGTTGAAACATCAAATATAAATAGTTAGCTGGTTTGCCAAAACCCAGTGATATTAAATAAGTTTATCCTTGAGTGGTTTAATCTTACATGAGATAAGGTACATCCAATAAGAGACTGCCCCTACAGAAAGTCTGGTGACCTCCTGTTGCTAAGACGACTTAATTAAAAACTATTTTCTCCTGGATTCCCAAGGCAGTTGAGATGGTTAAAGAAGTTTTACAGCTATGTCCACAGAGCGCACTGTCTGCAAGCTCCAAAGGCTGTCATCACTAAAATACAGTTGTCTTGTGACGCTGATGTGCTCCACAGTGTGCCTGTCTCCAGAAAACTGATCAGCTGAGTCTGAACACCACTGGCTCCATGGGGAGTTCGCCTCCCAGCTCACTGGGGGCAAAAAGTGACACAGTGTGGCAGTGGGAAAGCAGGAAAGTCATGAAAGTCTGCCCCAAAAAGCAGAAACCTAACACAAAGTCACTTTTAAAGAGATTTGGGCTGTGATTACCACCTTCTCCTCCACTGAGCCTCTTGAAATTCTATCTTTCGAGAAAAGCCCTGTAGAAGTTAATAGCCATGAACTATGTCTCCATATAGTTTAAGTCACACGTCCAGGATTCCTCTCACAGGGCTATTTCTCCACGTAGCACACAGCCCCCAAAAGGTCTGAGCACAGAGTGCTTTTGCTTTTTATCAGAGACTCACAGATTTCCACGTGTGCTCTGTTTTGTTCCACAAAAAAGTAGGAATTAAAAATACTTCACAAGAAAATTTATGCAAAATTGATGTGAAAAGGATGAGTCCGGAGCAATCCTACCTTTTCATGGCCAGCCTTTGTTATTCTAGGGATATCAAACAATTGCCCCGTGTAGTACTGCACCCCACTGAACAGAATGACAGCGATCGAGTCCCCTTCCTTCTCAATTACAGCAAGGATATCTTCAATTCTCAAGGTCTCCTCCCCCTAAAACAAAGTTAAAGCACACATTTTACATCAACTCTGGCAGTAATGGAACTGTCATTTCTTATTTCATAATCTATATTTTACCACGAGCCATGCTGCTTGCATAACGAGATCAAAAGCAAATCCTTAGCATGGTAATGATATACAAAGGTAGTGCTATAAAGTAGTCTATGAGTAAGTTACCTCAGTATAAAAAAAAAAAAAAATCATTAGCAAATGTATCTTGAATGTGTCTGTTATGAAGAGTCTATTCACTTCTTATTCTAGCATGTTCATACTCTTTAATATTTCAGACAGTTTTAATTTACAGTAAAAAAATCCCGGTGCAAACAGCATATATAATGATTTTTATGTGGCATCTGAAATTTGTGACACCCATAAGACTTGAAAGTTGCCTATCAGTTTCACTCTGTACTTCCCTGATAAACTTCATATCCCACAGGAAGCTATTATAAACCTGCCATATTTATATTTCAAAAACAGTAAGTCCCACATCATCAGAAGTACAAAAATCCCCAAAACTGGGGTCATTAAATATAGAGGAATTTCAACCAAAAGGAAAAAAAAATATCCTCATTCTTGATTCTTTATAGGAAAATTACTGCCCCATCCTCCTCCTGCCTTCCTAGCAAGGGATCATGTAAAACATACCACCACCTAGGGATCAATTAGGCAGTGAAAACCTAGAATTAAATTAGACTTGTTACTGAAAAGAGCTTGGGCAAGATTGTTGAATTGCAAGTAACTGTTATTATCTCAACAATCTTTGCAAATCTATCAAGCGCTCAGGAATGGGCTCTTTACTCACAAGATGACTCAGATTTCAGAAGCAAAAGGTCACCATCAGTTTGTAGTTAGGTGGCAAAGTTCTTAATACTGCAAAAGTGAAGCAAGACAGGCTTTCAAATCCATCTGCATCCCATAGTACTCCAAGCAGACCTTTCCCCCTGCGCTGATACAGACACAGTAGTGGTTGTGTTGTAGTGATCTTTTAGCTCAGGACATTAAAAAGACGTTGGGGTTTCTCAATGAGCTACTATACTTTGCAGTTGTCTCGGGATGCCGTCAGTTTTTACAAACAGGAAAAATAGGGAAACTAACCTTGGTTTTGTTCTTCAAGGAAAAATAACTAGCTGAATCGGGCAATTATAAAAATGGGTGCTAAAACCCCAAAATATACACAGAAACTGGCTGCACAACTCATAAATTTTCCCTAGAAGTATTTGCGGAAACAGATTGTAACTTCTGCAGGCAGACACTGGAATATTTGAGAATATATGACTGCTCTCATATGAAATATGCTTCCGCCCTTAGAGACAGCAAGCAGGACCGGTATTTCTCACCAACCTCCCGCGGCTGCACCAAAAGCATGCACTGTTCCACATCCAGCCCGTGAAGGCGAAGCTGGGACTCAACAGCGTACTAGGAGAGATTTCCATGCAGAGCACATTAGCACAATTACAAAATAAAACCACTAAAAGAAAAATGGTCAAACACATCAGAACTTCAGAAAAGGCATGCAGATGCCTTGCCTTTCAGTAAAATTAACGCTTGAAAGCCTAATCCAACTCCACTGCAAAACGTATAGATTTCCTTTGGTTTGGAAAAGATCAGAATTTAATTCACATCATTAGCCAGCAAGGGTAAAGCCAAAGTCTAACTCCTACATATAAGTTCACAGAGCAGAACGAGGGTGGAAATGGGCTGGAAGGTGTGCTTTACCAGATGCCAGCAAGTAAAGCATCGATAACAGCCGAGGAGGAGATTGAACACCACCTCGCCAAGGGCCCTGGGCACCCACTTTGCTCAGTAGCATGTGCTGAATCACAGGCTGTCATGTATGCTCTGCTGTCAACACAGGTGGGCTTTGGCCAACACAGACATGCTGTCCCATGCTGTTCTAACCTCTTCCATTTGCAGCACAGCTGGGAGGAAATGGGAGCTCTCAATTCTCAGGCTATCTTAAAAATCCTACCCCGCTGATTTTATCAATAAATAATGATTCCGGAGATGGCATAAAAATCCTTGAATGATAGTATAAAATAGTTGAAAACTACATAACAGGAACTGAAGTGATGGCAGTTGCCCAGGTTATTACTGAAGTGCTGTAGAAATTTAAGAAGACGGAGTCCAAATGTACAAGTGGGCCTGGAACAAACATGAGATTAGTATGAACATTACTTAGAATAAAGGCAATTTGAGGTTTATACATCTTGCCGCCATCTTCATTACAAATAAACCTCTTAGGAGCTCGAGTCATTTTTATCGCACCTCAGAGATCAAATTTGTTATCAATTTCCATGAGTTTACGGCGCTGATGATAAAGTAGCAGTGGGCCACAAACCCAAAGATTAATTTGCTCTAAGCTGTGATGCACAGGCTATTGTCTTCTATTTTATAGCAGACAAATTATGTTTGAACTAGTAATCTAAAGTGCTAAGAACAAACATTTCCATCTCTGTCTGGGGATATATAAGTGTTAATGTTGTGAGTTTGTATTGATTTGGTTTCATAAAGTAAAACAGCAACAAGAATTAATAAAACATTTACAACTTCAGTTGATTTAGGCCAGCAGTTTGCTCAATGTCTTTAAAAAGACTAATAAATCAATGTACTCATTCAATCTTTTCCTCTTGTAACATTTTTTATTTGAACAAAAGGAATAAAGTTACAACCTGTAAAATATGCTGAGCTCAAAAGCTTCTGACAGATTTTTTTTATTGTAATGTTACTTGGACAAGATGAGCTAATAAATATTCAAATCAGGCTACTGATATTCTTTGGGAAAATATGATTAATAATACAAATACGGTGAAATATTAATTTCTTACATGGTCAGAGGGGAAGGCTTTGGCTTCTAGAAGAATTTTATAGCGTCTTGGAGTAGGCTTAAAGAAAGATAACTGTTAAGAAAAAAAAATAAATGTTGAAATGTATCTAAGCAGAGATGAGAGAGATGCTCCCAACATATAACTTAATAAAGATTGTTTCTCATGCAGACTACAGAGAATGCCCCAGAAATTACAAGTATTTCTTTGTCCGTATAACATTTATCGAAGTAGGAAAGCATTATAAAACTGTATTTCATATATCCATAACAAAGGCTACAAAAATCCAGCGGTGATAAGACTTGCACTTGCAGGAATCAATGGCAAAGCTTCAACTGTGGCCAGGGAAGCTGGGATTTCACCGAGCTCCATCCCGCAAGCAAAAACAGCAGCTGAACTGTTGCAAACAGTGCAAAGGAATTGGATTTCTGTTCCTGCCCTAAAACATCAGTTATCAAATCATCACCTCCTCTGAAACAAGCCTGACCAAAGGAGTAAGCTTTCTGCAAAAAACTCATCTCAGCACCTTTATGTGAACAGTCTTTCCTTCTCTGTTTCTTGCATGGAGACTAGCTGGGCTTGCCACCATGCTGAGGACTAGAAGACCTCAAAGACCTCCTGTTCATGCTAGCAGCAGTTGCACAAAGCTCAGCATGGACAGTGTACCCAAGCAGTTTGGCACAAATCTGCCAGCATTGCACCTATTCCAGGGCAGAGTAGCCAGGTAAATCAGCTTGTGCTTGGCCCCATCCTGCCCTGCTTCAGCTTTCTTACTTTAGCAAAGGCTGGAGACATGGTACAGAGGAGCAGATCTAGGTGATAAACCTTTTTGTGTGAACCACAGAAAGTGAACCTTCACGCCTTCAGTTCAACTAAATCTTTGGGAATACTAGAGAAAAAGAGACAGGCTGTATGTAGCCACAGAGACCTGCACATAAGGAAACCCCATTTATGGCCACTATGTCATAAAAATTAAAATCAGATGCTTCACCACATTTTAGGCATATGTAACATAATTCATAATTATGTGAAACAGCATGATTCAAAATGCCATCTCTTGTGTGCAACTGCATTTTAAGCATTACTGAAAATGCAGCCTTGACTTGCTCACAAGTTAAGCTCTTGTTTCTTAAACTTTGAAATTGGGTGTGAAATTCCCATTTGAGAAGCTATTTGTAAAGGTTTCTTAAATAATAAGGTCTCCTCTCTGAGGACTGGCATGCAGCACATGTGAGAACAACTCACACTTCCCCTGCAGAGTCCTTGAAAATATTTCTTTGCCCAGCTTTTCTGCTTAATATTAAGTGGAGCCAAGTCTTGCACAAGCCAAAGCATCATTCAGGATGCAGCTCCCAAGGCTTAAGAAAAGTTGGGGTATCACCCAGTGCTGCCTTTGTGATATGCTCAGGAAACGTTTTGGTTACATTCACAAAGAAAGCAAAAAAAATACTTAACACGACATCAAATATACATTGTAAATACGTACCAACTGGAGGTGCAAGTTAACAGTTAGCCCATTCATTAAGGCTAGTTCCTGTCTTTGGGCCCCTAGAATAACAAAAGGAAAAAAAAAAAAAAAAAAAAAAAACAAAACGAGTTGGGGGTTTTCTTTGTCATTTCAGAGAAATCTAGTACAGCCTTGAGAAAGCAAAAGTATGTTTTCAGTTAATGTCTCTCTAAAGGCTGGAAAGTAAACAAATGTTTGAGGTGTCATCCCAGTGAAGTAAAAAGATTTCTTGTCTGACTCACTACACCACACTGGCAGGAAAGTATTTATTTTTTCAGGTCAGCCACAGAAAACAAAAAACCCCAATGAAGTATTTCCATTTCCTGGCAAACCAATGGTAGATTTATTACCATTAATACCTCAGACAAAAATCAGGTCAGAAGACTATATGTAAAACAAGGCTTGCAGGCTTATTTTTGTCAGAAGTTTAGATGTAAAGCAAGTCCAAAAACACATTGAGGCAATTATCTATTGTAAGTGGTTGCTGTAATGTCAAGCTAGATCTCATTCCTAATAAAAATTAAAATAATTAAAAAAAAACCCACAAGAAAAACTGGCCTATGGAATATAACAAAACATTATTAATGTAGCAACTTAGCAAGAAGCCATACCCACATAGCTCCAAGGAGGCTCATAACAGATGCCTTTTGGCTATAGCTAATCATGGGCAGAGCTAATGGAGTAACAACTAATTGTTATTACAAAGCATTTAGTAACAAATTCTCAAACTCTTATCAACAACTGGTGAAAGGTTTTAGGCAGGATGAGGGACTGGCATTGGGCGGGGCACCACCGAGATAGGGAGAAAATCAATTCCTGTTTGTTTCCATTTTGCCTGATGTCTGTTGTTGAAAAGCAGCAATTCACCCTTGACATAAATCAGTGTTTTGAGAGTCTTCTTCAGCTGGAAGGTGGGCTCGTGTGCCTTGCCCTACTCATTGCCCCAGCAGCAGAGTTTGCCAAAGGTGGAAAGAGGTTTCAGACAGGGAGGGATGGAGGCACGTGTAAGCAGGCAAGGAGGGCAACAGCCACCCTAAAGATCGATAAAGAGGAAAGAAAAGTATGATGTTGGGGTGAAAAGGGTAAGGGGAGCCACAAAAAATGGAGAAGTAGATCCTGGGTTTCTCCTGTCCCTGCCTTGGAAGGCACACAAAGACCCAACCAAGATGGGGGAATGGCAGCAAGAGTACCGAGCCACTCCGACCATATCCCCCAGAGTTTAGGTTCGTGGAGTTACTACTTTGCCAGCCCAAGAAAGTGAGATAGACATGGGCTGAACTCAATACAGGCAAATATAGCCAAGAACATTGAAACCTATGATCAAGAAGGGTTTATTCATAAATCCCTGCCAAGGAGGTCTCAGCTTGTGCCACCACAGAAAAAGCCATTCTGACCAAACTGTTCAAGGGCCTTTACTTGCATTGCCAAAATCTGCAAGTATTGGACAGAAAGACTTGCAAATAGCTGTGACTCCAGAGACATTGCGCAGGGGACAAGCTGGGGGGGGAAAGATGTCACAAAGAAGTTCCCTCCTTCAGACACCAGGAACACCGTCAAGTTTGTGGGAAGGAATATGGGTAGACCTAGTTCTTCATAGGGAAAAATAAGCTCTTTTCCTCACTTAACTCCTCTGCTTTGCTTTCCTTTCTTCCCTCTGATAGCGTTGCATCAGCAGGCTCCATGCTGCTGGAATAGGTCACCTTGTGGCTGTTCTATTGCAGATACACAAGACAGCTAAAGAGAGTGATTGCAGCTCAAAACAGTATTATTTGCAGTCTTAATATTTCTATGGAACTCTTGAGGCTGAAAAAAGGGATAGCATCAAGAAACGATATTGTTCTTATTTCTCCCTCTGCTCCTTCCATGAAATCTCCAGCTTTCACAGCAAATTCTGCACGAGCAATACTCTGCCTGCTGTACCGTTTCCACATAAAACAAATGGTTAATCTGTAGATCACTTTTAGCTGCATGCTAGCATCCCAAATTAAATATGACACTACATTTGTCATGTAAGTCTTGGTCTTCCATAAATTATATATTTATTAAAAGCTTTCTATTATTGAATTTCATGCCCACAAAACCAAACCTCATCCGTGTCATTGGAAAACTGTTATCCTTTATAACCTGCACTGCATTTCGGAAAACAACCTTTCTATGATCCAATTAACCTATTACAATATTCAAAGACCCAGCACACAGGAGACAAAATTATGTTTGCTTTCTTTATTTCCTAACTTTATACCGTATCTCCAAGACAGGCTAAAACCTGTATGTTCTGCTTGATAAATCTCCTCTTTAATAAAAGGAAGCAGCATTTGCAAAGTACAACTTCAGAGACAATTATGATTGCGTTAGGCAGACGCTGCCATCCTTCTCATCCCTGACTGCAGCGGGAGCCTGCTCCTCACCAGAGTAAGTAAAAAGCATGCTGTAAAATGATTGAAAAAGGCGAAGGGCCCCAATTCCGAAAACATTTTGGTTATTTCAAATAATCCTTATCACTCAAAGTCACTACAAATCTGCTCGGCATTCAGTCTTCCCTCAACAGAGACCTGCCCAAGCGCATTGTGGAGCAGCAGCCACACAGTTAATCTTGTTCCATCAGAAGGTGATCCTGCCAAGGTTGTAATGTTTTAATAAGGTCTGGTAGGAGAAGCAGAGATTACCGTCACCACGTTATGCCACTCAGCGTGAGCATAGGAAAAAAGCTGTGGCCTCCATTGACCTTGACTCTGTATTTCACAATGTATTTACTACTGTAACTTTCATTGAACAAGAAAATGTGACTGCATTTAATAAGCAAGGTGTTACAGCACTATAAACCATTAAATGGACAAAGATATTTTACAGTCTTTAGGCTGCTCCTGAATAAATCTCACCAAATAATTTTTACATACTACTGCTACTTAGAGTGAGAAATTACCATTCTTGCTTCTCCTCCATAATATGTTAAATACTGAATAAAAAAAAAAAAAAGACGTAGAATTCTTTTTATGTTCTTACATTAAATTCACTAAAAAAGGAAATTCAGAATTCACTCAACTCACACTTACTCGGTATTGCACCTTGCTGGAAAACAGTACTCAATCGTAAACACCACATTGGAAGAGAGCATTTTAACACAACATTTTTCATGTGTTTATTCTCTTAGCCCTTTCACTATTACCTACAATTTTAAAAATCAGAATCTATTACGATGCATCCATCATTTGGGAAGCATTAATTCATTTGTATTCTAAAAATCAGTCACCTAGGCCTAGGTCCTGAAAAAAACTATAAGGATGTTGTATAAATAAAACCCTGCTGGCATGCAAATCTGAGGGTCACAGCTGAGCCCACACCACATTTTATACTTCAATTAAAGCCCCAAAAATTCGGGAGAACAAAATCCAAACTGATAACATTGACATGCCCTTTACTTTTGAGGAAAACAACAGGACTATGAAACACTTCTTAGTAAAGGATTTTAAAAACAGGGTGGGTGGTTTTCTTTTTTTAAGAAGTAGGTTAATGGTAGGGTGACCTCAGTCATAATTTTTATAGAAATTTTTATAGAAATATAGTCATATTTTTTATAGAAAACTTGAACATATTCATTTAAAATTAACAAAATTTAATAAGCAGTGTCATGGAGTTTGGAAAATAAAATTTAAAAAAGGAGACTGACAAGCTAGCAATTAGATGAAGTTGAAGCAAAGCTCTCGTTTCCCTCTCCTTACACCCAGAATACATCTCTTAGTTAAACAAATACCATGATACACACTGAGCTGGCAGCCTCTACCAGCCAGATGGCTAAGGGAAAAAAAAGCCCCACCTGATTCCCTGCTTTCTGCTGTGACCCCTACCCTAAAGCCTCAGCCAAGCTGACCCCAGCACTGGCAGGGAGTGAGTGCCCAGACCACCCCCCCCACCCACCCCCCCAGCCTGCAGGGGTCCCGGGGACCCACGTTTTGCAAACAGAGCAGTAGCAGGCATTCACAGAAGGCGATGCAGAGAAGTGTGATAACTCACGTTCTTGAAGCTGCTCTTTGGAGGAATCTTGGCTCTCTCCTGGTTCTGTGAAGAGCATCAACAGTCTTACCTTGTTACTTTACTAATTCAGGTGCCTGCAAGTATGTTGTGTGACTGTTCTCTCATTCTCACAAGACATATTCTCCACCCTCCAATTAATTAAATTCAAGATTTCCAATTTTAAAAGCCTCACTATGTACTGGGCTAGCTGTGCAACAAGTCACATTTCTCCACCTGCCTACAGCTTCCAAGTTATACCCTACTAGGATGAGAACATCCACTTGCCAGGAAAGATCGGTCAAACTAGATAGAGAAATTCCTAAATCAGCTGTGCTCAGCACTTCAGCATCCTCCGCCACTTTATATTTTCATGGGTTTATGTTCTATGATAGTTAACAGATGAATATATCGAGCTTGCCCTTGAACATAATGGAAGCAAGAAAAGCAATTTCTTAGCATCCTGAGCAATACCAGGTGCTACGATAGCTACTTCCAAAATCAGAACAACTAATCGGCATTTTGGTTTTGTTTTCATTCTGCAGATAGGATTGCTCTGCACAGCCCAGTGACACCCAGTGTAGCCACACTCATGCGTATGTTATCGTAGTGCTTACATCATGGGTAGACCAACTACAACAATATTTGCTTATATTTGTTCTGCTCTAATAATAATGTCCATTGTCCTACCTATTCAGAAACTTCATGAAGATGTCAGGAAGTGACTTTATTTATAAATATGTCAATGAACTTGTCATGAAACATTCCTTAATGTCTCTCTTTCCAGTTGTTTGGATCCATTTGCTTCTCTTGAAGGAGAAAACCTGTAACTTCCTCATTGAACACTTGTCTATAGCTGGAGGAGAAATGACAGGACAATAGCTAGTGTACAGTCGGTCAACTTAACCGTAACATTTTTCCTTAGTGATGGCACAAATGAAGACATGATAATTCAGTCAGTATTGACAGTTGCCTTCAACAGCTGAATTGAAATACTGGCCAATTCTCACTAAAATCTGCTAATCTAGCCTTGACGACAGCTGTAAGGGCTGGGGAGAAAAAAGGGTCTGTGAGACACCTTGCCAAGACAATTTCACTTCCCCCTTCCCACAGCAACAACTCCAAAGGAAATCCCAGTGAAAGATTATTTCAACAACTACACACAGGTTAGAGTAAGAGGCGATGGAGGAAATTTGCAATCACGCAGACGACTGCTTTCATGGCTGGCAAACTCACCAGAAGTCTCCAGGGCTCCTTCTCAATCTCTGGAACAACCAGAAGCATTTACTGCTAAGGTCCTGCAGCACTGCAGACTCCTCTAAGGGTACAGCAGGGTAATGGGAACTTACAAATAGCAGGTCCTGCCCCAATTATCTGCTTCATTGACATAAGCAGTTCTCAAATATGAGGCTGGATTTAGCGGCAGGGAAAGGAGGAAAAGCAGAAAATGTCTAGATGGAAATAATTTTTCAAAGGGGGAAAGTTCATTGGTTTACTTCTAGGAGAGAGACTGAGAATCTGTAATGCCAGGTGCCCTTTAAAAGGGCTTCACGTGTTAGACCAAGTGGTTTATGATGCTCCAAGAAACCCTTTGCCGCAATTAGTTTCATGATATGCATATGCTCATATATTATCACACACATTCATCTCTTAAATCACTTGAGGTCTTAAAATTAAATGTTAGTCCATGCACAAAGCACTCAGAAAAACTACTATAAAACAAAAGAATGCAAGGAACTAAATTCTGGTCACATAGTTTTAAGACTTTCAGACTTAAAAGAAACTGCTTTTCGTTTCTAGAGAAGGATGTTTCCCCGCAGTTCACACCTACCAACCAGCTCAGCCATCAGGTCTAGGATGCACTCGTCTGCCAAAGCCCATGGGCGCTGACCATTGAAATGGCCATGAACACCTCTGAAAAGGAAAAGACAAACAATGAAAACATCTGCTGTTCCCTTTGGATCGGTCCTAAGAAACATACCCGATTTGGACATCCTACATTTGGAGGAGGGAGGAGGAGAAGACTCACCTAACTGAGCCCAGCACTTTTACCATGCCATTAAAGCTCATAGCAAGTGCAATGCATTTGTTGGTTTCTCACTGGTTTTCAGTTGCTTGAAAACTATTTATTTTGCCACCCCACCCCCCCCACCCCGAAATTATAGACATTAGCTTTTTCACAACTCACCTGGAAATGGCTGCATGGGTACCAGAATCCTCCGGGAACAGGCACAGTGGTGCCCAGTGCAGGATGGCACCCTACTAAGCCCAACCCACACCAACCACGTGGAGAGCAGAGATCACCCTGCAGAGTTACTCCACCTGCATTTCTAGCTGACTGTTGTATGGTGCAGAGGATGGTAGACTTGAACACTGCTTTGCTCCCAGACCAAAATATTACTTGTCAGAAACAATACCTAGCCTCCTGAATGGCCGGTCTGAGCTCGCCCTTCTGCATAAACCAGCAGGTACTTAACGGAGATGCAGGGGAGCACCTGCCCAAACCAAGCTGCTTGCTAATTTTTATTGCTTCTCTTCTCCCTGCCAAATTGTTCTAGATCTAAGTGCACATAAAGCTTTTTGCTTTGACAAAGGTCATTAAAAAAATTTTATTTTGTGCACTGTTCCTGTCTACAGTGGATCACATGGTCACTTTAAACCTGAATGCGTCAATGCTCTGAAGTGACAGATACATACATTCAGTTCTGAATTAAGTGCTCTGAACTAATTTTTGCTTCAAATGTGACACAGAAGTAAACTTCTAAGGTAGCCACCATGCATATATAAATAAAAAGTTGAAAAGTTTCTTAAACAAGCAGGATGTAGCATACAGATTTAAATGCAAATGAAGGCAGATTGAGAAAAGTAATAACAGTGCTAATCCAGGGGAACATTGCTCTGGGCTACCATCTCACACTGCATGATTTTCATATTTGCAGAGCACCATGGGGTACTTGTGGAGTCAGAAATACCAGGCTGCATGGGGCTGAGGCAAAAATGCTCTTTCAAAACAGGGACAAAGTCATTAGAAACAGTGTAGAAAGCAAAAAAGAGCCCATAAAACTATGGTGAGAGAAAGAGGGGTGGAGGGGGGGGAAGGAAGCAGAAAAAAAAAAAAGAAAAAAAGCCACCCAAGTAATAAACCTTTTAAAGAAGCTAATAGCTCCACAATGTTCACTCAAAATCATGAGAGGACATCTGGCAGATCAAGACAGGAGAGAAGAGGGTGGATGACATGCTACCAGCTAGTCCTCCAGGCTTAAGGCTATGTAAAAGATTGGATTTCCCTATCCACCTTGTACTTTCCCTTCTTAGGCAGAATTTCATTCTGTTTCCCACACAAATTACCTGGATATTTTATAGTCAGACCCCTTCTGATTGACTTGGGTCTACTTCACGCCTCCTAGGGATATTTCCAAAAGAACCAACATCTTAAAGAATAGAAAAAACTGCTGCAAAAAGCATTTAATGCCTCTTATCCTTGCAAAACACCAATTACTTTTGGACTACTTTAGGTCAACAGCTAAAGGAGGGCCCAGGTACAAGTGAACATCACTTGCAAATAAAATAACCTACTTACATTCAACAGGTCCAGCCCCACGCAGGCAACAAGGAGGACCCCAACCCCTGTGTTGGATATGGTTGTGTACACTAGCTGACTGCTTTTCCCTGGTTTAGAATTGCTCTCTGATGAGACCTTGATCGCAGAAAGCGGGCAGTGTGAAATAGCACTCATTTACAAGAACATTTTATAGATGAGAAATAAAGGCAGTAGGTGGGTAGGGGTGAAAATGCAATAAGGGGCAGGATTAGCGCTGAAAGTTGCTGCCTTCTATTAGACCGTAATGCAGCTGCATTCCCTGAAGACAGTGGTATGTGTTTCACAAACAGCAAGACATTTATTGCTAATTTCCCTTCTTATTCTTAACTGTAATATAGTGATCAAGGGACTCTGGGGTAATACAGACTGTTAAAAAAAAAACAAAAAAAAAACCAAAAAAAAAACCCACACAAAGATTTTGAGTGGCTCCCAGCCCGAGGGGATCTGTATTTCTGAAAGAGGATAGTGAACATAATAAGATGGGAAAAAGAAGCCCTAACTACCTATGGGATTCTCTTTCATTAGCTTTCTCTGATTTTATAGCCATTAGTGTCCTTCTAATGGGAATTTACTGATGAAAGCACTTTCTACCAGCACACAGGACTAACAAAATTTCAGAATAAATTTCCAAGTTATCATGAAAACAGATATGAGGTTTTGGGCATAGGAATATTTTATTTTGAGAAAAAAACAGGGAAATTTAAGTATATCAAAAGAGGGGAGAGCCAGCATTTATTATTATTCATATTATTATTATTATTACGGCACAGCTTACAGCTTGCCTCCCTCTTGATGGCGAATATAAATGGCAAGAGACAAAAATTATTGCCGCTAAAATGATAGTTAAAGGCATATTCTTGGACCCTTTTTTTATTTTAATCACATGAAACTCTGTAGCCTTTGCTGATGGCACAATACATCCTATTACACTTAGGTTGTAAAATTCTATGCTCTGCCTCAGAGAATTTATATCTCTGTATATTATGCCACCCCTCTCTCAGCTCTGGTAGGCACTGGGGGTAATAATCTTTAAGGACACAACTGCAGTGCTTCTGGCATTCCCCTCAGACACGGAGAGCCTACATCTCATTTTGTTTCTGCTGCACCCTAGGTAGCAAGAGAAATTTAAATTGAGGTACCCAAATTAATGAATACAAAACGTGGCCCATCAAATCATAAAGCATCATACAAACAGAACTATTTCTTAAACTACTGTGAGAGTTTCTCATTGTGCAAATTATTTTTTTGTCGGTTACCGTTTTATTTTCAATTTGGCACGGAATCACAATGCCACATTTTATTCGCTGAGGTCTGGTTGATTTAGAGCTCACTAGGGGAGCTAGAAACACATTTTCTGATATGATCCCAGGGTTTCAAAGGCGGTGAGAAAAGGGATTTAAATTAATTGCCAGCTTCAGGAATCTTCTGTGCTCATCCAAATCTTGTTCAAGTGGAAATTTCCTACTTGCTTCTTTGCCAAAAATGATGCAAGGTATTTAATGAGCCAATGCAGGCTCTTAAGTTTGACCATGGTTCCAAGCAAAGAAACAGCTAAAAGAAAGGAAGACCTATCCAAAGGAAAAGAACCATATGGGGCAGTAGATCGAAGGCCGAAACTAAAAAACCTGGGACATAAAAGCAGGCATTTACAGCTCTAACATACGACCTGCAGAAAGGCACAAGGCAGAGATGACTCCTGCCGGATGGCAGAGGTGGGTCTGCCAAGCAGAACACGATGGAGCCCCCCCAAGCCACAGTCCCGTTGGTGGGGCTGTTAGATCTTGCAGGGTTAGTTCAGCACATGGAAATGAAGGTTCTTCTGACTCACTGAAAATAATCTTCGCTGCTGCGGGTGTTGTTATAAAGCCTTCCACAGACTTAGAGGGTTTGTTTGTTATGTTCACAGCAGAAGCCTGTTGACAGACCACTTCAACGCTTGGAAGGACATATACATATTTTGTTTCCAGCCCAATATATTAATTTCTAGTTTATATTTACTGTGCCAGCATGTTGCTTCAGGTAAGTGGCTCTTTTTTGCCTTGATGCTTTCCCCTTGGTTTACCCAGAGAACAACCATTTTTCCTTGCAGTCTTCATTTTGCCCAGCTAAACGACTCTAATCCTCCAGGGTTCCATAGGTTCTCCACTCCCCTATCACCCTACCAGCCCTTTGCAAAAGCGTAACAACTGGCTACGGCAGCCTCCCTTCTGTTTTAATAGTTCCACTTTAATGAGTTAGTCGGACGCGAGAGACATTGCCCACTGTACTGAGTATGTTCACATGCATTTATGATTCTATAAAATACATTAATTACTTCAACAGCTCTGGTGGAGGGGAAGGGAAAACAAGACACTGCAAAGCACCTATTGGCTTTTCTCCATCCAAACAAGTCACTTGAACTTTGTTAGATTTCAAAAATAAGTGGATTATTGGTTACTCTAGACTAAGTGTTAAAGAGACAACTGTTCGTCCCTTTTTGGCCCTCATTCAATAAATCATGGATTTAGCTAAAATCAAAGCAGAAATAAAGATGGAGTCTCAAAGGCTCTTTTTTAATCCATACTAAGAACACCAGTGGCTTGGATTTGTAGTCTTTATATATTAACATTAAAAAAAAAAAAAAGGAGGAGTGAGGAATGTCGGAGGGAAAGAATACAGAATCAGAAAAGGTATATGGGGAGCAGATGTAAGAGAAGAAAGCTATAACTCACCATTTAATGTCAGAGGGGATAAAAGGGACAGTGTCACTATAAGAGGGAACACAACAAGAAATGCATGAAAAGGCCTCTTTCTCTCCAGGCCTTACTCTAATGAGTTGCCATCAACACACAGAGCTAAAGCTATGAGCTCTCCTGCCCTTGACCACAGCTACTGGGCAATCTTCCTTTTCACTCTTGCCATTAACTTTAAGTAGTGAAAACCATTTAAACAGACAAGTGTAGCAGCTATTTGAGATGAGCCCCAAGACACAGCAAACAGAAAATGCAATAAACCAATTTATAAGAAAGCCAGAATCTATATCATTGCTGACTTGAAGGATGTGCCTAATTTGCATGCCAGGTCTTAGATTGTAAGGTACTTATTTATCCAACCCACAACGACTAAATTCCACGCTGCCAACACACGAGGCATCAAACAGGCTTTGGATGGCAACAGCTTACTACCTTGGCCCAGATTTTACTAAGTTGACCTTGGTGAGTGGAATAAAAGTACCCATTTCAGCATCTCCAACCACCTAGTCCTTTGCAGCCCTCAGCACCCGATCCCACCTATCAGCTTCTTGAAGCATACTCATTGTAGCAAGAACATTGCTCTGGTCAAATGTAGCTTGACCTTACCCTGAATTTCTCACTTGTTTTAGGTACATCTGTGATCGGCAGGATTTTGTTCTGTGTTTCTGTTGATTTTAGTTTGGGGAGGCTTTGGAGTTTGTTTGGGGTTTTTTTCCTCTGTTTGTTTTTGCTTTTTTCAAACCTTTCTGATTTATTCTGGGTAAGGTAATTGGGGCCAAGCTGTATTTTTGGCAAACAGCCTTTCTAGATGCTCCCTCTCTTCTGATGGCTTGAAATCGCGTTCAGCCATATTTCTCACTTAGATACACCTACTGAAGGCATTTTTGATCTTCTGAAGAAACATGCTGCCTATTCTTTTCTTTCAGGTTTTTATAATCAACAAAAAAAAAAGAAAAACAACAACAAAAACATCCTTCACTGTAGAACAGACAAACATAAAACTGGAAGTAAACCAGTGGAAAGGTACAGTGAAGGAGCTGAAATATGTTTGCACTCGCAGTGCATCACTCTAACAGATAAGAGTGCTATCTGACTTTTACCTTTTGAAAGAGCTCAGCTGTTTCCCTGATAAAGTAGGATAATCATACAGAAATGGACAGGGTTGCAATTTTTTCAAATGACTGGAGAAACTGCAGTGCTGTGCTGAATGAATAACCAGGAGGAACGAGTGGTTCCCAAAGTTCACATTCAGTCCCATTCATTCTCAGCCTTCTTCTCTTATAAGGATACAAGCAATAAATAGGAAACAGTAAAACATTTTTATTAACCCACAGCATTCATATATTAACAAGTGAAAGAGCAGCTACAGGGTTTTCACATTTACATTGTGAAGCCTCCATCCAGACTGTTTCCAGTGAAACAAGGCTGCCCAGTTAGCAGAATTAGTTTTTCCCCTCCTGCCGCCCCATATTTCCTCTGCTCTCTCACCATGAAATCACATCTGTTCCACTCATATCCCGCACCCTATAAAAGTGTTCAGCTCTCTCCCAGCTCACTCACTCATCTGGATGTTATTTTCCTTTCCCGTCATCAGCTCCCTGGTTTTTACTTATCTTTTTCCTTACTTGTCCCTGCTCCAGCTGCTCAGGCAGGTGTTGGACACCTCAAAGCACAGACTCTCCATGGAAACAAAGTGAGTTTATATATATAAATAAAATAAAAAAACAACAGAGATTCTCCCCTATATTAAAGTTTCCCATTTGCTATGATGACAATGCCCCTATCCTGCACTGCTGAAACGCGTCCCTCTTTTGTCCTCCTGTCTCCCTCACACCAGATCTCTTCAGCAGAGCTCATTGCAATCCACTCCCAGCTCCTCACTGGGATGCTACTAAGACAGGAATGCTTCTTTCTAAATAAAATGAACTTGTCAGGCAAAGACCTGGTTTAAGAGGAGCCAAAAACCTGCCAGCGCTGGCAGCAGCACCACCTGCGCTCCGTGCTATTTCAAGGGGAACTGCCCATTGCAAGGCCTGCAGGGTGAATCACATGCAGTTAAAAATGCTAATTAGAAAATCACTGGATCTGAAACTGAATCACGTTTACCAGCAAGGAGCAGTAACTAAACGAGATTGCGCATCTTGCGTATAAACACACATAGCAATTGGATGGGGCTGGTGAAACTGCGGGTTGTCCCGATGAGCCAAAGCAGAGCCACCATGCACAGCACAGGGTAGCACAGCTGGAAGTTTCTCTTTGCTTGTTTCACTGCTCATACCTTTAAAGGAGATATAAATAGTGCTAGGGAAACACGGAACATGTTTTACTCCTGGGCTGTAGTGGTTTTAACACACTGTTCTTCTATTCAAGCATTTCCAAGGCAGATCTTGAAATAAAGCAAAGTGCATAATAATAAAGCAAAGTGCATAATAAAGCATCAAAAATAAAGCATCTCGCATACCCTGTGTCATACTCACGTTCGAGCCCACTTGTCCAGTTCTTCATCCAAGTAAGTTTTAACTTTTCTTGGCTGGAGCCCGAGAGAATTCCCAGCAAAGTATATACAGCTCTCCTCTCCGTTCACCAGGCTCAGATCAGCTGCAGAAGGAAACCACAGACACCGCACACATGGGAGTGAGCACAGGGGGGACAGCACTTGTGTACACACACACACGTGTGCTACCACCCGCAGCTCTGCCCATTCTGCATCTCCCTGGGACATCGTGCTCCCCACATGCCAACAGAAGTAGTGCGCCTTGACTTTCCTCCCGGGACACCCCTCAGGCAACCCTGCAAAGAGATCCAAGGAGGAGGAAAACTGGGCAGTTTGCAAGCAGTTATTTCCCTCACTCTTGTAATTTTTGGCTGAGTCCATCTGTACCTATTCTGGACCTAACATGAGTTCATGCAGCGTTAAATCCCTAGGTCTCTGGGGTGTGTGGGAAGCAGCCGCTGGCAGCAATTTTGTCAGGTCTGTAACCAAGGGTGAGTGAATAGGCAGCGGTTTCCTGACCAGGCTATCTACTTTTCTTCCACCATCAATATATTCCTACCTGAGTCGTGAAACTACTTGAATCATGCATTTAATAAAAGTCAAGACTAGGTAAATCTGTGTCCTTCATGTAAGTTCTCCCCGCATGGTTAAATCGCTATTCAGAAAAATGTAGTCACTGCACAGAATATTTTAAGGCAGTCTCCAAAGTTCTTGTCTTGTCAGTATATATTGTGGGCTGCACTTCATGTTATCATCATCATCATCTGAGGAGGCATTCTATGTTGACAAATCCTTTCGATGATTAGAAGAAAAGCAAGGCGGTAGAAATTTATAAATAGCTCTAGTGAGGTTCTGAACAATCTAATTACCCCATGTCATCATCTATCAATCCAAACACTGCATTTTTCTGTTATTTCTCATGTTAGAGATTCTTGGAGGGACAAGTGATGGTGACCTTCCAGAAGTAGTAAGTAATTTGCATTCATCTATACCTATAATTACAATACCCCAAAAGCTAACATTACATTTATTTTTGGTAAACATAGTCAATAAACCTCAGAAGAAAGACTAAATGAATGAATATGTTAAGATACTTGTTCGAAACAATAAGATTGCTTTTCTGTTCTGAAAATTTTACGTTAGGGCTGTAGTGTAGAAAAACAGATTAGATGCCTAGAAAAGGTCTCTTACTACCTTTTGCACTAACAATTACCAAGTTCATTGAACTTCACCAGAAGCACATTTTTCAGAAGTATAGACAACTTAGGTAATTTCTTAATTAAAGCTTTAGAAGCTTTTTTAAAAAAAGCCTGTCAGAGGGCAATTTCAGCCTAATCTGTTTTACAGATACTAGGTCTGGTTTTTGTCTGTTCTAATTTAAATGAAAACAGAGAGGCATAAATATTATCCAAGCTCCTAAATTGATTCTATTAACAGGTTTTTTTCTTATCAAGAAACACAATAATACTATCTCATTCAGAATAGAGAAGGATCTTTGCTCAAGAATTTGGAGCTCAGTCTCATTAATACTCTTTACACTCCAATCAAACATTAAAAAAGGTAAGGAATCACAAGCAAGTTAGCTTTTCTTGCACACAGCCCTTTCTGAATAGAAACACCTCTTGGGTTGGAGAGAGATAGCATTACCTCTTCAATAAAGTGTATTTTTCTACTTTTAAGCCTGTTACTTTGAATAGTTTTGTTGGTTTGGGGTTTTTTTTTTTGGTCATGTTACCACCTCTATTGGACTGTATTCATTTCCTTTTCACAAAAAGTCATTTACTTCCCCCTCTCTGACATCATTAAAGGATTCATTTTGGACCACTTTTTGCTTCCCAATCTAGGCTTGTTTTTTGCAGCACCTTTTCATTTAACAACTTCTTCTGACTTAACACACCATTGTGCTCCAGCATTTCCTTGATCACTGTGATATTCTTTACAGTAAAACATTTGCTTTCTTAAGACTAGTATATGCCTTTCCACAAATTAATCTACCCTCATTTCTCACAGCGAAGGCCCTTTTTATTTCTGCAGGAGCTGTGGCTGACATACAATACATACTGAAATATTCAAATAAGAAATAAGCACAACTGATGAAATAAAGGCTGATGCAAAAAAATCCCAGAAGTTAATTATTGAAATGTGTCCTTAGAGTAGCCTGGAAAAAAAACCAACACATTAAGATCAATTAGAAACTTTCTAAACTATTCTCAAACCTACTTAGATTCATGCAAACTGGTCAGATCTAACAATGTACATTTTATTTGCATACTAAATATACCCATTCATCTACATTAGAAACATATTCTATACCTTTTAAAGATCAAAAAAAGAGCAAGTTTATTTACAGAAATGTTCAGTTCAAACACGAGGGAAAAACACAGTGACTTTATTAACCAGAAAGGAAAGACTAAATCTGCTTGCACATATCTGAGCCCTACCCCTTGTTGAAGGATGGAAGGTCACCTTTCTTACACCTTCCCACACACGTCTCCCAAGCCCTCTAAACAAAAAGCCAGATTTATATGATTAACCACTACCTTTAAGCATCTCCTCAGGGAATTATAGCTCCACACTTTCTCTCTGGGACATCTTTTTATTCCCAAGAAACCCCAGTGATGCTCTGTTCCTTTATAAGATGAAACACAAGCCTTAAACACAGTCTTAATCAGATTAGTGATCTGGTGCCCGAGGGCCAACTGCAACCCAGCCATCCCAACTGCCTTCCCACAGTGCATGAAAAAGCATTACAGGGACCGCTATCAACTCAGAGAAAAGTCAGGAGATCCAAACATTCCTCTAAATCTCCTGCTGGCATCTTCTCCTATTTGCTCACCTGAGCCTCATCCCTCACGCTTGCACTTGAAAACCTCAAAGATTTGCCAGGGAGTTAATCTGCTAGTGGTTTCCATGTGATTGATATAACAAATAAACAGCTGTGGCATTGATTATAAATTGATAACTAAATTAAACTATTATAATGACTTTCTAAATATTTTTTACGTACATCATCTTACAGTTGTCTCCTATGAATGTTCTCATCTGCTTCTTGTAAGGCTTCCTTTTAAAACCTCATTGTAAAGTTTTATGTAAATATATAAAGACTGTTTGATGACTAATATCTGTAATGACATTTATCTTCAGAAGCATGTTATATAGGATCCACTCCTGTCTCAGATAAATGTCAGGGGAGATCTGTCTCTATGGTATAGGCACACAATGTAAATATATATATATATTTACACCCCTGTTGTTTTTCAGCAGGGAAGCTGTTCCTGATGACAGCTGAAGAACAGAAAAGAGAGATGGGGGAAAAGAAGAGGGGAAAAAACCTCAATTTGGGAACATAGGAATGATGGGTTCTGTGCGCTGTTCAACTGGTACTACTTTGTAGGCTGGTTATCTTCACTAAAACATATATATCCACACTCTCAGGACTACATATTATAGTAACCACAGGGGGTGGGGGGAAGAACAAAAGATAAAAACCAACACACACATCAGCTGCCTCTAGGTCTAAATATTACGGTAAGTGACAAAACAAACAATAATGGAGGTTGGAAAGGAAGCAATGAAAACTGTCACAGGGGTATCAAAACTTTTCTGTCCTTCTCAAAAGATTCTTTAATCTGAAGCTGCTGTGACATTGAACTGAAAAATGACCTTTCATACTCCTGAGACGTCTGACACTGCAGTGGAAGGCACAGCTGCAGCCAGGTGCCCTACTGGAGCTGGATTTCCATAGTACAGCCAGATTAAGGGCAGCAGCGTAATGGCCATGTAAGCTGCCTTCCAGCATCTTTCCAGCTTTAGAGAGACATTTTGCAGCCGCATGGTGGAAGCTGAAGTGGCTTTGAGTACAAAATAGTCATACCCAAACAAACAGGTGGGGCTTAGGGAACCCTCTGAAGCAACCGGGGCTGGGGGAATATTACTTCTTGGCAGATGGGCTAACACCTCCTCCATGTGGAGGAAGCACCCAGTTTAAATATTTGTAAAGTATCCAGTTCTGCTCTGAATAATATAAATAGCAAAGCTCAAAGATTTAAATGTGGGGAGAGATAAGCCAATACCACCAGTGCATAGAGAAAGAAGATTTATCATCCTCGTGTCCTAAGGGCAGGAGCGGAATGCATTCCCAACATTCATCACTGCTCAGCAGGAAGATACTGAACGCAAAGATAGTTGAAAACAAAGATGTCCAGGAATCCAGACAACTGATACCATTTGCTATCACGGATTCCTACTGGACATGATTTGGTGAATGTACCTGTAATTTCTCATGTATCATCAGTACTACTTTTTTTCAGAAAAAAAAATCTGCAGAAAATTTTATTTATTGGAAAGGTAATATATTTTGCAATAAATGTCTATGATTTTTTTTCTCTAATAGATGCTTTCTGCCAGAGCAGAAAAGAAGTGTGACTATACTTATATATGTTCACCATAAGGAATATATAGGCCATTTCTTCAGCTCCCAGCATGTGATGACCAGGGCCCATAGAGCAGGCACAGATTTTGCTCCCTATGCATTTGACACATGAGCTGAAAATAAACCCAGACAGGGCTTGGAAAGCAGGAGAAGAGCCCAGGAGAAAGCAGGAGAAGAGACCACTCTGCTTCCATATGTGGGTGCTCCCACAAGATTTCCCTGCATGATTTTGGCCAGATACAGCAGCAGTGGCGAGTACAAAAAAGTGTCATGGAAATGTTTTGTACTTCCATTGGGCTGGCAGTGCTAACCCAAAGCAAGTATTTCCCTCTCAGCTCACCAGCTTCCCCCTCACATGATTCCAGCCTCTGCAGCACCCTGTCCTCTCCATGCCCAGGCATGCCACAGACTCCTTAAAACAACCCACGGACCAGGAATCAGACACAAAAAAAAAATAAAATTGAGAACCATTTTGCATGGCTACATGGAAGCCATGTGCACTTATCTATTTGTAGGCAATTCATGAGGAAAGTAGGAAAGATCTTCAAATAAAAGGTTTCATTATGAATTATTTGCTCAGATCAATTATTTGTTCTAAAGCACAGTCTTCCATTTGGCCTCAGGAAGAAAATAATCTCTTCCACCAGCAGTAAAGCATAAATGTTAATATAATATATGTACCGTCTCTTTCATTAACTAAAATAATTGTAACTAGATAGATAATACCAAACTATATTATACCAAGGAAGCAACTGCTCTGAACTATTGTAAGCGACATTGCCTTTTCAAACCATTAGATAGAAATGCTTCTGCCTATAATTTTCAATCAGTCACTATATTGTTCAAAGCAGCTGACTGACAGCATAAGCACCGTGTAAGTACTGTATCCTAGCATTTTATTCAGGATGGGAATGAAAGCATAAAGCTTTTGGTGCTAGAATAAGTTGATGGATTGATTTAGCAACACCCGGGACATACTGTGCTCGGATATGACTGCAATTGCTCAATTATCTCATAAGTGACAATGATTTCCAAAGATTTGTGATAAACACATGCAGAAGATCTGAAGCCCCACCTTGCCCCCGCACTATAATTATAATTCTCACTTGGAGGCAGATCCTTGACTTTGGGGATACAGAAACATTCACGAAGATGCTTTAATTCATCTTCTTCATCTAAGCGGAAAGCAAGTTTCTTGTCTGTGGGACTGCAGCCCAGCCGCAAGGCAATTTGCTCTAAAACAGTTGCTGGTAACACAGAAGAACATGGATCCATTTTCAGGTCATGCAGTTTCACCTTAAAATGAAAACACCACAGTTTAGCTTCTGCAGTACGCACATCCACAAGCCGCAATAAACAGCCACTGAAGCTGCAGCATTCAAGACCCAAACTCACTTGATTTAAAGCTTTTTAAAAGTATTTGAATGGAATAGTAAAACTGATCAATTCAAGTATTTCTAAGGCAACATATTGCTGTAGCCCCAAAGGCTTCCCCTCCTCACCCCCATCCAATGCTCTTCCCTTTTTAAGCTCTATCAGCAGCTTCTAAGTTCTCCCACCAGAGCGACAGCAGTTACAGATGCTGAAGTGTCATTCACAATTTTGAGATCTTAGGGCCAGAGGCAGCATTATTGTTTCTGCAGCCTGTGCTCCTAAAAATAGCAGGTGCACAGCTACGCTGGCGTTGTTGCCAGGCTGTGCAATGTTCAGCCTCTTTCCGCTTTCCTGCCTTAAAAATAGGAGGGGGTGTTTGTGCACAGCCACGCTCACAAATGAGGGCAGAGCAGGCGGGGGACAGATGGCAGACAAAGGTATTGTTAGAAATGTAGCTTTCAAGACCAGGACCTTGAATTAATATTTTCATCCTGGTGGTTTAGCTCCATTGGTCCTAGGGAAGGAGAGGAGCTCAAGTCAAGCTGCAGAAGTGGCAGACCATAGTTTCTAACAAAATATCCAAAACTGGAAATGCAAAATTTACAAGCTCATTGATTTTGATAAGAAAAATGGTTCTGTAATGGCAGCGCTCAGAGGCACCCTGACACCATTATGTTCAAGATGGCATTTGTGCGCTTGGCTTTACAGATCTATTGGCAAAGACAATTTATGACATGGACTCTGTACTTCAGGGCAAAACTTTGCCGGTGCTCCCTGCTGCGCTCTGTTGCAGAAGGCAGTTGAGGGGCTCGCTGAGGTGCTTGGTGGTTGCCCCAGTTTAGGGAACTGCAGTGTCAGACCACACAATATTCTCTGACCTTTTAACATCCCCAAGAGTTTTTAGTGCAGCAAAAAAACTCTAGGGGATATGCTGAAATAGGACAGATTAGCACTTAATATGCAACATAAAGCCACCAGAAAATATAGCTTTTTCTCTCTGTTTGAGAAAGAAAATTTTATAAATACATATCCTCCACAAGTACCAGCTCCCTTTCCTTAAAACCAATAATAAACTATTCAGTTATCCGGCTACAAGCTGTGGATAGAAAGAACAACAGACAATGATATGGATTGCAGTCAGCTGAGCATTACATTCACTGTCACTTAACCTAGCTTGGGCTTCTGAGACTCAGTGGGATGGTATATTCAAAATTATAGATTTTTTTTTTTTTAATTAGATCCCCAATGATACATTTCTCTTGATTCTTTTCACTACAAATACATAAATGCATATGAGGTATTTTATCAAATGTTTGTGCCAGCCCCTGAACACCATCCAGAAGAACTTTGTCAACACATATGGGAAGGACAACAGTCAGTGTTTAAATATAAACCCCTAAACAGCACAGCCTCATTAGTGCAAATTAATCCAAACCTGCTTATACTCTAGCCAAATGGCCAGCATGATGCTAGTTACCTGGTTTCATCTGCTATCATTTAGTTTATGATAAGAACATTATCTTTTCCCCCCTCCAGACTTGATACCTTACACAGTAGCAATTTTTCCTCTCCCACCAGCATGCAGAGTTAAAAAAGAAAAAACAAAAACAAAACAAACAAACAAAAAACCCCTAAAACAGCAGAGCTCTTTAAGACAGCAGTTTTCATTTAGCTAACATTCACCCTCTCCTGGGAGGTATTGGAGATACCCAGGTTTTGTGCTGTCTCCACACAGATTGTTCACACCTCCTTATTGTCACCAAATTTATCATTCCCACTCATTCATCCTAATGAACCCTTAGCTGGTAAAAAAGAAAATGGTAAAAATGGCTGAAAAAAAGTTGTTTGATCATCTTGGTTCTCAGAGTCCTTTTCAAGGTTAGGAGGCAGAGGGCTACACCTAGGCAAGGAGCTGCACATGATGCTGAAGTGGCTGAGCTGGCTGGATTCAATACCCCCAACCAGCCACCTCCCGAAGAGCTGCCACCCCACTGAAAGCCCTGCAGAAGGTGAGAGCAGGCTCGCTGTTCCCCAAGAACCACTTCTCAGCACCTCCACAGCTGAAGAGCAGATCAAGAGCTCTTCTTTGCCAGCTCCCCTGCTGCAGTGTTGGTAACAACACATGTGCTCTCCTGCAGGTGAGAAGAGTATTGACCTTCTGGACCTTATTCAGCAGACATGAGGGAGGATGGTCTAGAGATTTCCATTTCCTCCAGTAGATGTTAAACATCCACAAAAACAAGCTAGGTTCATGGACACCATGGCCATCACTAATACAGGCACCTCGTTATAACCTAAAGACACTGGAGGGTAACTTAAATTTCACTTCTCCAAATTACAAAAGTTAAGAACCTGTGGGCTGATTTGGTAAATCAGGGTTTATTTTCAAGCAATACTAGGATCAGCTCTTGGAAAGTAAAACTGCTCTTTGTTTGCAAAGGCTTATTTCATTGATTTATAACACTAGCATGGCTGTCTGGATCCCATACTGTTATCAAAGCACGTCCACTCACAAAAATCTAGTCCTCTGTTTTAAATAATGAGTATTTAAAGCAATTTATGGAAACCATCCTTGGAGAAGGGGCTAGGAATCGGGTCTCCCTGGTGTCTTGATCCAGATAAAGGACTCCACAGTAGTCTGTGTAGTCTTTTCTATAGTCTCCTTGCCACTCAAGTTAATGATTGGATTTAATTATTTTTTTTTTTCTTTTGCTCCCCAATGACATAGATCCTGAATTAAGGGAAAGAGCCTTTTAATCTCTCTAAACATGACCTACTTGAGCTAGGGATATTTTTTCAGTGATGCTCAGCTCCCCAGGTCCCTAGGATGGGGACTGTGCAGGGTTGGTATTGCTGTCACCTACGTCCTCTCCTAGATACAGCCTATGAGGAACGTTTGGGAGCCTCTAGTGTTTATCTCCTGGGACCCACACAGGCAATACCATAAATTAAAGGTGAATTTGCTGATCAGGAGATGGATGATAAGGGTGCTTGAAGAACAGTTTGATTTTATACACCAAATCCCCCTCGTCTGGTCTGTAGGTTCTCTGCTTTACACCACGTGAACACAGCACAGCATCCTACCATTTGTCTTACTAGTCACCATTTTTCAGTAAGGAAACACAGTTATTACAGTGGATTAATGGTTATCATATTCCAGGTCATCTGCTGACCTGTCTGGAAAGCATAGGTGGGTTTTGTTTCCATTTGAGGCCTGACCCAAAACTCACTGAAGTCAATAGGTGTCTCTATTACAGAGAAAGATTTCTGGATCAGCCTTTTGGTTTCCTGTCACTGCTGTACTTTGCTGCATCTGATCAATGACTTGCGTTTATTGTGATTCTTATTTATATTAAATTTTGACAGCAAATATGAGATCAAATAGAAAAATCTAAAAGCTAAAAATGATTAAGTGCTCAGAGGTATCTGATTTAATACAAACATTATGAAATAAGATAGAACTACTAAAATAAAATCAATCAAAATCCTATTGAGGAATGAAATCCCAAAGATCCAAATCTAAGACCAGAATAAGAAAGTACTTTTGTCCTTTGAATGGGAATTAGGTTTCATAGAGAGGAATCCCAGAACTGGTTGAATTATTTTTTTCTTTTTACTCTGAGTGACAGTATTACATTTTCTAATTGCTGCAGAATAAAGTCCCATGCAATCATTTAGAATAGTTCACAAGTCATTTGTTGTTTTCTACATGTAGAGCAAATACATTAGTATAAGAACGACACACATTATTCCATGCAATTAACTTAATTTAACCAAAAACTACATTCTCTATCCTTTTCCTCAAATTAAAATTCAGACACATCAGTGCCAAATGTAATTCCCACTTTGATAAATGTTATTCCTTATCAGTTTTTTTTTTTCATACAACATCGAGTTAAAGTAATCAATATTTGAAGAGAAACAACTTGCCTCCACCACCTACGTAGAAAAAATAATTCAGGTGTTTTCTTCTTCCTTTCCTTGAAACTTTATTACAGTTTTTGACTTAAAACATATAGATGACATGAAGTCAGCATATTATTTATTGAATTTTTTTTACTCTTTGCTCTTCTGACTTTTCAACAGAATTTGCCTGTACTGCATACTGATTCAATTTAAAGAACTCACCAATGACCGTTGGCAATCTTTCATTTTCCAAAAGAGCACATGCAACTTAATTTAAGAAAACAGTCCTTATTACATATTTTATCAGCACAGATATTAGTTCCGCTACTTCATCTCCCATTTTACAACTATAAAAGACAATGGATGAGAATTAGTCAGACACAAGTGACGCGAATGTCTGGGTAATTATTTCTGTTTTGTCCTTTATGCATAATTTACTGACTAAATAGAAAAGAAAAAAAAAGAGTGAATATTAGCAAGACATCTTATCAAACTTACACAGGAAGGTCCATTAGGCTTAATTATAAGAATGATAATTGGTCCTATTTTTAGATCTACCTTATGACACTTTTAGAGATCTACCCTCTGTCTACAACTGTATCTTCATGTCTTTATCAAAAGAACTGTAAAGTCCCCTTGCCCCCCTTAAACATTTTGTTTAAGTATTCCAAGATGTTACTCACAGTCTTTCTACCCAGCATAGTGCTGACAGGCATACAATGAATCCCTACTTAAAAAGTTGTATCGATATCCTCAGAGAAAAAGAGTTTATCATGCAAACAGCATGTCCTGCACTTTCTGCCCTCCAATAGCTGTTTACCAGGTTGCTAAACACAGCTCAGCCCACAGACCTTTGACACTTCCAGGTTAGCACCCAAATGAACCCTTTGGAAGAAAAACTGGGGGTGTGCACACATCTAAGCATGCAGCTGTGCAGTATAGGTCCACGCTGTCAAAATACACCCCCTGAAAGCACCAATGGCACTGCAAATTGAAGTTGTTTTAAACCCCAAAGAAACGCTACAGAAATGCACAGAGCGTAAGAGCTGATTCTCCTTCTCATCTATTACACGAAGGAAATTGCTTTTGTGAATACAGTTTTGCAGAAGGAAGTTCCTAAAAAAGCACAGCCCAGAGCAACACACATTCTAGACTTCTTCAGGTTAAATACACTTCAGTGAATTTGTTTAAATTACAGAACCGCAGAGAAGGAAAAATCTAAATATTCATAGCATACCCGACAACAGACACACAGCAGCACACACAACTGTATAATTAAATATGTTACACAGCACACTGCCACAAGCTGCAGCAAGGGAATGCGACAGAGAGGAATTATAATAAACTCGGTTACTTAGAGTAATTTAGGCACATATTGACCTTCGTGTCAAGAAGTGTTACGGTGTTAAAAGTAATTTTACATATCAGACTCATCTTTTCCCCTCCACAGTGAAACCATGTCACCCGGCAGTTGGCAGCCATTCCTGAAAGAGGATGATGAAATTCTTGTGCAAACGCTCAGCGTTGCATGAAGAAACAGCCACAGTCACATGCTTGCTTCCCCAGACTCTGACCTGCACCGCAGCCAAACACACGACCTCTGAGAGTTAACCAAAAAACAGGTGTATATATATTTTTATTTGTTTATTTATCCCTTGTCAACATGGCAAAAATGTAAAGCTCTGATTAAATTAAGGCAGCACCCTTCTCCTACACAGGCACAAGAGCACACACAATTGTAACAAAAATGGTTTTAAACCAAACTCTTTCACTCCAGTGAAGGAGCAGATCACTAGTGCAACAGTGAGGAGTCAGCAATGCTCGCAGCCACGTGGCAGAAGGAGCGGTGGGAATTTACACAGGCTGTGGATTTGCCATGGTGGAAAACAGACAGAGAATTAGAGGTGAAATTAGAGAAGAACAGAGTTGATACTTCTCTTTACCGTAAACTATCTCAAACCAGCCATGTGTTAGCCCAATCCCCTCCATTCGGGTTGGAATGGCACCCATTCCTAACATAGCTGGAATGTAGTCATCTGGAAGCAACAAAAATAGTTTCCCTCTATTTAGCCACTGAAGTTTTGGGGTGGGGGGAGCACAACAACCAACAACAACAGTGAGAAGAGATACAGGGGCAAAGGGGTCAGGGCTGTGGATTAATAGTGTAATTTAGGGATACAACTCCACCCCAGTGTTCTGCACACAAATGCTTGGTTATTATCTGGATTTCCATTTTCAGTAAGCACCAATAATTTTGACGTTCTTGAGTTGTAATATGTCATGTTCCTTGCTAGAAAAAAAAAACAAAACCAAAACAACCACACAAAGCACTTAATAGTGAACTAAAATAAATCTAACCTCTATCCATCAGTTCCTGCAACATTGTTATCCTGTTTTGCACTGGCAATAATTTTTTGGACTTCCCACCAGCAAGACAATGGGGCTGCTGCTCAAGAAACTTTGTACCACCAGTAACTGGGGCCAAGGGAAGCAGGAGTCTGAAGCATGCGAGATCCAATGTCAAACTCACTCCAAAAGGACATCTATTTCTTGTTTGGTTGGCTATTTAGCTCAAACCAAGCTGAAACACGCTGCAGCTTTTCACTTTGCCCCTGGAAATAAAACTGCATGACCAGCAGAGTGAAAATTTTCCCCCTGCCTTTTCCTTTGAAAAAAAATGTCTTGAATTTTACCCTTGATTGTCAATTGTAGCAGGAAAATATGGCAAAGGCCATAATTTTGTAGGCTTTCATGAGAATTAGGAATATTGAACCCTCCTTCCCAGCTACTGTTTTCAACTCTTCAGATGGAACAAAAGCAAAACAAAGACAAAAGCTTTTGCCCTTAAATTCAAGGCTCAAAAGTCAGCAAACACGTCTCCTTGGTACTTTTTTTAAGCTGCAGAACTAATGTAATGGTTTAGTGGTGGTTTGGTTTTTTTTTCTCTCCTGTGATGCTGCAAAGTAACCAGAGAGCAGGAAGAGAAGAAGCCACAGTGAAACCAACGTGCAAGGGAGCAAGGCCATGTGAGATGCCCAAAATCCCAGCTGGCACCGCTGATGTGGCAGAGAAAAGGCAGAAAATGCAACAGAGGACAGCCCTGACATCACCCTCTTAAAGTAGCTGTTAGGAGGGTGATGGGAAGGGAGTGACATTTGACAGACAGATTAAAGAAGGAAAAAGGGGGGGGGGGGGGGGGGGGGGGGGAGGGGGAAAAGGAACTGCAGCTTTGTGGGAAGACAAGCTCTGCATGTCTGTACCTGAGGGCTGTATGGGGTACACAGGGCAGAGAAGGAATTACAGCATGGACAGGCCAACCTGTTTCTCATACTGACAGCTTCCCATCTCATTCAGAGGTGCTTAACCACCTTAAGCCACGTGGTACCAGACACATCCATGAACATGCTCGTACCACTGCATCTCATCCCTCACCCTAACCATTTGCCATAGCCATTTCCCATCAGTCACCAGCAGCCCCAGTCTCACCAGAGCACGTTTGACCCCTTGTCATGGGAGCCTTGTCCCCTCGACTGAAAGAAACCGGGAGCTTTTCCCCAGCCAATAAAACTTGCCATACATTAATCTGACAAAATATATGTCTTCTTCTCAAGACAGGTGACAACAACAAATAACAAAGGTGCCCCAAAGCACAGCCACCTCATGCCAGATGATATCCCAGGACACTTGGTCCCCCAGGTCATGAAAGCTTGCCTTAGCACTGCTAGCCCAGGGCACTCGTGCTGTCAAGAGGGTGAAATGATCCAGCAAACAAAGGATTGTGTTTAACAGACAAGGGGAGGTCTCACCCAGGATGAGATGGCCTGGAGGACCCTCAGGCAGGAAAACACTGTGGCTTCTACAGTTGTAAAAGGAGCAGCGAGGCCATGATGGCGAGGCAGCACACGTTGCCCTGGCAGCGCCAAGCTCTGCTCAGAGAGGCCAAGCTGGCTGTGCTTACAAGGCCAACCCCACAGCTGGTTTGCTAAAGCATGTCACCTGCACCTTCTGACGGCACGATGCACTTCACCTCAGGCCTGACAGCAATGACTTGGTAAACAACCCCAGAAAACCTTTGCTCTTCTCACTGCTGAGCTCCCTACACTGACTTTCTTACCACTTTTGTTTTCTCTCTGCCCCACCAACACCTCTGCTCTGCCTGCAAAGCACACCTTTTACCTCAGGCCACGTCTGATCAGGATGCCCTACACCTGCTTTCATTTACCTTGTTCTCCTCCCTGACGGACTCTAGATCTGAAGTGGTTTGAAGGGGATATCAGGTATTGAATGCATATTTGGAGTAGTAGATTGCTCTGGTTGTGTGATTCTGACTTTTGGTCTTCTGGTTAAGACTGAAAAAACTCAGTCCATTTAGCTTTACCTGATAGAGAGTTAACTATAACTATGATCTAGGGTGGTTTTAAATCCATTTCTTTTTGGAACAGGGAATTAGTAGCTCCTGCTAAATTCTTGGCTGCCTTTTGGGTGGCCAAAGTGGGCTCCTGAAATTTTCCTGCTTGTCTGAAGCACTTTTCCTGGTTTTCTTTTCCACTTGGACTGTTCAGCATACCTCCTTAAACACATACTGATTGTTCCCTGTTATGTGACCTGCTCCTAGTATTGTTTTTCTTCAGGCTCTTCTTCAGTTACAATTTTCATTTCTTTCTGAGTCTTTAAACATAGTATTTGTCCTTTAAAATCTATTCTTAAAGTAGAGTCTTTATGAAAAAAAAATAATAGAAATAAGACATTATTTACTTTTCTGCAGTAACATTTAGGGAGAAATATTCCACCACTGCACTAATAATAGTAATACCCAGAGAGGGGCAATAAGGAAATCAGAATCAAGTGATTTCCACATAAAGGAAAACATGAAAAGTAGCTCCCACCAGCTTTGATAACTCCGTGGCAGCTGCAACACCAAGAAAACACATTTTGAATAGATAAAACTTCCTTGTCTCTCTCCAGATTAGCTGTTACTAATACAAGATGACTGTTCTTCTGATGCCCTCACCTGCGTTTCCAGGCTGAATGCACATACACATATGGTTTAGAAGCCTCTTGCTATGAGAAATGGTTTATTGTTCTTGTTTATCTTAATATTTTGTGAAGGATAAGACCCCACCCACCCTTCTCTGGTAAATTATTTGGTTTTGATGTTTGTCTTGGACAGCAAGGACATTCAAGTCCTCTTTACCAAATGTAAGGACAGGAGGGGGGATGTGTCATCCCTTCCTGAGGGAGCAGTAGTATGACAGCCAAGGGGGCATTTGAGAGACTGCAAGCAAAATGGGGGACCTGGGATCCACTTTTCTCACGGCATCTGCTTGCTATGTTGCATAACCATCTTAAAAATAAATGTGAGTGCTTTGGGAATCAATTCATGGCAAATCTCCCAACAACTCTTTCTCCAAGGTCCTCTCAAAGACAGGTAAAGGTGTTTGTGTGTCAGGTAGAGCCTCATTCTACATAGCCACCATTTCCTCTGCAGGTGCTCACCCCCCGAATGACGAGCTGTGTGCCCAGACTCTCAAAGGACGGACAATTGTCACCTTCTTCATCTACTTGTAGCACATTTCCTGCCTGTGGTCAAAGAACTTGAGAAAGGGGAAATCAGAATCCAGCTATGGGCCAGATGCCGTGAGATAATAATAACAAGACCTTATGGAGAGGCACCCCACAACACCAGAGTCAGGGGTTTTTCATAAATATTTGCGTACCTTGTCTTTCATGATGCACTTCATACTGTTGCAGGCTGACTAATAGCTGACGACATTAACTGACCTCAGGTAGACAAACAATCCCAGTATATTTTCCCTCTTTCCCCTACCCCCTGTTTGCAGCTCCATAAAAGTGAATGCATTTCACACTTTCATTTTTATTTTTAAGCTCTTGCAGCAGTTACCATCTGGAACAAGACTCAGGGAGGGAAGAAGGAAGAAAAGAAAGGTCAGAAAATAACAAGCTGAGCTTGTACTACACATGTGTTGCATCAAAAAAAAAAAAATTACAAAAGAAGAGTGCCCCACACAGCATAGTACTGATTACTGAGAAGCACAACACAGATCTGGACCCTCCAAAAGCTGTAATTGCAAAGACAGGTTATGTCTGATTTAAATAGCATGCTACTGTTCTGGATGGCCTTCAAGCAGCAGAGGAAGCAGGAGTACATAAAGGATCATGACAGGCAACAAAGTGGTGTGTGACACCCGAGGGGACCACCATAAAGAGCCAGTAGTGGCTTAGGAAAGGGATATATTCATACACATTCTGTTGGTAAAACACTCATTCTGCAGTTTCTATTACAGGGAGGTTAACAGCACACATTCCAGCACTGGTGGATCTTTTTGGCAAAGCTGAAATTCCTGGAAAATATTTGAATACCAAATAACACAAGAAAACCAGCAAGCTCCTGCATTAAGGCCACTGCTGCTTGGCATCACTCTTGCAAGGGATCTGAGGCAAGGAGAAAGCCTCTCTTCGTAAACCCAGCAGGTACCATGGGAACAACAAATAAGTACCAAACTCTTTCTAGAAGAACAAATACAGGTTCTTGTGCCACTCAGAGGAGCCTTTTGATATCCATACACTGACTGCTTCCCTCCCCGGCCCCAGATTTGAACCTCCCAGCCTTCCCGAACCAAAGATTTTATCGTTTGATTCACTAAAACATTTATTATGCAGCAAATCAGACCACAGACTGGCCAAGGTCTAAATGAAGCTTTTGCCAATACCTGACTTCCTACTGATATTTATAATTCCCCAATAACCCTTTGCTTGAACCCCCGGCTGCAGGCAGTGACTCAGCAGTCGCAGGGCTCCCATTAGTATTCTCAAAGCGTTTCCAGAGCATTTTACACTGACTGTCTCACTTGTGCTGTGATCAGACCTATCAGTTTGTGCTGAATTGCTCTGAGGAAGGTTACAGGTCTCCATAGGGACTGCACATGATCTTTGAAAAGTGCATTTCCATCTAGCAAGCCATAAATGCTCAGGAGGGTTGCTAAAGATCACTCAAAATACGCTATTGAATACTTTTCATGCTGTACTCTTGTTCTGTGTTATCATATACTTAAAGTATATTAAAAGGCTCCCTAAATACCAAGAGCATTTGCGTGGTATAGATTTGTGTTTGCGAAAGCCAGAAGAAAATAGCTTTGTATTGTTACAGGATATGTAACACTTTTTCTGCAATTCTGCAGAATGGATTATAAGAATTTGATAGTGGCTTTTATTTTTCCCCTTTTATTAATTTCCCCTCCCCCCCCCCCCAACACCAATGACTATAGTGATAGACTTTAGTTAACTTCTTTGGATTGTTTTTTTCCTTGCTAACAGTCCGCAGTCAAAATGAAAAATAAGAACCTTCTGGATCCTGTCTTGATAAGGTCAGATCGTAGAATTCTTCTTTCCAGCAATTTAGCCAGGCTCTCTCCTTCCAGAATACATTTACTCAGTAATAAACATCTCCAGACAGCCGGGCTGTACAGACTGCAAACAATTAAGCCAAAATTGGTGCAAGCAGCACATGAGTAAGTATTCTACTTTAATGAAATTAGACTGAAAAATTCAAGAGTAAAGGAATAAAAGCATTTTCACATTGTATTAATTAGATGTATTTGTAAAAAACTGTGCTCATGCAAGTACCTCACGCATTTTTTAATACCAAACTACGCAGAAAATGTGCTGGGTAATCACAAGCCTTTGGTGCTGTAAAGCTGTGGTCAAGCACCAGGCACAGACCAACATTTGGGACACATAATTTAACATCTAGTGGGAAAAAGAAGAAGTTTAGCCAACTTTCTGTAAGCTGTATAAAAGGAAGCCTGCCAAGCAACAGGTTAAAAGACTTTGACTCACTAAAGTATTCCAGAAATTAGTTAAATTATGCTATGAAGAAGCCTCATCTCTCAATTAGGTAAGCAATTAAGTAAATATGTTCAGCTGTCCCAGCTTGTCAGACATTCAAATAAAATTCCTCTGTAACACCCCAGAGTTTTTCTATCATCAGGAACATTTCACCAGATCCTAAAATCTATACTTCTCCAGTTTTTGCAAGACATCACGCACTTATTGCAAATCCATCACCTGTTTACTCGCAGTAAAAGAACAAAAAGTACCTGTGCCACTATTTTTAATTAGGCTATCCTCCTACACCTCCTCTGTCCAACATCCTCAAATAGTTTATACATAACTTCTGAAATAATTTAAATTCAATAATTACACATCATGTTTGTGACACCTCCTGGTGTGGTTTTCTGAAGACACTCAAAACTAGTACAAAATTAAACTTGGTTTTATAAAGCACTGTTTCAATTTGGAAAGTTCACAGCATTTTCAAGAGGAATTAATGAATGTTGCTAATAGCTGGATCTGAGTTATAAGGCATTAGGAGGACACAATCATGAGGAAAGGCAATATATAACCTTTAGATGGGACAATTAGAGATCAATTATTAGAGCCAGAGAAGAGCATTTGAAAGCAGCTTCTTCATTAATCAAAGATTATATCAAATTAGAATGTTTAATTATTTGCCAAGGTTCTTTGTATATTCTTCTGTACACACACACACACACCAAAAAAAAAAGAAAAAAAAGGAAAAAAAAGTCAAAAAAAGCCAGGGGCTTTTGGAAAAATGTTAGCTTTTTGAACATCTCATTTTAACACTAAAATACCAAATATTTTAAAGGACACATAACACAGTGAAAGTAGCATAACTCAGACAATGACATTAAAGATGCCACAGCTGCTGGTTTTTAATATACTAAGTCTGGTGAGTATTGATACTTATTTGGATGTCCAGCTACATGGAAAAAATGTTTTAATAGAAATGGCAAGAAAGGAAAAGATGTGAATATCATATGTACTGTAATGACTTTGGGCAAGATCATAAGATCTGATGTTCAATAAATTTAGATCAAACTTGTAGGCACCTGAGTTTCAAGTTCCCAAACAACTGGGCATATCCAAGACCTAGAGTGGGAGGCAGCATCCTGAACAGGCACAGGATGGGTGATTAGACCAACGGGGGGGGGGGGGGGGGGGGGGGGGGCGCGGGGTAGAAGATGCTGGGCACCAGTATGTGCTGCCCTGCCACTGCACGGAGAGCACCATCACCCCTGGCAGGGGTTGTCTTCCAAATGCCAACTGCAAAACATGCTGGGGCTTTGCTCAGCGTTACCTTCCCTGGGCCAGCAGCCATCACTGACCACTGAATCACCAGTCTGTTTGTATATCCTGACAGTTTAGATGATAGCTGGGAGGAGATACACCTGAATTGCAGGAGAGGCCTTATGCAAACAGGATTTTTTGACAAACACAGGGGGGAGGAGAGTTTTGCTGAGGCTCCTTTGTAGTTTAGGTAGGTGCAAAGTACATGGCTCAGGAGGAACCATGACTCCTACTCATCCTTGTAAAGAACTGAAGCACTTGGGCAGGTCCCCTCTAAAACGGCCCTGCAAGCTGCTAGCTTCAAGGAGTGCATCGTCACCTGTGACAGCACACACAGGAGCAGGAGGGGCTGAGCACCATGGTCATCCCAGAGCACACCCTTGGGGAAATGCCATCCGCTGGTTGCTCCTGAAGTAGTCTGCTCAACCTGTGCTTGGCACACTCGCCGTTTATCTCCTATGATGAAGATAAATGCTTGGTGGGCACAACACAAGCTGTCCACGGAGCTGTGGGCACCTGAGTACCTGCTCATGGACCTTCTTAGGAAGCAGGTCCCAGGGCGATGCCTGGGCAGTTATTCTTCAGTGACAGCCAGACACAGGTACAGATGTAAGCTGGGGAACCAAGCTGTTCCCATTCTGAGGTACTTTTCTTACTTTTTTTTTTTTTCTCATGGCCAACCTTATATTTAAGCAACAATGAAACTCTTTTATGTCTTTATTCCCCGGTAAGCTGTATCCTGAAAGTGGATACAGATTTTCTTCTTCTCATAGGTGACCTTCTCTCCTTGCAAGGCCCCATCATTTGTCAGCTAGGTCAGGATGACCCTGCGCACATCCAGAGTTGTTTGAACTAGACTTTTGCATATATTGCAATTACAAACCTTTCTGGTATAACTCTGCTTTTAACAGAAATGCCTCCTGAGTAATAATTAACCCTGACACACTCTGATTAAAACTTGTTGCTGTTTGTAAGAAGGTATATTAGCAGCCTGAGATGGACAAACGGTGCTCAGTCTCTTTCACCAAGTCTCTCCCCTACCTTTTGTTAGTTTGCCTGCTGTTATAATGAAGGTTTGTCAAAAGCGCATGCTTTGATGCAGCGATCTACTTAGTCATCAGTAAAAAACACAGCAGTGATACCTGTGGCCCATGACGACTCCTGCTGCTCTAGCGTACCTTGTGTAGTATACACGTGGCAAGGTGTGAGTTCAGGCAATGCAGAAGGTCTTCCTTCCCACAGAGCGCTTAGCACGAGCTCAGAGGGGAGTTCCTCCGCAGGTGGCCACAAGAGAAGGCAGTATAGGGGATGACAGGGTGATAAAGTCAAGGATGCAGGAAAATCCAAACGATACTTTTAAATGGTCTAGAACTTGTCTTTATGGAGACCGGAGTTTAGGGTACTGCAACACCTGTTGGCAGTATCACCAGAAAAAAGTAAAATGTTTGACCCTTCCCACACCAAATTGTGATGGGTGAGAGTTGCCAAGTGTGCCATCACCTTTTTATTTCATCATTACTTTTTTACCACTTCGAATTCTTGACATTGTGCTAAACATAAGGCAAAATGATGGATAGCTAATTATGTTGTGTACTGTTTGCTGCAATTAAAGTCAATTCTTGAAAGTACTTGGTTTGTTTTTTTCTTAGACTCCAGAGAAAAAGTTGGTTTCACACTTCCCACAGTTTGCTTAAATGCTTTAATTTTTACTGGTGTAAGAACTTAACAAAATGAGGTGCTATTTAGAATTACTCAAATGTTCAGCTAATAATAGTACATGATGTAATTACTATATAAACTTTACCAGAGAGGCTGTAGCCAAAACAGCTGTCTGCGGGAACATCATGCAAACGTACGTGCACATCCAATTTAAGTAGAATATAATACAGTTGTTCCCACATTGTTCCTATTTACTGCAGTAGGAAAAGCATCTAGGTCTGAGGAAACAGGACAGTGGCCATGGCATGTCTTACACCTTATTGATTCCTGGCTGCTTCCTCTGCCTTTTGAATCAGTCCCTAATTGCCTTGGTGAAAGCAGATTTCAGGATGCTCAAGGTCATTGCCACTCAACCCAACTATGCCAGACTCTACTCCATTCGTTAATTATTCATGCCTCTTCACGGCATAAGTCACACACACCATGGTGCCCTGCACTTCCCTCGCCGTTCCATAAAGCTTTAGAGGTAAGATGCATCTCTCAGGTTGAAGAAAGGAGCTAAAAGGTTGCAGTTCCACAATCACTTTAAGCTGGTGCAAAGCTTGGCTATGGCTGACAGGTTTGATCTCTTTCTACCTGAACTATGCATCAGTGCTCCCTCTCTTTTTTGCTAGCACTAGCACTTCTATAACCAAATCATGAGCTGCAGCTATATATATTGAATTGCTAGATTATTTTTCAGCCGTATATCTGCAGGGGTGCTAGAACTCACAGGGGGAAAACAGCAAGAATAAATATCTAGTCCAAAGTAGGGTCGCCCAGACTTCAGTTGTTTGTGGCATCGCAGCCTAAATCAACCACTACACTACCTAAGGGGGCGGCTACTGCATTATTCATCTCCATTTCTTCAATGCACAGGGTTTAGCAATGCAACGCTAAGGCATATGTAAATATCTGGCCCAATAAAGAGCAAGCAGATCAGACTAGGATGTCTGCATTATTTGAAAACTGTTAAAACAAACAACTTCATTTTTTTCAAGAAGTAAATTCATGTGGGTTTAGACTAGGGAAACAAAAGCCCAGGCTCCTTCATGGGTCAATCCTGGGCTGTGGCAACTCAGTGGGAGGAGTCCCAAGTGATGGGCCAGATGTAAGGTACACACTGTCCTTTCTATGTGCTTTGTACAGGCAAACTACATTTGTATATATGTTTGTATACACACACATATATATATATGTACTTTCTCAGCATGCTGGACCTTAAAAAAATTAACTTTCACATATAACATAGGAAGAACTTAACATTAATCTATAGAATACTTACAGATGTAACACTTGGTGGGTTACATATAACCTCAATGGAAAGAATATGGGTATAAATTGAATTATGCAGTTATCTCTCTGAAACCTGAGTTTCTGATAGTAGATATCACTCAGTTCACTCATACAGACCTTTTAATTTGTGGCAGAAGAGACACCTTTTAGAGCTGCCCATTGTCTTCAGCCAGAATTTGAGCCAAAACAGTGAGATCCAGTTGCAAGTTTTCCTGTTATACCAGTGCAGGAAAAATGACTTGTCCCACATTTTAAGAAAGCACACAATTTACTTGTAAATTACAAAAAAGTACACCAATTCTACCGTCTATTGGCATGAAAATTGCTTATTGATTCAAGGAAAATGGTAGAAATATTTTACATAACATCACTGTGCTAAAAGTAGAGTTTATAACACTGAGAACTTTTGTGAGGAGTCATTAAAGGGAGGAAATTAGTTTTATGATACAAAAGGTTAAAATAGGTTTTAAAAATGTTTTGCAAAAAAATTAAATGCAGACCTTTGGGGGGTTTTAAAATGAAGCTATTTCTATTTAAGATATACAAATACAAAAAAAAACCCCAACATATATTGTTTCTCCTAGCTCATTTTAATTCATAACAAACTAGTGTTATCTGTATAGAAATTCAGGGGTTTTTCTTCAGAAAGCAGAAACATTTCTAGCAATGTAGTATATCAAATAAAGTTATTAAAACAAACAATTCAGAGCAAAGCATAGATGCACACACTGTGGCTGTGTTGCCGTACCACAGAGGTAGTTCTCAACCTGTTTAAGTCATCTCCATTGTCTGCACCACAGAAATGTATGAGGGAGGCCAAGAGAGACAGAAGAGAGCTGGTACTTGTGCACCAGCACCAGCTTCCCCTTGTCAGTGCTGAACGGAAGCGAGCCCCCTGCCTTGACTTCACAAAGTTATTCTGTAGGATTCTTCACACACTTAGAATGGAACACCCGCTTAAGTGTGGCTAGATCAAAGCCAGAGGTCCGCTCCCAGTAACAACCCTTCCCTGTTCTGCTGGTGGAAAATTTGTATTTCTAATTCAGCACAGCACTTAAGCATGCAGGTTGATTCATCGAAGTCAGCGTACGTCAACATAAATATACACATGCTTACAGTCAAGTATGTGCTGGAACTAGACCTGTATCGACAAGGCAGCTTCTTGCTGCTCTGTTAACCCTGGTTTATCGCACATGAAGCCTTCAGTGCGAACAGCAAGTCCGAGACAGAGAGCAGGACAGGCATCTGCAGACATTGGGGCTTCTGAGGCCAGCCTGTGCCCCCACACCCGCTGAGGTCTTTCTGTCTCCTCGCACTGCAGGTCTAAAGGCACTGGATTACCCGGGATTGCATCTGCCTTTGAAGGGGAACCCAAGGGACAAACCTTGCCAGGAGGATTTATTGTCTCGGGTATTGCGTTCCCACCCAATCTAGCTACGGTGAAGGCACTGCCCGCCATGCAGGTAAATCCACAAGGGGTGATGAACAGGGGTTGGAGGGTCCTCTGCAAAATCATGAGAGTACGCAAACCCCCTTCATTGCCCCCTAGGTTTTGCATCAGAAAGGTTATTCTATAGTCTTATTTTAATGAAGTAAAGGTATAACGTGCTTCCTACCGGCATAAGCTGAATAAGTTTACACCAGCCAGAGATTCTGAGAGACAGAGCCCATAAAAAATTATGTTACTTGACATATGTGCGCAGGCTGCACATTTCTGCCAGAAAGCAAGTTTCACTTGACCTTGGAGAAAAAGTTCCTAGCAATTTAGAACCAAGAGCTCATCCATGCATGTGTTTCCACTGTTTTATCTGTCTGTGAGCTCACTACCATCCTTCTCCCATACAGAGCTGAAAAAATGAGGCCGTGACTTCACAGACAGTTGCAAAACTCAGTTTAAGATAAACTTTTTGCAGCAGGGCACACCTTTTCATTACGGAAGTCCAGAGCCTGCTATAAAAGGATCCCAGTATCTCCCACAACCACTGTGAGCTTTTGCCAAAAAAAAAAAATAAAAATGATTGCATTAATACAGGTGGTAGAGCTCTGGTCAGCATTTCAAATTGCCCCAGTGCGTTAAACGTATTAACCCATCTTTGAAAATAAAATACCTGCCTGGAGCAATTCTCAATGCATTTCCCATTAAAAAAAAAATCCCAGTTCAGCTACTTGAAAATTGGTTGCATACTTGATGAGGTATTCCTACAGTATGCCAGCCTTAACCCCAAAATGTCCCCAGATATTCCTCTACACTCCATTACAAATGCCTGAAAACATAGTTTATTACTGAAATGCTTGATCAAAGCTTTACAAAAGATAACACCATCATTTTGACGTCTCAGGAGCTGATTGGAAAAACACCTCACTGCAAGTTACCACAAATTCTTATTAGTCAATATCTGATTTTGTTGCGTATCACACACACAAAGTATTAGTGTTTTCAAGCCTCTCGGAGCAGTGCTAAGCTGCAGCATCTGCCAGGTAAGGGCCAGTCCTCCCAGCCAAGCTCTCAGCTTCACTGCAGGCTTTTCCTACAGCTCCTGTAGTGCAAAACCTCTATAAATACTACCAATAAAACCTCTTACACGTCTTTCCAGTAGACATCTTAGGGTTTGCACTGCTGCAGCAGTACCCATCCTGCCCCCTAGGGTTGTCTTTAAGGAAAGAAAAAAATAAAATAAAATATGTACAGCTAGAAAACCTCGGTGCCACAGCAAGCACTGCTCACGAAATCAGTCAGAAACTGCCGAGAGCTACAGCAACACCAATTGTGATGGTGCCGGGGGTGAAGGCGCTGCTCGGCACACAGCATAGCAGAGAGAAAGCCAGGGCTTCTTCTCCAGCAAAAGATGTTGCCCGGCGGAGCAGCAGGTTCCCGTCAGGAATCAGCAGGGACCCCCAGCACAAAGCAATTGCATCATGGGGTCCATAGGAAAAGGAGTCCTGAATAAAAATGGTAGTAATCATTAAGGAAAAGAAAGAAGGCTGAGGGAATATTCACGGTGGGAGCAGCCACATGCATGTGCAGGAAAATGGAAGTTTTGATTTAAAAATCGATGTTTTAACACCATGTCTGTGATAAGGGGTGTTCAGTTTTAAAAGTCAAATATCAGATGCTGGGCTAATTAATGGCATGTTGTGAAAATCACATTCTCTACTCTTTCCTCTGACTTTAGAAGGACAAATGTGATTAGCAGAGTATACACCCACCTGCATAAGAACATTTTCTAATTATTCACGTGACTATAAATGACCTCTGGCAGCTCATAATACTATGAAAACTGAAGATGAACAGTACATGCCATTGGGAAACTAGTGCAAATCCTTCTCCATTTTCCTTGAAATGAAATTTTTGGCCACATTATGGCAAAAAAATAAAATTGAACACACAGTTTTAATAAGATTTAAGATCCTGTTTTCTTGGCCACCTACTTCCAGCACCTGTCTGGTGCCAACATTAATAATCATGTTGCTGAGAAATTATTTTCTTTCTTATCCTTTGTTTTTGATTTTTTTCTAGATCTACCTTAATTTTCAGCCCTGTTGGCTCCTGATCCAGCTCACTAGAAGGTCCATCAAAAGTAGGACTGCTGGCTTAAGTGGGAGACGCCAAGGTGTTTTGCACAGACAGAAGAGGGGGTGAAGGGATGATAGGTTCAATGCTAACACCACTTGGACCTGTTCAAACTAGTTGCAGACTTGCAGCCTGATTCATCCTCGTCTGAGGTAGCATAGATGTCCACATTGCACGAAGAACTGCACAATCTTTCATGTTGCGTTTGTAAGTATTAACTGCAGTGCAAACACCGAACAATATAGTAAAACAAATTGGTTCTGTCTGAAAATGGGAGAGGCAAACTTGTTAGGTAAGATGAAAGTCTCTGCATTTCACTCAGAAACAAGCTTTACAGCTTAGTCATAAATACCCCAAAATCTTATTTTCTAATAGAAATGTGATAGCAGTTAATATATTTCATTTCTGGGTGGCACATATAGCACTAGACAATCCAGTGCGTCCCCATGGCAAACCTGCGACTGGGAGGTGCAAGGTTAGTTTTTCGGTACAGCTTAACTACAGGAGCCAAGTTCCATCCAGCCCCAGACAAGAGTTAACTCGGTCACAGTGTTTATTAAGGCAGCTCACAAAAAAAAAAAAAATTATATCATACTAATACTGCCATTACATTTGGATATATATTTTTGAAGTAGCAATGCTAAATAAATATTTATGAATCTCTTACAGTAGTGATCTTTACTAGTGGCTATTTGGCAATTTACTTTATCCAATAACCAGATTAATTTGCAGATGGAAATATTATTTTTTTTTCCCATTACTTCTGTTTTCATAGAAGAATATCCTTATTGTCTTATTCTATTTCAAATAATGATGCTATATTGAGATAGCTTTAACAATTCAGTAGCCATTTAGAAAAAAAATTGCCAAAAATGTGTGCAGTTATTAAAGTAACATTAAGTGATTTAATAATCATTTTTGGTCGGGGCACACATTCTATAAATAAATTCAAAGACTATATTAACCTTAAATTAAAAAATAGAAAAATTGCAGTCAACAAGAAAATTAGATGTCTTAACTGCATTGCAAATTTTAAAGTCCCTGAGAAGATTTTACTGGAAGTGATACTTAACCTTTATATGTCATGATCTTGGAATGGCAAGGTCTACACTTCCATGGCCAGGCCAATTATCTTCAATTAAGCAATAAACGTGCAAGCCTTTTTCAGTGCCAATATAAATTCCCTATCTTTATAGTATACCTTCAGGAATACACTAAGAGTTAAAAAACAGAATCACCTTCCAGTAACATTTTAATGAAACACACCTTTATGTAACTTCACCATTTAATATCTTTCATTTAGATAGTTTTACAGCAGCCTTAAAGAATAAAATTGCTTGGCTACCCTAATTTGGAATAGAAAGCATATTGCTGTAGCAACTTACAGGGTTGTCTCAACTACGCACCAGGTATATTTCTTCTGGACAATGACCACAGAGAAGATTGACATGTCGAGTGTGTTCATTGTAAAACATGAAATTTATGGGTGCAGTTCATTTTTTAAGAATTTACTATAAAAGATTACAATCCCCTACCCTGCAGGAACAACAGCAATATATCTGCAACGCAGCTTACTCACATGTCTCTTTTGTTTTGGTTATCAAAGAGGTATATGAAATAGATCTCACTGAGACACACGCTGAGAATTTTTTCAAGATGCATCAAAAACATTATTTTTCTCAGCAGTAGTATAGGGTAGTATATTCTACTGAAGTGCTTTCATTAAACAAAGGACATTAATTACAAAGGCATGAAATAGGGGCTATACGGCTATTCTGGCATTACCAAGGCACAACAGAAAAGAACCAAAGGGTGGGAGAAAAGTGAGACACAGCATTCTGCCTGATTCTCACTGAGCGTGTATGGGCCACTTACGTCACATTTTGCTTTCTAACACAATCCCAGTGTGCACAGAAGTTTCTGGATTTACAGAAAGACTGTTATGCGTTCCCTGACCCCAAAAAATATCAGAGAATTTTTAGTGTGTAGGGAGAGAAAGCAATCCAGGAAAAATAAAGCACAAATTATTTTATAAAATGCAGTATGGCATTTACTACCATCTGATGTGCCTTTTAAGCACACTTATTCACTTATTCCTCCAATACATGTTTCCCAAATTGAGTCTTGCAAATAATAATTAAATAAAAGATCACAGTAACCATGTCCTTCCTTACTAACTGGTGACACAATCACTTTTTATAACTCTTTTTATGCATAGCCCCTTTTTTTCACCAGTGCTTTCCTTTACAAAATTGCAGGACTAGATCGGTCCTGCTACATCACTGTCACATCCACCAGGGTTCACCTGGGTGATGCTTTCCAGCTTAAAGACACCAAGCTAGATTGCCAAAGGCTTTCAGAGGAGAAGGCTCTGAGGCAGGACAGGGTACAACAGCACAGAGAAAGACACCAAGGACCCCTAGAGAAGCCCAGAAAAGCCATTGTTAGTAAATGGCAAATCTCTCCAACAGCAAGACTGAGGATATACTTGATACAAAGAGAGAAAAAGGACAAGCAAAGCTCTGGCCATGTCCAGCTTCCAAGAAATGTCACCAGCTGTTGACAAGAGGTAGAGAAGAAATGCAAAGCCATGGTGCAGAGGACAACCCACTGCTGCAGGTCACCGCTGGGATTTACCGGGTCACACTCAGAGCAAACTCCTTGGCTACCTGAATTCACAGGGCTGGTGCACTGGCTGAGTCTCACCAAATCCGTGCTGAGAACTCTGCTCTGCCAGGCTTGCAGGAGCCAAGGTTAAAATACCCAAAACATTTAATGTTACTTCTGCATATAAGTCCTCTATTGTGTCATGCAGTTTTCTGTGTTTTGCATTGCTGTCTGTGTCTGAAATAAGGGCACGCTGACTGGCACTGGGAGATCTGGGTTTAATCACTCAAAAAAGGCAGAAAAGACTCCAAAGTGCCAGGCAGCTGGGCAAGGGATAATACAGATTGCTGGATGGACGGCTCACCACGTGTCCCTGCCCTCCGTCTTCCTGGCACAAGGGAACTCACTGGGCTTAACATTAACCAAAAAGAAAAAAACCCAAAACAATAACACCAGCTGTCAGGCAGCCTCAGAGAAAGTACCTCATTATTTACTGCAGCGAAAAAATATTTAATTTGCCCTTAAATGTTTTCAGCTTTTTGGGGATTCATTCTTTAAAATTTGTTAAATTAAGCAGCTACGTTACAAATCTTTGCTGTTCTGTAAATCTTGGCTGACATTACATATATTTTGCTGTGAGCTTCCGAAGCACGTACGCATATTTCACATGTAGTATATTCGTATAGATAAATTATGACCATCTCACATAATCGGTTTTAACATGACCTTAAAAGAGCTTATGTTTTTAAATTGGATTCCCCAGAGCCCAGAAACTCTTGGTTTTCCTCTCAGTCAGAATCCCATTGGCAAAGTAATATCCAAAAGACTCAAAAATATTCAAAAGACGCTGCTGTCGGATCTCTCCCTTTCGGTTGTCTCCTTGGGTGCTGCGAGGAGAATTCACACGCAGAGATGCGCAGGTCATTCCTCACTGGTGAGATGCATGTATCATGATGCAGCCTTCCCAGCAGGCATTTTTCATGGCGGATAATTGGAAAAGGAAGGGCTAACATCTGTGCAACAGCTTTAACACCCGCACTGCCACTCTACTCCCACCTCCGCTCCTCGCCGCTTCAGATGGGGAACCTGCGAGACTGCTCTCCTTAATGGAAACTTTTTGTAGAGTTTCAAAAGCAGTTATTGAGCGCGTCTAATAACCGTACTCTGCTCAGTGTCTTTGAATCCTTCCAACAAATCGCTTTGCCTGGCTCTCAGTAGAGATAAAAAGGATTCAACGAAAAATCTGTGATGACTCACACCTCCTCTTTCTTGTTACCCTCTCTGCCTGTGGACTTCAAAAATGAAGTTGGTTCTGCAGCGCAGAAATGTGATGGAAACGTGGTCCTTTACTTCCGAACGAAGGAAACTGAGGTGCTTCCCTCAGCATAGTTTAAGATCAATCCCAACGGCTAAAAAAGGAATCCGTTTCTCAGATTTGCCCTTGTTCGGCTCTACCCAAATGAATTTGACAGCAATTTAACCTTATAAGGAGACTAAAGAAACGAACACGCAATATTCATACATTGAAATCAGAGCCTTATACGTACTCTGATATATCAGCGGGACATAGGGAAGCAGCTATATTGTTAGTACAGCCTTAATTTCATAGATGGCATTGCCTGATGGTGAGTTATTTTACAATCCAGTGCTTTTATTGCTGTGGCACTGGTAATTATGATTACATTTGTTACTAACTAAATAAAATGTCAGAAATGTGTCTTTTTGAAACTTTGTTGAAAGCCCAATGATAATGTCAGTGAGCCCATCAGGAAGCGGTTGGAGACTTCCCTACGACCTCTTTCTCTGAAAAAATTATCATGTGTAGTGTGAGCATTTCTATACAGTACATGTAATGTAGAGCACTTTTTCCCTGTGCCTGGCCATGACGTACAGCGTAACCTACAGCTGATTCGCATCTACAAATCACAGCAACAGCACTGCTCCATCAGTGTCACGAGGATTTAAGGTGTTGTGAGCGTTGTGTCTCACATGCTTCTGCTTCCTTTCTTAAACCAACAGTAATGCCCATCTGTTTCCAGGATGAGCCAATGGTGAAGAATTACAAAATGACTCACTAGGCAAGAAGAGCATCTGGCTCAGCTCACAAGAGTGCGGCAGCCGCAAGCCCTGGAGCAAACAAAATGCCTCGAGCCTGCACCCTCTTATGTACCCTAGCACAGCCAGCAGCTTTGCTGGGTACACAACTTTTCAAGAAAACAGTGGTGAAAAAGAAAAAAACCCTGACAATTTTGCCTAATTTAATGTTCTTCCCAGAGCAGAACCTGAGCATCCACAGAAGCGCTATAGATCTCAGCACGGTGTTGCTACCTCCCTCCCAGGACTGAGCATATCCTGAGCAGGGGAATACGAAAGCAGAAAGCTGAAAAATCAGACGTAAGAGTATTTCTAAGGAGACATTACCACCACCACTTGAGATGTCGGGATGAAGAAAAACGCTCAGATTTGAAATGTTATTGAGTATGCCTCCCTTTCTTAATCTGAATTAATTTTGAAACGTTAGCTTTTTCTAACGTAGGTTGCACTTCATCAGAAAATAAACTCCTGGCTGTGCTTAGAAGAGCCTTCATACAACTGCAAAGCCCATTTCTGTGAAGAGTGAGAACAGGGACTGCCAAGAGCCCCAGCAGAGCCACCAGGGTCCCAGGCTGTGCCCATGGCCAGGAGGGCACTGCCACAGCCCACGCATGCGCCCCGGCCACTGCCACCACCCCTGCAGCAGCATCAGGGGAGCTGTTATTGGAGGGAGAGGCAAAAGGACGATGGTAAAATCGCAGCCACAGTTGCGCACCCGGCATTTCTTCATTCTGAAGTGTTCACCTTCACAATTAAAATACTGCTTAGCCAATAGGGTTATTTTGTACGTAGCACAGGCTCGATGAAAATATATGGAGCTGCAGGACTAAAATCAATGCAAATATCTCAAAAATACTTACTTTTTTTTTTATTAAATGAAGCCAGTGGACCTTCTAATCTCTCTGTGTAAATCTATCCATTTCAAGTTAATGCCCCCCCCGGTTATTTTTTATTTCTTCGTCCTGCTTTGATCAGGCTCATGACTGATTCCAAATTCTGAAGACACTCCTCACAAAGTGCCTATGATGTGATTTACCAAGTCTATATGTTTGAGAACGTTAACATTAATAAAGATTTGGAGTTTTTTGCAGATATCCAAGGCAATCAAATTAAGATTATTTTCAGCGACTCGAGAACAAATTTTTATTTCTGTGATGAGTATCTATTTTTCTTTCAAGATGAGATTTCTTACAGAATGCCTCCAAGTGTAACAGTTTTTATAGGAATTTGCCATTGATAATATCTATAAATTTCAAGGACGTTTTAGAACTGTCAGCATGAGGCCGCCAGTATTGTGTCACTCAAACTGAAGTCCTTTTGACAACACAGCATTTTCCCCCAATATTACTGACAGATGTCTCAAGAGCAAGTCACCTGTTACATCCAGTGGTCTGTAGCTGACACTTTTTTTTTTATTTTATATGCTAGAACATTACTCCACAATAATTTAAAATTATTTTTCTCCTCAATGGTTTTGAAACAGATAAAGCCATTTGTAACACAAGCCAGACAATTTTTACACTGTGGCAGCACATCACACATCCCACATTTTTCTCTTCTGTAAGGGTTTCACTCACAGCGGGAACAGGACACCTATTTAATACCAGCCAGGGTAAAACTCACAAATTTTTGTGTTCAATTTACCAAGAAATGCAATGAGGTTCTAAGCATTTAAAGTAAAGGCACCCCACGTGGCTCTGTACCTTGCTGAACAGTTTGCCAATTCAAAGCAATGTCAGGAAGAAGCAACATTTAACTAGCTGCGATGCACATTGATTTTATGAGAGATTAAATGTTGCCAAATTGCAAGAATTAAAACTGAGGCTTCAGAAATTTGCTTGACATAGGGGAATGAATGGTGGAGACTCATTAATCAGAGTCTATAAGGACTTTATTAATAACCTCACCTGTTTGTTATAAAAGAAAACAATGATATTTTAAAACACTCAGAACATTTAGGGCACCTGCAGGAATTACCTTTGCTAGAAACTATGTTCATACTTAAGCTCCGCTAATAAGATGAAAATTGCTGATATCAGTTTGAGGAAAATATAAAAGAGTAATTTGGGCAAAGATGTGCTTGCAAGAATGCATAGTTAATGAAAGCATCTGAGAGCAGTTATTTGGAGCTTTCCCTGGGCTATATCTATTGACACAACAGCATCTCAACATATCAGACCATATTAAAAAGCTGTAAAAGTAAAAAAAGGAAAAGAGCTGATGTTCATCTTGCTTGCTGTCTTGATATAGACAGCTGTTTGGGGTTTAGTACATGGGGTGCAGATCAGTTCTTTAGATCTTGCATAGCAAACCCATTAATTTTTGTAATTAGCCAATGAAATGTATGCAGTTAACCTGTCTATCTCATCTGAGCTGACCTTGATAGTAAACCCAAAAATTCTGGGACAATGCCAGGTTTTGTGGTTAAAGATTAATTCAAGTGTAATTCTTCAAGTACCAAAATGTTACTTGGAAAGTGTTTGAAAAAGGTCAATCCCAGCTATAAAAGGATTCAGGGAGAAAAAATTCCAGAAGCAAATACACAACATTTCTAATTAGGTTATTGGAGAATTGAATTAACCAAAGTTTCTGTAGTGGAAGTCTTATCCTGAACTTTGATGACACTATCTAAAATTATTTTCATGTTAAATAAATAAATACGTAAATGAACACAAATTTTTTTATGACTGTTAAACCAAATAGAAAATATATGCTTTGCCAGTTTACATAATCCTTATTTTTCAGCTGTGCAGTCCTATTCCTTTTAAATTTTACTTTAAATCTTCCTCTTTCTTTGCAAGATTATTCCGCACAGCGTGTGGTGAATACCTCTACAAAGCATATTATTTAAAAATAAATATCCTCTATTTCAGTGCTTTTGTTCTGGTCGATTTGTATAGGTATTGTTAACAAAATTATGACTTTTTTTTTTTGCAAGACCCCAACTCAGAACCACTAAATTATCTTTACTGTATTGTAACACACCTCTACAACAGTATTTGGTAAGAGCAATCAGGCCATATTTTCCACTCATGCTTATGTAAATCAAGAATAAATCATTTGAAGCCAGCAGGCGTGACCTGGGGAGAGCAGGTTCCCAGCTGTTAGGTACGGGCTTAGTCTGGAGAGATTTGTTGGATTCTGTGGTTTATGCTAAATGTGAAAAAAGAGCAGATTTATCTTTGCTCCTGGAACATGCCTGGAATTTGGGCTTTTGTAATACATGTTATCACTTTGTTCTTCCCTGAACGTATATAATGTGTTCATTACTGTGAGGAGAAGGGATCCCATTCAAACTCTGATTCAGAGGGTGATGCTCACTGGCAACCTCCTCTCCTGAACAGCCTCTTCCTTACACACACAATAGAGGCAATTTCCCGACAAACTGCACAGCCAGGGAGAGGAATAACGTGTCCCTATCTTACCATTCTTTTGGATTCATTTCTTCAGGGTTTAAGCTAAAATTCCCAACCCTGAGCAGCTTCAAATACCTGATTTTTTGGTATTTCTTTTTTTCCCCAGTGCGTTCATCCTACCACATGCCTCAGAGCTGCCCTTTGCAGGCTGTCCTGTGAAACGGCAGGGCTCAGAGAAAAGCCACCAGACGCCGTGCGACAGGGTTGAAGGGCAGCATCAAAAAACATTTTCTATTTCTTGACATCGTTTTTATCTATTTGTAAAATATGCTAATCCAAGTCTGTCTGATATAACCCTGCTCGCCTCGTGGCTATTCGGAACATAACATTTTCTATGTCTGAGAAGAGACAAATAAGACTGTCTGGTCTGGATAAGTGTATTGTTTATAGAGTTTCCCCACACAGTGACAGATGAATATACATTCACCCTCCTACAGACGGAGCGCATGCAAACATCAGAATCAAATTTAATTTCTTCTCTATCAAATAAGACAGAGCATACTGTATTCTCCAAGCAATCAGTATTATCTACTCGGGCACTGATATTTCTGATCTTCTAAACTCTGTTAGTGTGGCTTTTGGAAGATCTTTCTCCGTGATTAGATAGTGGATATAATGTGATCAAATGAATGGTTGTATCAGTTGGCATACACAGCCACTGATGTCTAGGCACTGATACTGGGAAAACCAGATCCCTTCTGGTCTGCATCCCAAAATCTGGGGAGAAGGTAGCGGTCTGTTAAATAAAGTAACATCAAATTAGAGGGAACAGACTTTGCTTTCCCAGCTCTATATTTACTAAAATTTGTCTAAAATTACTCAGTACAAAAAGACATGCAATATTGAATCCCACATGTAAAAGAAAAGATTCTCCCCAGAACCTGCTGAATCACTGCTTAATAAAATAGGCTGAGTTTAACTAAAGTATGACTTTTTTTTCCTTAGTATATAACTTTCTGGGGAATAACACACAACAGTTGTTTCAAAAACATATCTTCCAAAACTAATATTTCCATTTAATAAAGCAGATGCATTAAGGGACCAAGGCCTTATTTGATCTAAGCATTTAAATTACTTAATGGAATGTAAAACAGAAGCAAAACATAAAACTGATGGCTGTTGGCAGTCCTGAGCTGCCAGGGGCTTAATCAGGTACTTCCTGAACAATATTCATCAGTCAAACCCAGCTTCCAGGGCTCCACACCTGAGCAGCTGATGGCAAAGGCAACGGCCAGGCAGCGCTGGCGTTCGGAGCTGATGGTCCCACACAGATTCAGAGCTCAGCTCCTGCCCGTTCCATGTCTCTTTATAATCTGCCCAGTGGTGATTACACCCGGTACAACTTCATCCGTCCTCATGCTCCCTGTGCTGGATCCCTGTCTCCACAGACACCCCTGAGCAGAGAGGACCATTGCACCAGCCCTCGTGCAGAGCCAGGGCTGGAGTCTTGCTTCCACCAGCGTCAGCCTTTTCCTTTTACAGGTCTGCCTTACTTTAAAATCCACTTAATTAGGGCCTAGTGTCTTCCTTTATGAACAGATATTAGTATCTGTTTGTTTTTTATTATTAAAGAGTTATATCTTCCAGTAAACCATTAATAACTTTTATAGGCTTCTTTCTATGATTAATTCTATTTTTAAACAGACATAACAGCAGCAAGCAATAGTGAGAGAGTTCAGCTCTTCTTGAGTCCTGGAATCAGGAATCATTCAAGCAAGTAAACTTAAAACAGCTGCAGTAATTGGCTGAAATTGCCACTTTTAATGACACAAATTATACCAGAGTGATGTTTAATGAAAGCTACAATTCCCAGGCTCTATACATAAAATTTAAAACACTCTCCTAAATTGTGTTGACCTCTCTTGTTTAATACCCTGCTAATCTTTGGAAATTGGAAACAAATGCTTCAATTAAGAGACAATTAATTGACAATTAATTCAACAATAAGCAGATGGCCAGAAAGAGCATCCTGCTATTAAATGAATCAAATGTGAGAGGGAACATTTGACCTTTCTTATGTAAAGCCCCCACCCCTGGAGAAAAACACTTTTCTTATTAAAAAAAAAGAGCATGCGGGGGGGGGGGTGTCATGCTGTGCAGAGCTGTAACTGAAAAATGAAAATAAAAAGCTTATTTACATCGGTATTTTGGTCTAGGGGATAGGAATTGTGAATCAGGCTAGGAATAAAGAGAAACAGCATGCACAAGTGCAAGAGGATTTACAGTAGCTCTCACACCCCAAGGCCTCATAGAAGAAAATAAAGCCACCATTATCATCAAAACTGCAGATGATCTCATAAAGGGCTTGTCTACACGGGGAGGTCAGCGCAGAACAAGCTCTGTGCTGCATTTCAAGCGTGGCTGCGGCTTCGCCTCGCTCCCCACGCGGGCACCACAGCTGCCACGGAGGAGGCGCACCCAGAGGCTCAGGGTGGAGGTGCCCGCTCTGATCCCTGCATGCATGAACCACAGCTGGAGAAGGCACTGAAAGCACAAAGCACATGGCAAACCTCTGCCTCCCACAGGGTGGACTTGGGCAGATTACTGACCCATGTCATGTCACCCCCTTCTCAGCTGCTCTGCAGCTGGGAAAGGGCCAGTTTGGTGCTCTGGGAGCAAAAACATTCTTTACCTTCATCTTCCTGCTTCTCCTCCAATAACATCCCCATGCAGACTAGCCTAAAGGTTTATTATTCTTGTTATATCTTAATATATATCTAACCATTTTGCAGGGGGGTAGGAAAAGGAGCCTTGAATTCCACAGCAAAACTCCCTCAGCCAAGCCAGGGCTTTGCTCTACATATTGCAAAAGATCAAAGCCAGATTGTCAGTGGCATGGGGGATACTTTCAGATAACTTCAGAAAATCATCCTTCTTCAGCCTTTTGCTTCTTTGAGAAGATAGGTAAAATCCTAATTTTTCTCAGAAAACTGTCATGTATGTAAATATGAATTTATGTTGAATTTGTAACGCAGTGCATAAAACAGAGAAGACGCTCATCCCATGCACAAAAAATTATGTTTATGAAACACTCAGAAATCAGTTATATTAGCAAAGAAATAATTTACTTTGTCTCAAATGAATTACAAAAGATAAATCGATGAAAAAAAAGAGAGACTTAGCCAAGGTGAGAGTTACTGGCAAAGAACTTGACCTACAGATAAGCCAATGTCACTGCTCTCCAAATTTTTATTTAACCTATATGAAAAAAATAATGTGGTTAATGATTACAACATATAAATAAAACATTTCAGTCATCCTACACACAGTGCTGGGGTAGCGTTTACTATGTTTCATTTGTTAGTGTACTTGATGCAGTCTGGCTATGACTTCATTGGTAATTTATACCGCAGAAACCCTGACACCTGGTGTGGCAGAAGCAGTAAGCCTGGCTTTCTAGGGCTTTGGCATAGGCAGAGCAAGCAGGGTAAGCATTGCTTATACCAGGAGCTGTCTGAGTTTTGTTAATATTCATCAGATACTCCTGCCCTTTATTTCGATGTATGTCTCTTAATCCCACCATGAGAACAACCTAATCCAAAAGCCGGAGCAGCAAGACCATTAAGCAAATTCATGAATACTTTCCTCATAATACTCATCTTTCCTATGTCAACACAATAGTGATGTTTTTTCCTTTAATATTAATAATACATTCGTACTTGAAAAAGGTTTTCTTAAATATTCCAGAAGTTAAACAACCAAATAAAAGTTGCTGCATAGTCAGATGACCTCTATGACTTGTGTTTGGACACTGCAGTGTCTCCTGGAAAGTACTTTCTGAATTTGTGAGACTCTAGATAAAACTTGCATGGTTTAGACAAGAAGCGTGTAGACAGAAATAATTAAGCTGGGTTTCTCCAGGCAGCTTCTGGAAAGTGGAAGACATCGGTGGCGCTAGAAATACACACGAACAACGTCAGGGAAATATGTTTGTATCTGTCAGAGATCTGGGAGCTCCAAGTGCACAGTAACACAAGTACAATATAGTCAGACAGAAGCTTCATTAACTATGACAATAGTGAGAGAACTTTGGGGCAGCATCTCCAACTCTGCTGCCCCGATCTTGTCCAAGTAGTTGCAGAGATCCAGCCTATATGCTGGTTTGCAGAAGGGGAAGAAAGAGGAAAACCAGTAATTTCATTAATTTCATGTTAACAAAGCCAGTAACAAAGGCAGGCTCCTTAAGTGCTAACTGCCACAAATCTAAGAAGGAACCAGACCATAAATAACGTGCGCATGCAAAGAGGTGGCTCTGGATGGAGGATACGGGGGTGGCACAGCCAGCACCTTAGCTCAGAGCTCAGGAGTTGGAAACAATCACAGCTTTTAGTTGCAAGGAATGTTCTTACAGTTAGAATAAGCTTCTCAGCCAGACCTCTCAAATATTAAATATTAATGATTTTACCACCACGTATCTTTAATTCCTGTTCAGTTTCCTTGGGCTCAAGTTTAGGACTTGAGACTGAAATATTAATAACAAATTGTAAATAAATTTATGATGGTCAGAGCCAAAAAGGATTTTTTTTTCCTTTATAAAGACTTTTTTACTGTTGATTAGTGATCATTTGACTACCCAAGCTGATATCTCCGTTAGGTTAGTTTTCAAGAAGAAAGGTCTTGTCACAGATTACTCAATTATCTTGCCTGTTGCCAAATCTAGCCATAAATGTTTAGTCAAAGTTCCTGTGTTAGTAAACTCTACAAACTGCTTTAAAATTGTAGCATGGACTTCAGTTTCATTCTTTAATTAAACTTTAAGAGTGCCCCAGCAGTTTTGTGCCTGTGTCATCACTTGAAATATCTCAATCAATCCCCAGTCGCCATGCTGCATGGTGCTGAGTCTGCACACTTGTTAGCAGGTGACATATGGGGGGGGGGGGGGGGACGGGACGGACACAACAGGGAGGGAATACAGAACATTATTCAAGAAAATTAATACATAAAAATGTGCTGACTTTGTCGTCACAGCTCATTGGCATTTGAAAATATTTTTAATTCTTGTCCCGTATGAAAGATGTAGAAGGAAAAACATCTTTTGAAAAGTCAATTTTTAATTAATATCTTGACATAATTTATTTTTAAACTTGAAATAAGGGGAAAGGTACATATTTTTATTTTTCGCGTTCAGTTTTCTATTTCAAAACGCCTTTTCAAACTCTATGTTTTAACAAGAGTCTAAAAAGTAAGAAAAAAGAAAAAAAAACCAACCAAGAAAAAGAATGAAAGACCAAACCCCCCCAAATAAATCAAAAGCATGAAAATAAAAATTTTAGTTTAGTATGAAGTAAGCTTTCTTGGGAAACTTGTTATTTTAAATTTTCATTCCACTAAAACATTAGGAAAAAAATATAGATCAGCAAGAAAGAATAATCACTCACAGTCCAGCTATACAATGTGAATTATAGGTAAACACTATTTAAAAAAATAAAATAAAATCCAATTTTCTGAAGTTCATGAAAACAACTTTTGTTCTGAGTGCTATTATTTTGTCTAATACTGTTGAAATTAAGATGTCCTTTGATTTTCTGAAAACTATATGTTAATAGTTGTATTCATGTGGTAATCAAGATAATTGGAATAAAAGGGGGCTTTATTAGTTCCATGCTGGAATTTTTAAATGTCTGGCAAAGCAGCTGTCATAATCATTAATATTACTTGTATTTTGTAAGTATTCATTATTGTATTAGTTTAATATAGTATTAGAATAATCCAGGGATACTCCAAATGACCGGAAGGAATCTGGACAAAACCACGTTGTCAATATTTTAAGAGATTGCACAAGAGCATCCATGTAATTGTATTCCTTAGCTTTTGGTTCCAGGCTCAACCTACTTGTCTAATGACACCAAAATTGAGGGTTTAACTAATACAATGCCCCATTACTCCACAGCAACCATTACTGTGACCAAACTGATGTGTGCTCCTCAAACCCACACAGAGATCAAATAATTACCTGTGTACGATATTTAAACTGGCAAAGTCAAGTATGGCAAAATCAAGTTGATTTCCTTCGTTAGTGAAAGTATTTAAAATAGTAAAATACATAAATAATGGCATGTTTACTATCCCATCATTAACAATATCTAAAGGAGGTTTATCTTATTTCACTGCAGCTCTTCGAAGAATTTGTATAAAGCCGGTACAACGCAGGGATCAGGCATGGGACCAGAGATCTAAAGGGACACATGCTCAGTGATGGGTTCAGTTCCCCAAATGAAAAAAAAGAAACAAATTAACAGTTTTTCTAGTCGTTTGCCCTCGTTTTCCTTTGTTGCTACTGGAACATAGGCTTAACCGTTTTTTTGTAGCCCCTCATCAAGCCTTGGCAGCTTATCACCAGCTCCAAGGCAGGATCAGGGTTAGCAGAGTATTAGCTCTGTGTCATCTTCACTTGAGACCAAAAAAACAGTCAGTCAGCTAATGAAAGATACGGTAGACCTGGCAGTTTATTATAAATCCTGTGCTCCCATCAATGGCCCCAACATGCAGGTACACTCCTGCAGCTCTCTGTTCTGCAGTTAGGCATTTCAGGCATGTGCAGAGGATAATGTTCCCTTTAGATCCCACTCTGTCCTCTGCTAATCTCCTGTCAGCCAAATTTTCCTTGCCCTCCTCCATTTTACACTACAACCCATTTTAGAAATCCTTAATTAGACATCCAGGCAGGTTACAAAGGCATGACATCACTGATGAGCCAGCATTTCAGCTAACAATTGCCAAAGTTTGGGGAGGTTGTTGGTTTGGTTTTGGGTTTTTTGTTGGTTTTTTTGGGGGGTGGGGGTGGGGTGTGTGTTCTTTTTTTAAGTCCCAAACTCAAAAGGTATCTGGCTGTGCAGCACACTTTCTGAGTCTTTGAAATGCAAATAAGTAAAGTCCAGTACACTGAAACTCAATCTGAATTACTCAGAAATGTCAGAACAAGAAAGGCTTTGCAAGTGCAATACCCTATTTAATAAACCTTTTCAAAAAGATCATGGTGGAATGTGTTGAGTTTGTCATTTGAAAGTCTTTAAAAAGTAGCCTGCCTAATCACAGTCACCAGACCTTTCCCAGCAAGATTTTAAACATAGAAATATAAAAGTGTCCTTAGCTAAAGGACACAGTTTGCATCCAGTTTACCAGAGACCCTCATACTGTTTATATATTATATATAGTGTGGTGTAATTGTGGTGGTGCAAAGGGCAATGAGCTCAACAAATTAAGGGTTAAATTCTCAAAACCTGCTTTAGTCAGCCATGATTTCTGCAATTCACGTTATGCTTCAGTGGTGCACATCTACAGTGACCTTAGTCCCAGCTAAGCTCCACTTTTATGAGGAGAGGTGAGCAAATTCATGAGTACCCCCCTTGACTAGATGCTTTTCTGACAGGCAGGTACCTCCCGTGCAATCATTAGTAGGAGTTAATTCAACAACAACAAATTCTATTTGCTCTCATGAGGCATGGGCCTTAAAAGCCCACACCAACCAAAAATATCCTATGCAGTCATTAACTGTAGGATTCAGCAGATTTAAATGTTATACAAAACTATTGATGTGGACCCTCTTCCCAGACACGGCATCTGATCTCCTTCCTTTCCAGATGTTTAAATACCCCGGTGGAATACCCTTACTCGTCAGGCTGCTGCCTTGTTCCCTCACATGTATGGGGCCACCTCCCCTTTTGCCAGCTCCTCCTGCTCATTCTCCTTCTCCCACTTTCATACTCTGAAGCCTTCATGCGAGTTGTCAGCTCCATCAGTCTACAAATGAAACACATCACAAGGCAGACCCCTTTCCTCAGGGGAGCAGAATAAAGGGCTATACAAGATGCACAGGCAAGTGCTTATAATTTCCTTGCCTTTTAAAAGGTAAATAGCCCAGAGTGTGCTATGAAGGCTTTTCAGAACAGACATCAAGGTTAACCTCCAGGTGAAAGCTTGGCGATAGGACTGTAAAAGTCCATTCGTTTTCTAACCCACAGAATATTTCTGGAAAGTCGGGGTGTCCAACATGGTGGCCACTGCCATCAGGGCTTGGAAGCTGCTTGCTAGAGCTTGGGATGACAGCCACCTCTCCGCCCTCCTGCTCAACCTGGGGAAAGAGTGGTTTGCCTTTCAAGCACAGCCCCTCTGTATTTCCATGTGGATTTATTCACTCAAGAGCTCTCGGTAAGCACTGCCTGGAGGAGAATGGATGCAATCACAAGACCTACAGCAGCTGCTTGCAGAGCTCAGCTGGTGTTGCCCACCAGGCTCTCCTGCCTTGCCTCGCACATATCAGCAAAGGCTGCTGGGTACCACCTAGTTTCTCACCTAATTGTACCCACTTGGGATCTCTAAACACGAGCATTTTTGCTACTAACGCAGCCAGGAACCTATTTTCAGATGACAAGAGCAACTCACTGCTTTATGCTGAGGTGAGGTCTTAGGTCAGTGTTTTGCTGCTCCAAAACACAGATGAGCTCAGCAAAGGTCTTTAAGCAAACAGACCTTCTCAGACCTAATTTCAGCCACCAGTGAGCAGTTTGTGCCATCATTCTTTCTCACCAGTCAATGCTTGTGAGCTCAGCCATTTTGCCTCACCCAGTAAGTTACTTCAGATCAGTGCTGTCAAGAATATAAATAACTTTTTATTTCAGCCATTGCCATTCTTCCTCCTGCAAAAGATCCAGACACCAAGCATCCTGTTGGAACAGCAGACAGAAATTCATCCCCTTGTTTGAGTCCAAACACCTGTGCACCATGTCACTTGCATGATGATTGCTGCATTCACGGTGCAACCACTGCATCTTCCACATTGTTTGGCAATTTATAAACATAGCTAAGAAACCCACGCATGTAAGCTCTGTGGCTGCCTGCTTTACCTCCAGCTTCTGTTTGGCATCTCCCATATATTTGAAGGAGAGGGAAAAAAAAAAATTAAAAAGCACAACCAAAACCCAACAACAAAACAAAAATTATGGGAATAATGAAAGACTATACTATGAGCTACCTGCTCAGAATGGAGTGATTAATTCAAATTAGCATAGGGACTTTAGTGGGCCTCAGGGATACGATGATTAATGTGAAAAATACTTCATGCTAGAATAACAAACTAGACTTTGTTCCATATATTACAGCAATTGGCGGGTAGGGGGGAACTGGACACATACACATCTGTGCAATATTTCCACAGAGACTAAGCTAAAGGTACATCTATATCAGTCCTTAGTGTGCATGTCTTTAGCCCCAAACCTTACCCTCCATGCTTCCAGGCTCATCCTAGTGGGGCCCTGTCACAGCACTCTCAAAACCATCAAGATGCAACAAGGTCTTTTACCACCTCATACCAGCATACTCTTCATATAGTCCCTCTGCTGCCTTCACCTCATCCCACCTCATGCAGGGCATGTGTTCTCTCTTCTCTCACTTCTTCCCCTCTCCTCTTCTTCCTCAGCTGCTCTCCCTTCATTGGCTCTCAACCCCTTACCAGAACCAGCCCCAGCTGCACCTTATCTACATTGGCCAACCCACCGCCCCTGAAGCCAACCCACAGTTGTATATTATCAATGCTAATTAGCCCAGCTTCATTCCACTACACTTCCCCCCCTTTTTTTTTCTTTTTTTGTGTTTTTAACAATCAAAGCCCCTGCCATATCGAGCCCCCGGTGCCCACCCCCATGCCTGCTCCATCCCAGCAGGCACAAGCTAGCCACCCCTCTCTACAAGCAGTGACTTGGCTCTGTCACACCTTAATAAAGGAATATAAAACAACTGCGGAGAAAGGGCAAACAAACAGGAGCTGCCACATACATGTTCTAGAAGAGCTTATTCCTGTGTGGGAAGTGCTACAGTGTGCTAAAGAACTTTTACATCTGTGTAAGTGGAACACCCTGGGATCCTGCCAGGAGTGCCAAAGATGGGAAATTTCACATTCCTGCTTAACCTGTCTGTGAAAACTTTGTGCAGGACAAAATTAGGTTTTATGACCATGGTTCACTGCTCACAGAGTGTGCCGGTGCATAACACTGAGATAGGATGAAGAATGTCCTGCTTCCATCGCTTACACTTACAAACAACTGCAACAGTCTGTGCGTGTGCAGGTTCCATGCCACACGCTCGGAAGGTGACCTTCATGTGTCACACAGGAGTACTCTGACCTGAGGTGTGAGGCTGCTTAGTATCTGCAAAATGAACTAATATTCCGTGAAAACTTCTACCTGCCCTGTGTCTGGAAAGACTGATTTGAAGTACCATGTGCAATCAGGTTTTTGTTGGTTTGTTTGGTTTTGGTTTTTTTTAACCATTCATTTTTAATGAGTGGGGAAATGTTCTGACTAAAACCTAGAAATTTATATTAATAAGGATCGATCAGTAAATAAAAGCATCCAAACGTGATGTTGTCCCCTATGGCCAAAGACAATACCTTTTATTTGCCTTATCACAGTGGAGTAACTGAACTGATAAATAAATAATAACAGCCGGCACAGAAACTACTGTCGATGTTCTGTGCCAAAAGTAACAACACACTACATTTGCCAAGAACAAAGACAAAACCAATACCTTGCATAATATGGTTTGCAAAGTAACATTTAACTATCCTCTGAAGTAATTAGCAAGTACATGAAACGCGTAAACAGAGAAAAAAGGGACATCTCCTGCTTCTGCCTTGCAGACTGTCAGCCACGGATCAGGAGCGTGAACCCGTTTGACAGTGACAAGGCAGCAGCAGAAAGCGCGGCACCGCTCGCTTGGCAGGATTTCATCAAACCACAGCTCTTTCAGAAGGGCAAATTACCTGCTCTTGTTCTTCTTTCTGCCCCTCCTAAAATATGCTGTCTGCGTCCAAATAGAGACACGGGGACACAAGACAGCTGGGCTGTCAGGGATCCTGCTAACCCAGATCTGTCAAGGTGAGCGCGTGAAAGACTTCCATTTTCCGCAGGCCGGCTGGAGGAGGGAGATGATGTGCTGTCCTTACTCAGCTGCTGCCGTTGGGGAGGCTGCAAGCTTTCGGCAGCACTCGCCGCTGTCTGAAGGCATAACATGTTCGACTTTTTATGCCCGGTGGGAGGAGGCCGCCGCTCGCAGTCCACACGCAAGGTTTGGGGGAAAAGGGAAAAACCCTGCTCTGTTGTGCGGAGGGCAGAGCCAGGGCTGTTTCATACTTCGCCCGTTTTTCTTACCTGTGGCCCAGGCACCCACCCTGGTAGCATCAGACCCCCTGAACTGAAAAGGTAGCAGTCCCAGCAGCACTGACAGTTTTTAAACTCTCTGTGGGGAGAGATTACTTTAAGAAACCACTTTAAGGTTGTGTACTATAGGTGCCGGCATCCTTTGGGGTGAAATGTGAAACGTGTGGAGTCATGGCTGTTCTGCCTGGGCATTTAAGAGCTGGTGGCATTTGGGTTACGAGCTGGAGTTCACCAGCCTTCCTGGCTTCTCCCAGAGGTATGACTTCAAATTCTGACAATATTTTCTAAGGGATATCGCTGCAGTCAAAGTTTTGCACCCTCTTCTAAGATTCATGCACAGCCAGAAGTACAGTGGTACATGCACTACTGTAGAATAGATAAGAATTTTAGTAAAATAACAATTAAGGAACATCAAGTGAAGAAAAGGCTACACTGGTAAGTGATATCCTGATGGAATGCTCAGCAATTTTTTCCAGATAAACCTAGTCAATACTAGGATGAGTTAAGAGAAGACTTAGAGAAGGCAATAAGTGTTTTCAGAATGGATGGGCCATTAACAGCACATAATTGAAATCTTGTGGTTAAAAAGTGCCATTGAATTCAATAGAAGCTGCACATGCCTCTGAAGCCAACACCTGCTTTTGACAGACACCAGATAAGGTGATGAGGGAGCAGCACAATTCCGAGCAACAACAACAAGAAGCATTAGTTTACAATAAAAATTGAAAACACAAACTGAGGCTCAAGTATTTTTAGCATGGCCAAACTTTTTCCCAAAGTAATGAAAAGCTTGAGTGGAAATATGTGATTTACTCCCTTTGGTGCTGCTTCATAAATAGAAAAAGTCTTCCTTCCCCCAGGTCTGGTCTGGGGAAAAACAAAGTGCTAGGCTGTTTCACCAGCGATCTGGGCCTTGCAGTTATGTGGATCTGCCATAAATTTACCAAGGAGCGAGAAAACTGCTTTTGCGTAAGGTTTTCCTGCTTGTTCAAGAGTTTTGACATCCTCCAGACCACTAACTGAGGTCTTGTCAAGGATTTCATACAGCTTAATAATCAGCCATAGGGAAATGAGAGAAGTCACGTGATAGAGCCTGACTAAAGGGTTTGCTGGAACTGACACCTGAGGCACAGCTGGCGGGGAGATGAAGATCCCCCTCCAGCTGTATTCACAGCCAGCCACTGTTAAAGGTCCATTTTTGCTGCTTTGAGATCACCTTATTGCACACGAGCAAACTCCAGACAAAGTCTCAATGATATCTAAAAGGCAGTAATTACCCATCTAGCTGTAATGAACCAGTACAGTGATGCGACAGAGTCAACACAGAGCCTATACCAGCTTCTCATAGATTTAAAGGAAAACGCTCAATCTGGTGGGTGCATGTTTGTCCCTGTAAGATCACAGGCAGTAGATAAAGTCAAAAACAAGATTTCATGGACTTCCTTCATGTTGTGAGACTTGAATTCCCTAATACAGAGGTCCCAGAGCTGACCTGAACCCTTTGACTACTTCTCTTTGACCTTACCCCATCTGTTAGCTCTTTGCTACATTGCTAAATGCGTATTAACATCTTCTTATCCTAGCTTTTTTTCCTTTAACTTCAGCTGCCATATATTTGATTATCTCCCTACTTAACAAAAAAAGGCACTCCAAATATTTTTGTTGCCTCTGCTTTTGCTTTGGAATTAATTATGCCCTGTTCTCATCTTTAATTTGGATTATGGCTGTACATTTGCAAAAATGCTTTGCTGGGAATGCATGCAGCATATTTTGGCAGCAACTGTTCTCAAAATGTCTACTGGAGAAGCTCTCATGCCAGAAAAAAATCACAAAGTTTGAAAGAGTTGCACAGAACTTACAAGACTTTCTCCTAATTAAAACTTTATTATTTGGATTAAGCATTTGAAATATGAGGTGAATTTATGCAGCCTCAGGATATTATTTTCCTATAAATTTTGTCAATCTACAAAGGTATTTCTTTGCTATTTCCCAATATTTCTCCAGTATTTCTACATATCCTTGTAGGCTTCTGTTGATTACAGTTGTAAAACACAAGTTAGCTCACAATTCTATTGAAGACAGTGTTAGGACTAAATCTATAATGCTCTTCCCAATACATTTGAAAAAAACAGAAGTGAAGATTTCAGAGATGTAACGCATGCTAATGTCTGTGCTTTGTGATACTTCACAGACATTTTTTCCAAAATAAAAATGATTAATTTAGTCAAACCTTGATTTTTGAATCTGTAATCACTGACAGACAGATGTTCCCCTGATATAAAATGACATTGTTCCACTGACATCGATGCAGAAAAATCAGAAGGCTTTCTATCTCTTATCTTTAAAGTGTGCTTTAACCACTCAGGTTTAAATAACTGCCTTCAAGAGCTAGAATAATAATAAATTGAAGCTGATTTTCAGTACAATTTTTTTTACAAACAAGGAACCTGACATTTTTTGCTAATTCCACTGGTTATGCGTACGGGCTAGAAGGGCAGTCTCCATTACACAAACTATCTCAGAAATTTTACGACTACTTATTTCAAGGCAATGCCGGGATGATGTATCGGTCTCCCAAAGGTAACTAACGGTCGTGTTTTTGTTTACAGATTATCCCTCTATAAACTCTAGATACTGTTTTATTCCTGGTACTGTTCTTTACAATTGAAGATGTTCTATTTTATCACTTAAGAGGTGTTGAACATAAAATTACAACCTGCATGATTCTGCTTTGTGAGCAGTGTATGAGCACCAAAAAATCTCTTTAGCCTGATTAATATCTGTGGAAGGCTCCATTTGTATCAGAAATTAAATAGGCAATGAGGAACATGACCACTTGAAAATAATTTGTGTCTCCCCCCAAGCTTCCACTTAAGTCTTTTATTAAGAAGTATTTAGCTCTTGTGCAAAAATTCTGCACATTAAAAAAAAAAACCCAAAAAACCCAAAACAACAGATTTTTATCCTTGCAGCTGACGAGGAAGAAATGACTGTGAGAAATTATTGTTCTAGAGAACTGGAAACGCCTTGTGCAAAGGTACTGGTGCCGGTGATGTTGCTGATCCTTTTGGGAAGAGTGACTTTTACGAATAGCGTACAGCACTGTCCTTCCTCACGCAATAGCACTGATCTGCAAAGACAGAGAAGAGATGCCCGGAGTCCATAAGCACCTGGGACTAGCTGCTACACAGGCAGGCCATGAATATGAAAATCCAGAGCACTGGGCAGCTCTCTGGCAGACAACGTCACCAAGAGCTATGACCTGCCAGTACAGAGCATATATGTATTTATTTTTATTTTCTTTTTTTCAGTCCATCAGAATTTGTGCTTGTGCTCTGAGAATTCATCAGCCAGCTAGAAAGGCATAACAATAGCTGGTCAAGGACAAGAGCATACAACGCCTTTTCACAAGGGGCAAAGGCAATCAAGAGATTTCACACATATTTGTGCTGCCTGAGAAACATCCTTAATGTGTGGGGACACAGACAAGGGTAAGAGCAAGAAAGATAAATAGTCTTGCTCCTAGCTACAGTCAGCCTGTGGATAGAAGCAGATTGACACAGTTGAGTACAAGTACCATGAGCCAGAGACTGTAAATACCTGTTAGAGTGCAAGCTGGGCTGAGCAAGGAAAAATACCTCTCTCCTTCTTCCTAACCCTTCTGCTCATCTTTATCTGTCTCTCCTGGTAATTTTATCATCCTTCTCAGAGAGCAGGGAGGGGATGGAAAGGGTAAGTGGCATTTCTAACCCCGACCCTAGATATTAAGGGAGAGGTATTTAAATCTGTAAGATAGCTTTAGGAGTCATCAGCCTCCGGAGACGAGCTCTTAGATTAGCAGCTCTAAAAACTCTTCAGGAATTACAGCTAAAGCAACTCATACAAAGCGTCCCAGTAATCCCATTTTTGCACATTTGCAAAAATGGATTGAGGAGGCTGAGAAATATTCAGTCCTTCTGAAAACTGGTAGCTTAAGTGGCTACTGCTGCAGATTTTGGCTAATTACACTACCAGGTGCGAATCCTGCAGAAAGATTTAGACCTGGGAAGAAATACATGAGAAAATGTTGAAAATTTATTTAAATTATTCCTACCTGCCCTCTTCCTAAATCCTTCTGTATTCTGCATATGTTGTAAAACTGCTTCTGCTTTGCAATGGCTGAGACTTTATAGAGAATATGACATACTGGCACAATATCTCATTTGCTGGATTTAGGTCTGGCATTGCACCCACCATTCCTGAGAAGATTAAGATACCAGAAACTGGCCAGATACAGCCAAGAAAACAAGGGCCAGCCTTTAGGTTTCATTGTATCCTTAGCACACCAGTGTCACATAAGCCTTTGCTTTGGATCTGAGCTAGGACGTAGCCCATCATGCCGCTTTCAGAGGATGGTCCTTGCAGATGTCACCCCTTCACAGAGCACAGACAGCTTTAGCTAATGAAAGAACTAACGAAAGGTCGCTACCAAGCTGACAGGGCCGCTGTGCCCTGGCATACCCAAGGATCTGGCTTTCCTTACCATTTACAAACCAGAACGGGACAGCCTTTTACTCCATTCCAAACCGTGTTTGCCAGTTTTCGTTCATGGAAACTAGGTCGGAGGAGGAAAACTGCTAAGTGCCTAAACCTTGTCCTGTCATCGGAATGACACAATTAGGGCATGGAAACCTGGAAACATTTTCACTAATCTATATGTAACTAGAGGTAGGTACAGCTATAGCTGTAACTAACCTAATTAGGGACTGTGCCTGGGAATATCCCAGAGAATCATTCAAGAGAAAGCCTCAGTTCCACAGGCAGACATGGTCCGGAGCTGACTATAAATGCACATAACGGGCAGGAAAAGTGGGAGTTTTGTTGTAAGAGTTGCCGGTCACTTTGTCTTCTAATATTCCTGCCGTAGAAAAGACATGGGAGATCTCTTTGTACTGGGAAACATATCCTGAATTCCTGCCTGTGTCCAAGAACAGCACAGCAATCATCTGGACACATGACCATATGGCAGGTACACGTGCCAGGAACATGTCCCAGGAGAGGAGTCTTTACCTTCAGAACATTACTGCTAATCACTCTCCTCCAGACTGCGACAGGCAAAATGCAGAGGATCCCATCAGACTCATACAGAGGTCTCCAAAAGAATTAACATATTCTGTATACAGCAAATTTAGTACAATATTGAAATATGAATAAAAATTGAATACATTGGATTAACATTATCAATGCATTTTGAAATACAGCAGCAATTCTATTTGATACTCTGCAACTGAATATTCTTGTTTTGTTTCGCTTCAACTTTTGCATTTGGTTTTCTCACTTTGATTTGGAACTTATTTCAAGCACAAAGGATTTACCAGAAAACAGGAAAAAAGTGTTTCTCATCAAAAGTAAACGCTTTCCGTTTAAGATGGAAACACAACTCCTTAGAACAGCATGAATCCCTTATCAAAAGAGAAACGTTATTGGTTTTCAAAATCAAATATTAGTGATTACTGTAAGGATCACTGCAAATACCTCTTACACGAGTGCTCAAGGAGCTCATTGACCTCAGGATCTAGTCACAAAAGCAGCTAGGCTAATAACCATAAATTATACTAGAGTTTACTGAATATTAAGATTGCTGAATATGAAACAAGAAACTTGTAAATTCCAACACAGCTGATCATCCTCTAGAAGAACCAGTGAAAAAAAATCATCCCTGAAGTGTTCAGATTCATGTACTGTTGAATCATATTTTTCATCTCTGATTGAAAAGCAGAATGGCTTTATGTTATCTCCGTTTTATCTCCATGGAGAGCTAAAGACAGCTACTGTCATCTTGTATGCCAGGTCTGTCACACTCGGGATATCTTGCATCGGGAGCCTAAGAGTATTGCATTTTTTAAGTACAGTTTTCTCAAAAGCAAGATACAAGATCTGAAAAATTCTTACCAGAAGAGGAATTAAGAAAATAATTCCTTAAATTGCAAGTCAGATGGAAAGGGACACTTCTTTGCTTGGTCATTTCCAGAAAGAAGAAAAACAACCACCATAGTCAGATGCAACAGTTTGTGATTAAAACCACAATTAAACCAAAACGTCACAAATAACGTCTGCTTGCTGTAGTTAAAACTCAAGGCACAGAACTGACTGCCTTCAAGGCAGTTCACATGGTCTGCTAGAATCCATATGCTCGCTCAGATACCGTGTTGATAACTGCTTAAGAAATGCATATAAAGTTGAAATATCAGTGGGATAACAGTAAAATAGCAACAAAACTGTTTTATTTATGAAAACAGATAAGTTAATGACAATTTTTGTTCATATATATGAAAATATAAATATATATGCCCCCACACAATTTTCATTATTACAGTGAAGTGTGACCTGGATTCAAGGCCCATAAGTAAGATGAAAGGGAAATTGTGTGGTACCTGAAAATGGATCGCACGCCGCTTCTTGTTCTTTTGCTGATCTCTGTGAAAAGAGAGCCCCAACATTCACATTAGGCTTTGGGTGAACAATGGCATCAACTTAGGCGTAACTCCCCAACAACAGGAGCCTTTACAAATTCTCCCAGGGCCAGAGTTCAGCACAGCTGGAAAAGGGCTGTAAGGTGGCTTTTGTATGCCTGATGCCCCAAAACCCCTGTGCATCACCCAGCTAGCAGCCTTGCACAGAGCAGGCTCAGCGGTACTGGATGAGCCCATAAGCAAAAGGATGTGACTAGCAAGATCTTCAATTTTATGTTGGAGGAAGTGTGTCAAAAACAATGCCTTGGCTATTAAAAATTAATTGTCTTCAGCAGTATATGACATTAAAACATAAATTTACAGCTCACTTTTTCAAGGTGCTGAACCGTATGGCTTTAATCCACGGCGGCATTAATGCATGTACTTAAACTTTGTACGTGTGTAGTTTTATTGATGTAAGCGCTTCGCTAAAAGGGGCCAGATTACAAAGCCTCTTTGAGGATCTAGCCCTCATCAGTGAAAAGAAGAAGTTTAGGCCAAAGACATCAGAGTGGGCTAGAGCCCACACGTGTGATTTGCATTTTGAATGAAAGCACTTTAATAATTTAATCACTTTTGAAAACCATTGTACAGAGACGATCCCTAGTCATTTTGAGCAACTAAGTCCTCTTAAATTCTAATTCTTACCCTTCCGCTTATTCACAAAATAGCTTTAAGAAATATCTTGCCATGCCTCAGCTTTTCCATCTCTACAATACTCATCTCAAAGGGCTATTATGCATGTCATTAAATAATGCTGGTAAAGCACTCTGAAGTTCTGCACTGGTATATATATGCTAAGAGAAATCGTTATTGTAGTGTTAGTACTGTATGAAGTTGGATACAAATCCACGAACTATACCATTGGTTACAATTCTTTAAACACAATCTCCAGTATAAAGATATTAAGTGTAAGAAATAGTTGACTACTTTAGAACATAGTTCTCTAAAACCTTTATTCTTATAGCTATATTATATTCAAATGTCAGAGTATATCCAAACCCCTATTTTTATTTTAAGCTTGGCTGATTTATTGATGGCTATGCTTAATTTTTAAAACATTCTCTTCTTTGGAAATTAGTCTTCTGTCAACCTTTCTAATGTACACAGTCTGGAATCACAGCGTTCATCTTAAGCAGCTTAGCATTAATGTTTAATTCTGCAGTCTTTACCCTGGCTGTGCAGAACAGTTTGATAGTTTATGTCTCTTGCAATCACCAGCTAACGCGTATTCCTGTGTTCTCGACTGTACTGGTAGTAAGTTGCCAATCTCTCCCACTCGATTTCCCCTGGTTTTTTCCCCTGTAATTTCTAACTGGTTTAATATCCATGTAATTTTTCAGTAAGGGATGATTTTGAAAGCCAGCAATGGAAATGCTGAAGTACACAGGCTCTCTGGCCTCCCTTTGGATGCTGGAATTCACAGGATGCTTTTAAATCAGATTGCCCAAGCACAGCTTATTGGCTTCTGGGGACTGTCCCTTTGCCCCCTTCGCTTTAGTCACATCAGTCCTTAATGTTATGAGTAGCTCCTTTCCCACGGAGCAGACCTTCACACAAGCATTACTCTTGTCTTAACAAGCAGAAACATCTTAACCTCCTCTCACACTTCATAGAGCACAAAATAAAAACACGGGGTGCCTTATGCTCCCCAGGGGAATGTAAGTTAGCTTAAATGCACTGCTTTTTATCATATCCTCTGTCTATATTTATACATGCCCTACACACACATTTCTTACACACCCCAGGTTTTGCAATCTGCTAGAGTCTACACCCAAGAAAAAAACCCCTTTTTACTCTACAAGAATTTTAAGGCTGCTACTCTTGGAGATTGGGTAGGTCCTCATTCAACAAAGTATACGCTTAACATTAGTCCATGCTTATCTTCCATTAAACCTAATAGGACTAGGCACTTGTTTAATGTTAATTATACCCTTATGTGTTTTATGGATTGGGGCCTGGATTACTTACTTGATTACAATTAGGCCTGTGATTGCATGTTCACTGAGCTGAGACTATTCAGCAATGAGCCTGACTGCTTGCCTGCTCCCCACCCACCCTCATTTTGAGTAACAGAAATTGCTATGTCTGCGGTGCTGAGGGGTTTCTATTAGCCTGGTGGTAATGATGGATTCTGGTCTTTTTACAGATTCAACTACAAAAATAAAAAATACCATCACATAAAAATACCGTCACTCCTCTTCTCAGCACCTTGTGACCACGAATGGAGGCAAAGTTTTCTCCATGAGTTAGCAAACCATCCCCAAACCATAAACCTTTTACGGCTTTAGTACACGAATATACACATACATTACTTTTATCCAGAGAAGCTGTAAACAAGATGAACTCTTCTAACCTCACTCAAAACTGTCAAACTAAAACCAAGAGAAGAAATGCTCTAGGGAAAAAGAAGAGGTAGAGCAGCGTTTAGCAGAGTGATAGGCAATCTCATCCCTTCCACTGTAAAAGCAGAAACTTCAGGGAAGAAACTCCTGTCCTGTTAAACACTAACAGGCTTAGGGCTTAGTGTGACTGCAGCAATTTAGCAGTTGACCTTGCAGAGTCAAAAACAACTGTCAGCTGGAAACAATATTAATTATAATGGTGCAAGAACGATGCATTTAAAAATCATTTTATAAAGGGTAATGATTACAAAGTTTTTAAAATAGTTCATTTCTTTATGCAAAATGTCTTCTCTAGACAAACACATTAAGAAAAGCTGATATCCTCTTCAGAATGGTCTTGTGGTTAAGGTAACAGATTGGGAATCATTTCAGAGGTCTATGTCCTTTTCGTGTCTTATCTTTGAGAGACAGATTGTGAACCAGTTATTTTCATTGATGAGTAGTACTCGCACTAGATGTCCCATACAAAATAATGATACAGCTCATGCAGGCAGTCATCCATCACTGCAAAAAAGGCATTCTCAATGTAACCTTTAGATTGCATGAGATGTGCAGGGAAGCTACTGTCTCCTCCTGCATTTAGCACAAAGGTCTCCCTGCAGCTGGTGTGTCAAAGCATCTGCAGTACAGGTAAAGAGACCCTTAACTGTAGCCAGGCAAGATCTTTCTATAAATATTTCAGCAAAGCTTATTACAGGCAAATTATTAAAGTCTCCATATTTTCCACTGTAAAAATTATAGTCCACATCCCTACATCTATTTGAGGACCCAAGAACAAATTTGAGGATTCTTAAAAGAAAAGGAATAGTTAAATACTGGTTCATATATAAAAGCTTGGTTTGTTTTATGGGTTGTTGTTGTTTTTTTTTTTCATAAATGACAATCATTCAAACTATCAATCATCTGGAGAGGAAGAATCAGCAGGCAATCTAATTCAAGGAATTAGATTGTAATGCCTGATGCAGATCTACCAGTTAATTTAAATAATGAGTCACCTGGTAGGCAATCAAATCTAGGTCAGGACATTTAGCAGGCTGAAAATAATGAGTCTAACAGCAACAGAGCTAACAAAACAATCCAGATAATAATGACAGCACAGAATGACAGTCCTAACATAATCAGACAGCGTGCACAAACTGTAAATAGACAGAGTAAAGAGAATGAACTTACGTAGGGAGACAAAACATATTCTCCAATGAAACTATTATAGAAGAATTATGTTTGGTTAAAAGGAAGCATAGTGGCAATCACAGTGAGGACATACAATATTTATGTGCTCTTACTGCATCTACGATATCTGTGGAAGCACTCTTTTCCAGCTTGTTTTGTTTTGGTTTGTATGCAAAGCAAACAGTAAAATTTGATTGCTATTGGGTTTAGGAAGGGAGGCAGCAAGGCAAAACTTTTCTTAGTGCCTTTTCCTGGCTGCCGCTTGCATTGATCGGTGATCTTTATTCTAGAAATTGCTTCTTGGTTCAAGAAGGTAGGACTAGCAGGGGAGGAAAGAAAGTAAATATTCAAATTCAGCTCCCCCTGCAAGTCCCCTTTGCCTTGGTGTACAAATGGACAGGTACATTAGAAACACTGCTAATACGGCCAGGCACCAGGGACTGGGAAGTTCAGGACTGCAACCCCCTCACTGAATTGCTGTCGTGGAGCCTGCCACCTCGTGCTCTCTCTTGGGCAAGCCAGGGGCTGGAACCAAATCCAGACATTCCTGCTCCTGAAGAGTACAAGCAGACGATTTGTTTAAGCAGAAAACACTAGATGTCAGCAGTCCTCCTCACTCTCGGAAGCTCCAGGAAGGCAGCACTGGTTTGAAATTAATCCGGCTGCTCCTGGCCAGGAGCACAGTTCCCATTTTATGGGGGTTTTACCTCCAGACAGTCCTGCCTGTGCCTGGCTGCCACCAGCTGTTTCATCTCCTGTTTGTGTTCAGTCTTGTTCATCTGCAGCAGCAGAGCCCAGCTCGCTTGGTTGGTGGCGGGGAGCTGGGGTCTGGACATGCTCTGACATCCAGTGCGCTGGGTGAAGGCTGTCACCTGCACTGAGGGAGGCCACCTATACCTTCCTGCCTTCCCCAGCAGTATGCCTCAGCATTTTCAAATGCTTTTTGGTTTGCTTGTTGTTTGTTGGTTTTGTTTTTTGGTTTTTTTGTGTTTGTTTTTGGTTTTGTTTTTGTTTAATGAAGAACATCTTATCTTTGGCTTACCAACAGCATTACTAAGTTATTTGGATAAAGTGTGGAGCAGCAACTGATTCACCTATTGAGATGAATTTTATAGTTCATTACCCATCTGATGCTCTGGGCAACTGGTGCTCTGTTGGCTTGTTACTAATACTGGTCTGTTGAGTTTACTCAGCTTAAACTAATAGGGAAGCACATAGGACATGACTACCAAATAGATAGTCTTCAACTTTGGCACCTCATTATGTCTTAAAATTAATGATGGCTCTTCTTTTCATAACTTCAGGTAGCTAGCTCATGTTGAACAGCCCATTTTTTCCCCTTTGTGAGCTGTTTTTTTAGTTTATAATTACAATTTCAGTCTTAAAAGCATTGTTGAGTCACATCCACAGATCTTAAAAAGGAGAGGGCTTTGTAGCTCAGCTTCGTGTTTCCAAATGTGTCACCGACTTCTTTGCTCCTTCAAGAGAATCTGTGGGAGCTCTGGTGGCTCCTTGCATCACGCTTTCTTTCTTTGAAAAGTCAAAAGGGAATGATCAGACTTTATTCTTACTTAGATCAGTGCAAATTGTGTTTGCCTGCGGACTGTAGCTACTGTGGTGATAAAGCAGTCTTTAGTAGCTACTTGTGGGAGCTCCATCAGTGATGTAGAACAGGTGACACAGTCTGAAGTGGATTTTATAAAGGTTTAAAAATTTCATCTGCTAAGACAATCTTAATAATTGACTGAAGAGTTGGCCATGATATTTCAATTTTGCTTACCTTTTCACTTACTTTCACACACACACAAAACAGTGAAAGCAATTTTGAAAGCAATCAGTGTCACAAGAGCAACAGCTCTGCATTCCTGCAGCAGCACAAGTTGCATCGCGCCTGGATCGTAATATCCCTTGGCAAGGGAGCATGACGTAGTGCTCATGGCAACAGATGCTGAATCAAGAGATTTCGGCTATTCCTCCAGTTCTGCTAATGATCTTCCATCTTTCCTTGCTGAAATCACTGTATATTTTTGTGCTAATTCCTCCCTTACCCTCTGTTTATATGACAGGCTTCATTTAGGACTTCTGAGCTCTACTGCAACACAAGTGGCAAGAGAAACAAAGGATTGCAGAGCCATATTCCTCCATCTCCCCTACCCTGTGCCAAGGTAGGCTAGTCACAGCATTACGAACTCAGATGTCTTCGTTGCTGTTACTTCATTCCATTTTATGTTAATCTGTTTTCTGTGTTCTCAAAGTTAACAAGAACTTCCTAATACATCAGAGCAGCAGAGTTCATTGCACAAAGTGGCTTGTGGAGTGTTTTGAGACCCACCTAAATGGAGGGAGCCTTGTAAATGAGAAATGAGAACCAAAGAGTAGACTGAACGTTTCAGAACACACGAGAAAGCACCAGCCTGTATGGGTACGATAGAAATCACAACCTTGTGCCTACTCCCTGCATTTAATCTGTACGGTCCTTGTTTTGCAAATACGGGAGCCCGTCACAACTAGAATGTTTTTCACAACTTGAGAGCAGCACATTAAAGTTCTAAGTAGTAAAAACATTTGGCTACCTGGCCTGCTAAAATGATAATACTTGAAAAAGTAATTTTCCTCTTTTTACTTATATTTTACAGTTTATAGACGCCTGAAATGGTAATGCCATATGTAATTCTCTTTCTAGCCAAGCCTACTCAAAATGCTCGTTCAAAAGTAATAAGCGTAATATTTTTTCTAATCAGGTCCCCTTGGAATGAAATCATGGGAAAAATGTTCCTGCCAGTTCATGCTGATTACCTGTGTGTCTCATTATTCTAAACCCTATCTGACAGCCGCACAGTCATAACTGCCTTTCAACAAGAACTACCACTGAGTCTTTTAAAAATAATTTTATTTCAATTTCTAGCTAGTTCTAGCTTAAACAGCACATATAATTGCCTAATAAGCAGTTCATAAGAAGAACATAATTTCAAAGTAAAATGTTGGACCTATCCAGTCTTTGACAGTAGCAGAAATTAGAGATGCCTTTTAAGTTCTCCAGTGGAAGTTATTCTGCAACAGAGGAATCAGCAACCTGGAAACTCATTAGAATACTGATGAAACTTTCAAAGTATGCACAGAATTTTAAAAAAAATAAATAATAGTGTTAATGTTAAATAAGTACTGAACTTAAAAGGTAAAACCTGTTAGCTGTTTCAGAAGCAGTAGTAGGCTCTAAAATAATAAAAATCCCAACAGGTTTGGTATGTGGACAGGGAAAACTTTCCACACCATTGCAAACTGCTGTTGTTTTGTTACCACAGAATCCGTACAAATGAACAATGTACCACATGCAGGGTCTAATTTTATCTGAGCTATGTAACAAAGGCCACAGCACTTAATCCATGTATTTTTTCTTTTAGCCCAATTACGTATGCCTGACAAACTTCTAGTTTCAAAAAAAATCACCTGATCTTGAGGAGCCCCAGGAGACGATGGGCTGGACAAAGTTGTGTTATTTCCTTGGGAAATTTCCTAAGGACTTATTGCAGGTTAACTTCAGCCCTGGTGTCAGAATCTCTCACCTCCGTTGCTTTGTCCACATGTGTCCGAGTCTGTGTGCATGTAATGGATCCTCTTGGTCACCTGCCAGCCCAGGTCTGGCAGAGGACAGCCAGGCTGCAAGGGAAAACAGGCGGGGAAGAGGCCAGGAGGGCTGGAGTCCTCCCACATGGAGCTGGGATGTAACTGTAAAATATTTGGGAGATAATCATATCCAAACAAGGCATGGCCACAGATCTAAAGTCCTAATTCACCAGGTTACAGCATAAGTCCTTTGCTCACCTTCTGGGCTTCTGTCATGTCTTGATTCCTCAAATAAATAAACGTTCGAGTCCAAACAAAGCCTGGAACAGAGGTGGTGGCTCAGGAGGCTACCCCTTGCCTTTCCTTTTTGAACGGCACAGCTGCTGCGTGGTCTAGATAATGTGTTGGCTGCCAGCGTGAGCCAGTCTAGGATGAATAAAAACTTTGGGTAAGTACCAAGAAAATCAAAAGTGGCTGGCAGATCAGGTAAACTACCAGCCTGGGCATCTATTTAATATCTAGGAGTGTTTTCTATATCTTATATGGTAAGACAGTAAAGCCTGTTACTACAAGATATACATTATAGGAAGGCAGTAGAATCAGTTGATATTTTTAATGGGAATTCTTTTCCGTTGGAAAAATATTCAGTTCAGGAAATTGATGCATTTTTCCAGAATGCCTTCACTCTGATGAAACCGTGCAAATAAATAACAAAGAAAAGAATTAAACCACAATGATTTTCATAAGGTCAAATGTACTGGAATATCTCCATCCATTACTTTAAATTACTTTTTCTGGTTTTATGATACCAAATTGGATGACTGTGATGTAAAATATTCCAAAATTTCTATATTCTGCTTTTACCTGAATCAAATGGGAGACTTTTGGCCTCATTTTAAAAGAAAATATTGTGTTATTAAGATGCTGCAAATGTCTCCCGAGATTACTTTTAGTTAAAAAAACTCAAGAAACCGTAGCTGTATAGAACAAATATGATTCAAACTGAAATAAAATTGCATAATCAAAAAACAGAAGACATTAGCTAATACAGGAAATACTTCTGAAGAAAAAAAAAATTTCTTCTCATATCAGCTCAAGACAGAATTGTATGGTTTTACTCCCAGAAAATGAGAAAATAATTTTGTCTATGAGCGTAAAAAAACCCTAATAAACTAAAATTGTAAACTATAAAGTCATAAATCAAATGTAAGACAGATTTCAGAAATGATCAAATAATAATCCATTTTCTGCTATAGATCTGTCTGTAAAACCTGTGAAATACCGCTTTAACCTGCTTTTCCCCATGATTTTTTGAAAGTATGGTATATTCAGCTGCTCAACAAAATTCTTATTAGTAAAAGCATTAATCACTCATTAATTGTAATTACTTAGCCTGTGGAAAATTTGGGAATGGAATTAGACTGTGACTACAAGTCAAATAAAGTTTACCTTTACTATTGATTTAAACATTTTTGAGACAGATGTTCGATATGGTTTGCTTAGCTTTTTTTTTTTGGTAATGCTTGGTCAATGTGCTGAATAATAATTGAAGTCAGTCTTTACACAAATTTTTGTATCACATAGAAGTTACCTTGTAATCATAAATTTTCTTAATAATAGAGGACAGCACAATATATTGCTTTTTCAATACACCTGCACAAAATTACAAACCTAGATGTTTTTGAGCTTCTATACATTTGGTTGTCCAATTGCATGTACCTGACAACGTTAAAAATGATGTAAAGCCTGTAGTATGCACTTTGATAACCTTCTTTAAACACTTCTACACATTTTCAGGGTCACAGTCCAACGCCCTTTCCTTAGTCTTGCAAACTTTTAATTATGCTTAGAAGGCCAGATCCTCAACAAGCTGTCAGTGCTGGGATGGGGCTCTGCCTGCACCTGACACTCGATGTTCTTCGGTCAGTCAGGGCAAGACTGTGAAAGTCAAGGTCAAGGGCTTAATTTTTCCGTCATTGAAGCCAGTGTCTTTTTTTTTTTTCCTTATTTTTTTATCAGCTTTAGTGTTGATGACTGCGGCTATAGTAAAAAAAAAAAAATCCCAATTTTTTCACTGGATTTGTTGGAAACTGGATGAGGTTACTTTCAGAGGCAGTCAACACCTTTCCCTCTGTCATTCCGTCTATACCACAGCCCCTCTGTAACGTGGGGCTCCCAACGCTTCCTCTGCCTTGGTAGGTCGTCTGCAATGCAAGAAGTTCACAAGCACCTGAAGAAACAGGTCTGTGCTGTGCAAGGCATTGGCTTTTTAACCAAATCACATCAGTGGTTCATCTTTTTCTGTGCCTGAGTCTGCAAGGGGAGAGCCATCAGGCTGCCTTACGGACACAAACTGGGGCAAGTCACCAGGGAACGCAGGGGGGTAACTGCATGGTGGAGATGATGTCTAATAAGGGGTTTCACTATGTCTTTCTCACTCGTCCACCTATTTCACAAAACCTGCAAGAAGTACGTACTACCCCTGAGGCTCAAACGCCTCTGTTGAAACTGGATGAAGTCAGACCACCGGTCTGAAAGTCCATCCACTTGGGAAAACAAAGCAGCAAATAAGAATTTCAGAATAACTGTTCCTGTAAATGGTATCACCCCAGTTTGAGAGCTTGAGGTGGGTGGTGCAGATGTAAATTTACTAAATGTACCATGATTTGAGCTGGCAAAATGATACACACTTTCCAGGGGAAACTGGAAGCCCAGAAAGGTTAATTGACTTTTAAATTTAGCAGAAAACTGAAATGTATTGATTTTTGAAAGTGAGAATTTTGAGATACTGGTTCTTCTATTTTCTGTTTTATTCCTTCCCCCCCCCCCCCCCTTTTTTTCTTTTTTTAATTACAAAAGGAGGAGGAATAGAAATCAAACTGAGGAAAGAAGAAACTGAAAAAGGAGAGTTAAATCACTGATCAAAAGATTTCGGCCATCATGGTAAAATTTAAAAAAAAATAATAAATTTGCATGACTCTAAAATGACTGCAAAGAAAACCTTCCCTGTCATATTAAAATGTAATGATATAACAATATTTATTTTTACAGCAAATAAATAATTCATTAATATTTAAAGTTACTTCAGAATTTTTTCATGGGCCTCTGAACCAACCACACATTACCACTTTCAGTGGTAGATTATTTCACTTTCTTAAATTCTAATTTTCTAAACTTAAGTCTGAATAATAACAGTGATATTTTCTCTTTTCCACTCAGATTTAAAACATGAAGTTAATGACATTTTATTATGACATATTACTTATTCATTCAGTTTGAATCTCTTGTAAAATACTTCCTTTTAAAAGAGCACCTGAAAATATTCCCAAATGGAGGAAAAAACATTCATTTAGAATAGAGCTGTTTTATTTTGATTTTAATACTGAATTGATGATGCTAATTCAGTTCCCACCATGACCGACCATAAAATGACTCATCTCAGGTAGCTATGTCTATTATTATGCAGCAAACAGGTAGGAGGTATTATTTTTCTCAAACACTTTTAGCTGACTTTCCCCCCATTTCCAGTGAAGGCTAAGGTAATAATTTATTGCTTAGCAGAAAATTACCAGACTTCCACAGTGACTCATCTGTGTTGGTTGGGCTGTATGTGAAGGCAGACATACAGCTCATCTTTTCCCCACTCCTTTTAACCTGTTTTATTCTTGGGTTTAAGATTTGGATAATTTTTGAATACCAAGATGCGTGACAAAAAGGAGAAGATTTTGACATCAAAACTTTTAAGCTCTCCAGCCCATAGCTGGTGCAGCAAGAGCAGACAAACCAGGCTGGCTTCCCAGCTCCACCCTCGGTCCCAGCTTCTCCAGAAACCCAGGCTGGCCATCAAGCTCAAGCTATATTTGTATTCTTTATGCTGAAGAACCAGCATCTACAGCAAGACCACATGTCTGTAGGCTTTTCCTTCTCTTTCATCTTTCTCTTTCAGCTGAGTTGACACAATAAAACCCATTAATGAGGATGCCAAGTCCTTCTGATACTCACAGGATTCCCCAGTTCACAAGAAGGGGCTCGGATGCAAGTCGTGGGCCAAATTTCATCAAGCTGTGCAGGTTTTTATATGAGAAGAAGAACTTTTGTCATGAATAATAAATCAATCAATAAAAATGTGTTGCCTTTCTCAGAACTATTTCTTCCAATGAAGTGTAGTAATCGTGAGTCTGTTCTTACAGACATTTTTACATACACAAAGACAATGATTCAAAGTAAAAACTTGAAGAGAGGATGAATGTAGAGCAGCAGAAGTCAAGAGTTACAGTATGACTTTAAAGGACAATATCAGCAAAACATTGCATTGGCCTCTCTACATTTGGTCATGATATAATTAATCCAGTCCAAATCCTTTTGTAAAAGAAATAACTAGGAAGATAATTTTAATGAGTTTTAAATTGCATGTTGTACTTCACATTCTCTCTAAATTTAAATATTGGCAATAATTCCTCCACCGAAATATTTTTTGTATTGTAATTTCAATAACTACAGTGTATGTAAGCCAAGTTATGCCTTAGCGAAGAAAAGAAACTTTGAATAATATATCATTAACCTTAGGCCATATTTTAATCTTCATTTCTAAAGGTTTCCCTTTCTGTACAGCTTATTCATTACACACGGCCTGCTTACAACAAGCAAATTCAGCAAACATTATTTATCAGAGTTCCTTTGTAGGCTACTGGCTGCCTGGGTTTCCTGTTGTGTTGTGGAGGGCAAACCAAGGAGGCAGATTCAACCGAAAATAAATGGTCGATGCCCACGTTTGCACTCCATTTCCTTAAACATAGTGGAAATGTCCTTAAAAGCTGCAAGGACACATAGCAAAGTGTCCCAAGAGGAGACTAATTCATGCTCTGACCTTTTATACCAGTTTGCTTATAGCACGTATTCAATTACCCAATTAAAAAAAAAAAAAAAAAAAAAAAGAGAGAGGGGGAGGGAGGAAAGCAAGTATAATCCATAGCAATATCACCCTGATGCCTCTGATTCTTGAGCTGAATCATGTCTTACAGGCTACAATGAGGCCCTTAAAAAACTAATAATCAAAGGACAATAATATATTTTGAGAAAATATTCTAAACGGAATTAAACTTTTTTTCATCAGGAGCTCTGTTTATGAAACTGTCAAATTGTTCTGTTGTATAATATCTGCATTTTCTGCCCACTCCTTACTTTGCTGTCTTCACAAACCTGTAAATAAAAAGTATGTCCTCATTTGAAAGAAGGAGGAGATTCTTTACATCGAAGGGTAAACAGTCCATTTCTATCTCAGTAAATGAGGTCACTTTGTTATTACTCCACTCTGCTTTTTTCTTTCTTTCCCTGGATACTGAAGTCTACAACTAAATTATCTGCACTTCCTTTCCTGAGGAACTGAAAAGGCAACTTTTGTGTATAACATCATTTTTTTAATAACCACAAGGATTTAGATTTTGTTGTTTCTAAGTAAATGTAACACTTTATTTTACTTAAGAGACTATATTGTTCTTTTTCTAGTATTTCATTGTGTTATTTAATTGCATTGTACATTCCATTTCATAGCCATGTAAAAGTTGCAAAGCCACATGAATCATAATAAAATTTAATGAGTTTTTTCATACAGCACTCAAGGGAATACTGTCATAAACTTTGGCTATATACTAAAAACAATATTTTCAAAAATATCTACTTTTTTTGGTATATTTGGTCATTGTATGATTACTATAGATTCTGGATCTGTGGAGGATATCCGCTAGTCTTCCTTAAAATTGTAGTTGTTCATCAATTTTCAGAACCCAAACTCCTATATCAGGCTTTTTTCTTGACGTCACTAATGTCAACCTGAGTTCTACTGATGAGTCAATGGTACCCCATTCAAGTCTGTAAAGTCATGTGACATTGGGAAAAGTTTTTGTTTCATCAATACCACCACTCACCAATGCCATATAATAACAAAAAGAGTTTTCAAGTTTTTCTCCAACAAGATTTTGTTACAAAAGAAACACAAAATCATCTTCATTACATCCAAGACTAATGCTAATCCACATTCAATGAGACACCTTACTAGAGTAAGAATTGCTCATATAACTTAAGGAAGTTTGAAGGACTAGCAGCAACGTTTGTTACAATTGTACAAGTACTTTCATAACCTAGAAAACATTGACCAGTTTTCTTTTAAAAGAAATTACTGTACTTTTTTTCCAAAATTCCATCATCAGTCTTTTTAAAGAATGGCTGAAAACTGAATGGAATTACAATATTCTTCTGTCAGGAAAGAAAGATTAGATTACACTTCATATTTTATGTGAAGAAAATTGTGGCTATTTTGGCCATAAATATAGCCTGTAAGGAAAAAAAATACTGAATTTGGAATGCCAGTGCAATGCTATTATGCCAGAGTAATATAATATCCACACAAATATGATAGGTGCTTTCAAAAAAGTACAGATATGTAACATGATGCAGTGCACTCTGTAGATGAAATGTTCTCCCTTAATATATATCCCGCATAACAATTTTGGTATAATAAACGGTGGGTGGATTTCTTATTATTGATTTTACTGTCTCAGATGGTTGGAGGTCAGCATACATTTACCAGGACAAACTACAAATCCCAGTAGTCATAAGTACACTGTCTCAGCCTTTTTTTTTTCTTTTTTTCATATAGTTGGTACAACAGTAAACACAGAGAATAATAATCCTTAGTGCTTAGCAATTTCTTTTATTGTCCTTTATATTATATACAATCTTTTGGTGTGAAAGCCCTTAAGAGAAACAAAATCAATAGGACACTATGAAACTGTAATAGGAGTCTACAGAAATCACTCTAAGAACCATCAGATATAATAGAAAGTGATAATATCTCCACAGGGTTTTTCTTTCTAGGGCAAAGAATCTAATAATTATAAAAAAAGGTAAAAAGCTTATTTGCTTTTTCCTAGTGGATTGTCTTATATTCTGCAAGGGCTGATGGAGGAAAGGTGTCACTAGCCCTGAACATATCCCTGGTGTGTAAATGCAACGGAATAGTTTCGCTGTCAGAGGAGGGCGTTCCTTCCTGAAGGACTCGTAGAAGAAGACTCTTCCATCATGTCCATCATGCTTCAGAAGGGGAAATGGTATAAAGACAATGGGAAGGACTAGAACGTTGAGTGGTTTATTTCTCCAGGTAGTTGGAGATCATCAGGTGCTAAATTTCCAAAGCAATTTCTGAGATCCTGTGCTCCATCAAGCCCTTTCAAAGAATAAGCAGATGATAGAGCTCCCTCACAGAGCCACCAGTGCTTCTCTATTTATTCCTCCCATTGGAAGGAAATCCCAGAGCAAAGTGGTTTAGGTTTTTGCACAACATTTCCTACAGGTTTCTGGTACCCAACTGCCCAGTTCTATCACAGCGAGCCTGGGCTGCGTCAGGCTCCCTCCTGCAGCGGCACGTTCCGACAAGCTGACGGCTCACAAAATCGACGACAGTAACAACACTAAAAGCACCACAAAGTTCTTCTCGTTTCAGTTCTTAAAACCTTTCAAGAAGTCTGAGTGATGACAACAGTGTAGGCCCTGATCCAAACTTACCTACAGTCAGTAAGAACATAGAATTTGATTTATTTAATCCTGATTTAGCTAGATAATAAAGCCCGTGCTGAATTTTAAGTGTACAAATAGTTCTATCAAATCTGATGAGTTTAACATTATGTATACAAATCCCTTTCCAGGTTGGGGTATATGTTAATCTATAAAACACAGATATAACTTCCCCAGTAAGCTTCCTTTTCACAACTGATACATTCACAATGGGAAGACTCAGAAAGAGTACTTCAAAATTATATTCAGCCATAGGTGAAAGCTGAAGTGATCTGCTGGGTTAGAGACCGGGATATTCCCTGTCAGCTATCATACTTCTGAAACCTGTAACCACAGGCTCTTCGTATGGTTTAACTTCTGGCATTTCATAGGCTTTTCTTCATACGGTTTAACTTCTGGTATCACAGGAGTATTTGGAGTCGCTCTCCGCAGATACCTGTCTCTCCTGCGCAGCCTACTTGGGCTCCTAGTTAAGTTAAATATCAAGGTTAAATGCCTAGAGAATCTGAAATAGGTGGGGAACCCATCCTCAGTCAACAACAAAGATTGTGTCAGACCCTGCCCTCTTCCATGTGAGCAGGAATTCACTGAACTGCGTGGAGTTCAGACCCATTGGCATGATGTACGTATTTGGTTCTGTATTAATCCTCAAATAATTTGTGTAGCTGTACAGTAATTGTGGGGATTTTTTTTTTTTTTTGGGGGGGGGGGGGGGGTAAATAACTAAACTGATCCAGACCAAGGGCTGAACTGATTTGTAGCAGCGTAATACCATGCACATCAGTGTTCTATTTTCCCCTCGATATCCCAGCACAGAAACACCACTCAGCCCATATATTCATCAGAGTGTTTTAGTGTACCTTTTAAATTTTCATCATTTTCTTTGCTCCATCAATAGAACTATTTGCATGAAAGAAAGAACAAATTGTCTTCTAACTGGTCTATTACAAGGTACATTAATGAATATAGGGGAACTTTATTAGTAGTTTCACGGTGTACCCGTGCGCTTCAGATTGTCGCTGGTGTTATAACGGGTTGTTTCACTGATGTCTTAAAGTGCTACTAGATACAACAAACAATGTATTAGAAAACACTGGCACTGTTCTTTTTCCTAATAAAACGAGGATTGTCAAAGCAACATTTACCACCAATCATTTGATGGCAACTGGTATTTGGGCACCCTAAATCTGTTTGCCAAGTTAGCTGCTCCAAGTTTCATATGTCTTTGTCCCTCCAAAGTAACTCCATTTTTATAAATAAAAAACAGTTGTAAAATAAATTTTGAAGAGCAGGGTATCAACTTAATGTTTTATCATATTAACTAAATGATGTCCTGTAAAAAAACTTCACTATAAAATACTGCATTAAAGCTAATGCAAGACTGAATATTATACATGTGCACATTTACTACAACTTAGATCCTCACTAGGAGTAAGCTTCTATGGACACCTTTGAAAAATTGGCATGACTAAACATGGTATAATTAAACCTTACATTAAGGAGGAAAATGATCTTCTAAGTCCATTGGTTATATGTAATTTTTTTTCTTTTTTTTTAAGTCTGGCCATTGAATATTGGAAATGAAAAGGCAAATTAAAATGGCTTGTTACTTGTTACAGTTGTTATCCATGGATCAGCAAAGGCTATGGGCCATCACGGGATGGGCTGGACGTAAGTGACATATCCAGAATATAAAAATGTGCTAACTCCATAGGAAATTCTCACTGTCCCAAATCATATCCATCATGATTTGTTTTTATGTTCATGGTTTTGTTTGTTAGAAATATTTTTAGCCATTTTCTGATAAGGACAGTAAATTGTTTGTTCTTTCAATAAAGTATTACATAGAAGGCAAATATTATAAAAAGACAATATATACTTTGCAAATATAAAGAGAAATCTGTATATTTCCATGTCATCAATATGACATATATCTAAATTATACATATAGGTATATGCTACAAAATGGATAAGATTGCAGCCCTTTCATAAACAGTCCAAAATAATGCCAACTGAAGTCCAAAGCTTAAAATAAACTGGTACTGAAGAGAAATATTTTAAGGAGACTTTTACATGTATATATATATATATATATGCATTCTTTGCATTTCACATTTGTGAAATTTCAGTCATTGAAAACAGCACAGTATAACTTTTTAATTATTTAATTTACATTTTTCATTGCCAAAGTAAGCTGAATTTGGGGGGGATTTTTTCTCATAAATCACCACCTAAAATCTGAAATACTTTGTCCTCCTTTTCATTTCTGGAAGAAATAAAGACTTTTCTTTTGAAAAGTAAGGTAAAAAGCCTTTTGCAAGATCATGTCTTGCTCTTTTATCTGGTTTAAAACAAAGAATTGGAAGGTGGGGGCAGGAAGATCTGGAGCCACCTTCTTCATCAGGAGGTACCAGTGACAGTGATGGGATTTTGATAAATATTTACAAATGTGGATGGTACAGATATCTTTGACATGACCTAATTTCACTCCATAGTCATAATCTGTTAATTCATAATCATTTATCAACTTGTGTGTTTTTTTATCAAGTGCTGTTTGTCAAAAAGGCTTTAAGAATACTTAATCTGGCAAAAGGGTTTAAACATCTCAGAGTAGTACAATGAGGTTGAAGCTAGCATTAACGTTTATATTAATGAGAATCGTTATTGTCTGAGAATTTTTATTCTGGCTTTTTTTCCAAGTTGATAACATAGGCTGACGTACCATGATGCATTTTTTATTAAGCGTTTGGTTATTCAGTTTGATTTCCTGAAAGCTTTAGTGTCTAATTTACTGAGGAGGGAGGGGATCAGCTTAAACTTTGCACAGAAAAATGAGAATGACACAATGACACATCTTACGCAGACCCATTACGGTGTGGCATGATTATAGGAGGCCAATAATCATGAGGCTATAGAAATAATCTCAGTTCATGATAAGCACCAGTGTGGCAAAGCATATCAGGTTACTAGGAATATTTAAAAAGGAATACAAACTTTATGTAAAATCCTCAGAATTTAAGAAGTGGGAAAGAAGATATCCTGCCATCAGATTTAACCCCATTTTGGTGCTGATTTTGAGGCAGCTGCATTGCAAAGATTGAAACACCTCACAGCTGTGAATATGTAATTTTTCATTCCAGAATCCAGTGCTATTCTACTGACCTTTTTCCAATCTAGTCAGAGGACTATTAACTAGTCAAATTTTACAACAGGTGAAAATGACCCAGCCTAAACCTTCTCTGAGGCTAATTTTAAAATTAAAAAAAAAAAAAAAGAAGATAAAAGGATTTTCCACATTCTCAAGGTTTATAAAGAGATAATCTAGTTTAAGTGCTGTGTCTAACATTTTACACACTATTGCAATATACAGCATGGCAGGTTGAATGTAATTCACATGTTCCTTAGCATCATATTAGAATTTATATGCCAAAAATATTAGGACGGAATAATAAATGCATTGAAAGCCTCTTCCAGAGTGTAAGAGAAAGACTGTATGCAAGGAAACAGCAGTATCAAACCTTGAGGTTCTGTGATTAAATCTTAACTAACATTCAGGAATGGCAATATTCACTATCAGAAATACAGAAATATCTTCCAACCAATTTATTTTGTATTGTTCGCAGATTGGGTAAAATCCAGCTTATCCAGCTTTGTGTTTGAGGCTGGTAACAGCCTGGAGGAGATGCAGCTAACTGCAGTGTCATTTCTCCTTTGCTTTTTTCTTTTTTATATATATCTCATGTATACTTGCTTTGATAGATATCCTTCTGTTGTTGTTAGAGGTGCTTAGCGTATCAAAGTGAAATGTACATTTCAAGAAGTATATGTGTAAGAAAAAAGTAATGTGATACAAAAAAAACCATACCTGAGAAGAGTAGTAGGCCGGTGGGGGTCGGTCTCTTCTCCCAGATAACAAGTGGCAGGACAAGAGGAAACGGCCCCGGGTTGCACAGGGCAGGTTTAGATTGGATATTGGGAAACATTTCTTCCCAAAGGGTGGTTAAGCGTTGGAACAGGCTGCCCAGGGAAGTGGTGGAATCATCATCCCTGGAAGCATTTAAAAACCATCTAGATGTGGTGCTTGAAGACATGGTTTAGTGGTGGACTCGGGCAGTCCTGGGTTAACAGTTGAACTTGATGGTCTTAAAGGTCTTGCCCAACCTAAATGGCTCTATGGTTCTATGCGTAAAGTAGCCAGAAATGGAGGTAAATTACATCAACCTAGATTTATCTCTGTATTTAGTTCAGTGCTTTGCAATACTGATAAGAAATACTCGCACAGGTTATTTGAAAAAAAACAAAGAGCAAGATAGAAAGACTCAACCAGTTTTTTTCAGTCATTAAGCCTCTGACATTCATAAATCACCAGGAAGGCTGACCAGATATTGTGAAGCCCATCCAATTTATCATTGCTCTGATAGGTTACGCTTTCTAAACTTGCTTGTTCATTCTGATCATTATACTAATTTGAAATGGCAAGATAAATCATAGAATCATAGAATAGCAGGTTGGAATGGACTTCAAGGGTCACCTGATCCAACTTTTCCTGGCAAAAGCATGGTCTAGACAAGATGGTCCAGCATCATGTCCAGCTGAATCTTAAAAGTGTACAATGTTGGGGAATCCACCACTTCCCTGGGGAGATTATTGCAATGCTTCTGCTGATTTCATTAAGGCAGTAATTTTTGCCATTAGAAGCACTGTTTATTTTTTTTTTCCCTTCAAGTTTAGGCACCAGCTGAGGAAAGCTTCTGTGCATAGAGTTAGACATGGACCTACTTTGAGTTTAAGCATCTACTGAAAGCGTTTAAATAATGCACTGAAATGCCATTTTGCATAGAAACCTCCATGTCAGCATTTTTAATAGAAGGCTATTGATTCCAGCTGGCCTTGCTGTCACCTGCAGCTCTCCACTCCCCGGCGCTGGCAAAGCCCGCTCCCTGCTCCCAGCCAGAGTCCACCCTCGCCAGGGTCATGTTCCCCCTTGCATCATGAAAACATGCATAACTTATCAAAAACGTATTTCATTAGCTTCAACATCTTCCTTCATATTACAAGCTGAGTCTAAAATGCACTTGTAAATCCAAAGCTGTATTTTGCAAACCAGAAAAATAATTGGAAACATCTCAAATGCTATGTCAATCAAATGAACATAACTCGTTGCTTTTGTGAATGCCACAGGTTTGCTGCATTTCACATTAAAACAGTTTGCTGCATTTCACACAAAAAACAGAGCCCCTTCCCCAGGTTTAATGGATGGCGTGTACCTCCAGCTATACATTAAATAAATGATGCCCCAAATGTTCTTTGTCCTAATTATACAACTGTTTAAAGAATATATGGCATTTATAGAGTTGCGACTTGCCAAAAGTTAGAAGTGATGCCTCTTGGCAGGCCAGCACGCTCAGATGACATGTCAACCTACAGCATACACCCATCAAAACATTGCCATAAATAGCAGAGGGAAAGGGGAAAACTTTTCTATTTACTAAGGGGTAAAGTTCATTTAAATAATATTCTTGATTCTTGCTGCTGCCTGTTCTCCTTTCTGAGCTCTGTAACTTTTTTTTTTTTCTTTCTTTCCACCTTTCCTCTGGGATTTACAAAGCTAACTGCACTTCATATGAGAAAATTCTCTGAGGAATTTTCTTAAGTGTTAAGGAAAAGGACTGCTCCAAGAGTTCAGCACTAAATTGGTGATAATCCTCATTTCGATGCACAGCTCTTTCTGCTTTCCCTGACGGAGCTCTTGAGTCAACAAAGTCATCACCATATCTTTGCATTAACGTCTCTTCACAGTTTTTCTTCATAGCTGACTATCACTCTTGTCATTAAAATATTAAGGATGAATGCTTAGCATGCATCCAGTAGCGTTTCTAAAAGCCCTACTGCCTTCCATTAGTAATGAGCAGATTGGAGCAACCCTGACTTTAACCATTTGAAGAAAGAACTATAGGAAATCATGTCATAAAAGTGTTTAAAATTGTTTATTTACAACACAGTAGCACACAGGACTATCAGCCAAGATCCGGATTCCATTGTGCTAGGCATTATGCTGACCCAAAATTAACCTACACAGATGTAATAAATGTTTGGAGTGTCTTTAAAGAGTATTTGAGCATTTTTCTGTCAGCTGATGGTTTTTTACTCATTCTGCTTTCCTAGGAAACTTCTTAAACAAAGCTGAATATTAATATATTTGATTTGATTGGACCTAGGCCTGTACTTAATTACTTGAATTAAGGTCCTATTAAATACCTCTATAAATATCGGTAAAGTGTGTGATCTTTCTATGGAAGAATTGTGATCGTGGAAGACACACCAACAGATGAAAGTCAACATTACACTGAAACAAACACATTGGCTGTCCAGGAATCAGTTACTCTCCAAACAGTGGTCCATCTAAAGGAGTCAGGGTTTGAAAGACAGTGTCACTTATTAAGTAAAGAGACAGTCCAAATACATTAATCTCAAAGGATTACAACCAGTACAAATGGAAACAAACTTTCTAGCTCTTTTCTAAATTAAACAATTAACTCTAATATTCACATCCTCAGAGACATTTCAGTTGAGCTAGCATGTCTAATTTATAATCAATGATTAACAGAAGATGCAACTAATTTGTCTTTGTTATTTGATTTTGCCACAGTCAAATTTACTCAGTAAAATGGATTGAAACAATGTTTGAAGGACTGGTAAGCTTTGAATTAGAAATCTGGTATGTGGCTTCTTTGTAGACTAGCATTAAATAGATGTAATACAGGACAATATCTCTTGCTTTAAGTAGTTTTAACAAATTAATTTTGACCCATGAGCTTAATAAAGTCTGTTAAGTAGGCCCAACATCTCTGTTAAGTTAAACAGAGACTGGATATTTAATTATTTTAATTGTCTGATAAATTTGAAATTGAGAAAGTAACAGCCCTGCAAATCTTAAAATACATTTCCAGCCCGATGTGTCATTAAGTATTACTCTAGTGATTTTACTGCATTCAAGAGGTTACAAAGTCAAGCCCAACCACCCCTGATTGAATGAGAATTGCACATTAGTTCAAGAAAAATAGTTTTCCAGAGGTTAAAATACCAGTCCAGAGAAGCCAAGACTCATTTGCAGGAATATTTAGAGTGGCGATTAGGCAGCAGAAGAACTAACAAAGATGGGCAGCCTTAATAATGATCAAATACATTGCGCTGAAGTCAGTTGCAGACATTCCTATAGTAAAGAACATGACATTTTAGTAGTTTATGTATGAAGAACTATTACTTTCATAGTCATCTTCTATGCTAAATAGAGAGACGCAAACATTAAAAGACAAGATATCTGCAGCAGAACTGTACCGTTAGCCATGGGATGGCTGCACGCACCCTCCCAGCTCTCCCAGTTCCCAGCAATACACAATCTCTGCAGGCAAGCAGCAGTCTGCTCCCAGTTCTTTTCCAGGCTTAATAGCTCTTTTATGCAAACTTACCCTGATGCACATCAGTAAGTCACAGTTTCAGGGAAACCTTTCATGCCTGCAACACTCAGTTTAAGCTGCTGCTGCCGTTGAAAGGACTGTCCCCTGCATTCCCCAGCCTTTGGCATCCAATTTGTGACACCAAGGGGTCTGCTGAACTGGGTCAGCATCATACCTGCATTTTCACAAAGCAAGAAGGTGCAGGAAATGGAGAAATATCAGGGGAAGAGGTAAAGATGCAACTACTCCTTCAGATAGCAGTATCTGATTATTCAGCTACAGCTCAAGTACAAAGATTCTGAGCAACCCAATTTCTGAGCAGCACCACTGAAGTCAGTAATAATTGAGACTGTGACATTTCCTAGAAAGAGCTTTCAAAAAAAAAACCAACCAAAAAGTCTTAACAGGGATCATGAATGAACAGAAAAGTGGCTTTGTTATCGAGAAGTATTCCTTTCCTGGGAAACAGCCCATGCAAAAATGTACTTGTAGAGGGGCAGGTTAACAAGACACCAAAGAGCAGAAATGTTGTGATATGCTGGGAGAGACGTGTGTTCATGTTTTACGTGCACATCGGCATATTTACACATGGCAGGAAGACAAGGGTGACAATGTTGCTAATACAGGATTTAATTCACTGCACATAAATAAAAAATTAAATTACTAATATAATAGAATAACTTAAATATTCTTACTGTGGAGCATGCTAATGCGAAATAATTATTTATTCAGTTCATTGGCTCCAGGTATTAGTTTCACCATCAGACTAGTGGCACATTGCTTCTCTTGCGCATCTTTCTCACTTGAGTATCTATGCCACAAGATGATATTTTCCTGCAAGATTTTTTTTCAGAGCTGTTTGAACTTAAATCACCTACAGTTTATGAGCATGCAGTGCAACAGGCCTCTTAGCAAATTCAGTATATATATATATATCTTTTACTTTTTCATAATAATCCAATAAGAACACACAATGACTCAACTGCCGTTATTAGGTCTAATCTATTCAAGTAATTATTTTACTAAGAAAAAAAAAAGTATTTCTGAAAGTGCTCTCTCCAGAGGATGGTTCTGCACTGGACATAGAAGGACAGATACTAATCAGCTGCAGTAAAATAAAAAGGACAAAAAGCAGCTAAAGTCACTGTGCTAAGTCATCCCTGTTAAAATCAATACTGTGATTAATGCTGAAACACAGGAGATCAGAATCCATCATGCAATATTTTTCCTGCCTGTACTGTTATTTTTATTGCTTTAACTTTACTATGCTGATCTGCTTTACTTCTGAATAATTGCTGGAAACCAGCTTCCACCCTTTCTTGAGAAACAAAGGGAGGCTGAGGTGCCCTCAGTTTTAACCGAGAAGAAAGAGAATGAGAAGGAAAACCAAAGTGAAAGTAAATCTGTGTTATTTATATGAACTTCATAGCATAAAATAAACCATACAACCTGGCAGATAATAGCTGCTGAAATTGCTGCAAAATCACACAAGGTTTTCCGAGGTCTCTCCCTGCTGCAGACACCATCGCTCTGGTGACTCCGGACCTCCCTGGTGAAGGGCTGGTGGGTGCAGTATTACTGCCCCTTCCCTGGTGCTCTTCTTTTCTGGAGTCGTTTTCCACTGCAAGAAGAATTGTGTCCTCAATTTCTATCCCCTGAAAAGCAAACACTGCAAAGTAATCATGACGCATCAATACAAAATTCTAAAAGACAGGATCAGGTTCATATAATTAAAAAGTATCTATTCAGAATATTTCAGTCTTACAATTATTTTTTTTTATTCAAAGTCTTTGATTGCTGCAATAAAGAATGACCTTGATACATAATAAATGTGTTGGTTGTCTGGTAGTTTAACAGATAGATTGCAAAGTGGGGTAGACTGCTTTACAGCAAAGTATAAAATTATATTTTCTTGAATTCTTGAAAGAACTAGCCCTGTACCTGCAAAATTTGGTTATTTACTGTGTGGAAACATATGATTGAGCACACCATGAAATAACACAAGTAACTTGTTCTACTCATAAAGCTACAGTTGAGAAAATAATCATTAATTCCAGCTATTTCCCATCCCCCATCTACCTACAGCACCTTAGCATGCCCTGATGTGCCTTGCCAGCACTGTGCTGGGGAGCAGGCTGGTGAGTACCAGCAACTTGATAAAGAAGGAAAACTAACACTGAAGCATCTTAGTTACAGAGTGTTCACTTCAGAAGTCCTGCCCCATACCTGGTTACTCTAAAGACACTAAAAAGGAGTAACACCCATTATCTCTGACAAAAATACCACAGCAGTGTTCTCTTCTATTCAAAAGCTGTGCACAAGCAATTCCACTAAAGCCTACAGAATTGCACTGATAGTAGGTGAATAGTATAAATGAAATAGGATATCGTATTTAGGAAAAGAAAAAAAATAAGGGAAAAAAGAAAAGGAAAAAAAAACCCAAGTAATGCCCATACTTTCCACTTGGTTGGGCTCTCTGCAAATAGACCCCAGAGATATGGGAGTCTAATGCATTGTGTCCTTAATACTGTCCCTCTTCCATAACAATAATAGCCCATAATATTATTGATTTCTAAAAAATTAATTTGCATTTGCCTTATAACTAACACGGGCTGAAGATGTTTCTAAAACCCTTACTTTTTAGCCTAATAACACTAACATAAAAACTGCAGAAGTATTGTGTGTATTTCACAATTGTCCCAAAGATCATTATTTAACGATTACTAATTATAACAATAAATGATTTAGCATTAATTATAAAGTTGTATAGTACAAAAAAGGTACATATATTTTACACACCTAGCAGATTTTATTAGACAGCTATATCGGGCTTTGCTTTTCATCATGTTGCACAAGTTTTTACATCAAAGATTTTACTTTGACACTTGCTTTTTTTCCTTTCCATTTTATAATATTATTGATGTATAATTTAATGATGGAAGATTTTGAATGCGTTTGTTGATAAATAGACAAGAAGCTTTGTTCTCCATAGGATCATTGCTTTTTATCTTTTCTTCATCGAATTGTCAAGACTGCATACTTAATCACAGCTAGATGTTGGGCTTCATCTTGAATGCCATAAAGTCAACGAGAGTTTTGCAACTGATTTTTATTGGAACGGGACTGAGCACACTATTGGTAATATGCAACTTATAAATGCCATTTGCACACATATCAATTTTATTAACTCCCTTAGTATGGAATTTTCAGAATGTAATAGTTTGGCAGGCATTACTTTAGATTTATAGTGCTCCGAGATGACACTATTAAGCCACATTCACACCTCTGAAAATTGCTATAGCAACAGACTAGGACCAGTTCTTCTTCCACACTGGTGGGTGAGAATTAGTTCACCAACCGAAGCTTCTGCTACCACGGTTTGGGGGGTGTTACTTAAGGAAAAGGTGGCTATGTGAGATATATTAACCAATATATACACACAAAAATAGACACAACTAGTATGAGCAGATGGTCACAATCTCTAAGGTAAACTGGAGATAATATGGGAAGGCATGGGATGTGTGGGACTATCTGATTTCTAACTGAAATGCTATGCGGAGTTCCCTTTCCTATCTTTGAGAAGATGCCTTCTGAATCTTTTGTTTCTTACAGACCTGGAAATTTGAGACAAAAACTGGAACGATGGTTTGAGCACTTCCTTGAAAGTACCAGTAATTCCTACAAAAACAGAGAAGGTGACTGGTTAATCTGGCTCTCAGGGCTGTCTCCAAAATCGTGTACAAGCCACAGCTGACCTTGTCAGAGCCCCCTTTCTGCTGTTGCAGGGGAAATACCCACCTGCAGCACCCCTGAAGACATTGCTGGAGAGAAACCCCCACTTACCTTCATGAAACAAGAGGGATAATCCAGGTAAAGACAGAGCCAAGTCACTGGATTGATGTGTCTTGGAGAAGAAATAGAGATTCTCCTTCCATCTGCAAAACAGCTAACCAAAGAAAATCCGGAGGAAAGGCAATTCCCCCTTGCTCTTCCTTACACGTCGAGGTTAGCCTTTACCCTGGCTGGGAAACTAGGGTCTTAAAATGTGAAATATTAAGGGACCACCACCTGTTTACAAGAACACTTTTAACTCTATCTTCATGCTTCTAACTAAATATTTACATTTCCATTTGCCTGGGGAACAAAATGCAGCTCTAACTCCAGTGACACGTCATGGCATTGTACTTCTAAATGGTATTTCAGAATTAATGTACAGGTCCATCTTCTCTGTAATGTAACACATAGTAGATCCCAACTCACTTTTTGGCAATGGTGACACTCCTGACTAACGCTGAATCATGCTGGCAATGTAATTTAATGATTTTCTAGCTACAAACAGTACTTTCACAAACGGTGAACCGAGACTAATTTTCTGAAAGAAAAAAAAAAATTAAACTCATTAGATACTTGTGAGTTTGAGATGCTCTCTAAAGAGTTACCTAATTCTGAATTATTGCCTTCTAAATCATTTCTGACCAATTGCTTTTTGACAAGATTATAGAGATATAGGTACTTAGCAGATAATCTTTTGAAATAAAGGGATTTAAAATCTGGAGAAGTAATCTTCCCAGTGCCCGGAGATGGAGTGTAACCATCCCAAAAATCTTCACTTTTTGTTCTTTGAGGATCAAATTCATGCAATGCAGAGCTGCTGGCAGAAGGCAGAATAAGGAGGCTGTGGCTTCCTCACAGGTCCAGTATTGGTGGGCAGCAAAGCAGTAGGAGCTTCCTTCTTCCACAATAGCTGGTTGGAGGGCAAACATCTGATCACTTCAAACCAGATGCCTGAGCATGGGTGGCCTGCATTCCCTCTGTTTTCTAACCACCGGGCAACAAACTCTCTCTTTCTGCAGTAATATTAATTAGACAATACTCCAGCAGAAGACTCTTGTCCTCCAAGACATACTGAGACAAGAGCTGACGAGGGCATAAATCATATCATCTTAAATCAGCTGTGCTGAATCTGGCTAAAAAATCTTCTGATTGTGCTTAAATGTTTTTACCCAAATGTCAAACCATTGCCATGGCCACTGCCATCAGCTATGTCACCCTTCTGGCTCCAGTGTGATGTCTGACTAGTCACTCTGCTGTGAGCACAGGGTGATGCCAGCCAACACTTCTTGAAGACGGCTTGAGAGAAAGAAGAAAAAAAAAAACATTTCACAATTAGCAAGTGAAATGGTATTGTCCTTGCAAAATATCTACTGTATCAAACCTGAGATGCAGCTGTGTCATCCCCCCTTCACCTCATGTTCCCTTACACCTGTGCATAATATGAGTTCTTCTCTGTGCACTCGTTTGCTGATACGTGGCTGTGCTTTCGATGAGTGAATTTTGAAAAGATGGTTTAGCTCACCAGCTACGGAACTTATTCCTTCCTTTCAAATTGAGCACTTCCTTATAGAGAATACAGTCACCATGCAACTTGCACATACTTACATATGCCTGAAAAATCCACGACATATTGATAATATGATATAATTAGTTCTTATTTGTTGACAGGTCACTAGTTGTCCTGGAGAAGTAAAAGCCCCCACATTAGAAAGAGAAGAAAAAAAAATAATTACTGAAGTTTAAAGATGGAAACTACTTTTGAAGAGTCTTTAAAAAGAACTGAGAATTAATGGGCCAAGATAGGAATCTACCAACACTTTTTCTATGAAATCAATTTTCGAATGCTTGCCATTTGGGGCAATACCCTCCATGCCGGTGGTAGAGAATACATACTCTTTCCATCAACCTCCAGCTCCTACCAGCTCTGTTCTGCCTACCCATCAACTTGCTTTGAGCTTCCTATGGATCAAGGTCTGGAGTGTTATGTGTCAGCTGCTTAAACCATGTATTATAATATGACAAAATTCTGTCAGTACTTTTTCTCATTTACCATTTTCTTTTCTTCTCAGATAGGTTGTTCAGATACACTTTCCCAAATTTCCCCACTGTTTTAGCTAGTCTCTTAAATCTTCTTTCTGTTTCCTGCAGACTGATCTCTGACAAAGCCTTTCCAAGGATTACCAAACTGCAAATCACTATTGAAGAAAAACTAAAGTCTTTCACGCATAAAACTCTCAGTAAGCTAAACATGATTTATCTTTAAAAAGTGAAAAAACAACAGTCTTATGAAAGACATAGAAAACGTTCAGCAAAAAATGCAATCATTCATTTAGGGCAAAGGTACATCCCAATGCAGGTTACAAGCACCGGATAGTTGTACCTGTGTTCTCCCAGGCTGTACTGTTGGTGTTATTCATGTCATGTCTAAACTTAGTCTCAACTCTTTAATGTGTAGACAGACTTGAAAAAATAAGTATTGTTAAACGCTAGTGTCTTTTTAATGACCTCTACAAAAAAACAAACCAATACAAGCAGGACATTTGTTTATAGCTTGATTTTTTTTCTTCTAACATATATCAGCTGATTTTCTCTCTTAACAGAGTGATTAAAGGCTGAATATATGCTATACTATTTTACTCTAAAGTAAGAACCAGTTTCCTGCTTGCTTTTAATCTATCTGTAAACTGTGAAGTCTGCCATCAAGTAGCTACATAATATAATATATGTGTTATAAACTGTCAGTCATGGAAGATTATTTAAATTAGTAGGTTTCTTAGTGATTTTTTCCCAGATATCAAGCTATTTCCTTCTTAAAAAGGATACGATAACTTCAGATACCTATATGAAAAAGCCACATAAAGCTCATGGAACCTGTAGATTTGTTCCCATGTAATTTTTATTTTTAAATTACACATAAAGCCTTCTTTATATGCGCGATTTTAATCTTGGGTGATTAAAACTTCAGGACTACAGCTACAGATTTTCAGGTAGAGAGAGGGGGGCGGGGAAAGTAAACCACTCTAATTAATCCCCATCAACATGTGGGGTATAATCTCTGATATGGGCAAAATAAATTCCCTACTGGGTGAAGACCCTTGATCGAGCTAGACCAGCTGGGACAGCCTGCATGACTTGCAGTAGTCCGCAGTCTCCTCCAACTTCCACATTTCCTGGATTAGGAATATTAATGCAGACATCTCTGCCTGATTCCTTCCACCAGTATATTTTCATGGATTTATTATCCATGGATTTTTCTAATCCCTTTGTGAACAAGCTGATGCTGTCTGTCTCCACAACCTCCTGAGACAGTTAGTTCCAGAACTTCACTTCCACAGTGGAAGAAAAGTACTTCTCTCTTGTGTGTTTTGAATAGATTTTTTTCTATTTCCAATGAGTTTCAGAAGCAGGAGGGGTTTGATATTAAAATGCTCCTTTGGTCTGTCCAAAGGCCAGACCTCAGAGAGCACAAGACGACACACTTCTCTCTTTTCCCGTGGTTTTCCAGCACGCAACCGTGCCTGAGAAATTCACCATCCTGTGTTAGCGAGCATACAGGCTCTTCCAGTCTTTCAGCACTACCACATCACAGCTTACTGAATCCATAGATCTCCCCTTTCAGTTAGTCACTCCACTTCATTTACCTTCAGCTGTAGGGCAAAAAGTCTCCCCGTTGCATCGCCTGCGCTTACTCCTCACAGGGACATCAATGGTGGCTGTGCAGCCTGAATGTGTGGCAGGGACCCGCAAAGCCACGCGTGGTGCAGATCAGAGGTTGGCACTTTGCCCTTGCTTGGATGGCAGCTGGGGACCCCTTCGGTGGCGAAGCATCACAAAAGCCATGGAAAACACAATTTCTGCAGAGACGGTTCCCTGGAAATGCTGATGCCGTGACATGCTGTGCCAATAAGCTCAATTTAACCATTAAAATTAATCTAAGAATAACCATTGGGAATGTAGGAAGTAAAGAGATTTCTCTGAGCACACTGATTTAGATTAAATACCCTTCTTTTGTGGTTTCTTAATAATACATAACAAGTCCCATTAACTAGTACGCATAAGTGACTATAACGGTGTAAGTAATAACAGGGACTGAAAGAAAAAAGAAATGGCAGGATTTGTTTAGCTTGGTTTTGCAAACTAATTCCCTAAGCCTGTTTCGCTCTCTTTTGAAGTGAAATTTAGATAGGTGCCACTTGGAGGCACTCTTATACTATTCTCACTTGAAGTTTCTTACAAGCATTTAGTGCAGGGAAACAGTAATTTTTTTTGATTTCTTTTTTTCTCCTAATAATCATCTAGAAATGGGTAATTAACAATGGTTTGGGTAGTTAAACTTTGACATTGCTCGTATTTATTACCTTGTAATTTTGTCAGAGGTAAACAGTCCCCTATACTTTCAATAAAACTGACTTAATTCCCTTACGCAACGGATGATAAAGCGCTCTCTGTGATGCAATATTGTTTCAAAGCAGCGTTTAGAAAGGATGAGGAACAGCAAACTTACACAAATTATTAACTTTAAAACTGTGTGGGGTCTTATCACTTCAGAATTGAAATTAAAAACCTAGCTTATCATTACATTCTATATACGTTAGATTATATAAAATTATCTTCAAGAAAAGTATTTCTGTTTTATAGGCACATAGAATCTCTCCATTTTGATTACATGTTAGATAGGGAACTTCGGAATACATTTCATTGTATTTGGAGCACTGGATTTCTTACACAGATGCAAACTCAAGTAATTCTTCTCAGTCTAAGCAGAGATGACACTTCGCAAAGCATTTGTGCAGCATAGCAGTATTTTTAAATTTTAAATGCGTGTACATTAATTTCCCATAGTTCACCAAAGAAAAAGTTAATCAGGTTAAAAGAAAGCTTGCCCATCACTTGCAAGGCAACACATTCATTACACACCTGTGAAAGCCTACAAAGAGAAAAGGGTGCTGTCTTTAGTAAGGTGCGTGTAAACGGAATGGGTCTGCTAATAGGGGAGAAACAAAATCATGATTCCTGAAGTCACGGATCGGGTCCTTTCCACTCTAACCCAGGCTGTGCCACCCCACACCTCGGCACTGGGTCAGCCCACCAGGATTTGTAAGGGAATGATGCAGGATCCAATTTCTTGCTCATCCTGCTGAGGATGTGCCACTAACAACAGCACAGAACTTGTACTGAGATGCTGCTGGTAAATCCCACCAGCATGGCCTTATGGCATCTCAGCATCAAGCAAACAGCAATTTTCCAAGGTCCTCTCACTTCAAATGACTGTTTCACACAGCTAAATTGTGCAGTTCAAAACGCGTTTGAACAACACGTGTAATTTGGAGAGATGTACCTCATGTTCTTCTTCCCAAAGAAAAGCTTGCATAGGCTCTAGATAAATATTAGGACTTCCTCAGACTGAAGGAGATTAGCACGAACTATACTTGAGCACAGCATAAGTCTAAATACTGAGTAGTGAGAGATAATACCTGCCTAGGGAGCCATAAGGACAAAAGTGTACTTAAGGAGAATGATAGGTTTCTGCAATGTCATAAAGGCGGCAGCAAGTGGAAGCCACCTTACCAGGAGGAAAGGAAGCAGCTGAAAGCCACGGAAGTCGAATGCCATGAGAAAAGCAAAGGGAACTGGATATTAACCCTTTGGAAGTATTCTGGCTCTGCTTACGCCCTTTTATTTAGGGTCTATAAACTGTCCTTCGCAGCACACACCGATCACGCTTTTCCACCAGCATTGTTTTCTTCCCTGAGCTAGGAGCAGCCCCACAGGGCCAGATCCCACATCCCATCTCCAACAGTGACAAAAAACCAAAGCCTGCCCCTGCCCACCCCACCGCCAATGGCTCAGCACTCACCAGATGTGCTTTCCAAAAGGCAAGTTACCCACAGGGGATTTCTCTTCAATGATTGTGTCTAGCTTCTACCTCAACTTAGTCTCTTTACTATGTCTTTTTATTTTCTTCTGTCTGCTAAAGACCTCCAAGCTAAACAATAACAGCATATGGAAGTAATATTGACTGCAAAAAAGCAATGGAGACAGAGTACAAATGTTCCCAACACCCTGTGGCAGGAGTTTCAGAGCCTACCTCCACACTTTGTAGCTTGTTTGTTTTGAACCTGCTGCCTCCTACTCATCCCTCTGTCTTCAGCCACTTGAAATATTTTTTTTTTGCCCCTTCCCTTTCCCTTGCTATTTTTTAACTGTTTCTCTTTCTCACTTTATCCCTATTCTTTCCTTCTTGTTCTTCTCCCCTGCCTTTATTTTCCCCTCCAGTTTCTACAGCTCTCTCGCTCATGTCAGGCATATCAGTATAAAAATATTATTTGCAAAATTAAGCAGGAATTAGAAAACCACATCCCCAAAGAGGCAGGATTTCTGATAGGCCTTAAGGTATCTTATAGGCATGTTCATAATACATACAGAAGTGTGTTGAGTAAATAACCAAATACACGGGTGTTTAGTGAGCTGAAGTAGTTGGTTTGCAACACCTTCCTCTGCCCCCTTCTCAGCTAAAGAATTTATACACAACAAAAAGGCCTAAACATAACATCACCTAAGCCAAACATTTATTACATGGAAGTCAAATTTCCTGAGAACAAAGTAATGGAGGCAGGCTAAGGGATCTGATACTTGTTAGACTTAAAGAGCTATGCATACTTGATTATAAGATGCTATTCCCCCACTCCAGTCAGTTCATTTAAACATGCCTTTCTGAACAGCCCTCCATTAAGGATGGTCTGGAGGCAAACTCTCAGCAGCAGCTAGATCCTCGGGACATCAGACCCTGGCACTAAGGGCTCACAGATATCCTTTCTTAGCCCTGCCATGATTTCATGGTAGAGCACTAGGCACCTCCATGACTTCATTGTTGAAGGACACACACCCCACACGAAAGAGGCCAGCTCCAACTGGTCAACCTCTCTGCTTGATAAAGTTATTGGAGCGCAGAAAAGACGTTTCTTCAAGTTAAAAGTTTCCTTTTAGCTAATACTTCATCCACCCTCGGGTCACCAAATGATTTATGCTTGTGGTTTTACACCCAAACTGGTCCCTGATGCTAATTTGACAAGCCAACTGGTGAATCCTTAAAACACTTTCCTGTTAAAGTGACTAGGCAGAGTTGAAACTGTGCATTAGGGCGTCAATCACAGAAACCATCTGTTCTAACAGGGCTTTTTGTGCTTTCCAAATTCAAGCTTTCTGAATGAGACGCTGACTGTTTTATAAAATACTGACAAGAATCAGTATACAAGAAATTACCTATTCAGCATCTCTCAGAGATAATTGACAGTAGTCAGTTAACAAGTAAAGATGTTTTGAATGACTAACATTAGGGAGGATGAGTTATAGAGTCTCTTCATTAATTCTGTATTAAATTAACCTTCCTAACACTTACAGTTTGAGAATTGCTTTGCAAAGCGTTGCATACAAGCCTTAAGCGCAAGGCGTTGTTTCCCATGGCTAGTCACAACTGCCATAAAATAAATCTGGGATCTGGATGAGCTTTGCTGTCTTTCTTCAAGACAATATCCTAAGGTAGTTGTATTTTTGGTCATGAATGATTCGCTCTATCACCATCGTCTTCTCATTTATAACACTAATCTTTCAAAACTAAAGGAAAGTGATTTGGAGCAGTTATGAGGAAAACCTTTTTCCCCATGAGGGCAATCAAGCAGGGGAGCAGCTTGCCCAGATGTGTCACACCATCTCCAACCTCATAGGTTTGCCTGACCCAGGTGGGTCAAGCCCTGAGCCAGTAGGTCAGACCTCAGACCTGAACCTGCCGGGGCAGGAGGTCTGACCAGAGACCTTCTGGGGCCTCTTCCCACCTAAATTACTCTACAACCCTCAGATTATAGGCAATTTACACCCAATATTCCACTGTTACAATTTATAGACATTAAATAAAGCGTTAGGTTGACCCTGCCTTGGCTCAGGTACCCCAGCACTCCTCAATCATCCACAAGTTTAAGGTAGAGTCATTATATTGTTTCAATTCCCACAGTGACTACAAACCTGATCTCTGCTCCGTCCCCTTTGACAGAGCTGATGGTGACCCTGCCACGCCAGGCTTTTCTAAAGAGAGAAAATATTGTTTCTGTAGAATTTCTTCTAGATATTCTACAGATATTTTGATTGATAGCATAGCGTCACATGGAGAAATACAAATACCTTTGATACAATTTTTTCCCCAAGTTTTTGCCCTTCAGTATCTAACATGGCATTGCCATCCCAAATCTCTTACAGCAAACTGCATCCAGTCTCTTTTTTGATACCTGCAGGTGCCTGGGGAAACACATTTGTATTCTGAGGACACAATATATAGAGAGAACCACATAATACTGAGAATTCAAAAAGGAAAGTTCATGGTAACATCAGGCCACTGTTAACCTACAATAAAATTAGTCTTCAGTTTATTCTGAAAGTGACAGGCACTAACTTTCTTCATGCTGTATTTCCTATAGATCTTTATCAAGACTTGTAAGACATCTATATCCTCTCTGATATACTCCTTTAATCTTTCATGGTGCCAGAACACTCTACAAACAATACAGTGTTCGCCTGTTCATATGCAGCTGTAGGAGGTACAATTCCTTCCCAGCACACTGCACACAAAAAAATATATGAGGGCCAAAGCATTTCTAAGAGAAAGCAATATATGAACTTTAGGGAAGAAATGTCCACAGGGAGTGGGAAGAACCTCTCCGTTAAGGTCTTCCTTTTGTATGTGGCTATACAAAACAAGAAAATGAGGGAGTGAATGTGACACTAAAATTTCTTTTTCTAAATTACAAAAAGTCAGAGAGAGAGGAGATATATATATATATTACATTACAGCACAGCATTCCTTTCTATCAGCAGCCTGTGAAGCTCACGATGCTCTAGGTGTTCTCGGAAGGGCTGCTGAACAGACTGTGGTGATAGAACAGACCTTCGCTCCGTGAAATCCTGCTGACAGCTAGGAGCTGAATGCTGCAGTTTCTTGTACCCTTAAGATAACACAATTGCTAGGATGCAGCAACATCTTATGCAGTTTATGAGGTAGTGATCAATCTCTGATTGACAATTCTAATTAGCAGCTCTCTTATGTGCAACATTATGGCATTTTATAGCAACTTTCTGCTGCCTATTAAATCTCCGCAGCCATCTTACATGTAATAGAGTACTTTATAGATCATTTGACACCCAACACTGTCAATTATGTTTGTTTATACTGAAAAGCTTTATTGGTATTGCAACATGCTGGTTTTGATATAAAATCTCATATCTATAATACCTAGTGATACCTTCCAAGACCTCAGCATTTCTTCTCTGAAGAGCTGCTGGCATTTGAGGCTGGCACAGGAGGACCACTGTGTCCTGCTATTACTGTTTCCAGAACACAGTGTATTTCAGGTATAAGATTTTGTACATTTAGAGATGAATTTTTTTCCCCTCCCTTCGACGGAGGTGATTCATAATGGAATACAGTAATCATAAGGAAAATGACATCTGTTTAAAAATATGGTTCTCTGTTACAGTCACGATGACATATCACATTTTGCTTGGTAGAAAACACACTAGAAAATGGTGTTCATTTGAGATGTGTTAGGAAATGTCTAAACAGATTTTTCATGGAATAACATCATACCCCAAAGCCCGCCACACACCAGACAATAATTACACAGCAGGGTACCTTAGCATCCCCGTTAGAATTTGGAACTAGTAGACCAAGGTCCATCAGAAATATAGGAAATAAGCTTGTCTTTTGGTCATTGAGTTTCTCACCTCTGTTGAATATGAGTTTGTCTCAGGGTTTTCTTTCCTTCCTGATATTTCTTCTGGAAAACTAGGCTTTCCATCATACAGAAGATGATAAATTACAGAGAAATAAAACGCATCTTTTCTTGTCATGTGCGAATTGTACCCAAGATCTGTTTTCCCTGGCGTTCATGGAGGAAGACAGTATATAAAATAAAGTTTTCCTCCCCAGAAATCCCAGAACAGCAATTTGAACTTAAATGTTACCTAAAGCATACTTTAAATTAACCACCGAACACTTCCAAAACTAAATTTAAAGATGAGTGATCAGCAAAAATTTTGTAACACTACCAAAAAAGAAAAAAAATGATTGTAAAGTAGAGATAAGGAGGCTGATGATATATGCACTTGAAATACTAGGTATCAGCAGACAGAATGCAAAGCACAGCAGGGCAGTTACAACTCAGTGTAATTCATCTTTTAAATGATAAGGCTTTTCTAATTTTATGAAGTATTTGTCATATCAAATGCTTCCTAGTCCCATGAAAAATTTCTTTGATTTCCATCCCTTCAGATTTTGATGTACAGTATGGTGTTGCCTTCATATAAGGATTAATGTCAGAATTATAAGTAAACCACTCAATATTTAGGACTATTGATGGTGGTGACACCCTGAAAGTTGAATTCCCTCATTGCACAGTAACTTTACAGTATCACACAAGACTAGGAGCTGTTCAGGGAAGGCATCCTCTCTTTTATTCAGAAGGGAGAGGGCCTGAAGATGCATTGATTTCCAACTTGTTTTGCAAGTTACCTTTGAAAAAAACATTATAAATCCTGCCTGTAAATTGAGAATTTTTTTTTTCCTTGGGAAATTAGTCTGGAGGCAATATATATGCATACATCTAATACACGGGCACACATAGATACATATAAAATGTTATGGGAGAGGAGAAATTCTATTACATTGCATTAATAAAAGTAAAGATAAAAAAAATCAAATAGGAGCTTCAGCATAACCACCCTCTCTTAGTCATGGTGAGTGTGCAGGAGGGAGTTCATCCATCCAGACACCCTCTGGCTCTCCCTGCCAGGCCTCCCCCTGCGCCTCGGGCACCTCCCGCTTTCTGGCTCAGGGATTTTCCCTTCCACTGCCAGCCCCAATTGCTATTTGCGCTGCCAGATGCTCTGCATATCCTCTGCTAACGAGGCATTTCTTCTGCTCTGCTGAAAAAATTTACCTTTTGCTATTTTGCCAGGCTTCATTCCCTCCCCAGATCTTGCTTTTCATCCTCCTCCCCCTCCTCTCCCACCACAACGCACCCTCCTTGAACACCACGTTTTCTCCAGGTCACTTCCACGATGCCATGGGGTCAGACTGGACAATTCCTGAATTACCCCGGTCCCCAAACATCAGAGAGGACACCTCTCTGCTATGTGCTCAGGGATGGTATGTTTTAGTTTAAATTGAGTCTTCCCGTGACACAAACCAATGCGATAAATGTTTTCACGCCATCTATTAAAGAATGAGAAAACTTGTTCAAATTTGAACAGGACCCTCTCTCTTACACATTAAAAAAACTAGCCAGAGCTGCTTAGTGTGTTCAGTAGCAATAACCAGAAGTGGCAAGGAATGCTAATAATGAATACCATCTGCACTTGGAGAGAGGCAGGGATCAGCATCACCCTGGGGTGAGGGTGGAGGATGGAATCACCATCCTAACATCACTGTTCGATTTGGCATTGCTAACAGTGCCACAGATAAGGACAAATCTTCTCTCTTACCCACGTTCAAGTGCAGTTTAGATCTCTGCTGTATGGTCCGTACTTCTGCTGTTCTCTACTGATTTTTAGTAGAGAGAGATATAAAATATGCAACAGACCTGTGGTGCAAACTGGAGGATGTAAGTTTATTCCTGCTTTGATGAAAGGAAAATACATTTCTCTCATCTATTCCCCTTGGACCACATAGGCAGGAAAACGGAGTTCCATGGTACACCTTTGGAAAAGAGAGTGTCATTAACCAAAATATCTGAACCCAGTAATAAAGTAAAACCATACAAAATAAATAAATAAAGATCACAGTTCTAATAGTTTACTAGAATTGTGTGCCATTCCCTATGTAGCAGAGATACCTCTACAATTTTTAAGCTGTTGAACTCATGGAGTTAGAGTTTACATTTTAATTGTATAATATAGCTCAGATCTCACCTAAGGATCAAATGTAATAAAAATCTATTGGAAAGCCTTAGGTGTATTTTAAACAACATCCATTGTTTTTATCCAGTATCTTGAGATCTATATCCAAAATGAAACTTAAATAATGCAGCATGTAAGCAACACTCATGCTGAGGGTCTTTTACTTTCTTCTAACTGTAGTTTTTTGTACATATATACACACACACCCCCCACAAATCAACTTTTGTTGTATATCTTCATGTTTTTCAGCTTCTGCTCTTCATTTTCTTCCTATTTTGTTTGGGTGGATACCCAAAATAGAAGGATTTACATATAATGAGCAGTCAACTTAAATATAAAACATTAATTTTGCATTTTAATGTTACTTGTCTCAGCTATTTTATGCCACTTTATAAAAGTTAAAGCTACAAACTTTTAATTTGAAAGCTTAACTTATATTGACTTTTGGAGCTAGTCTTATTTAGAATAAGTTTTCAGTATAGTAGACTTTGTAAATTAAAATGATCAATAAAACACATAGACAAGGCATCTTTTGATACGTGTGTCCCCTGTACCAGGTCATTCTACTGACATGCCCTCAAAAATTGGTTTACCATTGGCAAGGAAATTATTTCAAAATGCTCTTTTATATTTCTTTATCATTGTATAGATAGGAAATAGGTAAACAGAAAATTCATTTGCCCAAGATTATCTAGACAATTACTTAGGAACTCAAAGGTAAAGACAGGGATTGAATATGCATCTTCTAGCTCTTCTAACACCCAGGCCTTCCCAACAGGTCATGTTACCTCCTATACCATACCACTTTAAAAAAAAAATATATATATATATATACCCAGAAGATAAATAGTAGACATGTCAGACAGCAGCCCTGACTGCTACTTTCCCTAGTTAGAAATGCAAACAAGAATTGACCTGTACCACTTGTCCTGATCTCAAACCAGTTATCAGAGTGCATCTCCAGAAGCCAGGCCAAGGGAACTCGAGTCAATGACCGTGGATAAAAGCTTTTCCGATAAACTCTCAATTCATTAAATCAAATGGCGACTTTAAATTAATGAAGATTATAATAAATTATTTCTTAATCCTGCTGTCTCAATCTATCATACACGGTACTACAACACAACGAGCAGTAACACTAAAAGCTTTATGGAAGTCATCTCGCCTTCATTCGGAGCTCTGTGGTGGCCAGGGATGGGAGAGGAGTTGCAGTGGAGGATGCAGAGGAGCAGTGGGTCACAACTTCTGCACAAGCGGGAAGAAGAGCTTCACGTAGGCACTGCACTCACCAACCAACACCAGCACTTGCAGTGGCATGTGCATCTTCGGTATCTGCCACTAGCCTCTCCCATACTCTTCCCCTCCCCCTGCAAGGTTTCCAAGCCTGGTGCTTGTAAGGGGCAGCCCAGTGGCGATATGTAAAGAGACAGCAGGTAGACCAGCTGGTCCAGAAGGAGAACAGCTAGGCCAAGCGAAGGATCTCAGATTCACATTAGGTTACTGAGGCTGACCATGCGATAGACAGAACTGATCCATTCTGGTTGCTTTGAGGAGCGTAAGGAAGAGGATATTTCCTCAAATTTAGGAAATATTTACAGTTGTTAGCTATCCCCGTATTATCATTAGTAACAAGATTGTGAAGCAGAAAGCCCCATTAGTCTGCTGCTGACATGCTAGTTATTTTGAAGTCTGCTAGCTTGTGATTATCATATTAATTTAGGAAATTGCAATACTGTTAATTAACTCTTTTTTGAGCATCCTAACAGATATTTTTTAAACAAAACAATCAAAGTAGCAGCTGTTTTCAAAGCTTTTGGTATTAGTAAAAAGAGGAAGAAATAAAAAAAAATATTTATTTTCAAAGAAAACCAGGCTGATCAAAGAAATATACCTTGAAAACATTCAGATATGGTCTGTGTTGACTTACTAGCCTAGAACTTGGCTATTTTGTTACTATTATACCTTTCTGCCTGATGTATTTCTCACTGGTACTTCTGGATTCAGAAGTTTACCTTCAACACCAACTGCTAAAATACAGTGTTGGTTTTGATCCATTAAACCAGATCCTCATTATCTGCGACTGTTTCTTTACTTCACTGGCACAGTGTGATAATGCATCCCAGGAAGGGCCTGAAGTGAGACAGCACAGGGGCTACACGGATGGCACCGTGCAAGGCTGCGCAGCCTTCCCCTTGCTGCCTTCAGTTGGAAATGCTAACATGTGCTCATCAGGGAGGTGGATGAGCAGGACACTTACACCGTGTTGAATTTCAGTAAGCCAGGGGAACTTCCCAATGTTTTGTATCGCTCTAAGGACATATGGTTTTGCAATAGGACATTGAACGTTAGGTGCTTAAAAAGACCAAATGAGTTTTCCTATGATTCTGCAATTTCTGAGGAGTTTGGTCCAACGCGTGCTCAGATTTTTATTTTATAACTTATGCTTCACAGGTCAGCTGAGCTATCTACCCATCATATCTGCTCCGACCTGTAACATCTGAGAGATCTAAAAACCAAAAATGAACCAAGAAACATTTGACAGAGTTGCATTTCACTGCAGACATTTTCTATGCACCACAGCACACGCACAGAAGGCAAACCTGACGGGAATACTGCATGAAAGGGCGTTGTCATAACTTTTTGAGTCCAGTATTGAAGACTCAAGACTTCAGACAAAACTCCAAATTTTTGAAGTTCTCCCTGTAATAATATTTTATACTTACAGAGCCATACAAGCAACTCCAAACATTTTATATTTCTTATAGAAATAAACCTTGCAACATCCCTGTGAGATAGGAACATAGTACAGCCATTTTACAGATGAGGAAACTTAAGCACAGAGCAAAGTACACGACTATCAAATTGACATTTACTTTCAGTGTCTGAAATGGACTCTTAGGCATCTAAATGATGGCTTAAGTATTCACATTCAGAAATGAGCATCTTACTCCAATTCAAAAACAGGAGTTGTCAAATATAAAATATATAAATTACTAAAAACAACCTAGTCAACATCTTTGGTTAATTAAATGACTTATAAGTAGACAACATCTACCTGGTATATAATCAAACAGTAATCCTAGGGAAAAGCAGAGGTCTAAATATTAATATCATTTCTTTTGCCACTGGACCTAGTATATTACTATAAAAAGAAGCAATTATTTTTGGCTTAAGAGTGTGTGGCTGAGATGTTTATTTATCACATTGGTAAATGAAAAAAATTAAATTCACAAATAGAAGCACAGCAGGACAGTTAGAAACTACTACTGCCAAAAGTTGGTCCATCTCAATGGAAAAAAAATAAAAATATCTGTCTCCAAGCTAAATGCGGCTTTTGTAACTTTTTGCAGCAGGACATTCTTCTAGAATTTTTTCTAGGTGAGGCAGCTTTATGTTCTGCCTGAACTGTGAACCCAGGGCATGCATTTAATTTTGAATTTTTGTGTGCCTTCAGAGTCTGGTCATGCCACCTTCACCCACCTGCCACTTCCTAAAACTTTTCTTCTCCATGTGCGCAGAAGATGGTCCAGACAATGCAGAAATCATTCAGGTCACTCTACATCTCCAGCACCCACTCTTGTGCACACACTGCATCTGCTACAGCTTGCGCTGCTTCTATCCCCTGCAATAAATTTTAATCAGGTACTTTGTACCCGGTTGTACTTTTCTCTGAAACCATCCAAAGCGCTGTTGTTGCTAAGGAAACCACTTCCCCGTTATCCTCACACTCTGCTCTGCTCTCTCCCTCTCTCCGTCGCCCCTCCCTTTCCCTCTCTCCATTTTCCCTTGGCTCCAAGGAGGAAACTCCAGCGCTGCGTTATGAGCGCTGAGCCATGCACCCCCTCTTCCCTTGGGGTGCAAACCCGCTTGGAACACACAAGTCACTGCAACCAGAATGCGCGGTTTTTATTGTAGGACCATCCTTGCATAGGCCCATTATGTTTAATTAGTCCCTAGGCAGCGAGAGACAAGCCAATCCCACCGGGCTGCTGGGGCGAGGAGGAGCTCTAACCCACTGTGAGAAAAGGCAAAAACCCAGCGCTAGGCTCTTCTTGCAGGGGCTGAAAGAAGAAATATATGGAAGGAAACGGAGACAGGATGGATATGCGAGTGCTCGAGCACATTTTTCTTCAGCCATAAAGTTCCAGACCCCTTCCCTCCCTTCTGCTGAGCATTCCCCACCATGCCAGCCCCACTACAGGAAGAGTTGTTTACCTCTTTCAGAGAAATAAAGTCCCCTGAGCCATTTGACTGCAGAATTGATTGCTGACCCTTCGCTTCCTTCCAGTCTCCTAACGTTTAAATTATGCAGTTGACAAGCAGCCCACAGAAGCAGCTCGCAGTTCGGGTTATGTTCTCAAAGCGGTGAGCAGTGCATGCAGAGCACAGCTCCATCACCACAACCACATCGGGGGAAATAAAAAAATAATTAAAAAAAAGCTTTTGCCGTGTCCCTCTTGTATGTCCAGGCCCAGAAGGCAAAAATGTAAGCCAAGCAGTTAACTGAAAAAAGGCACGGAGGAAGCACAGTAAAGAAAGAAAGTCAATAAAATTAGAGTCCTTCCTTCAATAGGGGTTGATAAAACAGCATTTGAATAATAAGTCTAGTTTTATTTTCTAGGGGTGGGTTTTTAAGGGAAAAAAGGGATACATTCAACATACACAACTCCCTAACGAAAGGGCTTCTTTAACTATTCATGGGGCTTGACAGCAACGGTAGTTTAGTTTTGACACGTTTCAGCTTTCTCAAGGGTCATTACTCTTCCCCCCCCGCCCCCCACCCTTGCTTTTGGCTTTCATCACATTCACCTTTGCATAATGGAATTCAGAAGAGGCAAAAGGCAAAAATCAGAACTAAAGGGCAGGTAACCTCTAGTATTATAGAAGCTTCTCTGTGCTTTTGCTTTTCCAGACCAAGCCTGGTTGCCATTAGTATTGAGTGTAAGGATCCTGCTGGGTCTGTTGCAGTTGTCCTATTGACTTTCTCTGGATGAATAAGTTCCTGTCAAGAGCAGCACTAAATATCCACTTTAGAAAAGCACTTTTAGCCATAAAGAGCACATTTTCCCTTCCTTTCTAGAGTCGGAGCCAGCACTGCAAAGCAAAATGAAAATGCAGTCTTTGGAGACAGATATAATTATAAGCAAATACTTCATAGGCATTAATTAGCAACATTTTTTCACCTGTGTTTTGTATAGGGAGTCAAACAGCTCTCAATGGAATTTGCTGGTGCTCCTATACTTGCTACTACCACTTTACAAGTAATAATTACACCAAACACTTGTACTGCACCAAGCTTCAGATGCTTGAATAATATGAATTTAAATTCCTTAGTTGTGGATTTTTTTTTTCTAGTTAAAAAAAGCTAAGATCTGACTCAATAGCAGCTTTTTAATGTTCCTTTGGGGTCAGGAACTGAAGCAGGGATAGGCCCATCACATACCACGTCCACAGAATTCCAGAATGTTTATTTGGAACTTCATTATCTGAAAATAATAGAGAGGAATGAAGCATCAGTATCATCTGCATTCAGCATCAGTACCATGAGATGAACGCTAAGGAAAAAACCGTACAGAAACAGAATAGCAAAAGAGAAAAATAAAGGTCACTGTGCTGCTGCTCTTCAGAGCTGTAGAACAGCACAGCAAATGCTCACCCAGGAACATAACCCGTAGGCCTGCATTTGCTAGCAAAGAGAACAGCCAAATTCTTTAGCCTATTTATGTCCGAAGGCTATGCAGTTTTTAATCAAAGGCTACTGCTGTCACTGACACAGAAAACACATTACCAATATTGCACGGTAAAAAAACATAAAGAATTTCTTGAATTATTTTCCATACAAAAAAAAAAAAATTAAGAATTCTTGATTCATTTGTCAGACTTCAGCCCTTTTCTTTAGGCAGAAAGCATGAAAGATGTCCTTCCTTGCTTTGCTGGGGTGAGATTCCGAGTGAGGGCTCCTACACCGAACGCAGAAGAACAGAGATCCCACAGAGAGGCTCACGCATACGTTGCGAAATATTTGCAAAGGTTTTATCCTGGTGAATATTAGCATCAATAAACCTACATGCTATAGAAAATTCAGAGGCGGGTGGAAGAGAAACATTGATGTATTCGTCTGAAAACAAAAATAAACACTAGCAAGACTGGAATTGTTTTGCAGACGTCTTGAAATGCACGACACCAGTTCGTTCCTATCGCTGCTATAGGAAGTGCTGGCTGTGAAGGCAGACTGGTGGAAAAAACACAGCCACTTATAGCTGTGACTCAGCATCACGACTGCCTTCTGACACACAGTCTACTGCTATCATGTACTCAATGGGGCCCTTAACATCAAGTGGCAGAACCTGTATTTTCATTCCTAAATGCCTTTGGGTTTGCTTAACCTGGGGCTTGTAAATGCCTAGTTCACCTCGTCCCTTAGCTGCGCAGAGGGGAACATCCTTACAACTGTCTGCAGATTTTCATCTCAGATGTAGAGTTCACTGTTTGAACATATGAATATGCAGTTAGGAGTCAGAAGCTGTCCAAAAATCATGCAGCTATTCACTGGAACAAACAAGAGAGGAGAAATGTCTTAATATCAGAGCTGACTTGACATTTCCCAGCATAACCAGATCTGGCTGTGGTCTGCAAGAAATCAGTTGACAGAGAAGCCACAAATATCAGCTAATGCCTTGATTCATAAACTTTTACCCATGCTGGTATGAAAGTCCTATTAAAGTAAATAGGAGTATAGCCTCATATATGAGGCTGCAGGACCAGAGCAGGTAAGAAGTCAAGCAGCCTGCTTGGAAGCTCCCTGCGGGCAAGGGCAGGGGTGGTGTTTGGAAACCAGCCCTAAACTTTTTTCCTTCGTACAGACTCACGTTGTCCTCATTTTACTTACCCCAGACAGTCCGAACTAGTGAGATTGCTTAGTGCCTCCGTTTTGGTGAGGAGTATGTAAATACTGATCACTACTGGAAAGGTTCCAAAAACCTTTTAAACTGACACTTTTGTTTTGCACTAATTATTATTCACAAATTTTGGAAAGTAGAGTTTCTGGTTTCACCTACTTGACAAATGCTTTTATTGAGTATTGTGAATAAGAATCTTTTATAGGACAAGGTAAATCCAAAGATTTTTGTTTTAAGGATTACAGTTCACTCCTTTAGATCTGTTGTTTCTGACAAGAGGGAAGAAAGGTTAAAGTACTGTACAGCATAAATAATTTTCAACTAATGACCTAAAACTTCAGGGTCAAATCTTTTATGGGTTTATTATTAATCTCTTGACTTCAACTGACTTACGGTTTCATTTTGGGGAATTGTTTTTAAAGGAAATGATGGTTTCTTTCGTTACTGAAAAATATTGTACGTTTTAGCTATTTTATCAGTTTTTTGTCGGTGGGTGTCTTGACTATGATTTTCCTGAATGCATGGCATGATTCTGATGAAAAGAGGGATCTCAGAGCTATTTAGTTGGTGACACGTTGTTAAGACTAATTGGGGCTACACTGGGAATTTTTCTAACGGTTATTATTACAATGGAAATAGAAATAGCCGAGAAGACAGACACATTAAATATAACTGTGCTTGCAATAACTAATATTTCAGAAACCTATGGAAGTAAATTGGCAGTAAAGAGACAGAATTGCAGCTTGGATTTCCAAGTCTCTGCTCCGAAACTAAGCAAGGTCAAGGGTGGGATTACAGTCTCAGTGGTTGTTTAAGAATTGCACAACCATAAAAAAAATATGACTGATGCATGAGAAGAGTGGAAGAGTATTGTTTATCCTCCAACCAATAAAAATCAAAACCTATTGGAACTTTCTCCAAGGTTATTGGATGAGGTGCAGGATACTGCATTTCCAGGTACTAAGAACAGTTTAAGTGACAGTCCCACAACCCAGTGATGAGGAATGCAAATATACTGGTTACCTGTTACACACAGGTCATCGTTCAATTAAAAATGCAGCACCAAGTGAGTTATCAACGTCCTGACCCAGGATGGGGGTAACACCAAATCCAGGAGAGGTGCCCTCAGGAAAGCATCATTGCTATCCAATTCCTTCTCTAACGCACTGAACAGGGCAGTTCAGCTCTAAGCTTTGGGGTTTTATTTTCTTTATCAGCAGTTGTATGAGCATGGACTGCAGAACCTTACAGCATGATGTTCAACATGCAACATCTAATCACACGGACAGTATTTCTATATACTAATAAAACATACTACACTGAGAGATGAAGCTTGTTGAAAATATACTTTGTCAGGAAGAGGTCTGATTTTCTATCAGGTGCACTTGTAACCCTACTTAGTAAGGAGCAGCGGTGGCTGAGAACAGCAGCAAAGCCCCGGTGTAGAGACAGGGCTGAATCCCCCAGCTCTTGCAAAAGGAGGAGCCCATCTAAGAGGAAGGGACTGACCATGCTAAAGCAGAACCAGCAGTTCTGCAAGGGAAAAGACAAAGTCTCCCCTTCTGCTAGGAAACTAGAACTGAAAAGTTGCATGCACAGAGCTCCAGCTCTTCTAACATCTCTTCTTATACTACCAGAGTCACGAACTTGTAAAATTAATTCCCATTTAGGTCAAAAGCATAAATATCTGCTTTAAGTACACAGTGGGGAAATGGTTATCTTTTAAAAAAAAAATGCGGAGAAGTTAGGCCATCTATATTCTGAAGTTATCCTCTACAGGTTTTGGGAAAGACGCACTTGTGTGACTGATGAAGCAACCATGTGGCTGGCCAAACCGGCCGGGATGTCTCCACACCACTTCTTGCAATGCGAAAGGAGCTGGTTGAACAAAAACCACCTTGTAGGCAGACTTTGCAGCTGATTAGTCAACGACACACTTAAGTCTATTAATATATAGCTCTATTGCCATGGCAGCAGGTTAAAGTTAGAAGTAACTAGCTTTGAATAATTTAAATATGCTAAAAATACCAACTTCTAGGCTTAAGTGGTTCTATTTGTCACTACACTTTGTCATCCAGCATGACAATTACCACCTATGCTAGAAAGTCTTTTAGAAAACTCAGTGGCAGCATATTCACATACTTCTCCTGTCTATATGTATTTGTACTCCAAAATCTACGTCATCATTCCACTTGCAGACACTGAAACCTATAGTTCTGTTTCTTAAATAGAGTGAATACACCCAGTTTGAGTTCCACCATAAACCAATAACCAGATACTGGAAGGAGGTTGAATAGATTTAATTTGATCCAGTATGGCCCAGCCAAGTCAGCCTGCAGACAAATCTGAGTACAATTTCATAATTTTTTTTTTCCTACATGCTTACAGCTACACAAAGACCACTGAAAGCATTTAATAAATCTAGATTTTTAGAAGTGATTTTGCAATGCAAATATATGATTAAAAACCTACAAAAGATGCAGAGAATACCAAGCCATATAGTCCAATCATCTCAAAGCAGTGACTATGGTTAGAAACCACAAAAATTAACACTGGGTTTCAGATAGGTGGTAGCAAAAGGTAGCTCCCCTACATCAGTTTGCCAAAGAGCAAAACCAATGTAGGTTAAAATTTTTCCTGTTCCTAAGAACTCCTGACTGAGCGCTCCAGAACTGCCAAATTAATCCAGTGCCAATCCCAATCAATATGAACCACTCACCTAAGTAAAATCATTCAGGTGCATTAATGGTTCCAGGACTGCCTGTTTGACAGCAATGGGAAAGGGACATGGCTCACTTAAAAAAATTCAAAGTGTTTCTATCCATATTTAGCCCAGGCACAATATTCAAGGTCTTCTTGGCTTGTTGTATTAATTTCTTAATTAAAAAACTAACAGGGAACATTAAACATCTCCCCATTTCATCTTCCAATATGCAAATTATAGATAGAAACCTACTAGTAGCAGCCTACTGAAAGATGTGGCTGTGTGACATACAGGTGCAAGGAAAAAGAAAAAAAGACAATTTTAACACCAAGTGATTACAGCTACAAATCTGTCTATCAGTAACCGAGTTGGGAAACTAGTCTAATGGACACTGGATTGAAGATTTTGAAAGAGGGAAGGGAATGTATTGCATAATAGAGAAGAATACATGGTTAGTTCTATAATTTAATACAATTTGGGAATGGGCAATCTTTTTCACCTTCTAGGGGATAAAACCCTGCTTTTTTTCTTATTTCTGTGCCAAATCTATAGAGATTAAAACATTTTCATTTGCAATTTACAAGCAATTCCCCCCTCCACATCCTGCTGGTTGAACCATAAAGCTATGGATAGATATACCTGCATTTACTTCAGCTGTAAGAACAAATCCAGCTCTTGCACAGTGATTTTCTCCTTGTGCACCAGTAGAAGTAACTGTGCATTTACTGGGACCACATCGGTTCTCAGTCCATGCACGTGAAGGTGCCCTTACACAAGATGGGAAGAAGCTTAGGTGCGCAGAAGTGTGGCAAAATTGCTTTCATCTGCAGCATCTTCTCTTCCATGAGAGTCCAAAGATGATAACAGCCCAAGGTGACTGAAGGGGAAGGTGTGACTTGGTCCCCGCATCTGGCTCCATGGTCACTGCGCTGACCAACAACAGCCACGCAGCCTCAAAGGAGGCTCCCCTCCTCCCTGCACCTCTGTGGTGCCAGTCGAGAAGTCAATGTTTCGTTGATTTTGTTTTTCTGGAGGGAAAAAAAGGAATGAGGCAGCAGTACAGCTTTGATGGAGCAGAGACACCTTCAGCCAAGGGTCAGTACAGATGCAGATGTGTCTACACATCCCTCCCAGATCCCCAGGGCACAGCAATCCCATTTTGGTGGGATAACAAAAGGGACTGAATGGCCTGGGATGAAATGACTGCTTTGCCTCCTCCAGCTGCCCGCATGGTGGGAGGCAGCAGAACTCTGGTCCTAGCAGGCCAAGGAGGCTGCCTGGGCATGGCAAAAGCAGGGCAGCTCGTTCCCAGAGATGGAACAAAAAGTCCTGAATTTCCCTAAAACGATGTCTCTGCGCACAACAGCAACAGGAGGCTAATTGGCAAATAGGTGTGCAGCAAGGAGCTTCTGAGAGGGATTTTCAGACGAGGAGACAGCTAAGCTTACAGAACAGGCTGATACTGATAGCTCTGTGAGATGCAGATACAGGGAGCCAGAAATATTTTAAATTTGAGCTGCTGTTGCAACCCTGGATTTCCAGCGTTGCTTCATTTGCTGCCCCCACCAGACTGCCACTCTAAATTTCCATTAGATTAAACTGTGCTGGGAGATCCTTCTCCTGGGATCATTAGGCATATCTCAATTTAGTTTTCCAAAGAAAATCTAAGAGTTACAATTCAGTGGCACAGCTGTAGTTATTGAAATAGCTGTGGCTTTGCTGGCAGCGGGCTCCGAGGTGGGGAAGGAAGGAGACAGGAACAGCTGCAGCACAAGGGAGCTGGTTGGGGATGGACATAGGAAGGCATGGGAAGGACAAGGAGGCTTCACATCAACAGAAGCATCCAGGAGAAGGGGAGGTGATGCACATCAGCAGAGACTTTGTCTCATTGTGTTCCTACTTCATACTTTAATGAAATAAGAAATCCTGTTCAGACCAGGGCCAAGGCTGACATTTCCCCTCCCTGTGCCATCCTGCTGTTTGACTCCTTCAGTCCTCCCCACATGTGCTGGCTATTACCTGCACGTAACCAACAGCTTGAGTATCTTATAAAAAAAAGTAAAACCAAGACATCTACTCACTGCACAGAGAAATTACATAGCATAGCACCACAGTGAACAGGACGTCATGCTTGCTGAACTCATAGGACAGATTTTCATAAGTTGTATATGCTGACTCAGGTGTCAGTTGTGTTTCTCATGCAGCCAGTTTAAAACACTTAAAATGATGGGGTTTGGCTTATATCAATGGCGAGGTATGACCAAACTGTAGACGCACTTGCCCATCAAAACAGTTCTTGAAGGACACCATTAGCACTCTCTGCTTCCACACTTTGAATTGGCATCCCTAGACTTTTGGCTATATCTTCTCCCAGAGGCAAGAAAATGAAGGAATGAGAATAAGAATCGTTAGCTGAAAATCTGAAAGCAGAAGATTCAAACAGTCACAGAACAAGGGAAATGTACATTAAAAGGAAATGTCAGCAGATTTGGAGGAATAGTCAAGATAGTCCCTGGGGTTAAACAAACCAACCAAAAAAACTCTACAAGTGCAGGACAGCTGGCATTAAAGGACAGCCTGTTAAGGGCATGATATCCAGTAATCCTGATGCAGGGAAAATGGAAGAAAGACTCAGGACATCTTTAACCATCCAGATAATTTAAAAAACAATGTATTTAAAGTGGAATCATGCTGAAAGTGGAAATATAATTAAGGACAGGTGTAAAAGAATAGCACAAGTACGTAGGCATAGAATTGAAAGGCAGAGGCACAAAGCAAGTTATAACCAGCTACTAAAGTAAATGAAAACAAGAAAAAAGTTCTAGAAATGCATCACCCATAACTGGAGATAAAGAACCATTAAGTTCTCTTATTTTACTCAAACAAATAATGGAATGCAGAAAAGCTCAAGTATCCAAAAGCCAGCCTTTCTTCAGTTTTCACTGAAGCCAGATACTTGAACAATTAACTTTAAGTGGGAGATAAAGTCGTAGGAGAGCAATATGAACAGGAAGGTTTAAGAATATTTAAGTTACACACAGTCAGGTTTTAGGGACAAATGAAATGCACTTTCAAGTATCAAGGAATTAACTTAAGCCATCTAAGAACCATTAGCAACTGTCTTTGAGAACTCGGAGGACAGGGAAATCCTGGGGGACCAGGGAAGGGCAAAGAGAACATCAACTCTTCGAATAGAAGACAGAAGGAAGGTCCAAAGATTTAAAGATCAGTCAACCTTGCTTTTATACTTGGAAGTGTATTAGAACAGTGCTTAAAATTATGAGACAAATGTGAACATAGACTGCATGAATGTCTTGAGAACAAATTCACCCAGTCACCAAAAAAAAGGTATTCCTGACACTGATGAGCACGTGGAAATTTGCAGACATACTGCAGTAAGGTTTTTGATAACTAGATTGGCTCTCATGACTTTCATAAGTAAACGCAGGAAATATGGTCTAAATGAGGTTATTACGAGGTGTATAGACAGTTGGTTTAAAAATAGCACTTAAAGCTATTACCTTTGATCATCCAAAAAAATGGGAAGATGCTTCCAGGGACTTTCCCACAGGAGGCCTTTCCTGGACTTTGCTCTGTTTTGTATTTTCATCTGGGGTTGCAGAACTGACTGCACTTCTTCGTAGGTCTGAGAGATAATGCGTCCTTTAGCAAGAGATGCATGTTTTCACAACTACAGCTGTTTGTGTGGTCCCAAAGTAGTAAACAGATAATAGAGTAGCATTTTGCTAGAGGACTGGGAACAGTTATTTTAAGTTGGAGGCATTTCTGTAAAGGTTGTCTTGCATGAAATGCTGTATGTAGTTACTGTGCTCAGCAAGTCTAAGGTTACCCCCTGCTTCTGAGAGAAATTCAGTAGCAGAATCAAGCACTCAAGTGACAGTGCTGAAGACAGATATAAGGAGATGAGGATTTATCAGCTGAGATAAGGGGCTTTGGCTTCCTCATTAGTTACAGTCAGTGCGGTTGAGCAACAGCATAGCCTCCTCCTCTGGACCAGGGGGAACAAAGCTAGCTACAAATTGCTGGGAATGCTGCATTTATCATCAGCTCCAATTCACTTCCAATCTAAGCACTAGCAATGCAGTTGTATTTATACCTCATTCAGGGAGGGGAAAAAAAATTAAGTCATAAAAAACAGGCGTTTTGCAACAGTTTGATCCAAATCGTATTTCAGACTTTGGGAATGCAAGAAGCTTATAGTTCCCACTGTGACTAACCAAATATTGCAACACTACCCATACAGAAATATTTTTTCTTGAGAACCAGCCAGCCGCAAGGACAAGGTAGCCCAGGTGAGAAGCAGGCCATGCTATCTAGGTGGTATGCTCATGTAGTGCAGCAATATTGCTCTCGGTACTCAAAGCACATCTTGCTCAGGACTACAGAAATCAGAAAATACTTCATCCTTTGTTACATTTTCTTCACTATCCCCTATAGAAAAAGATAAGGAACAGGCTCAGATCTCCCTCATGGAATCAAGGTGCCTTTTCAAAATCTTGAAGAAGTCTGAAAGACTACAACAAGTAACAGAAGACCAACTAATTGCAGTAACAGCAAAGAGTACAGCAGACAAGCTCTATAACAGTTTTTCCTTCAGAAAAACCTCTACAGGATTGGCCCTTTTGTAAAAAGAAATAAAAACCACTGATGAACCTTGAATAGCTCAGTATTAGACACGATCTACTACAGAAAGTTTACTTTACTGTACACCTCTTTACCCTTCCACAGGGCTTATATTTGTATGCATAATACGGCTTGATCCAGAAGGATATTAATTCAAGGAATATATGCCTTGACAGCATAACTGAAGATAAAACTAGGCATGATACAGTAAATTTAAGTTGTTGATAGTTGCATATTAATCAAAACAAAAAAGGTTGCTGAGATCTTGCATATTGTGCTAGATCAGATTCCCGTAGAGGGACATGAGTGGGAGTGTGGAAGGAGTTCCTCCTCACCTGTGCTCTTCCACAGGCTTTGGCTCTAAGCCTGAGGACCAGGAGTGAAGCAACAGCATGAACCACCAAAAGCAGAGAATGGATGAGATTCACTGTCCCATCTGCAGACATCTCAGCAAGCCAGCAGGGGTATGAGCACATGGTATTTGGAAAGAGAACAGTAAAGGAGAAAACGGGCTTGCACTTCTTCGCCAGTATTTTCTGCAAGTTCTTTTCTCATGTGGAATTAAGGTTAGTCTTCCCAAGCCTGGCTGAATGACAAGGATATTTAGCATGAATGCTCTTGTCTTGAAAAGACTGGTGGGTTGAGGGGTCAAACTTTAGCAAGCTGTATTTTCTAGAAACTCCTTGGACCTCTGACTCCATAGAAAAGCAATTAAGTTATTTCCCTAAAATGTTCTGGGTTTATGTCATCAGCATTGCTCCCTGTACCAAGGACTTGGTCACTGCAGGATCATTCAACCGTAATGAGACCAGACTTCTAATGTAAAACAGAGTTCTCCCCTACCTCTTCACAAACGTTGCAACTCTAATACAAAGCAGCAAGACAGGTCACCATCCTTTTTTGTCCAAGTAATAAAGTGTTTGAAAGTCATGTCCCCTAGGCATTGTATACAGACACACGTGCACAGATCCTGCTTGTGCACTGAGACTTGAAAGTACAATACAGCATTAAAAGGTATATTTTTCCTTCAAAGTCCATTTATAATTCCCACCAACACTTATGGGAGCTGTGCAAACCCATTAAGAAAGAGATGAATATACTTCCCTCCTGAGCATAGCCTTGAATTACAAACCAAGAATTGCTACAGAGGTCTGACACCTAAAAGAAAACCCTGAAAATCTATATTTCTAATGGAGATGCATCTGCTTCTCACTCCAGCAGTGCTGCAGTACAGTGTGCTACGCTCACCTCCCCTGCTGTCATCACGCAAATATATTCTCTATGGTAAAAGTTAAGAAGTGCTAATGATATTTAAAATCAGTTTCCAAATCAGCCCTTTATGCATCTCCCTCCCCATCTGTATCTGTTTACTCGGCTGAAAATCTGTCTGCAGTACTCTGATATTTTTTTTTTTCTGTAGAAAAGTCATGTAGACGTTTATCCAAGGACCAGAGATCTTCAGCATGTTTTCAAGCTACTTTGGTATTTGTCATCTCCAAAGTGTTTTCTTGTTTTCCATTGTAAACAAGCCATAATGAAACATACTTTGGAAAACAGGAAAATAAAAACCAGCTAATGGCTACTTATTGTCCCCATACAGCTGCCCAGCAGGAGGACAGGAGCTCTCACCAGTAGCTTTTCATAGACTCAAAGCTGTTCTTAATAGCACCTTGTGGTGGCTTTTCTCACCTCCAAAACTACAGATCTCTCATCAAGGCCAGGTTTTGATCTACCTGAAACCTTTAAAGTCCAGTGATGTCAAAAGCCTGCTGAAGCACAAGGGTGGGCATTCAGCTGGGTTGGTGACTTGTCCTTCACAGGTAATAAGAAACACATTGAAATTACTTTATACAGCAGGAGCATATGATTACATTGGGGTTCAATTACATTTGAGTTCAATTATGTTGGAGTTAATATGTCTGAGAAATTAATTTATCAAAACCAGCTCCCTGTTTGCCTTTAAGGATATAATGGACTAATTCCTACCACTGCCACCTCCTGCACAATTTGATTGCATAGACTGGAACAAGCATAGATTGAGGCAAATGTAGAATTAATTGTAATTTGTCTTATTCAAGGAAAAATTATTTCCTGGACTAGCTCTAGAGAAACCCCAGTTCTTTCCCACCTGCGTTACTTACCCACTGACTGACCTGTTCATGTTATTTTGTCTCTGTACCTTATTTCTTTACTTGTAAAGAGGAGGGTAAGAATTTCCAGTTTGAATATTGCTAGATCAGTTTGACTTAAAAACAGTTGTATATACATAACTGCATCAAAATTACCAAAACACTAAAGGCAATCTGGTGCCAATTTTGCGTTGCCCATCACTGAAGCATCCTACTGTACCACTAAGAATCTTCCCCTTCTAATCTGGACTAACAACTAACGCCTAAGAAATTCCTATCACACAGTAACTCCTTTATTTTCAACACTTCCCTGTCATTTACAGGCGACTTCCAACATTAACCCATTGCACAAAGCATGCTGACTTACAGGCAGAAGATCATTTAAAATGCACCAGGTGGTGGTGATGCTCATGCAGTAACCAGAGAGGCTTGTGCCAGTCAAACGACCCCCGGGAGCCCTTTGTTGTACAGGTGCCACCAGGCTGGTGGCTGTTTCTGCCCTTGTGAAATATAGATTCTTTAGGTTCATGTGAGATGTCCTGACAGGGGTGTCTAGAAATCCTTTCCTTGGTCTCCACCATAGACAAATCAACCCCTCAGCACGTGCTTACGGCCACTGAGGAGTGTCCAGCCTACTGCTTTCCTGCCTTTAAATTTGCCAAGACGTAAAAATCAATTTTACAGCCCCAACAGTATAGGATTTATTACAGATTTACACCACAGATGCATTGGGCACAATGCACACTACTCGCCGCACATCTGAGCCAGTGCTTCTGTCCAGAAACTGGAAGGAAGGTAACAGCTTCACCTTCCCATAAATGCATCCCAAGTGCCAGCAGCGCTGACCTGCCCAGATTTCTACAGCCCTGCTCGTCCGGGGAGTCTGCCTCGCTCTTGCCACCAATGGATGCAGCAGCTGCAGCGCTGGTTCATGAGAGTTTTATATTTCATCCTAAATTAGCCCACTGTTCTCAATTGCTAAAGGAAGAAGTGTTATCACAGGTGACTAGATACAGCAAGTTGAATATAAACAGGTGTTCTTTTCCACTGGAAAAAAACCCAACAAACTTCCAGAAAAGGTGCCGTGGCTGGCATTTCAAGCTTTCTCATCAGAATTCAATACAACACCAACACCTCTAGGTAGAACAAACACCACACAGGAAAGCAAGCCTTGGTGAAGAAATGAGTGAAACAAGGTGTTTTAAACGCTGCACTTGCTTCATCCTCCCTTTCTCCTCCGATTTTCTTGCCTTTCACCACTGCCCCCACTCCAGAGGGACTCCTGCTCTGTGGCTCTTGCAGAAGAGGTTAAGCCAAGCCTGTGCCCAGCTGTGGATGTAGGGCACACAGGTCCCACCCTGTATTTACTGGCTTGCAGTATCACAACAAATGGCTTTTTTAGGGGACAGTGGGAAAGGCTGAAGGGTGCTGGAGCCTCAGGGAATCATTCACAATTATTGCAGAGGAGAAACAAAGAGTTTACTGAAACAAATCCTAGTAGCAACAGCAGACTGCCAACCAGCCTGCATGCAACTCTGCTTGGGTTGATGAACCAGAAAAGCCTGTACGTAATGTCAGGAGGGAGCAGGACCCTGCTTTCTAGCCAGCTCTCTTCTGCAATGCAGGAATTCAACTTTCTGATTATTCCTGCTGGTTTAAGAATGAACTTTGTTCTAAACTATTAATCCATGGCAATAGGCTAAGCAGGTGATCCTTCTCATGGAAAATTGATTACACAGCAAAGTTTGGTACAGAACCAAAATAGTATGGATATTAAATGGCTCTTAAGCAAGGAAAAATGATTAGTTATTGAAAGTTTTAACTAAGTTCTGATTTGAAATAAAAGGTCAATTTTTTTTTAAAAAAAGTTTCAGCTTTATTGAAATACTGTTTTTTTCTAACGTCTTTGAGGGTTTGGGATTTTTTAGAACTTTAAAAAACAGAAAGGGAAAATTAGAAATCAAAAGCTTTTAAAAATAAATTTTAATCAAAGTACTGAAAATATAGCTTTCCTATTTTTTATTAAAATTTGGTTCATAGGAATTATGAAACAATTATGTTGAAACGTGCAGGCTGTCAGATCGGCACTTTGTCAAAGATTCCATGGAGAAACCTCCGCACTCCTGCTTTTAATCACTTCATTGGCTTTTACTGTATTTGAAGGGCTTTTTCACCCACCCCACCCCCTCACCTCCCAAACTGAGCCCAACTTCCCAGCAGCATTCAAGGCCAATGCTGAGGTCTATGTGCCTCTGCTCAGAAGGGCCACATTTCTGCTCTGACTTTTATCTTAGATAATTCCACTTTTCCAGGCTGACTCAGACACCTCTCCTCCATTAGCCCTCGGGTAGTTACCTTAACTAAAGCTGGTACTGCTGCCTGTCAGACTCCCCCGACAGCCATTAGCTCAGTTCAGTGAAACACTGCACTGGCTAGATGGAGTTTCCATCCTGGTCAGAGGTGCACAATAAAATTTAAGTTTGCTTCAGGTGCAGAACCTGCTCCACTTAATGGCTGGACAAGAGGAGCTCAGTTCTCATCCATCTTACATCTCACCTGGCCACTTCCAAAAGTGAAAAGCAAAAAAGCCAATACACCTGCCATCTAAGAAATGGGCTATACGTACTGCAAACTTGCTTTGCCCCCATGTAACCATCCAGATTTGCACACTCGGGACTGCTTAATTCATTAGGCTCTCCAGCAGAGCTCAAAGGCAAAGCACACCGCCTAGGGAAGGTGAGGAGAAATTGAAGAACAGGGGGGTAAAAAAATAAGAATAAATGTTGCTGGGTATAATCTGGAAAATGAACAAAACCGAAAAAGGGCTTCTCTCAAATACTCTTTTCATAAACATGACTATCCCAACACACAAACAACACTTAGGCAGTAGCAAATATTTACATCTAATTTAATAAAGATTCATATTGTCCAATGCAGAGGGAACAGCAGACAAGCTCATGATAAACAGATTTCCGTGCTTTTGCTCAAAGAGGTCATAAAATAATAAAACAATATGTACAAGCACATCCACACTCCAGAAGACAGGAGGTGATGAACAGCATGGTAAGGCAACTTCCTGAGCTCAGACCCAGAAATTCAATGCGTTTCATTTACTACAGGTAGCAGAGACCAGCAATGTTATCCAAAATACCACCTCACATCTGATAGTGGTTCGACACGCTAAAGGTATCTAATATTTATCATTAAATTCATTATCTCAGTGGAAGCCAGCTATGCAACTGTTAATAACGTTTGAAGATTACTGCATATGACAGAAATTAAATGTATTTCTCACTAGGAAACAAAGAAAGGGAAACTAAAGAAATTCTGCAATCTATCAGCAGCCAAAAAGAAATCAGCCTCCAAAACTCTCCTCATTAAAAGGGACAGAGAAAGAAGAGCCAAGAGTGGGGCACACCACCAGTCACTGCAGGAAAGCGAGCAAAATAAGTGAGCAAAATCGGTTCATTTGATTAAGAGGCGCTGAAGAATGAGCAACAGCATCCTTAGGAGGCGGCAGACAGAGCTCCCATTTAATTTGAGGTCTGGTCTGGCCAAAGACGGTAACAGGTTAAATGGCTGCATCTACTTTCCATCTGAATAAAGGTACTCTCAAAGGAGTGTCAGCATCTCAGAGGACAAACACAATCAAGTGAATTGCATGCCAAAGGAGTTGAGTGTAAGGGATTCGGCTAATGGTCTGGTAAGTGTTTGAAATGGTGCTCATTGTTATTTTTTTAGTTTGGGTGCAAGAAGAGCAATCAAACACTTTAGCTGGGGCAATTGAGGGGCAAGTGGAACAAACACACTTCATGAATGCTGCTAAAAAAATAAATCTTTCCCAAACAACTGAAAATCCACAGGTATGCAAGAAGTCCGTCTGAGGTTTTTTGCCTTGTTAAGGTGCCACAAACTCTGGTTTTGTACTGAAAAAACCCTGAAACAGGGCCTAGGGAAAGGAGGATAACATGGCCACCACAGCACAGCTTGCAGGCTTGTTCTTAGGGCTCCAAGGCAGCAGTGACCACACAACTTATTACAGATAAATAGGACCTCTGAGGACATCACTTGTTTCTGCAGCTTCAGAGACACACTGCCTAGTAGCTGGCAACATAGGTGAGAATATAGGTGAGAAGCATAGCCTTCTGGGGATGAGAGACCACCCCTGCCCAAGTGCTTTGGCTCTTCTGCCTGCTCTCCCCATGTAAGACACACGTTCCCCCCTGGATGCTGGCTTTGGGAAACAGCCTGAAACGAACACCTTCCACATCCACTCTTTCACCTGAGCTTACTAAATTGTGACTAATGTCTCCAATACCACACCGCGGATCTTCAGCCATGCACAAAATGAGAAAGCCCTCACTTGCCTTGCCCAGCCAATATATCCGAGCCTGGTGCACAATCAGCACTGTGCCTGGCTGCTGCCCAGGAGCCCTCCCAGAGAGGCTGTACATCTCTGAGATCTCCTCTGCAACCACCACTTCGAGTGGGAAGTCTCAAACCGAGAAACAGCCAGTGTGGGTTTTATGATTTTTTTTTTTTTAAAGCATATTTACCTCTTACCATTAAACAGATAATATCTTGGTAAAAATAGACTCAGATTATGGCCAATACTGTTCTTAAGCTTTCAGGAACCTTGCAAAAGTCAAGGGGAGAAACACTTCGTAAAAGGAGAAAGGGTGAGTAGTCACTTTTACATTCTCCCTTGCATATGGGGAAAAATATTATGTATCTTAATTATTGGCACACATATATTTACATTTCCTACTCAGATCTCAAAGCCGCACTGGAGCAGGGAGTCACTTATTTTGAAGGAGAAAATAGATTCTCCTATATCACTTAAGAGAAATTTTCATATTATACTGTATTGTTAGTACCGTACAGTGAGCATTGTCTGCCGCTCCTGTATTGAGATCATACCTGCCAGACTTTGTTAACGACTTTCCACTGAAGCCTCAATACTAAGTGGTCAAAGAACTAGGTTTTTTTTTTATACCACATGTTAAAGGGTCATCATCTACCACACAATATTGGGACAAAAAGAGTGCTTAAAGAAATTAATTTTGCACTCTAAACACGTCTATCATTTTTACCCAACAATAAAAAGGAATCCTAAAGCTAGTCTACTCTTGCCTGCAATTTCCTGAAAATAATGCGAGACAGATACATGCTGCAATTCAACCGCATATGGAGTTTTGGCACCTCACGTCAGTTCTTCAGTAGTGTTTCTGTGGGTCTTGCTCTGTGATGTAGGACATTAACACAGCTCTCAACGTGAAAACATTTAGCCTTTCATACTATTTCACACATATGTAGATTGCCATGTCATGTTATAGCTTGTGTATTCTCTCATTTGGAGGTTACCAGACACAAACATTCCCTGTGGCTAAGTGCTTCTAATTAAATACAGTGCTGAAGAAGCTAATTAAAAAATGTTTTGATGATAGCTGCATAGTGCTTAATAACCTTCATAGTGGAACAGCTGTGCAGAAAATACTCAATTTGTTAACATTTTTAGGAGTGTTACATTAATAGCATGTTTACATGACCGCAAGCACTAAGGACCAGGGGAGACATGCATTAGCTCGGGTGGCTTTTGGGCTAATGACAGGGGCTGGGTGCCATCTAACCTGCCCCCAGGACCTGGGCACAGGGGAACACCACCCTGCACCGCTGCCTGCTGTTAAGTCCAGGTACCCCTGCTGAGACACCATTACAAATGCGCATATACCCCTATGGTAAGCTCAGGTTTGGACATTTGGGGTGCAGAAGTTCTGGAAAAGCAGATAGGCAGGCAAAAATCTGCTTACTGCATCTTGGGAAGTTTCCCTTTCATGACAGGAGTGTTTTGGGGCTGCATGTGTACTGCTCTCTCTCCCCTTTGCTCCATAGGGGAGCTTGATACAAAGTTCAGGGTCTCTAGATCCTGTTCCAGGAGCAGGAACTAGAAGGCAGAGGATACATGACTATTTTCTACCTCCGACTAGCTTGCCTACCCTAGACTTAGGTATTTTGTACCAAATCATCACCCCGCAACAGTCACTGGGCCTCTGAGCTCACTGAAGTGATGAACGGTCTCATGATAAAAATCACTTTTTCCATGCCTCAACAGCACATTCGGTTCTCAAACCACAGAAGTCACAAACAGATCACTGTAAGGGACAGATTGCAAACAAATATTTCAACTTCCTATGGACACGGAAAAAAGGGGACAAAGAAAAATCAATAGCAATATGCTTACTAATATGTGTCTTAGCCACAGGCTGCAGCATGGAATGCAATATACATAAGGTAAACATTTTCAATGCAACACAGTTCAATAAAATGATAGATATTCTAAAAATAAAGTGTCCCTAAAGAAACAGAAAACATATTTACCCTAAAAAAAAAGAAAATCCTTGTAGCCTCAGCGATCAGTATGCAATGATATATGCCTTCAAGGCTAAATTTGTAACAAACAGGCCTTTTTGAAAAAAGTAGTTTCTCATATATTGCAATCCTGCAGATAGACCAGGCAGCCCAGAGCTGCGCACTAGGACATGGTCATCAGCAATGCCCACCTGGACATGTAATCCTGGAAGTGGGCTGCAGCCAGGGCTATTACAGAAGATCAGCAACCTCCCATGGCCATAAGCCACAGGGAGGAGAGGGCTGATGGGAACAGAGTCCTGTGGGCTCCCACATCCTGGCAATGAGCTTTCAAAGTGGAATAACGTTGTCTTCATAGCACAATATCTTCCATGATAACCATGTGAGTGTAAAGCAAAAATTAATGCTTTAAAAAATGAAATTTCCATTTCCAAGAGCTTTGAGAGATCCTTGTTCCTCCTGCACTTCCCACCCCTCTTCACTATCACCGTGGGACTAATTTCATGCAACATTGCCAAGGTTTCATCTGATTGCCATACAGAAAGACAACACAAATCAATCCTCACTGTCTGTTTGGCAATCATCTGATTTTTAAAGCAGTCCCCCAGTGCACGTGATTTGTCAGGGAGAATCTGAATTTGACAGCCGTGTCTCACAATATCGCACATGAATTAAAAACATACCTTGGAGTTCTCAAACAAAATCTTCTAAACACTTAGCTGGACTTGTTGCACCAGAACAGACCAACTCCTTATCAAGTACCTCCCTATCCAAAACTGATCATCGTTATTCCAGCCAGTTGGCAAGAGGCAGGAACTGGGAGGATGACAAAGTAAGGAAGCACTGGTTTATTTAATTTTTGTTGTTTTTACTCAGGAACCTCAAAACATTGAACTGTAGTCCAGTTAAATGCAGGTGCTAAGGGTTTGGGTGTAATTGCTCCATTTTTCCCCTTGCCAGGTTATTTGCTTCAATCCTGTCACCACAGTGACTTCTACAACCTGATTATACCTTCCAGAAACAAATAAAAAAGCTAAAAAAACACGGCCAGGATTTCTCGACCACTGTTTCAAGTGTTTAATAAAACTGAAAAATCCTTTAGGAAAATATTAGTTCTCTAACAAAAGCTGATTCTTCATATAACTATTTTTCAAGAATAAGTATTTTTGTGGCTAAAAGATTTTTATTGCAAAAGAATGTATTTTTGGATGGCAAAAGTTTCTTGAACCTTGAATGACTGACTACCATTTTTCATTATGTTAATTTAAGCGGTAAAAGGGTTTTCTGACTGACACTAATTGATTGTCCCTCCTGGGGCTTAATTGACATGAGTTTGTCTCTATAAACCTGCACTGTTAATCAGCTCCTTACCCACTTTGAAAAAAATTTGCAGCTGAAGTTTTGGTGGGGGTTACAGACAGACAATATTGATTGTAAGTGAGGGTGCTTTTGAGCACTCTAGTAGTGGCATTTCATTAAACTGATATTTTCCTAGTCTCATTCTAAAATAGAAAGATAATGTCTTGGATTCATTTACTGCTGGAATAATTTTTTGGTTTTGTTTTGTAAGCATTTCATTTAGCTGTTAAGTGTTTCCTTTTATCTATTGCAAATCAGTAGGTTTAGATAACTAGATGTTCAACTCTGTTAGAAAACATACACAAATAGCTAAGATATCAAGGCATCCTATTCTTCAAGGAAAGAGTCATCCTTTGATTGCTACACCCACAGTATTCCTGGTACCATATTTAGGTAATACAAGGAAAAAAATAGTGTTGTGTGTTGTTGATCAGACAAAGTACCACACAGAAGCAGCACTGAGTATTTGCTGATGTTTCTGTCAGCTATTAAACTACACCAGTACCGAATTACCCCAGCACCTCTGCCCCTTCAGCTAAGATCTTGTATTTTGATTTAGAAAGTCCTTTCAAAGAACAATGCTTGCTACCCAGACTGGGTTATAGCCATAGTCCTTTCTCCTATACCAGCTTCCAGCGCCATTTCTAACTTCTTATTTCTAGCACGCTTTACTTGCACCAGTTTCCTGATTTCTCATGAAATCCTGTGTACTCCCAATATAAGCCATTACCTATTAATAATGGTACAGTTATTATAAACACCCAAGACAAATCTGAATATCTGAGTTCCTATCTATCATCCATCACGCATCTAAAGGGGCAACTTCATGGCATTGCTTCTCAATAGAAAATAAGCTGCTCAAGGTACTGCTTTATATTTTATTTACTTTGATGACTGTAGTCTTTGTTTACTAACGGTATCAGAAAACTGTTTAAAAACAGTCTTAAAAAGTAGAAAGGGTGATTTATGAAGCATAAGCAATTATTTTACTATGCACTGCAGGTGGCTGGGATGCTGGGCAGAAATTGGAGCTGCTGAGCAATGGCACTGTAGGTGAGAGGTAGAAAGCCTACTCTACATGTTAGGAGGACTCTTTTCGCAGTTTATTCCTAAAAGACGTTTGTGAAGATAAAGCAAAACAGCTATAAATAACCTTAAATTTAAGTTATGCAGAACTAATCCACAGGACAGTTGGGGGAATGCAACTTTTCCTCTTGCCTTAAGGCCATGCTCCCAGCTCTTCAGCCCCAGGTACAGCACCGTTCTCCTGCAGCCCCAGCAAAAGCAATCCTGCTCTAATGATCTACATTCATAGCAATGATGTAAAGAGCATTTTTAGTAACCCATCATGCTGACTACACTGCTCCACTTTATGCATCCCCTCCCTAAAAGCATCAAGTTGTTTATCTACTTTCATAGCCCTTAGCAAAATAACATCTGCTCTAACATCCCTCCTGCCATATCAAGAGCTCAGCTTTTCCCCATTCACTCCGCAACACTGGCTTCCATCACTCAGGTTTTTCAAACAAGCATCTTCATGCGATCTTTTACAGGTATTTCTAAAGTGTTCCTCCCAAGAGTAAAGGTACTTCATTATTCCCCTTCAAAAGTCTTGATAACACATCTGCTGTGAAGCACTTTGGAACAGTAACTACATTTTGGAGGGGGCTTTGCCCTGTGTTTGTACAATGCTTGCTATAAGGTCACAGAAGCTATATACAAGTTGATAATAATGGTAATATTTGGTAGGTTCACAAAACTGCTGAACTACTTCCGATTTTATAATAGCTACCCAAGTGGGAAACACACAGCAGTAAACATGGCTAAATCTATTTTTATAGGCATGTATATAAATTATTGGGATAAACTCATCAAAAGCACAGCAGGTTAATGGCATACCAAGTGAAAAAAATCTGATGATGTCCTAAAAACAGCAATACAAGCATGGCCTTTAAATTGTTAAATTATTTGGACAGGAAAAATTATGTACATAAAGATAAGCATAGGATGCATACTGAATAATTTATTTCATTTCAAGTTTTTGCTCCCTAAGAAGTCAAAGCTTGTGGGTTGCTTTGTATTTACTAGCCATAATGGGCTGACCTAATTTAAACAAGCATATTGCAAGACTCCAGAACCATTTTTCACATCATTCATTTAACATCTTTTTCTTTGATGGCTGTATTGTTTAGCTGGTCATATGTCAAAAGATACCGTATGCTGTCAGGATATTTTCTTAAAGCTACACCAAGGAAAAGATCGAAAAGATATTAAGATGGGCACATGAAAACTTTCAATCATAAGCTGTTCCACAATTCATAAATCATACAATTGTTCAGATACCAGCACTCAGTGCATGATGGTGTACATCTGTTATGAAATAGCTTTGATAGCTGCTTGCCTGTTTCTTCAGTTCTGCTATAGTTGTCTGCTTGATACTCAGCCCAGGGTTGTTTCTCTCTCCTCTTGCATGAAATGCAGTATATGAAATGCATAGATATGGTTCACTGCTACATCAACTCAAATTTGTGTGTTGAAAAACAGACCACTGAGAAAAATAATTATAAAGTGCTCTTAAGTACAAGAACAATGGTTATAAAGCAAGTTCCAGGCTGGATAGTGAGTGATGTGCTTACTCTAGCAAATTATAGTCATATAGTGGAAGCTGCCATCATAAGGTTCAAGTGCGAGTTATCTATCCTTCTTGCTTACAATCCCCCGACACATTTTACTGTGAACATAAACAAGGGGTGTTTTTTTTCTTTCCAAAGCCTTCTCTGACATACTCTGCTCTTACTGCTGTCTCTGAGGTGCTGAATACCAAGAGAATACTAGCCAACATGCACTGCATCTTACAGTGAGTAAATACATTGATAGGCTTCAGCGTAAGAATCTCTTGAGTAGCTCAGGAGGTGACTAGTCCAGCCTTACAGAGTTATTCCTTGGCTGTGTAACCTGAGGTGGAACAGACATATAAAAATCTTTTCATATAAAAATTTTGTAGCAAGCAGAAATGCCTGCAGCAACTGAGAACACGTTATAGCTGAAAACAAAGCTTTACAGTCAACCCTGACAAATTCCTCAAAAAGCTCTTTCTAAGTAAATTACGCAAATTATTTATGGCATGTGTAGAATGTTTGCCGGGAATTAGCTCAAGAATTGAAGGTTTTTGGAAGGCCCTTGGGAAGCTCAGAGCTCAAGCATTTCCCCCGCTACCCTGATGCTGTTGAGTGAGAATGGCTGTACGCCAGGCACCGGGAAGTGCTCCTTCCACTCCCGTCTGTGATACTGGCTCCTGAAGCACCCCCACATTGTGGAGGAGCTCTTACAAACTGGCCTCAGATAATTTGTTCCTTAATAATTAAAATACCCAAAGACTAAAAAATTTGCTCCTACACTAACAAGGTTTAGCTAAAGGAAGACACACCTCACAAAGTCCAAACGAAATCAGAGGCTTAGAAGGATGCAAGTGGGGAATACAGCAAGTCTCATTTAATACACTTACTCCAGTGTTAAGCATAAGAGACCTTTTCTGTTCTGAACTTAGCAGCTAAGCCTTAGACTCCCGTTTCATCTAAGTAGGCAGAAGCTTGGTTTCAATACGCATCCATATCCCCGGGATTGTTTTCACAGGCACAGATTTTGGGTTGTGGAGTACCGACCTCAGGCAGAACTGCTGTTTGCTTGGGGATTCACTTACATTCACTCACAAGGGGATTCTACCCTGGGGCTCATTCAGAAAGGTACTTTCCCTTCAAAATGTCTCCTATTTGGAAATACAAGTTCCTCTTTGGCAGTCCATTATTTTTTATATTTAAGTGGCTAGAAAACTGGAAACTCATTCAGCCATAAAAGACTTTCTCACCTATTATAACCATGCACAAACCTGAATGCTGAATGCTTACAGTCAGCCAGGGATATAGAACATTTGTATGCAAACAAACAGCCATACTTTAGAAGCCTATAAGCTTCAAACCTCTTCTATATAATGATTCTTGATTAATCACTTGGGGGGGTGGGGGAAATGGCTGATGCATAATCCTTGTCTTTGGATGTCTCCAAACCAAAGAACTTAATTCCTGTAAGAAACTTGACAGAACGGTTGTGTTCACTAGTTTACATGCCATGAGCCACCCCAGCAGGCTCTGGGGTTCTTTTTATGCCTATGCATTTGGGGTAGACCAAAATGGGATTCCAGATAGAAGTACACGTTCAGGTCATAATCTGGTAACTGCCTGTAGTAAACACATCAGGGTTAAAACTACAGAGAAGAGGAAGAAAGCCTTAAGCAAACTCTGAGGTGTTATTAAGGTATTTTATACAAACCATTTTATGCATTTGTATACTCATATCACAGATGTATCATGCAGTACTACAGCCTTCAGGCGTGTATACAAGACATCCACTCTTACACAGAATGGACTTACGTAGTAAGACGAGCTTTCCAAACTCAAGTTATCAAAACCAGAAAAATAAATGGCTTAGACTTTAAGCAAGCCATTTCACCCTGTAGCTCTAACATGAAATGTGTGCTTTACGTCAAGGAGAGCGTGTGCATTTCCATCAGTGATTAGCCAGCTATTGTGAGATACATGGCTCTAGATGCTTTTCTAAACATAATTGTTTCTGCTAGAAGAGTTAGTTTATCAACTGGCTGGTCTAATTAAATCACTCTTCCTGCTCAGGTATGGTAGTTGTCCCAGTAATTAGGTGTATACAAACAGGCTTGTTCTAAGTCAGCGTTTTCTGAATCACAAAGAGTTGGTTTGGCTGTCAGAACTTTTTCAAGACGATCAGCACTCATAGCCAAGTTAGTAGTCCAACATCCAGGCTTGGTTCACCGAGCATACTAGTGGCATGTAATTGTAGCCTTGTGGGGGCATTTCAGGCCTACCTTGACATAATCAATAAACTGTTCTCCACAGAGAACAAGTAGAGTATTGGAAATAACCATTGTGTCACCACGGCAGGTCCATGCTTGCTTTTCCATTTGCTGTGCAGCATACATTTTTACAAAGACTTACTGCCCCTGCAGTTATGCTAACAAGAAGCAGATAAACCCTTACCAATCAGCTAACATTACCAGCATGCTCAGAGAGAACTTTGTTCTTCTGTAAAGGTGAAGCTTTTATTAGTCAGAGACTGATAAAGTCAAGGAATAATTTTCCCTGTGCAGTTCCACAGGTGCTCACTCAGGTTGCCCCTGTATCTTTTCTGCAAATTCATCCTCACTGTATTTTCTTAGAGGCAAACTAGATAATACCACTCCTGATAAACTGTTTGATCTTTCAGAGGTAACACCTATCTTCTTGTGCTTCTTTCTAGGAAACTTTTTTTTTTTTTGAGAGAGAGGGGTGGCAATGATACTGCATTACCTGTTTTGGCCACCCTCCTCCCTCCATGGTTTTATCTGTGTTTACACACAGGTAAAGGAATGGGAAACACTTCAATAGATATTGCATAGTTTCTGGTTCAAAAGAAATCCCTTAAAGTTAAAAACCCACAGAGAAAAACTGAGAGCTGTCATTAAGGGCTCTGCACTAAGCTCTCCATACACAATTACTGTGAAGTGTTGCAGGACAAAAGAGCATCCTTGTCAAACACTGCTTTCAAACTGTCTCACCACATTATTATATTGCAGCTTTTAAAATATAAGGAGTAACTCTTAACCCCTTACATTTTTGCCTTTTTCTTACACTTCTGAAAGTGACAGCCGCAATCAATTGTTTTTTCTGATAATATTAGATGTCCGTATAAAATGTTGCCAAGGAAGACTCATATACCTTATGGATTTTTTTATTTATTTTATTAAGAAAGAGGCCCTCCCTTAAGCCTAAGGGAAGCCAGAAACAGGACAACTACTGCAAATGCACTAATAAAAGAAACCAAACATATTGAGGAGTTCAAATTCTGTCTCAGAGGTGAGTGTTTTCAGCAAGAGTAGCTTATGAATCTTGCAAGTTTAGATCAAAGTGCACAGAGTAATTAAGTCTCAGGAAAAAAAAAAGACAGACACATGGAGAAGGATGCATTTCTGACCGTGCCATTTCATGGCTGTGCATGCTAGTCCAACTCTTCCCACCAGATACATACAGTGGTTTCCTTATTCTGGGTTGCTACATAGACAAGATAAATCAGCCGGAAACCAATCCCACAAAACCCAGGTGATATTTCTTTGTATCAGTGACCTAAGGTAGCCTACAGCAGGTACAAGAAAAGAAAATGGAAAGTGGTGGTGGGAGTGCAGGGACCTTTCAGTGGACACACCAGCTGAGGTCAACCCCAGCTCCTCAAGAAGCCACATGTTGGCAAAACCAGGTACAATCATTTTGCAAAGTGGACATGAATAATGAAGCATTTTTTTATTGTCAGCCAATTGACAACCAAGACAGGAAAAAACACCTCTTGCATCCTGCAAGTTCACACAATATTTTGAAACTAGCACGGAGTAACACGTATTTGAACACTTGGCAAAATATACTGTACATCAGCAATCACTCCTGCCATTACACAGGCAGGAATCTCACTCATTAAAACACCACTTCTCTCACTCCTGGAAAACAGAGTATCCTTTTGCTTAAAATCTCTTGGGTTTATGATTCCTCTATCTAAAAAAGAGCCTGTACAGCCTTTTAATATTCACCTAAAGAAACAGAGAAACCACTTGACAAAACACACCAGGCTCACCATTGCCACAGGAGGAGACCTTGGATGCTCTGTTTCAAGCCTAGAATTGATTACTTCTCACACAAAAGGTGGTCACACTGGGGAAAACTACTTTGCTCTAATATCAAGTTCTTGTTGGGCATCTCTGTAAATCTGTTTTGTCTACAGTGCCTCCAATAAATACACTAGAAAGCAGTAACACACTGCCATGCCACACTGTGCCCTCAGAAATACGAGTGGGGGTGAAAGCACCAGGATCTTGGAAACAGGGAAAGCAATGTAAGAAAAGGGGGGTGGAAAAATCTCAACATCTCTACTTTAAGCATGCCAAGGCAATGAAAGGAAATTGCAGAGAGGAAAAAAAATAAAGCAACGTGGATTTAAGAAATGCAAGTAGTTACTATTAGGGACACCCAGGCTGGATGAAGAAACGTACAATTTAAGTGGCTGTTTTCAGCCCCCCTAAGATGCTCTATATCTGGAAAGATATTGAGGAGTCAGAGGAGCTGAAATTAATCAATTGACTTTTAGTCACAAGCAGCCATTGCAATGATGCTACTAAGGAGACATATGACCTGACTCTCTTAATCAAAGCTGGAAAAGTTACTCCTCATGCTGCAGAGGATTACACGTACTCTTCCCGAGACCAACCAGCCTGTTTTCCCACTTCTTTAGTTTATACTGTATTTGTGTGTGTGCTTACAGAGTGAGATTTTTCAAGGCACTAAGCCACCAACGTTGGAGGGAAGAGTTTCTGCCTGTTCATAAACAGCATGCCATAACTAAATAGGTGTCAGGGTTGCAATTCAACCGAGTGTCAATAGCTGACACTGAATTGTGATAGAGGCAGAACTGCATAAAGGAAGTTCTCCTCACTCTTAAATTAGATTATTTCACCTTTGTCTTATTCAAGGATTCTTCTTTACAAAAAGGAAAAGAAAGCTTCAGAGTTCTGACTCATCTGACAAGTGATGAGGAAAATACGAACATGTTGGACTGAGAGAAAGGCGGCTTGTAAGTCTGGCTCTGTCCCAAAAATCTGTACGATCTGGAGCTGCCTCTGCTTTCCCCTTGTGCTTTTAGGGAGCTGATTCCCCTCGCACATGTCCCAAACCAACCAGCCATTCTGTGGCTCTAGATAAAGTAGTCAAGAAAACTTCAGACTCCAAGTCTGTAAATACAGTGTTTGGCAACACAAGTTATCCCACATCATTATATCAACAATAACATCACAGGGAGAGTATGAAAAATAGCAGCACCTATCCTAAACAGGCACCAAATTTCCCAGAATTCCATCCTTGCTGGTATTTTTAACTTCACAACATAAAACTTCTGTACTTTTAACAGGGTGGTTGGTTTTTTTCAGCGATCAGACTTTGGTTCTGCCAGTAACAGCCACAGTAAACTACAACTTCTGAAAAATAGGGAGAGCTTATAATATTTCCGCCTTTTTTTATAGGGTACCCTTGGAAAACACTGCTCAGTAATTATGCTTGTGCTGTTTCATATTTTCTGTGTTGCTCAGCCTCCTTTGTCTGTGCCAGGTGTGTACATGAAGGGAACAGATCTTCAAAAGCAGTTAATACCTCATAGCTTCACTTGATGAAGGCACTAACATCTCTGGAAATCTGGTCTCCTCAGTCTCATGGTGCATTTAATAAGAAACTAATACAAACATAAATAATGCATGCAGTCACAAGCTACTAACACCTGCAGAAGACCTGCCAGCATGGCCAAGGGCATGCTGGAGACTCTCCATTTCTTCACCCCTGCCCCAGGCAGAGTGTCACAGTTTACAAGAACCAGGCAGAGAACTTGGAAAAAATCCTGTACCAAATGCTTTAAGATGCAGCAGGTCTTTCTAAGTGAAGGAACTGTGACCAAATGGACCAGCAAGAAAGCAAGCTGGAAATATTTATGTTTCAGTTGGCAAGTTCTTGCCTGTACACTAAGCAATAAATGTGGAGCCACTTAAAGGATAAAACCACTTTTTTTAAAGAATTAATTGTGAATTTCAAAGGGCTTTTAAAGGGTTTAAGGATTCTTCTACACCACAGGGAAGCCAATAATTAACTTTTCTCAGCCAACCTGTACTTTTGAGCACTGGAAAATTATGAAGTATGTTCCATATACCTACCTCCACAAAAGAGGCAAACTTCATCCTTATCCTTGTGAACGAAGTCCAAGCTCAGCTAGCCAGGTGCAAGTGGCTGTAGACTTCTGCTAATGTTAAGAAAGGCATAGGCATTCATTTGGGGGGAATTAACTGTACAATCTGCAGTCAAACTAAGCAATTCAAACGTAGATACTGTATGGAACAATTAATTCATTCAAACTGCCCTTATTATATCGATCTAGATAAACCACATTTCATAACAAGCAAGCAGCCATAAACAGCCTCTCCTCTAAATATAAACATAACAGAATATGTAGGTGTAGATTTTGAAAGCTTTTTTTTAAAAGCATCTTTACAGGTAACATCAGGATCAGTGGGAGGCAACACAAAGACCAGTGAAGCAGTATCTGCAGAGGTTTGCTTGGGTGAATTCATTATCACTTGGCAAACTGAGCCCTTTCCTCAGGAAAACTTTTGTCCTTTGGAGTTTTTGATTTAAGCATATTTAGTTGATGCAGTATCTTCATAAGTCTCTTTCTTAAAAGCGCCTCTGGCAAAAGAGTAGAGGATAAAGGCACAGCAGAGGCAAGTAACCAAGGATGTACATGCAGCTGATGCCAGCATACAACAGCCCGCTGAGCCCCAGTTGCACCCCCAGGAGCAAGAGCAGGGTAAAGGCAAAGATAACCTTGTCCTTGGGCAGCCACGGTTTGAAGGAGGGCCTGCCTCACAGCAAGGGCAAAAATCACCAGGAGAGCCACATTACCACTTTCCTAGGGTAAAACCAAAATCAGAGCAGCTATTTCAGGGGGCACCAGCACCCCTAACCCAGCCACACACACATACCTGCCTTAGCTGCCAGCCCCAGGCTCACTGCCATCCCTCCTCCCAGCAATCTCCCCTCATGTGTGCTCCCCTGCTTTGAAATGCTCTTTGCAATTAGACATGTAATTCCTCACACCTGTGCTCCAGGGAACCCTGGCTCACCCTGGCCTCTAAAGGCCAGCATCATGAATATACAGCATGCTGCAGAAAGGTGGCATCTCTCTCAGCTGCCACTGCTTGCACGCTGACTACAGGCTGGAAAGGTAAGACAGAGCACACAGAAGCCCTAAATATTTTCAACCATGAGTATCAAATAAGGAATAGAGTCTTGGATCTCTTCTAAGAATAAAGCTTATAGGACAAGAAACAAAATCTGGAAAGTTCTTAACCGTGTTGCAGCCTACTAACCTGATTGTGCTGCAACAAGGCTTTACCCTTAGTCAGATTCTACTGTCTGTGCTAGATCCCCTTCTCCCAGAGGTCAGACCACGTTGCTCCTCCCCCACCCAACCCCCTCTCCCACACTCCTCGGGGCTATTTAACCACTTAGCAGGAACGAGCTACAGCTGCACATCATCCATGTCAATCAACCCACTGCCGCTGAGGCAAGGCCACAGCTGCATGTTGTCAGTGCTGATACCTCACTGCCTGCGTTCCTCTACATTACCTAAGTTGTGCAAACCCATCTAGGTGAAGGAGACGTTCTAGCCTGGACGTTTAGGAGCCAGGGTAGGTATGGAGACTCCAGTGCCTCAGTGGCAGAGGAGACCTGGTTACCAGAGTGCAGTAACTGGATTTATCCCAGCAGCCACGTTGTGGTGTTCACCCAATGCCCTGCAAATCCGCCCAGACCACAGGGCTCCCTGCTCTTTGCCATGCAGCACCTGAGCCTGTGTAGCTTCCCCAGCGGTGCCCATATAGCAGGGGAAACCACAGTGCTGCCAGTGGAGTGTTAGAACTTGGGCTCCCTATGGTGAAGGTCCTCAGGGCTGTCCCTGCTGCCACCTGCCACAACAGCATCTCACAGGCATCTGGAGGAGCAGCCTGTCACCTCCAGTCTCATCAGGGGTGATTCTGAAGTCAGCTGCAAGTTATCAGTGCTATTTACATTGTCAAATCCTGACAAGAGTCCTGAGCTGGGATGCTCCAGTGTGCTCTTGGAGATGAGATAAAAGTTTGCTCTCTGCCAATAGTCATCTGCAAGAGTACCTTGCAAGTCAGAGTCATGGGAAGTCCCTGCTCCTGGCCACTGCCTCCAGCAACAGAGAGCAGGGAACCTCTGCGGAGGGGCCAGGTACCCCATCAAGCAGGGTCTGGGCAGCGGGCTCCGCAGAGCAGAACCATGCAGATCAGGCTCAACAAATAGCAGAGGCAAGAGCAAAAAGGGACAGAGTTTATGTGGCTGAGCAGAATGTGAACACCAGAGAGGTTGAACCTAAATATCAATATAACCTATTTCCATCCAAGAATGTATTTCTTGGCCACCGACTGATCAGTTAATCCTCTTTTTTATTCTCCTCCCTTCAGTAAAACTCCCAAGTTATTACAGGTGATATCCAGGGACACAATATTCATGGTTTCACTGTAGTATGTTTTACTGCTCCCAATAAAATTCGTACAAAGTTTACAGACTGAACTTGAATTGTGCCCTTACTGGAAGCAGCTTGAACCCCTTGGTTCTGCATTTTCATCCCACAAGATGAAGATTGTCCTCAGAACTATCTGTATGATAAGCGAGCCCCTTGCATCATTTCTCTTCCTTCTCCTTTTAGTAATTTCTCTCTTATTTTTCTTTCTCTGTGTCCCGAGCCTCACTCCTTTATGTCTTTCAAAGTTCAGCATATGCATATACCTCAGTATGGACCTATCTTGAATTGCTAATATCATATGCTATACGTGCTTTCCATCTTGCCGGAGCGAATGCGGTAAAAGAACAGAATGCATTTTTCTGAGATGTCATGTAACATAAGATATGCAAATTGTCTCTGATTGGGAAGAAGAGATTATTTTTCCTGTCAAATACATATGCTTTATGTACACTGCTTGTTAGAACAATGTTCAACAAACATTCAGTTTTTTTAAAGGCTAGACTATTCCGAAAATGAGTTTTGCATGTGGTATCTTCATCTATAAGGAGAGAAATGGAAGTACTACACAGTGTATTCTGTTATCAGGACTAAACACGGGTAACAAGAAGGGTCTGAGGGAAAGCAAGCAATGGAGACTGCCAAGTTTGTCTGTACAATATTGGTTTTGTCCTTTTATTTTTATTTTATTGACCTGCGGAGGGGGGGGGTGGGGGTGGGCGCGGGGGGTGGGGGGTGATGTATGGCACTGCTGCCAGCCCTGGTGCCAGCACTAAGAGGAGGGAGCACCCGTTGTCGGGACGCGGTGGCTCGGTGCAAGCTCTGTGATATCCATAGGATTTAGCCAATCTGTTCCTGCAGATGTCAGTTTTATGCATGATTTACCTGGCTTGACGCAGCTCCTGCTCCCGCGCCAGCGCTGCCAGCTCGCAGGTTGGAAAGCCGTGGTGCCCCGCTGCCGCGGCACTGCCAGCGCTGCACAGAGCATGGATTCACCCCCCTGCTGCCCCAGAAAAGGGAGGATAAGGCCTCTGTGATTTTGGTCTGCTTTGTTTCAGGGTTTAACCTCAGCTTTTCTGTATAGCTCTGAATATTTGCAGCAGATTTTTTCCTTTTTTTTCTTTTCTTTTTTCTTTTTTTTTCCCTCAAGACGGGTTTCTACTAAAGATTACAAGTAAACAAAGGAAAACAGACACCAAAAAATGCTTTTTGAGCCAGACACTGGGACAGCACATACACTTGTCATCCCTCCATGAAGTATTGACTATTACAGATTTAATATTTCCACTATATCTAAATTGTAGTATAACAAGGCTGACTCTGAGTGAGTGTATGCAGCTGACCTTCTGTGAGCATTTTCAATACACTTCAAAATATCATATTATTTACCAGTTGTGGGAAAGTGTTCTTTAGTAAGTAGTACAAAGCAATCACAGTGGCTTTGTAGATTTTAAAGATTTCCTGAGGAGCCACTACTGTCTGTAAGATGCCCTTGGGGCTACTGTGGCTACTGTTTTGCACTGTGATTGTGCAGTGTTTTATTTCTGTCATAAAATGCATACAAAGGGAAAAGGAAAGACGTAATCTTCTGCAGCTGGAAATCAAATTACAGGGCTCTTGTATAATAAGGAGAGATTTTCCCCAAAGTGACACAGTGGGACATTAAGGCTTTGAATTTGATCCTACCTAAATGAAGAGGAAAAAAATCCATTGACTTTAATGGTAGAGGATCAAATTCCAAAGGAGCTATTAAAAATGTTACGTAGGTGATTTATGAGCCTGGGTTTATATATGTTCATTAGGGATCTTTTTATCCCCACCCCCTCTGGAAATACTGTAGAAATATTATCAAATTCTGTGATTACAGGTGTGTAGTTATATGGCCATGGTATCTCTGTGAACATTTCTGTGGAGATACTCAGATGGGCTTTATATTAACATGGATTCACAAATAACGATTTGTTATCTCTACTGTTGTCAGTTGTCAGTACGCACTACAACGCTTACAACATTAATATAATCAGCAACAAAAGTACTGCACCTCAGTGCTGACAATGTGTTGGTACATTCAGCATCCAAGCATTATCAGTAATTTGAGTTCCAAAGAGCTTCCTATCTAACCTACCTTTTAGCAGTACTTCCAGAACAGAAAGAATAAAAACAGTGAGAAAGCAGAGTTTCTGACAAAGGCTCTCTGGCATCTTAAACCCTGGAATTCTCTTTGGATAAAAAAGGTATACATCTGTAAATTTAATGTTACATGCATGCTACTATAGTGATTTACAGCTAGGAAATTTGGCTTCTCTGGCCAATTTTACAGAAATCAGTATTTTTTATTCTGCCACTCCGTAGATACTATGTGGAACACCTAGAACTGAGCTCAACTTGAGAAGCAATAGGAATTTTACAATTATTATTTTAGGTATGAAAATGAGTATAGTTTAATATAATGTAATGACAAAACGATTGTAATCCACCTAACTTTATCTTTTTTATTTGCACTAAACTGTGAAGCTGCTTGCAAGCCATCTGCCTCTGGGTTATACTTAGAAGTATATTGGAGGGAAGGAATTACAGTTTATGAGGTCCAGCATTTCAGCCTCATTCCAGTCAAACTGATGTCCTGAAAGGACTTGGATTTGGCTTGATGTTTCCTTAGCAATAGGATAGTTAATGAATTGCCGAAGTAGAGTTCAGCTCATTGCATTATTTGGAAAAGCCACAACTGTTTCGTTGCAAGGCCTGGTCCACAGACTGCTTGGGTCCATCTTCCCATTCTCTACAACAGACTTTAGAAAATGTTTAAGAGTCAGAAAGTGATATGAAAGCAATCCTACATTTAGCTGCTAACTGTTGAAAGAAGAGAGTTAAAACTGAGCTAATGGCTTGCCTCAAGAGATTCTTACAGAATAAGATCATCCTTAAATACAAACTGTCAGGAATAGGTCTTCTGATGTTGTGATAGTCACTCAAGTCAGCAGAGTAGCTTTGCTTATCCCACAGAAAGAACTTTTAGTTTACAAATCTAGGTTATAAAATAGTAATATGAGATCAGTCAGGCAGATTCAGGACAAGGACTGATGAAGATAACTAACCTTTGAAAGAAAAGAAAAGAAAAAAAAATATTGCCTTTTAAAAGTAGCTCCTTGAACATCCAAAGAGGATCATGATTTTGTAATTCATTTTCTTAACAAAATCCTTGCTAATACTTAGATTCCTGTAAGCTCAGAAGTGCCGTTTTCATACAGGCGAGCAAGCCTGGAGTGCCCAAGGCTGAGCTGAGCCCTCCCAAACCATAAGCTTTTCAGTAAAACCCAACAAGATCCCTAATAAAAGTAGCTGCAGCGGCTGCTTGGCCCCGGCAATTACTTTGTCACTCACCCTAACTTTCTGTCACCGCCTTCACGCAGCTGTGTGTGTATCACTGCCGGTTGGTGCTGGGCTCTCCGGTTTTCCTCTCGCTCACTTCCCAGCCTTCTAGCTCAGTGCTTTGAATCACCATTTACGAGGTCCTCTGTTATTTTGAAAAGAAAGTAAGGGCTGTTGCTGCACACAAGCTAACGTGCTATGGTGCTTTGTTGCTCCCAGGTAGGTCTTGTTTCCTCTGTCTTTCCTGGTCCCTCATCTCTCCTGCCAGCTCTGCCCTCCTCTGGCTTGTCTGTGAGCCCAGTCATCTGTATGACCTAGCAGGAACATATCTGTTTGCTGGGTGCCTTTTCCACCAACTTATGTAGCTGAAGTAACTCACGGAGGGGTCTGATGGGCAGCAAAGCTGTTGCAAAATACGCAGCTGGAGCACGTAACAGGGAGCAGAGGATGGGAAGAGTGGGGTCTCCCCTTTCCAGTGGCTTTAAGCTCTTATGTCCCCCAATGCCTCATGGAAATGCACCCACAGGCATCTAGCTGGTGCTGTACTATCAGCCTACTCCTCTCTAAAGCAATGTTTTGTTCGGGTTGAAAACAGCCTGCACAACAGAGCAGGCAAAAATTGATATGCTTAGACAAAAGCTGCCAAGAGGGAGAAGCAGCACATCCTGAAGCACAGCCACTCAGGGCTGCATTCAGCAAGAGCCCCCTGTTTGGTATCATTAATGTCACACTATTCTGCAGATTCCTGAGCCAGATTCCTCAGGGAACACAGCAAAAGCTCAGATTAATTATTTTCGTTAAAACCACAAACTGAGGCTAGAATGACACATCTTCTTAAAGACAGCTGTGGTTACAGCACTTCCCCAAAATGCAGAAGACACATCCCAGTCCTGATGCCATTCCGTCATTTTAATCACCTGCGCGGCAGCATAGAGCCTGGCCTCCACTTGCTGTTACAGCTCTGTGTCCTAGTTCAGTCTTGAGCATGAATCTTTGCTTCGGGGAAATGATTATACAGTTTATATGAAACTCCACTGCATAAATATCTGGTCTTTGAGGCAAGGACTACACTCCAAGGTCCATTGCTCCTTAGCATCCAAACCACAAGGCTACAAAAGCGACTTTCTTGTTTTTTTATCCTTCTCCCAGTAAAGTACTAGATGCAGAGTGAGGCAGCTTGAGAAAGAGAGATGAAGATAGGTGCCTTCAGCCTGCAGAGTCTGCAGGCTGGCAGGTGGTACCCACTGCACAAAGAGCCAGGTTCAGGTCTTACCAGGCAAAGCTGGGAATTCAGCATGTTGCTTGCACCTCAGGCAAGTGCTCACCGCGATACACAATGAATAAGAAGGGATATAACACCACCTACTCTAACAGAAAACAGGGAATGTAGTCAGGTTTCATATGAAGCTCAGTTTTCCACGGAGCATTGCTGGCAACATAAGGGCATAACGGGCATCAGGGAAGTTATAGCTCAGCTGAGACTAGAGAACTTTCTGCTGCCAGTCCTGGTGTGAAAGGAGAAAGGGGAAAGGCTGTAAAGGTTGTACGTCACCACATGGTACGTGGGGGCAAACACCTTGCTGAAGTGGCTGCAGCAACTTCTGGAAAGCTATTGCATTCAGGTACTTTATCATCAACTTCCAGCTTTGATTGATTGATGTTTTCTGTTCATTAATTTGAAGCTGTAAATCACTGTTTAAACCCCTAAAAATGAAGTGATCTTTAAGTAATTAAGAATATATTATTCTCGGTGATATCCGATCCTCTGAGACATTGGAAAAGTAACTTTCTTACACCACATAACACGTCTTTAACTATCTCTGTGGAGATTCAGGAAGGAGTCGATGATTTTTTTAGGCAGATCTTAGATTCTGAATTCCAGCAGTGCAAACAGGAATACTATGTTCACAAGAAGCATGGTGGCCTGAAATCCAAATAGCCTTTACCCGGTTGTTTTGTTGGGTTTTTTTTTAGGAACACAAGCAGTATCAGTGGGAGTTAGCTGAATGGGACCACTGATATTGCCCACAAATGTTTAAACATGCTGCCATTTGAATACATACAGAACAGAAGTAGGAAGAGTAATCAATCAGTCATTAAAATTGGCCTGGACTAAACAGTAGGTTAACCTTTCTGAAAAAGCATTATTTCAGTTTGAGATCTCACTTCTTATCACAGCAGGCCAGGGCTGATCTAAGGTAGATACTGTAAGAGCTAAGTAAAAAATAAAATAAAATAAATAATTTAACCTGAGAACTGAATTTAAAACTCAAGGCAATCAAAACCAGGAGTTTAGATATCTAAAGCCCCTAAGAATAATCTAGAAAACTTTTGCATTGTGCGGGGCATTACTAGGAACTAGCTATTAGGAAATGCTAAACACAACTGTATTGGAAGTCTCAGTCCTCTCTGGAGGTTAAATGCCAGGCTGAATCAGGCTGGAAAAAAGGCACTCCTGTTCCCTCCAGGCTTCCAGTCTGCAATATATTCCCAAGGGTTTAAATCAAAAGTTTAAAAAGTTTAACATTGCAAAAGTCTCAGCTTCAGTGCAAAAGCCTAGCATAAGTATCATGACTCAATTCCCTGCTCTGGGTAAGCAGATAAACCACACATCTTTCACCTCAGAGAACGTTACAGAGGCAGCGCTGGCACAGCTGTGGGGTCGCTGTACAGCACAGGATGCAGGAGTCAGGAGTCAGAAACAATTAGCAAGATGGGATATAAAAGTCAAGCTGTGGCGGACAGTCTGCCTGTCATGGAGCGGGAAACCTGAGTGCAAGTCCATGCTTAGACTGTAGTATGTGCGTTGCTCTTCATTATGGTAATCGGATGCAGAAAAAACATAATGTTGGGGATCGGAGCACAGGACTCATTATTTCCACTGAGCCTTTCAGCCTCTGAACACCTGTTCAGGTCACGCATCACCCTACTCGCTATGGCATCCTGGACTGGGAGCAAGAAGGTGCTTTGATGCACATCAGCCTATAGGTTCATTCCTAGGTTGGTGCTTCAGACATAAGGCACACCTGGGACATGCATTTTGCCTTCTGGAAGGTCTTCTCCAGCTATGGAAAGGGTCGTACCCAGGTGAGCTATGCCCTGGCCGTACTGGGGCCAGAAGACAAATGGTGCTCAGCAGGTCACAGCAGGCCCAGCTAGAAGGAACCTTGGTGGGTGGCTCACCTGGGGTCACAGGGCAGTGCTACACTGCAGCCCCTTTCCCGATCAACCAAATCTCTTCCTTGGCACATGCAAACCTTTCGTATTGCATTTGATTCTACAAGGAAAAAAGGGCCGGGTGGCAGGGTAGGGGGGGAGCGTGGGATTTTGATATGGAAATTATATAAAAGTATAATGGGATGGGGTCTTTTTTCTTCTTTTTTACTTTAGAATGTCTTATTTAACTATATGGCACTTAAATTTTTTTTTCTTTTTGTGAAAGGAGGAGTTTCAGAACTCAGCTGTGCAGCTTTGAAGATTTATCAGAAACCCGAATATTTAGCTGGAAGCTTGTTTTCAGCTGTCCTTCAAAATTTTTAGTAAGGTTCAATTTCATGTATTCATAACAATTTTGTTTCCTATTGAGTGACAAGCTAAAGATAAAAACATCTTTGAAGAACTGGGGGTTTTATTGGATATGAATGTATGTAATTTTTTTTCTTTGGGTTCCTTAGGTAAAGCCTAAAATTCAGACCATTTTAAGGCAAATTTCTAATGGTAGCATGGTAACATTGTGAAAGAACAGCTATTCTTGAGGTAATTTCTGTTATCAATGGCACAGAGTTTTCCAGCAGAAAATGTTCCTCCACTGTGTGCTGCAATTCCTGTGATAGATCTTGGAGCTGCACAAGTGAAAGGCACTGTTTTCAATACATTGAGCATGGATGGTACAGTATTAGACCCTCATTAGGGAAGAATATTTAAAAAATAATTATCCAATGCTGCAAAAAGTAGAAAATAATCAAAATGTAGTTACATTTTCTGTATCTCCTATTGAATCAAACTCTGGTCATGTTAGGCAAGAGAAAAAAAAGCACCTGTCTGATAAGGTGAAATACTTCACCAGGAACAATTCTTTTGGCTTTTTGGAATTGGCATAAGAAGTTTTTTATGCAATGTGTTGCTTAATTTAATTTCTGGCATGATGATCTGTCTCCTTTGGTAGATTTTCAGCTGCTTCAGGGGAAGAAAGATGATGGATTTGATCTATGTGAGAAAATGTTCCTCAATGAAGCAAACTGGGAATTTCATCCAATTCCAACTAGAATGAATGAACACCATAGAGATGTTAAGCAAAACCAAACAAACAAAAATGCTTCAATGGTATTTGAGTCTTGTGCAACTCTCACGGGGAAATAAAATACTTTACTGAAAATGTATTAGCATCACCAGACAGCTTTGTGCCCAGACTAGGGAGGAAATGCTTAGAAAACATTTTATTAGACTGAACCTTTAAGCTTATCCCTGCATATAATTGGACACTGGATGTACAGATGTATAAGTCCTCCTCATTTATGGCTGAAACAATGCGATAATTTTTCTTACAGCACAGTTCCACTAACACCATAGGGGAACTTTAAAATCTACCTTTGAGCCTATTTTGTATTCCTTTTAGTTTCTGCTCAAATCTCTTGGTCCTTCTCCTTCTTTCCACTAGATTTTATCCATGGTTTTCCTTGCATCTGGAGTCAGCAGGTCTGGGCTAGAAAATTCTATTCCTCTCTATGTCTCACAGCTGGCAAATCTTAGTGACTCTGCAGTCATTAATATGCACATAAAAGTTTTGTAACTTAAGAGGTATATGAATAAGGCTTTTCACCTTTGTCATTGGCACAGAAGCTCTTTGGACAAATGGTCAAGCTCAAGATATCCCCTGTTGTCCAGCAAAGCATTAAATCAAACTTTGGGCTGCAGTGACTTAACTGGCTGAAATTTTTGCCTCTTGTCTATAAAGATATGGAAGATTCTGTACAAAAATTATGAATAACATAACATGGGGAGGCATTTATATCATGGAGTAGGATGTACAACGCAGAACAGCAAGTTTTTTCTTCTGTATCCCATTTTATTCAGGGGCAAAATTGCTGCAGCTTATTACGCTTCATTATGTTTTTAGCAAAATCAGCAAACAAGTCCAGTGACTGAATAACTAAAGAGGATCACACACATGTGAAACTGTACAACAGAAGTCAGAAGCGGAGAATTGCAAGAGAAAAATCTTTGTAGGAAGAAGATGCTCTTTCAAGTTCATCTGTGATTCTTGATCATGCAGACATGGTGACCACCTGAGCGAGGGAACTGCTATTCAGTAGAGTAATTGTTTGAGTAATTATGGTAAGAGTTGCCTAGATCTTATGCATGTTCTGCTAAATATAATTGTGTCTTGATAGATGTGCCTCTTGTGAAGCTGAGAGAGCTGTTTCAGCACAAGGCAGGGAGAGTGGCATCTTAGTAGCCTCAATGGTTCCCTTCTGCTTCAATAAACTTTTCGAAGATCATAAAAAGTATACTGAAAACACTAAATTTTAAGAGCAGCCATCTCCCCTTCTTTCAGGGGAATCTCAGAGATCTGAGATCTCTGTTCTGCCTTACACTGGTGACACAAGTGCTGCCCGCCACCCATACTCATCTCCTGTGAGTGCCTGCAGGGTTTTTTTGCTTTTGTTCAAGTCATCCCTTACACAAAGAACAATTTCTCCCTTTTTACAATTTCAGCTGTATCATATATAATTTTAAACATCAGTGTTTCACTCTTTCAAAGACAATATTTAGACATATTTTCCATGGAAAATACTTTCCAGACAAATGCCAAGGACAGGTAAGAAACATCGAAGTTCAGCAGGCTCATCTTTGCTCTAAACTGATCTTTGTTCTATGCTGAATAAAACTTTAGCCAAAATCAAATGCCAAATTCTTTTCTTCCTTCCTCAGCCCCATTATCTGTACAACTGGAATATTAGTCTGCAACTGATGGCTACACTCCTCTTCTAGACTCTTAGGAAATCTTCCAATGTAAATATTAGAAATGTTTGAACAGTACCAATCTATAACAGTTGATGGAAAGTCTTACTGGCTAAGTTGATTCTGCTCCTTAATGGCACCCCCAAGTGCTATCCATCACTCATGAGGATAGGCTGCGATATCCAACACTCCCACACGTCAGAGGCTGAGGTCACTTCAGGAGTGTCCTGCCTCCCTCTGCGCCGCACTGAGGCAGTGTGCAATGCTCCAGGTATCGTGCAATAGTCGGGTACATGCTCCTTTAGACCCTTCTAGCCTCTCTGCTGAACAGCACCTTTCTGCACAGTGATGAGCTTGCAACCTACATCAGCCCCTCTCCTCAAACGATATGACATCAGTGCTCTCCCTAATATGAGCCTTAGCATTAAATGACATCTCAGTGCACAGAGCCAATGAATCTCTACAGCTTTGGAGAAGGAGACCAGCAAGGGGGCCATGTGTCTTTTCTATAAAGTAGGTAAATGCACCTAAACCTGCAGATGGGGCACTGCTGGAACAGCCACAGCACAACAGATACTGGGCAGGATTGCCCCTGGCCTACCACACCTTGATTTGCCCATTTTGTCAGGTATTTTTCAATCACATGTACAGTATGATTTTTGAGAGGTCCTGCCAGTGGATACATGCTCCGTGCTTTTCCCTGGCATTCCCATCAGCAGCAGGAGCACAAGCCATGGTCAGAGCAGTTGCCGCTTGAGGAGCCCCTGTTGCACCGGCTCAGGTGGAGCTAATGCATGCACACAGTATGGTGGTCAGCGTCTTCTATGCCAGGGATAGCCATGCTAGTTGACATCTGCACCAGGCTTTGGTGGAGGAGAGCCCCCCCCCAGCCAGCAATGCACCCCAGCAGCTGGTGTGCAGGTGGGCTCTCATGGGGCCCCTGGCATGGGAAGAGCCACCCAACCCAACATTTGCCTTGCCAGCTACAGAGGCCACACTCCTTCCTGAACTCCAGTCTGCTCTGTTCTGCTGGAGACATCCAAGGCTGATGTGTCTGGTGTGGCCCGAGCAGGCTATGAGTGGTGTTACCTGGGCAGTAACACAAAAAAAGGGAGCAGGCATTCAACAGCTGGATCTGGGGGAGGCGGCCAGGTACTTGCCAGGGCCTTTTCAGAAGATTTCTTGGGAGGTTATCTGGCTGGAAAAGATGGGTCTAGAAAGCCTTACGTCTCCCATGGTATTTTTTGACTGTCTTGAGACACTTCATATGGAGTATTTTAGGAGAACTCAATTGGTACATCTACTGGTATGCCCTCGTGTCCATTCCAGGGGTGCTTCTCTTGGCTAAAATATTCTGTACCAACACCATGGATAGCCTCACAAGTCAGGATAGATACTTCATCTTATGGGTGTTAAAAATCTGTGGTTGTTTAGGACCTGGAGAGGACACATTTGCCTTAGGAAAACCGGTGTATTAATATGCTTTAAAAATGAAAAGCACAGTTTTCACTAAGAATCCACAATGAATCTGTAGAGAATCTGATAATATTCATTATTGCATTATTCTGGGACTATTGCATTGAAAAAGTGCACCTGTTCCCCTCCAATTTATATGTGGTAAATGCTCCTTAAGTTTTCAGAAAGTAGACAGGAATTTCCCATACTGTCTCTCCATTTTCAATGTACCCTGATCCCAGAGTGTTGAGTGTAAGGTAGAAGACGCTTTTTTCTTTTCTCTGCAATACTTTCTAAATTCTCTAGAACTGCTGTATCTCATCTTGCATAACACAGCAGATGGGAGAGAGAACAAAGTGGGGCAGGATCCAGTAACATCCTTTGGATGGTTGGACTGGCAGATTGCAGGGAACTGTGTTGATGGTACCTGCCAAGTCACCAATCAGTCTGAATCAATTAATTGTCAAACTGGCACACAACTCCTAGCAGGAAGCTCCGTGTCTCATTCCGGTTGGTCGTCTTTGTTTTTCTATTTTTATCAATCCAATGCCACATTTATTAAGAAAATATAGCTTCATTCTTTTGTATGAAGGTTCATCTTTTTGTTTACTGACATCTTGAGTACCCATACTTCTTGTAATTCTGTAGATAATGAATCAAAGTCAGTACAGCCTCATTTTGCTAGTGTTTAATGTTTTCTGGATAAAAAATTGTTTTCAGGAATTGAAAATACTATTCAAGGGAAGATATGTTTAAGTTATCAGAAGTGAAAGCATCAGTGACAGTACTGGAAAAGAGAATATATGTTATTTCTTCATTAGCAACATCCTCTAGTCACTACACTCAAAAGTTCTATTTTTTATTTTTGCATGTTGTCTTTCTTCAGTAGTAATATTGCTGTTGGTTTCACATAAATGACCTTGTTTATGTCTTCATATTTATTCATAGCACCAAGCTATGATATACTATACAAATGTAATATACACATTACTAACACCGTTTAAATTAAATATAGCCGGTAGCAGAGGCGGCTCTTTCCTTGGGGATAGTGAGGTCAGTCCCCACCAACCTTATTCCTGTGGGTAAAATCTTTCTGAACCTTATTTCTTTCAGGGCAGAGGATGTGCCAGCCCCATGCTGGCACTGCAGCAGTAGGCACACACAGAGCAGGAGTCGCCCCGTGCAGCTCTCCTGGGCATCCCCACCACCTAGGAGGAACTACAGCTGCTCTTTGTCTATATATTATTTTCTTCTGCCTTGTTTTCACACCAGATCTAGCTCTACTTCATCTGCCTGCCTGCCTAGATGCCTGTAAAGATACGAGCCCCAGCAGCAGCAACGTTTGATAGCACAGCAGGAGCACCCCATGTCTTCATACCTAATCACTGGCACAAAATCTGGGGTAACTAATTAAAGCCGCTGAGGTACAGACAGAAGCTACCTGCCTGGCTGCACCAGCACTCCCAAATCCACTGTGTCCCCACTAGTTTTTGGGTAAAATGCACTGCTCCTTGTAAGTGGGTTGGGAGCTGCAATGTGAGTTCTCTGCAAAGAACTGCTCTTCAATGGACTCTCTCAGCAAAAAAGTGAATTTTTCACAAGTGTAACTTTTTTTAAGATATTTTTTTGTCACCGTGTGGAAGACGCAATACGCCTGTGGAAGTGGGGGCCTGGCCTATAGGAAGCAGGTGTTCCCTTCCAGTCCTGCGTTGCCATCAACGGTCTCAAGACATATGTCCTTGTGCACAGAAAGGTAGTCTGAGCTGGCGCAAAAACGCATATGTAACTAGCTAAGTTTGTATCAAACGAAAAAGAGTTGCAAACGTTTCAGAAAAGAAATGAATGTTAAATACTGCAGCCTGCACAGCATCTAGGAGAATCTTGTAACATTATATGGTCCCAAAGGTCCAATATTAGCTGGCAAGGGCCAGATACACCCCTCCAGTGATGAAGGATTCCGAGTCCTGCCAGGCATAGGTCATCACTATTAAAACCAGCTCTTTACACCACATTTGACCTGGTGTCTCCATTTCCCTCAAAGTAGCCAGTGCACACATTGTTATGCCACTGAAGGAAGGCAGATATGGGAAGTCTCAGCACCCAGTGATGATGAGCATGGCATCTCCTCATCCAAAAATTCCTGAACACACTTGAATCAGCTGAGTGGGTTCAGACCAGGGTAGTGCTCTGTATCATCTGGCCACAGTGGCTCTAACTCGGTGGCAGAAGGCCCAGCATATGATGACTGAGTGGGGATCGTGGGTAGCCTGTGGTCTGTCGTACCCATGGTCTCAGCCTTCTCCTGGACTGCAGTCATTACTCCCATTCATGTCACAACGGAACTGCACTGGGGCAATATTCACCCTGGAAGTAGCAAGCCCAAGCACTAGGCAGATCAAATGGCCAAAACCCCAAGAAAAAGCAATGACACGATTCTCAGAAGTCCAGATCCTCTGAAGACCAAAGTATAAACGCACAAGTGCACCATGGAGGCGAAATCATTGTCTGTACACACAACCGGAGAATTTGCGTGCACAACTTCTCCCAGAGCCAGTCACGTGCCCAAAGACAGAATTGCATATGAAATTTTAGTAATTTTTAATGTATTTTAATCCAGCCCTTAGGGTTTATTTGGATACTTGCCACTCTGTTCCCACATCAGTGCATTATTGAACAAGTTAAACCTATTAAAAAGTTGCTTTGTGTTGGCTGAAGGATAGAGTTTGAATTGCTGTACAAAGGATATTTCCACTGATGAATCTAGCCCATGGTGACTCTCTCTCTAGACTTGTCCAATTAATTTTCTTTCTGAACTTGGAAAAAAAAACCCCTTGTATCAGGATAGTTCTTGTTATACTTCAATGTGATTTTGATTACATTATACTACAGAAGCAGCACTGACCTTTCTTCAAGTCTAGGTGAGAAGCTAATTGGTTTCAAACTGTTTTAAATATGCTGAAGTTATAGTTGTCAATTATTTTTCTGGAACAATAATAATTTCTCAGATTGAACTCTGCTTTGTAAAGAGCTTTAAAAGCTAAAATAATTAAATAACTGGCATTATTTTCCTTGTTTTCTTCTGCTTTCACATTTAGAATCTTTTGTTTCCTGACCTCCAGATCCTGTTAATTTTGATCAGCTTTCATTCTGAATTTAAAGTGCACTGTGTTCTCTTCCTTTAAATTAATATTGTGTTAATATATTTTACATTGCTTAAAGTTACTGTAGGAGATGGTGCCGAAAGAGATGTGGCAATATCATTTAATAAGCTTGCTATTCATGCTTACTTTTAATGTCTTTTTACTGATCTAATCAATAACTCTAAAGCAGGATTGCACCATCTTTGTAGCCATCTCTCATCAAAACGATTATAAATTCTTTTTAATAGATATTGAAGGCTAATGTGCCATTACACAGTTTAACTATAGAAATGCAATAGGGCCGAAAACACACAGAATTGCCTTCAAAATCTCAGTTGAGAGTGACAAAAAATATTATCCGGTTTCCTCAAAGGGAAATGCTTCTACAAACATTGCATTAGATGCATGTTTGTTACAACACTGCGTCCAGAACACGTCTGGTTACTCACAGATACAGCAGTCTTTTAGCATTCCCTGGGTAATATACTGTTGTCACAAAACATTTATCACTTTTGATACATAATTATCTGTAAAACAGGGATTAGGATTTTGTTGTGTAAGGCCCAGCCGTATGTGAAATCAGAACAAGGGTCATTACCTTTAATGCCTTTTTATCTCTTCAGATGCTGGAACAATTACCGTTTGGAAAGAAGGAGAACCAGGAGTAATAATGGGCAGATTCCAAGGTGTTCAAGACATCTGTTTGCCTGGATCGGCATGCAAGAGAAGAAGGAAAATCAAGAGACTCAACCAAAAATTAGCAGCTAATCCTCCTCCAAGGCACACAGCAAAACCCATGGCAGGGAACAGAGGATGTGCTGGAGAGGTCTGGGATGCTGACGGAGCAGTGACTGGATTTCCTGATGGAAGAGGGAGGATTTCCTTGACTGTGTCTGGCTGGAGCCATTTTTCCAGTTTTAGCACTGTTTTCAAAAGCGATTTAGTGTTTAACCAATGGAAATGAATAGATTTGATATTGAAGCCTGGGGAGTTAATTTTAGTTTTGGAGGGTTTATACATGAAAAGCCAATATACATTTTATGCGTATTAGGAACATAGGATTTACTTTGCCAGATCAGATTAATCTAGCGCAAGATCCATCTATCAACAGTGGCCAATATTGATGTCTGATACTGCTCAAACAGTTCTTGGATATATCTATAAAATCTACTCACCCTGACCCTGAACAACCAGATAACTTCTCTCCCGGTGTATGGGGATTTATGACCCTAATATTTTTCTATTCTCTCAGTGTAATTGCAGTCATTTTATTGCGGTATTTTTGTTTTATTTCAAATATTTTTTTCTAATCATTTGAATTTTACTAAGCTTCCCAGTTATTAGCAGTAAGGCTGGGCTGGTGTCACTGCAGCTCAGCATGTTTACCTAAAAGGATGCATTAAAAAAGATGCTTATAAAGCCAGGTGTACTGCTCTGAAAAGCTGGCGCACAGACATCTGGTTTGCTCCCACTGACATCAGGGGGACTGCTGCCAGTGTCGTACATGGGAAGAAGAGGAAATTCTGCAGGTGTGGATTTTTAGGGCTTTATGCTAAGTGTAATAATTGTGATCAAAGACATGTAGTCTGAGGCGTGCACAGCACCTGTGAGCAAGATCTTGGTGCCTGCTGGAGCCTCTCAGAGGCAGTGGGCTGACACACGGTGGGCACAGATGAGAGGAGGGTTTGCTCCACATATCCTTTAAAGAACTGGTTGCTTCTCCAGCCCGCTTGCATTTGGTGCAACATGCTCACCTTCCCACTTACTTGCTACTTAAAGCAAACTGAACCCTGCTCAGCCTGCAGGAGGAGGCTTTCTGGAGCACACAGAGGGAAAAGGGAGCTTCATTTTCTTGTCCCCTGGTGCCTTTATCCATGTAGAGAGACACATGAAGCCATGAAAATGGACTAGATGATCACTGTAGGCCCCCTCCAACTGAAAATCTATTCGGCTCTATTCTAGTCAAGTCTATTCTAGTCGATTCTAATTATCAAACACCCCCAAAACAATGATCTGACAGAAGGTACCTGCTAACATAAGGTGTGCTGCACTTGGGGGCTGGGGCGAAGATAGGTTTGGAATAACTTTTTTTCTGTTCAATTGAAAATGTACGTAGTGACTTCAGAGATCAGGCTGCAAGATCTAGAAAACAATTCTCTCTCCAGATCGAGAGTACAAGCCGCAGCAGCAGGCTCTGCTTGTTCATTCTGCCAACGCGTCCTCGTCTCGATGAGGAGAGGCCACATATTGAGAAGTGCAAGTCATTCATTTTCCACACCAATTCATTTTTTGGCTCCTTCATGAAGATTAATTCTTCTTTGTATTTAATAGCACCTTTAACTAGCACAACAAAAAGAGCTTCATGAATATCAGCAAGCAAATCTCCAACCAGGTTGCCAGCTACTGTGGTGGGTTTGCAGGAAAGACATCTGTCCGACAGCAATTTGACCAGGACCACCGGCAAAGCAGCAGTCACAGTCCCACGTGTGCTGACTTCAAGCTGCTAACCTCCAAGGACTAAATGAAAAGTTGAGATTTCCCCAGATCTGTTACCAGCGCTCTGAAATTTCCTGTCTGTTTCTAAAAAATGCTTTTTATTTCACACTTGGCATAAGACATGCCCCAGAATGCAGCACAAAGCTTTAAAAGCAAAATAGCCTGCTCTTCCTTCCATGGAGTCTACGCACAGGCTTTTCTCCAAGGCCTCATTTTCATTATCCAAATGATACTCAGACAAATTTCAGCCCCCATCATAGTCACAGCCTAAATAAAATTTAAATTTAATTTTTCTGAATCAAATAAAATTCCAGCTAAGTATATCCTGAAACTGGAACCTAGGGCTGAAGTGTAAATTCCTTGGACCAGAACGCAAACCCACTTCTAAGTCCAGACCCACAATGGACCTATTCCTCAGTTAAGGCATGGTTGCATTCACATGAGAAAAGCTATTTTTGTGAAACTCTGGCTTTTGATGGCAGGAATCTTAGATTTAATTTCTACAATTTGAGGGTGAACAGTTATGAAACATATGTTGTGAAATGCAGAACAGAGTATTTGACCCTCCATTCCAGCACTTCCCAGCCTCCTGCTCCCTAGCATCCTTTCTGAGCCCTCGGGTCCCAGTTTGTGCACAAAGCGCCAGCTTTTTCCTCCTTCCTGTGCCAGCCCCAATCTCATGCCTGTTCTAAATACGGTTTTGGCAGTGTTTTAAGCATTTGGTTGAAGCGTGTGTGTGTGTTTTAACCAGTACGCTTTTTCCGCGCAATTCCTTTACAGGAACATGCCAGACTGATTTGAAAGTGCTTGATACAGGAATGGCTTATTTGCCTTTCCACCCAGGAACTGGAACACTCTTAAAAAGCATGGTTACTCTGGACTAACCGGACCTATGCCAATACAGGTAAAGTGGTGCGACCTCCTGGCACTTGCAGTGCTTTTCTCCAGTTCATAGCATTACTCCTCACCATGACCACTCAGACTCTGCTTTTGTCATGTTTGGCATCTCTCAGTCCCCACTCCAGGGTCTCAGGGCAGGGTAGACAGTCCACCATTCCTCTGCTACAATCTCCAGGTCTTTTTAAATGATATGAGTTGATGGTCCAACTCGGGACTTCCAGCATGCCCTGAAGCTGGCTGAGCATATTCTTCCATCTTCAGTTTCTAATATGCCTATGTTTGTCCTCGTTGTACAAGTCGTTCTTGGCTAGACATGACTGTCAACTTTGCTGGAGACACAGTGTAAATATTTTGCGCTTGTACAGCAGTGTACGTACTGAAGGAAATTGTGCTGCATACCAGTCTGTGCTGGGTTAACAGAAAAAGCAAGTTTTCTCATCTCTTTGGAGCAGCTCAATCTGTAGTGTGGTGCATGATTTAGCAGCATTTGTGATGTTTCCCTGATTAATTCTTAAACAGGTTTCCTAGCAACAGACGAAGGGAGAACACAAGTACTTTGCCATAGGAGAAACATCTTTGTATTTTCACGTGGTGTCAAGTATTAGTATTCTTACTTTCCCGTTTATGAATGTGCACAAAGGTCTCTGGCATGCAGTCACTTCTCCACATATTTATTCCTGAGATAAGGCACTGGGTTAGGGAAGCTTCTGTAGGCATGATAGGAAGAAGAAAAGTAAGTAATTTCTTTAAAATCTAGCAACTGGATTTGAAATTCACAGTGATTACTTGGTTAAAATACTTCTTAAAGGATGCCAGGTTCAATTTTAGAGATTTTTAGGATACGTTCTGTACCCTTCTAGGTAATTCACAGCTGAAAAGAGTGAGAAAAGTAAGGTGAGAATTTATATATATATATATATATTTCACGGAACAACTGTATTTGCAATTAATTTCCTCTGTCACAGAAACCACGTGTAAATGTATGTTTGAGCTCCTGCTATGATACTATCAGAACATTCAATATTAGAATGTGACCGTTATACATTTTTTGTATGTGAAACTGAAATAAGATCACAACAGGATAAACACACAGTTTCCATTACTTCTACCTTCCAGCCGATAAAAGCCTATTCCTAAAAATTAGGCACAGTGCCTACGGAAGAAAGTGTCATTAGCAAAAAAGCAGCATGTTTCGACTGAAACACAAAGTATCACTTGAAATCATCTGCGATTTGAATTAAAATTGTCTCAAAAGGCTACAGCACCCGTGCATCCTTCTGGAAAATAAAGGTGGAGCTTCCATGGCAGGTTTGTGTTTGCCCTCAAGGAGACCTCCCCGCGGGCGTGCGGGAAGGCTGCGTCCTCCGCGGGGCAGCCAGGGAGCTGGCGAACTCGGGGCAGGCAGCTGGACCGCCGTCAGCTGGCGAATCCTTAGTTAAAGGGCGGCACACCGGCGTCTCGGCAGGCATACACGGCAGGTACTCGTCCGCTCCCCAGGTCTCCTGAAATCGCTGCTTCAGGGGATCTATTCCCTGGATTCAGGATTAGCGCCTTCCTCAGCTCCCCGCCCCGGGCCGGTGCTGCGGGGCTGCGGGCGCTGCCCCCGGGCGGGACGGAGCCCGGGCCCGCCGGCTCCCAGCCGGGCCCGCCGCTGGCCGCGGCCGAAGCCCCCGGCACGGCAGGGGACAGCGGGAGAAGCCGGCACCGCCCCGGCGGGACGGGAGAGAGGAGCGAGGCCCCGGCAGCGGAGCGGCCCCGCGGCACCCGGGCCGGGGCGGGCGGCGGCGGGGGGGGCTCCCGGCGCCGGAGCGGAGCCGCCCCCGGGCCCGCGGGCAGCCCCCGGCCGGGCGGGCCGTGCCCCGGGGCCCGCGGAGCCCCGCGGGGGAGCGGCCGTGAGGAGCCCTCCCGGGGCGGGGGCCGGGGGGGGACGAGCCCCCCGGGGGGCCGGGGGTGTTCCTGGCCGCCCCGCCGGGCCGGGCCCGGGGCTGGTGGCGGGCGGTGGCCCCGTGTCGGGACCCGGCGAGCGCTGCCCGCGGCCCGGGAGCCCCCCGTGCCCCCGCTCTGCCCGGCCCGGCGGGGGGCAGCGGCCCGGGGCAGCCCACCACAGTGCGGCTCCATGAGCTCGAAGTAAAACCAGCGTCACACCAGACTGCAGGTTCCAAAGGACGAAGGAGTTGAAGTGGGGGGGAACTGGGAAACAGGGACAAGTGCTCAGCTGAGGGGCCCAACATCCTTAGGAAGCGAAATCTAGCAAAGCAGATCTGTTCCCCTGTAAATGATGTCCGGGCCGGCAGGACTTCATGTGAAATTCATCCCAACTTCGTGGCGAACATTCTGCGAGCGGGGATATCGCTTGTGTGCAGAACTGCAAGGCTGCGCTCTCAGCGTTCCCTCCTGGGCCGTTACCTTTAGGTCCAGCCTGGGGAGCTAAGTCCTGCTCCGCGGCCGGCTCTGAGGGCTCCCGGGCCAGCCTGGGGGCGAGGAGGCCGCCGGGCCGAGGCAGGGCTGGGCTCCCCTGCGCCATCCTGCACCCACAGCTCAGCCTCCCGCCGCGGGTGCCTTCAGAAGTGCGAATCCTCCGCTCTCCCACTGCCCCTTCTCCGCTCACGGCACTGCCAGCAGGCAGTTCCCCATGCCGAGAAACAGCTTGGCGACTTAAAGAGGCATATAAGACTATCCATCATTAATATGAAGCCTTGAAAGTATGTTTAATTTTGTTGTCCTCAGGAAACGAGCAGACTAAAATTCCAGCTGCTCAAAATATGTCAGCGTTAACTGCAGCTGCAAGGCTTTGAGTGTAAATTGCGGAAGCCATGTTGATTTACACATCTGCCTGCTTCGGCCGTGCAGAGTTCGGTCTCTTGTCTTTTATCATTGCTTCATTATTGGCGCATCCCACCAGACTGGTTCCATTTTTACTCTCAAATGTCTCGTTCAAAATGCAGGTCCAGTTCCTGAAGAATCTGCCATCTTCAGAAAGGCTGAACCACATCAGCATGATCCAGTTACGATTTTCTCGTCTCATGCTAGTAGGATACCCCTCCAAAGCCACACCGGGTGCAGCGTGTACAGCCAAGCCTTACGGCATTTAACACCCGTTTCTCTCACAGAAAGGTGTTTCAGAAGATAAAGGGTAGCATGGTTTCCATATCCTTTCAGCAGATGGCATCAATTAATCCGTCTTCTAACTCAAAATGTTAATATTTTATAAGAATGAAAGAACATTCACTTATTTTATTCCCCTTCCCGCAGGCATACACTTAAAAAATGTTTCCTAAGTTATCTTAATTCATATCTCCTATTTCATAATTACCATTTTACTATATTTTCTGCCCCTGTCATAGCTTAGTTGTGTTTTTTGAAATTTAATCAAATAATAATTAAATTCTGAGGGTAACACCTCTGGTTATCTCTTCATAATTAAACTTTTCATTTTTCTCCAGAAATATTTGAAAGGAAAAGGCAACTGCTTGTAAGAATGCATGCATATCATTTGTGTGTGTTTGATGACTGGAGTGACTTTGGCAGGGTATTCAGAGATATACCTAATGCATTCAGATACTGTCTTTTTGAAATTTTCCATTTTTCATTTGTGATTGGTTAACTGTTTTCAAGAAGTCCCAAATACATGCCAAACACAAACCCCAAGAGTTCTGTATGCCTTCTATCTTAAACATTGTTTTTGCTGAGCCAGGTAGGCAATACAAATTGTTCTCTTTTTTACCTTCCCTCACAGGCAGACTAAATTACACCACTGTTTAACGTAGCTCAAAATTCTTCCCTGGATGTGTTCAAGAAGGATCTATCAATATTTGAATAATGGGGCATTGGAGTTTCCCTGAAAATCTAGGGCAAAATCCAAATCTCACTGTGCTGAAGAGAAGTGAGATAAGAGTTAGACCGCTGTTAATATGGTGCGAGCCGTGCCCAGGCTACCATTCTGCTTAGGCACCGATCTTTGATCAAGGCAAGGGTTACTTGGCATCTGAGATTCACCATAACCCTCTCAATATTTCAGAGTTTACATTGCAAAATTGTTCTTAATATTTTATTGGACTGTCTTCTCACCAGATGGCTTGAGGGTATTTTCCTCAAAATAAATAATGGTCAAGAAGATCTAAAATAATAGCTTTTTATTCTATGGTTATTTACAGTCCCGTTATTAAGTTATGAAACTGCAGAATACTCAAAAAGGTGATTATAACATTGTCAGCATCAAGCAAGGTGTCTGACAAGTTAGCTGGGCAAGTACATCCCCAGCTGTGACAGATGTGGCAGCAAGTAGAAAGAACATAGCTTTAGTCTATCAGCAATGGAAAGTGAGATTTGAAATGTGCTGTCAGAGATGAGGAGGGAAAATCATCATGACGAAAGAGAAAGTGATGCAAGTTCCCCCAAAGGTGAACGTAGAGCAGAGCAAGGAAAGGGAACAGTAAATAAGAATCAGTGCATATGTTACAGGCAGAATGATATGTTTGTTTTTGGTTACGTGGAGTAATTCTGGAAGTAAAATGGGTTGTTAAGAATTGCACATCAATGTTTCTTACCTTATTAGATTACACGGTTTTACAGCACTCTCTCAGAACCTGATAACAGTTCAGAGTTCCTCTTCTTACACAAACCTTGACAACTATACAACGTTTTAAATTTAATTACTTTAGCTGAAACTGTTCCTTGTACAAAGGTTGTTTTCAAATTAATTAATCTGCTTCCTCCATATGTCACAATTCTCTTTTGTATTCCTCATGATCTTTCAGACATGAACAACACTCATCCGATATCCATATGTCTATATATTTGCTGTTCTGCATTTGTACCTGATTTTTTTTATTTATTTGAACTTTCATTGAAAAGCTACTTTTGAAAATAATAAAAGGCTTCACATAATTGTAAGATACTTTTTTTTTTTTACTATGTGAGACTGTTATCCCCAATGTGAACACTAATCTCATTCATATAACAACCACCTAAGGAAGCTGAAGGGCATTTGCCTTTTAGCACAACCCAAGAACTGGAATAACTTAAGCTCATAGATAACCAGCAGGAACTGCCTAGTTGTCCACAACAACAATATTCTAGAGCAGTTAGCACCTAATCTAATTAGTTTCTTGGCGGGGGGGGGGGGGGGGGGGGGGGGGGGGGGGGGGGGGGAGGGGGGAGAGGGAATAGAGGAATAGAGAGTACTGTCTCTCTGGGTTTATAATGTCTAGTTTTTAATCTTATAATTAGCATCGTAGAGGCTTATCCTGGTAGCATGAGATAGTCAAAGCTATCAGCTTTGGTACACAAATTGGAACTCCTAGCCTCTTCGAGTTCAAACTAAACAATAATAATAATAACAATAATAATAATAACAACAACAATATCAATAATAAAAATAATGACAACAACAGGAATCTCACAGCTGTCTTGTGTCTTCATACAGTACGTTTGCTGACAAAAGTGAGCACCTCCTTATTTTCCAGTGGTTCTCAGAGGCTGGGATGGCCGAGGACAATCCTCTGGCATCCTCACATTTTTCTGTACAAAATCACAGTAAATGTGCTCTGGGTCTCTCGGAAACCTTTGGGCCTCTGGATCAAGGAAGGCCTGCTGCGACCCAGGGAAAGGCGAGTGCTTGAACAACTGCTGCTGCTCCCAGTTGCAATAGCCTCAGCCATTCTGGGAAGGTGTGAAGGTCAGTGCACCAGAAAAATCTTCACTGATAATCATGAGCATTAGAAAACTATGAATAAGTTCTCCCCAGCTCTTTCTAACTATGGGTTTTTTTATCAGAAACCTGAGAGAAAACAGATTATTTTTCCCTACCTACATTTTGATTCTCCTTAGGATAAAAAAAGGGGGTGGGGGTGGGAAGGGGAAATCCATTGCCTAAGTATCAACCTCTGATCCAGAGCCTTACAGAAATTTTTCATAGTCCAAACTTTGGGGGGGGGGGGGGGGGGGGGGGGGGGGGGGGGGGGAAGAAAAAAAAAAGAAAAAAAAAGGCTGGTAACATCAATAGTTTACTATGATGACTGTCTATCAGCATTGGCCTGCCACAAGAAAGCCATGAAATCTTAAATGTTCTGCTGATCTTGTGTCTTCTGTTCATCAATTTCCTTTATTTTGCAATCAACTGCCATTGAATGCAAAGCTGCACTTTGCTTCACCTAGATTTGTTAATATAATGGTGAAAGTCTGGGAGTCTGCTGCAGTTTGAAAGGCTCTAGTCTACAGGAGAAGTTGGCGAGGTAGATAGAAAGGATCTCTGGTTATGACAGCTTTGTTTGGGATCAGTACATCTTTCTGGATCCTGCTTAATCTTTTCCAGATCTTAGCAAAACAGCAGAGCTCCATCTTCAGAGGACGCACTACAGTATGGAAGGAGCAGAGTATATATTAACAGTAACATACCAGGTCTTGGGTTCAGTTACAGTGTTAGGAATCCACTGATTTAAAAAAATAATAATTATAATTTGGTAGATCATAACAACATAGTAAGTGTTACATAAAAAAGCAAAAAATACAGCCAAGGAGGTTTGGTTTTTTCTTCCCTCCCCCTATTAAGGACAGATAGTGAAAAGTACATGGTTTTCACTTCAGATTTTACCATGTAATTCTGAGTACACCTTAAACCATGAAGGATGAGGTGTGGAATACCAAGAATTATCCATGCTGCAGAAAAAAGCAGACGATACCAGCATAGTTTTGTTCACAGCTCTTCTTTACAAACAACAGCAAACACAGAAGAAGATGGTGAAATGAGAAGAAGATGGTTTATTACTGGCAAAAACTCCAAATCAGGGCAGCCTGACACAAGACTCAGAATGTGACAATTTGAATATATGAAATTTCAGAGGATTAGGAACATTATTCTGAACAGCTTATTGAAACACACTACACAATTGTCTGCCACAAAAGTGGAGCCATTTAATTTTAAGGCAATTTTAAAATCAAAGTGAACATATCTTTCATTCAAAGTGGGCGAGACTTGGCAGGTCCTTTACAGACGAGAAGAGTTAAGCCCTGGTGAAAACTGTGAAGTTCTGGTTCACAGAGGCAGAAACTACAGAAGGGGAAAAAAATATGCTTAACAACATCTATGACTGAAGGGAGAAATGTGGCCCTTAAAATCAGAAGAGAAATCAGAAGAGTCATTGGTGTGGGAATTTTTATCTCCAGATCAAAGAGTTTGGAGCAATACAGGCTGTTTATGTGAGAGAAACGTCTTTAGAACAGGGCAAAGAAAAAAGAGAACAAGCACATGGGAGTATTGGCTCTGAGAAGTCAATGAAAAATAAGTATTCATTACTAGAGAAGAAACATCTGCACAGTTCAGCAAACAGCCAATAACCAACAAAGGAAAAGGCAGAAAGCACAAGTTTTGAGCATGATCCTAAGAAATTAGTTTAATAATCTTAAACTCACATATGATTGAATGGATTTGTAACTCAGTTTGGACCATGGATGTGAATGAGACAAATCATTTGATACACAGAAAAAAAACCCAGGCTAAATTCTGCAAAAGTGCTTAGTGATCAAAGCTATTAAGTTATTCAAGTGACTAAACATGTACAGAAGAATCAAAGTGGATTTTTAGAAGCACCTGGATATTTCCAGAAACCCTTGGCCCCAACTCAACTTTTTGACATGACCTAGGGTCAGATTTGTGGCGTTACTCCACAGCCTAAAATATACACATAAATACTAATGGGACCTACATGATTGCTTAACTAATTCAATTGCTTGACTACTATTAAAAATTTCAATTAATACATTCCACTGGGCTTTGAAAAGAAGTTGTAAATGCTGAGAATTTATTCATTAAGTGTTCATTTTTCATAATCTGGTGTGTTAGAATAACAATGTTAAATGCTCTTTGCTGCCATCAGATGTATCTTTTTGCCACCTAAACGCAAGCAGGCTGAAGTTATCTTCTGTACTCTAGACACTGTTCCCTATGACTTTACTGAAGATGGCAAGGGAATTTCACTGTTATTTCTCCTAGCATAGCATTTAAGTTTCATCTTCAGGTGCATCAATGTGATTTTGGCTCCATCTGGACTTACTAAATAAAATTGATTGGAATCACTTTTACCATGATCAAACTAAAAGTAAATAATATTACTGAACTGGAGACATTTATTTCTTTCTGGTTTAGGTAGAGTTAAATCAGAGATTTTTCCTGTTCTTTCCTGGCTGTGGTACTTTTATTATTCACTCTTAAACCCAAAGAAATAGAAGAAATTCAGCATAATACTCTGCTTTTTCTTTTCTCTATTACCAGTTAAAAACACTACCCATGCAGTCCTTTTCATTTTAAAACCCCAAAAGGAGAATTATAGACTCTTCTATTTCTTAAAAAGGATACAATTTTAAAAACGTACAGAGAAAATGATTAATAAAAACCGGAACACCAGCACAGATGGAACATTAGTGTATGTGCTCAACCACTAAGCTGGTCCGTGTAAGATGTTCTTTATACTCTGAACACTGCACATTCAGAATGAGAAAAAAATGAGAACTTCTGAACTGCAGATTAAGTTCTGTCACCCTCCACAGAAAGGGAGAACAATTGTCATCCACTTGCTGCCAACACAATCCAAGGGGGGAACTCTTTGCCCTCTCTTCTTTATGTACATAGAAATGGCATGCAATTTTAATTTGTTTCTTGGTGAAGATCCTGGGACTGTTTTCCTGTATCAGCTCTAACTGTTCGTGTCCACAGACAGGACAGGAAGAGGAATAAATATTAAGTCAAAAAACCTTAAATATATGTCAACATTTAATCTGCAGATCATCTCTGCCTGGAGTGCTGTTACCTAACCTTTGACATCCAACATTAAATTACACTTCTGATGGTTCTCTCTAACCTTGAGTTAAAGGTACATCTCCACCCCTAGTTCTATTAAGCAAATTTTTCATGCTGAACTCTTAAGACAGAACGTAATAGTATTATTTTCCACTTTGATTTTTAAAAGCATTCAATTTCTGAAATGCTTTCAATTAGTATAACATGGCAAAGGGTGTCTAAAACATCTTTCGTTTCTGAAAAGAACACAAGCTTTCATCACTAACTTGTCAATGCAATTAGCCATATTCTTGATCTGATGCATTTCTCCAAAGCACTGCCTTTCTGTTTACTGTCAAGGACTGCATATCTATCGCAAAACTTTCAACATGTGTGAAAAAATTAAAAACATCTCTGAGTTTGTGTTCAAATGTTCTGCACATTCTCAAACGTCCCCCTCCCCAGCTGATTTTCTGAGGTCATGTTTTTCATTCTTACTCTGGTGCTGTGGTTGCTATTCCTTCAGACATCACGATACCATATGAGAAAACCCTAAATAACAATGTGTTGTGAGTGCTGGCTTAGTAACTAACAAAATGAGAGCTTTACTGAACGACACAAAAGGTCCATGTTTCCTTACATTTAACATACTGCTGAGATACCTGTAATTTAGATAGCAGGAACCAGGAAGTTCTGTGCTCTGAGTAGGGAAGAGATAAAGGGTTATAAGGCAGAGGAAGGGAAAAGATAAAGAGCATCGCTGCCAGATCCATTTTTGATACTATCAATTCCTTTTAGCCATCCCTTTTAGCTAAAAGGTTTGTTTACGCTGTCCTGGGGTTTTATTCCAAATGTCAAAATGACAGGAATGATATGAAGAACATAGATTAGAAAGCAATTGCCCAAGTGCAATGTCCTCTGAGGTAGAGAAGAGAGTTGCTTTATGAAGCCTTGGACAGGGGGAACATGATAGTCCTTTCATACTCCAGATTGCAAGCCAGCTGACTACAATACTGCTGAACCCCAGGATCTCCCTAAGTCCCTACTTGCATTAATCAGCAATCGCTGCCTATACTAACTACGCCAGCTGCACTCATTTCTGGAGTTCCCTTCAGTGGAGGAAAGGGAAGGTTGCTTCTGTCTGTCTTGGTAGACCACGTCAAGGAGAGAGCCTTGACCTTCAGGCCAGGGGATGTGGGCTGAAGTAACCTCATCCCACAGTGTGCAGAGCTATTGCAGGAGCGGGCTGGAAACTAGGACCATGCGTGGCAATCAGTCAGCTGAGGGGAATGGGCTCGAGCTTGTCTAGACAACAATTAACATGATGAGACATGTTTACAGAGCACAGGGGAGCAGCAGACGGATGGCGCCAAGGATGGCGCCAAGGAAAGGTAACACCTTGCTGTTAATTGATGGTAGTTAACCACCAATCAGGGATTGCCTAGTATGCAAGGCTTAGCTTCAAGAACCAATCTGTTTAAAATGCGCAGCTTCTGAAAGTGTATAAAAACTCGTGCTTCTGTACAATAAATTGACGTTTGCTTGCATCAAGCTGCGTCCCGTCTCTTCATTCGCCACAAGCTATTGCTCCGTGGAGCAGACTGGCTAGGTCTAAACTGTGGAACACTTGGTCTGCATTCCCATGGGTAGCACGTGTCTCCTGTGGCTGAGCAGGGATCATGGGAAGAAGCTAGGATGTATGCAATGTGGACTGTCCAGAGAGCAGCGCTTTGGAGGAAAGTGGGAAACAAGCCAGTGTAGGCTGGGATCCTTTTTGGAGGAGGGCAATAAAGTAATTGCATAAGCCTTCCATATTGCTGAAACCACCTTTACACCATGGATCAGTGTAAAACTGGATCTGGTATACGGGATCATTACTTATGCAAGGGAATGGGCACTTGGTTCTTGATGTACAATATGTTATGCTACAAAATAATAATAATAAAAAAACCCCACAACCAAACTTTTACAAATTTGTGGGAATTTTGGAGAAAGCGTTAAAAGTGATACTTTGCCTAGCTATATAACATACTTTAAATGCAGGTAAAAACACCAATCAGTCCTTCACAGCACTGTCTCAGTCCTAGATTTTGCAGCAACTGTACCCACAGAGTCTACGCTTTTGGAAACACCAGACAGTGCTGATTGCTTCTCTTTTAGAGGTGCTTTTTGACAACATTGCATTACAAACAGCTTTCACTGAGCTTCAAAAGGAGTTCATGTGTTACAGCAGGACTGTGTCTATGATCCTTGTTTACTTCAGGGAATGATTAAAGTAACCAAAGAGGTTGCATTCATATGGCATTTTAGCCAAGGCATGCCCATGCAAGCATAGCTACCAGGTTTTATTGTGTTCAAGTCAGTACTTGAGCTCACTGTGTGCATGTCCACACAGTTCAAGAAATAACCTAAGCTCCAGAAGAGATCACAGGAGCAAAGCAGCGTGCATGCAGGCTGGGCAATCAAGTGCCCAGGGCTTCACAGTGGATTAGGAAGCAAACAATTTCTAAGCTATCGCTTGTGTGAAAATGAGGACTTTGGGCTGGATTATCAGGAGGCAGGTAATTCAGCTGCTCTGTATGTTCTTGCACGGAGGGGCTAATGACAGCTCTGAGAGCTGTGTCAGTTGGGGCAGTGCCCTGAACTGATTTTTCTAGCTGCAATGCAATGATTGACGGTGTAAGTTATATTAGTTCAGCTCAGTGCAACGGTGAGCAGAGCAGTTTAAACCATTCTTCAGCAGTCATTTAAACTAAACTGGATTGAATTAGGAGCAGCCCTTTACAGTCATACCACCTACAGCCGAGGAGAGCTTTAAAAAGCTGTCCTTGACACCTCTTAGCTTTTAGTTATTCTTATCTCCTTGTTGCTTTATGACTTTGTTATTCAATCCACCATCTAAGCTGCATCTTGCTCAGGAGCAGCTCAGGCCAATTCCCTGGTTTCCAAGGGAAAAAAATATGATAGCTAAAGAACATAGTGTCTGAGAACAGGACCAGGGGACTTGGCAGCAAGGGAGGAGCAGGACCTTGAAAGAGTGGTAAGGTGGCTGGACGTGACTGCAGCTGCTCTTCTTCCTCCTGTCGCTCTGTATGGGTAGGTGAGGTCTGAGCCTGATTCAGGGGTGAAAAATGCCATCTGTTTGGTCACAGACAGACAGAGTATCTCCTGGAGAGGGATAGCAGCTGTGAATAGTCTGGTGTTATGGTGAAAATTATTCAAAACCCTCTTGGTAACAATTATAAGAATTGGATTGACACTTCTAACTTTTGGCTCTTCATCCATTTTTGTATGAACTAAGCATCACACAATGATCTTTTCTGTAAGAAACATCTACAACATTGTGAGTCTATCTGAAATAGACTTAATAATATTTTGCATATATTCTGCCCCAAATTTAGATTCAGAGTTCGATCTTAAATCTGTCTTTAACCCCATATACCCGTAATTGATTTTTCATGAATCATAAATGCTTTCAAAATATTTCACTGCAAATCACATGTGATTCCTTGTTACTACTGTGGTGGACTATAGAAGGGCTTAATCTGCTGGTCCACATGGTCCACATAACTGCGTTCACAGGAGCCGTGCCCCTGCCTGTGGGTCAGGCTGGGTGCTCTCTGTTTTGCTGGTTGCACCCCCTGCATGTATACACTTCACCACCTCAGTGACCCACTCATTTACTCTGCAGTAACGATAGCTAATACAATCTATATAGGTATAATTTTGCCCCCCCACAATATCATGAATGCGTCAACTTTGATCTGGTCTTGCTTCATCTTGGGCTGGCTTGGGTCAACAAGCGCTGTGGTTGGCACAGAAATAACAGGGGAGCAGGGCCGGTGTGATGCCTGCGTTCTTGCTGTTCTTTCTCAAGCAACAGCAAAGTGCCAGGGCAGCACAAATTAGAGCAAGAATCGATGCTCCCATTGCACCCTCACACTGAAATGTTCAAGAAACCAGAGTGGGATCAGTGAAGGCAATGCTCAAACACCCTTTTTAGTCAGGTGTTCCTCTCTAGCTTTCAAATACTGAATAGGGGAATATGTAGAAGCAGCACAAGAGGCACAGCCCAATGTGTGCATATAATTAAAAAACAGTAGCAGCATAATTAACATGATAACAGAGGCAGAAAGGTAACCAGTCTTCAAAGGTGATTTGAGAAAGCAGCAAGGCGAAATGGGATTTTTGCCATTAACTAACAGGCTTTCCCTGCAAATTTAACACCTTCCTGGGTGTCCGACCTAATTTTTGTACTTACTAGGAACTACACAGGTGAAAATAAACTAGATCATTTTCATTGTGTTATACTTCAAAAAAATTGCAGTGGAAAGTTGTCCCCTAGAAAAATATTTTCATTTTAGAGCGTAATATTTATTTGATAGCTCAGTGCGTTATTTCAGCATTTCCTTTTACATGAAATAATATGCATGCAGTATGGTGATACAAAATGGTATTATAAAAAACATTTCACAAAGTTCAATTGCACGTAATGGCTTATATTGCCTATGCATATGTGCATACATAGTATAAGTTTTATTTCAGAAAGAAAAAAAAAAGAAATGGAAATTTGCAGTATTTGTTACACTTATCAGACTAGAACACCTTTAAAAGGTTTCTTTTGAAAGATGTTTCTGTGTGACCAAAAGCAGTTAATAGTAGTTTCTTGTTGAAGACCTCTAGCTATCTTTCTATAAAAGATGGATACTGTGAAGTCCTGCATATCTGTTTCTGCTATGGTCTATGAAAATCCAGTTGCACCACTGCAGGAGTGCTTGTGCAGCTGGTTTTGTTTGGAAGGGCTGTGCTATGCATCCTGTCCGTGTTTTCACAACAATCCAGTATTGCTTAATAACAATCCATAATGTTCTAAAAATAAGAAGCCTAGATGGTCTGGAAAAACAGAAAATGGAAATCCTGTCACATTGTATCCAGAGGGAATTGATACATTTTGTTTTTGCTCTGTTCCCTAAAGGGTACAGCAGATGTACAGGTGCTAGGATAGAAATTGTTATAATTACAAAACCTGTATTCAGTTCCTCAGAGAGCTTTGAAATTTTCAACATAGAGTAGAAACTTGAGCTTTGAAGAGAAAAAAAATCCATATGCCCGAAGAACAATAGAGTACAGGATGATTTGCTGAATTATTTACTGCAGCAAGTCGATCATTAAGAAATACAGCACAACAAACAAAACTCAGAAGAAGCACTGTAAATCTAAACAACATCAAAACCAAAATTGCTAGCCCACAAAGGCTTTTTTTTTATACATCTATACAACTTTTGGTTTACACTTTCAGCACCTACAGAGTGGCTATAGAATAATCTATACAAACTGACATCACTCTGTCCCTCACCTTGTCTCTGTTGCCTGTGAATTGCAGCTGTTTGTTTTCCGTGAGGGGAAAAGTCTTCATTACTGCTAACAAAGGAAAATGAATTGAATTTTCTATGTTCCCATGCAGCTGGGGTGGGGGAGAAAAAAGAAGAAAAAAAGGAGAAAAAAAGAGATGCTTATTCCTTACTCTATATTTGGAAACAGTCTATCATTTTTGATTGCAATAACTGCAAAAAGGTTTTCAGGTCCTTGCTTACAACTGTGTGGTGCTGTTGGGTACCACGCCATTCTCTTACGTCCAAGAAGCCACAGGTCAATCCTCTGGTTTCTTGGGCAGCTCCAAAAGTTACTGACATGATTATGAGGCTCATAGCCTTTCATCAGTACTGCTGGGATGCTCACATGTCCCTTCTAAATCAAGATATATAATTTATGGGTATCTTCTGGAGACTAGAACATTTTATGTAGATCTTTCCCGATTATTTGACAACCTTCATTGTTCAGATTTCAGCCCTTCCTCATATAATTTGAAATTCATATGGAAATTGAAATGTACTGTAAGATGGTTTCGAATTTCTCCTGGGAGTTTAGCAAAAGTGGAGTTTCCTTCTGTTTAGCATTTTAACCCTCTGTTGTATTTACCTGTAGCCACTTTCCTACAGAGGAACACAGCAGCCATCTCATGGATGAAGAAGGAGAAGCTCAGTGTATTTGATGCCTAGAGCGTTGGGTGACTGGCGTAGCACCAAATTATTAATACTGTGAGAATAGCTTTAAATCAGGTCCTGTGATGTACATCCTTTTCCTTTTAATCGCTGAGTGTTTTTCTGCTAGTCGCTGGCACAGGTCTTGTTTAACCTCTAATGTTTAGGAGGTTGTGCTTGGGTAGCAAGTGAGACAGGGGAAAGAAGGGGCAAGCAGCATCGAGGGAGGAGGATGAGGGCAGAAAGCTCAAGGTAACGGCTCAGAATGATTAACTGAGCCCAGCACAGCCATCGTGATGCCCTGAGTGAAGGCATGAACTCCTGCACCAGTGCCTCCAAACAGAATGAAGCAAAAACTGTGATTGCTCTATTTTTTCATTTTGATTTCTAGTCTGTTTTCAGATCATGCATTACGTGCTACTCTTACTTCATATGGTTTACAAATAATAGCCTAATCCCAATCATTACTAAAATTATTTGATAAGTGATCTGTTATGCTAGCAGAACTTCAGTCCCACTGAAAACCTGAAAGCTATTATACAATGGATTTTTGACAGGCTCACTGGAGCCCACTCTGATAAAATCTATAGGGAATTCACTCCCTGCATTGCTGTTCTCATTAAGCAGCTTTTTAGACAATAGGCTCACTATTGCTAAATAGAAAAGCTTTACTGCTTTTCCTCTGTAGAGAGCAACTTTGTTCTTTGCTGTTTTTCACATAAAGAAAACCCAAACACCAACAAATAAAGGAATTACCATTTAGCTTTTGCTGTCACTTCTGAGGGACCTTACAGAGTAGGAACTTTCCATTCAGTCTCTGCAACTGAGAAGGAAAATTGTTTGTTCTTCTGTTCACCCTAAAGACAACATCATGTTCAAATGGACTTCACAAGCTCAGCTCCATCAGCACACACAGAAGGAATGCAATGTCGCAGTTATTTTTGTGTGTGCTTTGAGTTGGTATAGCTATTTCTGTTATGGAAATGTACCTTTCAAGTCTTCAAGATTTGTATTCTCCGATACAGAATAGCATGAATTTAATAGCATTGTCTGCTTCCTGAGATGTCCCAACTCAAGAAACAAAGCAGGAACGTATCTTTTAGACTTCTACATACAAAACGTATGAAATGGGAAACTGAAAATCTCTGTAAGTAGCATCATTCTGTGAGCTTTATAGCGTTCTTAAGTATGTAGTAAATTGTGTTAGCATGCTGTTAAACAGAAGCATTTAAAAGAAGAGTATTTCAGGTTTAAAAAAAAACAACACAACAACCAAACAACTGAAAAATAACCCTCAGAGAATATGCTGGCACTTACATTTCTCACAATTAAGCTCCAAGCAAGGAATTTTTCTCTACCTTGAAGGAAACTTCTATAGTAACCTCTTCATATTTTGAAAAAAAAAAAAAATTAAAAATAAATAAATAAATAAAAGGACTCACTAGAATTGCATCGCATTGTGTTTCACCTGGCACAGCTTTTCAATCTCTTCAATAATTTCTGGTGCTACAAAATGTCTTCATGTAACATAGCAACAGTTTCAGCAACTGTGCAGATTTAGTATCACCAAAAACACTGTAGTTGTGTCTAAATCGCATGGATCCCTTCCCTGTTCTATACGTTGCGTAATGTGTCGGTATGATATTTACAAATAGCTGTCTCCCTTCCCACAGCAAAAGGGAAGAATAATTAAACGTGAATATATACTGTGTCTGATGCTTGAAATCCCTACGGGGCATCTGAGACATCTGGGAAAGGAAAAAATCTCCTGACTTAAGGGGAAGATACCCGTTTTCTTTCTGAATGCATAATAGCAACACATTAACGATCAAAATAACCGGATAGCATTAAATAAAGTGGAAAAGATAAATCAAAGAAAGATCTATTGCCTGTGGAATTTGTGCTTTCTTATGCATGCGCTGAGCTTCAAAATAGCTTTCAAACAGATACTCAGTGTACAACATTATGTTACAACAGGGTATGGATAAAGTGATTGAGTTCAGAGAACATTGTGAAAAGTGCCAGAGCCTGGGACAGACCGATTCATGGGCAGCAGCTTACATATGAATTGCAGTTTAATCACATCAAATAAACACTATAATAAGACTTTAAGTATACTTCTAAGGCTACATATTTAAATAAGAAAATGTGTAGGATTAACTTGCTAAGGGTTTTTTTGAGGGTTTTTTCCTAAAGCTATATTACAGTGCAGTATACTTTCCAAAAAGGAACACTGGAAGTTGTTTAATGTGAGATTTGTTTGTTTGTTTGTTTGTTTGTTTGTTTGTTTTTTAACAAGATTGAATAAAAACTTAAGTTTCCCAGAAAACCAGGAAAATACAGAGTTCTTCCACCAGTCAACATGAAATGGCCTCCACGGTCTGGTAGGACTTTGCCACTGCATACATGTATTCTAATTATCCTGCAGTTTGTTAAAGGATGCTATCATGAGCTATCTTGAATCTGTGGAGCAGTGGTAGCTGACAGTTGGTGAGGGGAGCTAAGTGCTGTAGATAATCATATGTGCATGTAAACACTTGTGTGTGTGTATAAAATACATGTCGGTGATAATAGCTTGAACAGGGCAACTCTACTCTGAAAGGAAACTTCTTTCTCATCATCTTTCTTTAATATGTGCAAGTAGGCTCCAAAACTATGACCGTAGGGAGTTTTTCTTCCTAGCAGAAACTTCACAATCAGAGCAGGGAAAAGGAGCAGCTACATAGTGGAATGGGCCCCTCAGTGGGATGATGCATTAAATGTCTCTTGATCACACTGAGATAAAATCAAGACTTCTAGAACATGAAATGAAGACCACGCTGGTCTGAAAACACTGAAGAATGTTATTAAAGCACAAAAATCCCTCCTGCAGTTGAGTTTACTGGCCTGAAATTTAGAATGAGCATCCTTGCATCCAGATACATTCAATATACAAATAACCTTGCACGTCTAGGTAGGACACTGCACAGAGGTGCCACCAGGCTCTGGTCCCACCCCAGAGAGATGAGCACTGCCTCTGCCCACCTGCTGAGCCGAGGTGCACACCATGACCTTGCGCTCCCCACTGAGGGGTCGTACACCTTGCCAGGGGAGCAGAAGCAGAGGGAGCTGGTGCACTGCACAACCCAGGCTCTGACAATAGTAGTTTTCTTTCTTCACACAGCTACTCTCTCCCTGGAGAAGAGCTGCAGCTAATATGGAAGGTTCAGGTTTTGCATTTCACTGGCCATCGGGATGTTCAGGGCACGAGCTGCTGGTAAGCAGGTGAGCAATTAGCTCATTCTGAATATGCAGTTTAGGGAAAGATCTAATTTTCCCCCTCAGTGTATCCTAGCAAACAATGGTGAACTCGAAGACGCATATGAACGTTACAAGAGTTACATACTAAAAATTCACTAGTGGTGCCTCAGTTCATCTTTGGCAAATGGCATATTGGAAGAGTAGGGAAAAGTAATCTAAAGAATCTCATTTAAAAACAAAAATATGATATTAGGAGAAATCTTGTCATTAATGAAGTCTGTTAGGTCTTGCAATTAATCTCGTTATAAACAGGATTTCATGCAAATAGTTGCTAGCAATATTAATGCTGATAGTAACACTTGCCACAGCTGGAGGTCATGAGAACTTAAGGGCATTTTCCAGCCCTCTTCCCTGAGCACCACTTTTGCAAGGAATAATTATGCAGAGTGAAAGCTGATGGATTGTTCTGATATCAGTGAAGCCTTCATGTCTTTTCACCAGATGTAAAGTGTAATCAGAATTTTACAGAAGTACTTCTGAATGTCATTTTTACAGTTTTCTTGGCAGCTTTTTAGAATCCATTTCCTGTCATACACAGAGGTACAAAAAGGCAGAATTGTAAAAATGCTGCATTTCTTTTCCTCCTTTTTTGTAAGCAGGGGAAAGCTGATGACAAGAAATAGAGGATCGAATCAATATCAGATGTGTAACACTGTGGGAACTTTGGTAGCCCTGTAAGCTGGCTGTGTTTTTTTTTTTTTTTTCCCGTAGTCAGATAGTGCCAGGTTGCCTATTATCTCAACTTTTGTTTTGTAATTAAAATGTCTTTAGTCAGAAGTATCACTATATTGCTATGCTTACTGACTGAAAATTTCAGATCATCAGCATCCCTTGCCAAACGCCTCGTGCACGCTGCGCCTAGCATCTGGAACGTGTGGTTTACAGCAGCTTCCTATACTGCAAAGAGGAAATATTTGGATTGCAATTTGGAACTCGCAATGGCAAAGCAGAGCTGATACCAGAGTGTGGTGGTGAGCTGCTGTTTCAATGGCAACAGCAGATCAGAGCTGGGGAAAAGCTCAGCAGAAGATTGCTCAATTATTTTTATAGACAATCTACCTACCTGGCCAAACCGTGTTGAAGCCTGTGGCCAGTGACCAACTTTCTATCATTACTGGACCTTCAATTAAAGTCTATCACTTCTGATTGCTGATATTGTGTAGTTAATTTAGTGTTGGTAGATCAAGTGTATGGACTGTTGTCATGGGCATTCGTGAGTCCACAGTGCCAGGGCATAAAAACATTGGCAGCGAGCAGCAGTATTGAGAATCCTACACCTGTAAAGCTGTCAAACCATAGATAATGTATGTATTCATTGTCTTACAAAGCAGATAAAGAGAAAGGTTTATCCACAGGAAAGGGTTGTGCCTGGCTGACTGGTCCAGATTGAAAGAAAGTATCCATGTTGGCAAGATCTTTATCAACTTAAGGCTGTGCTCTGGAATCAGCAAGGGTATTTTTCCTCTTCAGATTTCCTTCTGACAGCTATTCTGGGAGATTCAGCTTAGGTTTTGCTTCTCTTCTCTGTTTTGCTTCTTAGTGAGCATTTATACATTGTAAAATAGACCCTTTCCCTTTAGATTGGACACATGCAACAACTGGCAGTTGTTTCAGATCTGAATGCATAGTGAGGAGACAAAACTCAAAAGCTCTTATTGTCTTATTGTGTTGTACAATAATTTAGACTGTAGCCCATGTTTCTGAAAGATCAAGGGTGGAAGTGTTGCCCATAGAATAAAAAGTGCAGGCAGAAGGTGCGATATGTCATGACCAGCTAGCAAAGGTACCTCTGGAAAACATTTTGGTGAAATAAGCTTTATTTGTGTTTTACTTTGATGACATGACTTCAGGAGAAAGGACTATGTTTAGTTTCGATCTTGTTAGGAATCAAATCAATGGGATGGTGACTGACTGCAGGAGCTGTTCTCCCATGAGGTCTTTTAGACAAGAACAAAAAAAAATGTCATATTAAGCATCACATGAGTAAAACCAGAAGCAATGTGAGTCAACATATCGACATAATTGTTGGGTAGGAACAGTCTAAACAGTTTGCCTTTGGTGTGGTTAATTATCCCACTAATGTCTTGCGAAGTTAGAGACTAAATGATGCTTTGCATTTTTTGCGCAATCATCTGCATTATGCGTTGTGCTGGGATATTACGCTTGAGCCTGGAAACAAATGCAGTCTGAAACAGCGGTCTGCCTGTGCATCCTATACATAATGCAAGCTCCATGAGCTCTTTCACATGACTACTCACTTCTATCTGAGGCTGCTAAACTGCCCTTCTTGTTCTTTCTCTCATTCTTATGGGCCTATTTTAAGACAGATTTGCCATTCCCTGAACCTTCTTATTTACCTTGTTTGGCTTTTCTCTCAAAGGCTTGGCAGCTTTCCACAGATAAGATTGGTACTGAAGATACAGTATTTCAGTGCCAATGTAGTCAGAAATGAATTTAACTAATTATTTTCCAAATATTAGTATCCATGCCAACAATGATACTGTTGCTTTTTTGACACATGAAAATGCATTTTCTAAATCTGCTTTCAGATTTTCTTCAGGATGGTGAGATTTTCCTCCGATATGCTCTGCCTTTGTACCAGACCGCTACAGTGGTGGTATATGGCTGATAGGTGAACAGAGAATGAGTATGAACAAGAAAGGTTAATAATTAAGCATAAATTACCGCAAGTTATATTTAATCTGGGAGATGTTATAATCTCTGAGGTAAAGGACATAAGACAGGGGTCTTGCACCAACTGACAGTCAAGATATGCAATGCTGTTACCAGTGCTGTAAGGTTTATTTCTATTTCTGTAGTTTCAAGTAGATCTTAAGTAGTAAGTATCTCTTACATTTGCTATCTGCACAGCTGTGAATTTCATTGAGCTCCGATGTAGTTCTTACTCATTTAAAGAAAGAGCTTCTAAAACAGCGAAGAGTTGGGATGTATCCAGGAATACAGCAAAAAAAACTTCTTTAAGCACCGTGTCTGCTTCTTATGGCTTGGTGTGGCACAGAGCATCATAACCTTCTCCCATACACCCAAAAGGATATTTTGTTTTAAAGGAAGCTTTTAACTTTTCTTTGCCATCCCCAAGGTGCCTAAATAACACAATCAAGTCATCCAGCCTTAAAGTCAACTTATCCGGCCTTGATTTTTGCAGACCCACACACCGATATGAAAAGAAATACTGTCTTAAAGTCAATAGGTTTATCTATGCGTTCAGGAAGATTTAAGTCTTCGTCAAACACAAGTACTTGCTTTCAGGTTTAGCTGACTACAATCAAAACTCTGGTTAGATATAAGTCTTTAATTAGATTTTTTTTCTCCATGCTATCTCTACAGTAACCTGTGAGAACTGGTAATATCATTCTCCTTGCAGACTATTTACACTCCAACAAGCTCCTGTGTTCATAAATGCACCCAGAGACAGAGCGCATCAGTTGCCACCATCCCACTGCCAAGAGCCAAAACAGAAGAGAAGGGCAAAGTTGTTTGTATATTTTTTCAGCTAACTAAAGAAAAAGAGCCAGTCATGCGAGCAAAATGATTGCCAGTCCATGAGCGAGAAGATTGAACACACACGCGCAAGGTTAATAGAAAGCTAAAAAAAGTTCAGCTGTAAGAAGTTACGCCAGCGGGGCTATTATCTCCTCATGTGCCCATGGATGCATTGTAGCTGTGTCATTGTCTATTGAGGAGTTCCTGAAAGTCTGGAAAAAGAAGGGAAATCCCTGTTAATTAAAGCTGAGAATGGTAGAAATGAATCAGTAAGAAGTAAAGAGAGGGAGGTAATCAATGAGGAAGGAGGATTGAATTGAATTGAATGAAAATAAAAAAAAAAAAGCCCACAAACCACCAGCAAGTATTGAGAATCACAGCATCTTTCCATTAGATATTGGGAAAGAGAGAAAAATGGAATAACAAAACTATTGCACTGATGACGATTTGATCTCAACAATTAACTCCAATACACAGAAATAAAAGCTGAATGGTCTAGGATGATCTTACATAGCAAAACCCAGAATAATTGTAGACAAAAGTTTCTCCTTAGCAAGCCTGGTAGTAGCAGGAACTGTTTTTGATAAAAAGGAAAAGAATGAGTAAATATCTAAAATAAAGAAAATCTGGTAAGGAATGGAAAAACACATGAGATTTCCTTTTCTGCAGAAACCACAAGACAGCCCGTAGCTGTCATGGATGTCTCTCTTTGTGGCTGCTGTGGGTGGAGAGCCTTTGAAATGGGATGGACCACTGTAAAAGTCTAGATGAAACCTTTTTTACCCAGATCTCGTCTTATTATATGAGTTCGCATTTTAATATTGAATTCTATTATGGCTCTGGTGGGAGTCAGGACACCACTTGTGATGATGCCTGTTCATTCTTATTAGATGGGGTGGTCTCAAAAGCTCATAACTAATTATCAGTTTAGTTGTTTATTAGCAACTAATCCAAGCCCTATATTCTTTATAGAAAATTGGATTAATCCCGTTTTCAACTTCCATCAGCTCAGTATACCTTCTGGATTATTCTTCACATAGGCTCTGGATTTTTATTTATTATTTTTTTTAATTTTTTTTTTCAAATCCTTCAACACCATATGACAAATGCCCCCAAAAGACAAACCATCAGGGGCACAGGCTGGACTGGGGCAGGATATTACAGAACATAAATAGAAAGAAGAAGCTGTAAATTCCTAATATGCTGACTACCTTCTTTACCTTCACCGCTGGGGCTCTCAGAATATATTGCTGCCATCGAGGAAGTCACCTCTGAAACCGAAATGGAGAAATGGCAAGTGCTGTGTTCTTCCTGCAAGACGTTTTCTCAGACATTTATTTGTTTTCCTTTCTAGCAGGGAAGCCACAGCAGTTCATTCTGCTTTTCTTCTTCTTGAAATTAATGATGTGGGTAAATGAAAAAAGTCACACCTAAAATAATTCCCCATCTGTAAAAATGGGGATAATAACGCCTTCTTCACAGGGGTGTTGTACATCTCCGTTCAGGGTTTGACACCCTCTGAGCCATCTTCTCTCTGTGTGGCTTGCTCAGCCCCCAGCTCCCTCCCTGTGTGTTCACACAGGAGCTGATGCTCAGCAACACCTTAGTTGTCATGATTTTCTTTAAAGTTAGTGGCCTAAAGCTCATGGCTTATCCTCCAAATTTCTAGTCTCTTAACCCTATAGATCTTGAGGTTTCCTCTGATACAGACTTCAGAAGAATCCAGTAAAATACCATCTGTGTTGGATGCCCATTTAAGAGACTTTTTGTAATAATATGCTCTTAACAATGTATAGTCTTTAGGTACTGCTAGATAGAATCCCAGGGCTGGCCAAGGGGGAGGAGGTGGAACCTGCACCCCTGGGGATGAAGGACCCACACCCCGGCGATGCCCTGCGTACTGTGCTGTCTGCAGTATTGCTTTCATAACACAGCCACCCTTCATGCCACTTTATGGAAATTCTTTGAAATATTTTTTTTTTCATTTCCTTCTACTTCCTCTAAGATTCAAGCTGATGTGAATTTGGGTATGTGTTTTTGCAGGTTGGGTTCTTTCCTACATGAAGTATGACAGCTGTTGACAGCTGGGTGATAATTCTTTGACAGGAAAGATGTTTTTGGAGGGAGGAGGAATCAAATTTGGCTACCATGAAACATTTAACAAATTTGCTTTGGTCTCTCTGAGGATCTTGGGCTGAACAAATTTCATAAAAAGCAGTTAGATTTGTGTTGTACTTTGTAAAAATATCACGACTTTTTAGCGAGCACTACTATTGTGCGAAGGAAGTACATATGGCCAAAATATATTTAATGAAAAGACATTTTAAAACCACTAAACCTAGATTTTTTTAAAAAAAACATTGCTTCTCAGAGCACTCATCTCCTTGAAGAAGAATGCTTTCTTAACAAAACTTTAATGTTAAAATATTCTCCACCATCAAGAGCTAGAGTGACCTGCAGCTCAGGCTGAAGACAGCTGTTTTTCTTAAAAAATTAGTGCAAGAGGGGATGACAAGTGGCATCATTTCTCTCTAGTTCACAAGCTCATTGCAGCCTCTCCAGGGCCCCCACGCTGAAGGACAGGAGTGCTCCCTTCTCTGTCTATGCTTTCTGCCCACTGTTGGAAATGGCACCCAGTGCAAGAGGGTAGAGACACAGGTTTCCTATTTTATAAATGTCCTTCTTACTGAGAGATATTGGCTACTGTATCTACTCCGGTAAGATAGGCAGAGATGCTTTGGTGTGAAACCAGCCTAAGGAAGGGAAGAATTAGACCCCTGTCTCTGAGGAGTTCCTGGTAACATGCTTTTGCCTTTGGCGATGGTTTACTTTTGAGGTCACCTTTCTACAAAACGTACTTTCAACAACTTTATGCTGTTTTCTAAGTATTTGGAATATATTTGTAGCAGTTCAGGTGAGTTGGGACTCTGAAAAAGCAAGTGAGACACCCATACCATCTTTGAACATCACAGTTTATATGGGTGTTTTTCTGCCCAATTGCATACGTGCGTGCATTTTAAATGGGATATATTTATCACTGAACTCATACGTCTTTCAAAATTAGACATCAGACTCAGTTTCACAACACACAGTGTGAGCAGTATGAGTGGCAGTGGCATAAGGGCACTTCTCACCAGCCTGCCTTCCCCTTCCAGAGGGTCCCAGCACTGTGCTGAGACCCAGCTGCAGCCCCCCGCACGGCAGCTGCCCTCCTACCGACCGTCGCTCCTGCCAGCCTGTCCTAATCGCTGCTGCCAGCACCTCTTTGCTGCAGGGTTCCTCCTCCTAACAAATGTGAGTGCCTCGGTGAATGTCAGACCAACCCTGTCGGGATGAAAATCCTCAACAAAAAGATGATGATTACAGACTCATTAGGCAAACCTATAGTGAAAGTGCTGTGACCAAATGTTCGGTACTTACAGTGCCATAAATTTTCCTAAATGGTAAAGCCGTGTTTTAAGCAGGCTTGCACTTATTCTGGGTCAGGGTCATTAGGGAAGGATTCTCTCCTGCTTTAACTCATGTGATAGAAACAGAGGTTGTATATTTTGGGGTTGCTTCATTTTTACTTTTAAGAGATGGTCTCAAGCCAAAAGCCTGGATCTGAACTCCAGCTTTGAAGCCAGGCTTGTGCTATAAAAGCATCCCTCTAACAGGCACGAGCAGTGGAACATGGGAAATGTTTCTTTTGGATTTGAATTTCAAACTTGCAGCTGAAAGATCTGGATGCTTTATTTTTGGTCCAGTAAAGCCATACAGTGTCTGTACACAGAAAAACAGTTTTGGTTTGGTCCTCTTTTATATTTGGGGAGCATAGATTGTTTTATAAAGAAAGAGAAGGCCAGTATTTTCACAGAAGCAATTAATATTAAACATGCTGTATATATAATTGATGGTGATGATGACTGAGTAAATGAATGCTGGGGTTTATTTTTCTTGGAGGGGTTTGTGTGTTTCATCCAAAATTGATTAGTAGCTTTGCCTTGAGTTTATCGCACTGTATTGAACTCACTGGCACTGAACCCGCTGCACCTGTGTCTTTGTGGGAATGAGTAATGCAACCTCCACAAAGTGTCATATGAAGGAAATAGCAATCTGGACAGAGAAACAAGAGTTATTGATGTCTGTCCCGCAGTAAGCTAAAATGATGCTTGCTGCACCGACCACTGGGTCCTCCAGTAGTTGAGCGTTGGACATCACTCAGATATTTTTTTGAAGGAATGTCCAAATGGAAATCTTGGCCTCTTACAAAAAACTTTAGGTAATAAAAAAAGGATTAGTCTTTGGGTACAATTCTGCTATGATTAATAGTAGGAATAGTGAAAATATTTTTTATGATTGCCCACAGGGTTGCTAAGGTTGACACAAGTGTACCTGAATGTTGAATCTAGTCAATTTTTTTCCTGTGTACTTCAGTTTCTTGTCAGCTGTGTCAGGAGTTACTGTTTAGCCCTGGTCACCAGAGGGATAGGCAAAACAAGTTGAGCAATAATAGAGACATTTGTGCAATTTCAACCACTCTCGCGTCTGCTTTTTGAGTGACAAGTGGCAGGAAGCCAACTTTTAAGCTAGCGTTTGGAGAGAAGGGACGAGTTCATTGTACTCCTGTTCAAAGTGTGCCCATGGGTAACCGGATGGAACAATCTGCCTCTGCTGAAAGGCTGAGAGGGGACATGATCTCCTTTCTGAATACAGCATGGAACTTAACACTGTGAAGGAAGAAGAGCTGCTCAAATTAAAGACATTATTGGCACAAGAAGAAAACAAAAAGAACAGTATGTTGATTAATAAAGGGTACTGGAAAATGGAAGGTTTTTAACTGTTACCAGAATCAAGTTATGGAAACATCTTTAGACTTAGGTCCACATATTGGCAGAATCTCATTCCTAGAGATGACCCCGCAGTATTTATCCAAGCTTTTTCATTCCCCTCTTTGAAAAAGAAAATGAAAAAATGGCTCATAATAATGCTCTATTGACACGGTGTCAGTCCCATGAGCCTGCCATGTTCTGCAGAGAACTAACTATAGCTCCACACTTATCCACCTGGATTTTCCTGTTAGATTTGCACATTTACTCTCCTTTTTTTTTTTTTTTTCTTTAGTTATATTCCTGTATGCAATATCTTCCAAAGATTAAATAAATTACTATTCAAAAGGCAACATTACAATTCTATTTATACTCCCAGGTTCTTCACTGAAGCTCAGTACTACAATATAGTTGCTAAAAGTGAAAGAATTTGCTTTTTTGTAAAATATGTTAATATAGAAAGGCTTTTGAAGCAGAAGGAACTTGAAAGACTCCGTAATGCTCCATTATTATCTAGTCCATAAAAAGGGTACCACAGTACCTTGCTGACAGTGCATACAACGCCTTCTTTTTTTTTTCCTTTTTCTTTTTTTTTTTTACTTTAGGACATATAGAGGGGAATGAATTAAGCTATCAGTCATTTCACAAAATGGTTCCAGGGAAAGATTAAGCTTCACCTGTGAATTTCCCTGAAGTACACTCATTTGTGTACATTCATGAAGCAAAATGCACTTTACAATATTGGGTTATTATATAGAACTGTTTTCCACTAAATAAATACTCAGCAACGAGGCATTTTTGTACGTTTACTGGTATTTTTGCTTGAAGGATTATCTTAGTTACTCTTCTTAATACCCTGTGAATTATTACTTGACTGAAGGACTTGGGAGTTTCTGTAGGTATTTCAGCTGTGAACGTTAAAAAGGAGTTCAGTGTCTTGCCACTGCATTGCTGTCGCTACCAAGTCTTTTGGGTCTGGTTCAGTGAGCACAGGAGCCCAGAGCAGGATCTTCCCCCTCAGTGGGTGCTGCTGGATTCGTTAGAGCTGTACCGCTCTAGGTGCTGGGCATCTCGGGGGGCTAGAGGAGTACGAGGGGATTGGACTGCAGAGGGATAGTAGTCATAGCCCTCCCATATACCGCCACTGTATTTCCCTCTACCTCTGCCAACAAACATAATATCTCTTACATACTTTAATCACTGGGGATTTTTTCTTTAATGAACCATCATTAAAAAAAACCCCACAAACTAGACTCACACACATACATACATATATATATATACACTGATATTAATCAGGCAAGATATTGTATATGCTCCAAGCCATGGAAACTTCTTAGTCTCCAAAGACAGTTACAGAAGTTGTAATCATTATTAAAGGAGAAAAAAAAAACCACTACCAAAACCCAAACAAAACCCACAATGAAAAAGAAAACAACAAGAACCTCAAACTGTCAAGCCTTCAGAAAGAAGTTTATGAAGATTTCTGTAGGTCTCTAAAAGGCAATGGGGAGCACTGCTTCCGCAGCCTGCTTATCAGAGGAAACCTACAGCACACGATGCCCCACCAGGCAGGTTACTCTGCGCCAGGCTCACGTGGCAGTGAATAGCACCGAGGGACAATAGCTGGCTACATAAACTGTTATTCCACTGAATTTCAACTACTGTTTTGCTTTGAAACAAAGACTGTAAACATAGGTTTAGAAATCTTTTCCACTGCCTTTTCTCTGAAGGTTATAGCACAATGCAGCTCCAGATGGATCCTCTCTCTAGTCTGGCTTTAGTATAGAAGACTGAAAGAAGGCAGAGCTTTGTGCTGCGGGCAGGTGCCCACAGTGCTCCATCCCGGGGCTCAGGGCAGGGCAGAGGATGCACAGAACAAATTGGGGAAAAAAATCACCCCTTTTCAATCCTCTTAACATGCTTTTATTTTACTGTAAGAAAGCTGCATGCTGCCAGAAATCAAGGCATGAGAAACATCTGTGTTTCCTCCTTTTTGTAGAACAGTCATTCTACGAGTAGTCTGATGCACATCCTACAATTATTTTTTTCACATTTTGCACCTTTTAATAAAAATGTTTCTTCTATCATTTTCTTTTAGAGTGCTGTTTACTATTTCTGCCATTGTAAGGTTGTTGAAATTTAGAGGAGGAAAACCATGAGATCTTGAGATGAGTGGGTGAACTAAACCATGGAAAGAGCCTGTAACAAGGTATTACAACAGGGATAAGCATGGCTGTGTCATCCCCGAGAAGCCAGTGAAAGCAGAGAAATGACAGGACAAATTAGGGTCTATAAATTAAAATGTAAAGAAACTCTGACTAAGCATCTTGAATGTCTCATGAAATAAGAAGCACTAAAAGATGGCTCTTGCTTGTGTCAACGGAATGCCTTCAAAAAACAAACACTGTCTTTACTGGTATGACGATGTAGCTGTCCCTCCATTACTAACTTTTTTTTTGCAATTTTGCATCGCATCTCTGTCAAACACTGAACACAGCATCTTTACTCATTACCGTATAAACCTACTGTAGCAACCTAAAACTCATAAAATTGTCAGCATGTATTTATGGAGCAGGTGGATTTTATCAGGGCTTTTTCTTGCATATCTTTTAGTGGTAGTAGACTAATACCTATTGAAATTCAGAAATATTTTGTATAAATAGGTGTTTATTTTGTTGTTATTTAAATATATGAGACTGTACTATATGTGTGGCTGCTGATACTTACATGCAAATTTCTTTTAAAAAGATGACTAAGCCAATTTAAACTGCATGTAAAGAAAACATTTCTTTATCGAGACTTGCATGGCAAATTTCAGCTAGAGAGAATTTTAATACAGAACCTTAGACTTAAAAACCCCTCAGAAACAATATTTATAATGGAAATTTTGACAGCACCTTCAGTACAGCGGTGAAAATAACACCACCATAATGAAAAAGAAATGATGATAAACAGAATATATTATAAAGTAGGGTCTAACAAATTCATAGCCTTTACTTTTGTCAGCAAGCTGGCGACAGGCAGTGAAATACAAAACAAGCCTTAGCTTTTAAATAAGAACAGCCTGAACAACAAAAGGGCTTCTGTGAAATAGATTAAGAAAATATTATACCATCCTTACCGCATAAAGTACTATTTTCATTATAAACCATAATTCACAAATTAACACTAAGAGCACTTAGAACTGAAGAGGTGAAAAACGTAGCTATCTGTCATTTTGGTAGCATATTTTCTTCAAAAAGACATTCTTATTACACTTCCCAGGCAGGTTTGTTAATGCCTTTTGTTTAAATATTCATTTGTGGGCTTTTGAGTTTGACTGCTGTGAAGAGAGACAGAGCCTGGGAGCTCCTGCTAAAGCTGCTCAGAGATGCCATCCATGGCACAGCGGGGTGACAGCCATGGGTGGCTATACTGCCCTCCTTCCCACAGGGTCCTGGTGGCTGCACCAACTCGGAACATACATACCTACCTACATACCTACAGACTACTTGGGAGGCTGGTCTGCACCAGAATTTGCACAAGAAATACTGGGAACAATCCTTTTCCTGTATTTTCTAAGCAGAGTTATGCATTACTGCTTCCAATGAGAGCAGCAGCAAAGAACCGCTTCCAGCAGAGGTATGTCATGGGGCTGGGGAAGATCTTCCCTTGCCTAAAGTGACAACAAACAGACATCTCCACAGGAGGCAAGATGGAAAAAAACATGACTTTTCATCAATTTTTTTTGGCATGAATACAACTATTAGCTTGCACAATGAGCCGGCCTGGGTAAGAATATGTTAAACATGGTATCAGCCATTCTTCTATTGGTGGAAAAAGTGGTATTTAGTGAAAACATAAATCTACAATAGAATTTAAATTTTGTAAAAAGGTAAAAGTTAAAAAATAGAACCCAGACACTACTTGGTTCCCATATTTGATGTCTGGCCCATTTAAAAATTAAAATGTAAGACAAAAATTTCAGAACAACAATGCCCTACCTCTCTGCTTGTTGTGTTTATGTAAACCAGATATGCCTGAGTTTGCAGTGCATTTCGCTTTCCATTGGAGACGAATATCAAGAGTAAACTGCTAGAAATGTATGTTGCTTCAGCTCCCTCACATAACTTCACTGCAAAACATTGCCTTTTGTTGGCTAATGTGAGCTGGGTTCTTTAAAGCAAAGAAATCAGTAACATCCTATATAATTTTGAAATGATCTTTGCAAGAAATGCGGTTCCTTATGTGGGCGTGCTCAGTTACAGAGATGTCTATTCATGCATATCTATTACTGTCCTCCATTCAATACCCCATTTGAGAGGGCAAGGAGTAATTTATCTGCTCTGTACAGAATATCTTTCTTTTTAAAGGTTAGTATGAGCAGAGAAATTGTCCCTATCTCTTTGTTAGTTTGGCCTTGTGTCTCTGAGTATCACTCCTCTCAGGATCTGACCCAGCAGTTATTCTTTTCATGCTGAACGCAGTTACGTAACACGTTGGGAGCTACTTACTGTGTCACCTCACCTCCTAATGGGCATATGAGGATGACAATTACATGATAAACACTACATTAATCCAATTACTTTATCCTGTGCATTACATGATTTGCCACAGTGTAAAAGATTAAACTAGATGGCAGGTTGTTTTCTTCAAGAACTGTCACAGCTGGGCCTCAAGTCTTGACTGAGGTCTTGGAACACTTCACGACCATAAAAAAGTGACAAATACAAATGGTTAATTAAATCTTGGTTTTCTGCTAAGGAAGGATCCTATTTGATGTTCTTCACTTGGAAAATCTTTTGCACAGGTATCCCATGCACACTAGTTTATTAGAAAACAGGATGTGTAACATGAAGTGAGAAATTTTATCACCCATAATTTTTACTTTGAAGAATAACATTCCCTCTTCACTTGAGGGCAGTCTATCTTGCATCTCAATTTCTATAATGCCTGTCTTTAGTGTGTTGGCAGTATATATATAGTAACCAGAGATGCCATCTTTAATCTCTCTATTAATTTACTCCTGAGGAGTGTCCTCTTTGCATTCTGTACTTCAAATTATCTGAATTTCATACATGCTCCATTCTGTGTGGAATATCTATGCACTTGTCCCCTAGCCTGTAAGTCCTTGTAACTTTGGCAAGGTGCTTCCAGCATTTCAAAGTGCTGCATCATCTGTTCTAGCTGTGGATTTAAATACAATCACCTGTATCGCTATTTTTGGCCAAGACAAGACAGCACAGCAGATGAGGCACGGGGGCAGTGATGCTGGGCCAAGGTCACTTCCAGACTCCTGGAGACCACAGCCAGACAGAGGACAATGATGAGACCCTGCCCCTTGGGTTCAGCCCCTCTGACTGCCTGCACAGAGATGATGCCTCCTCCTCTGCCCATGACACTGGGACCAGGTTGGGCCAAGCAGCAACCTCTGCAGAGATCTTACAACAAACCCAGATGATAAGCAGCAAAAACTGGGCCACTAAATGTCACTTTACATGCTAACCCACTCAGCAGCTGACAAACGCATCATCCGTTTCTTAGGGCATGCCTGGGAAAAAAACCCACGCTCTTCTCATTGTGGTTGCTGACAGTTTCCTTTGGCATTAACCACATTGGCCACACATTATGTCCCATCACTAATTTTCTATTACCATGTAACACTTTCTGGCCTCAAGATGACCTAACCTGGACACATGCTTCATTTCAATAAAAACCTTTCTTCTCCATGAGCACTGTGGACAGCACCATCATGCTGTCATTCCATCAGTTCCTAGCTCTTCTCCTGATAAAATCTTGCAGATATTTTCTGCTCAGCACTTCTAGTATGCATAAGTTTTATAAATATCAAAACAGCTAGAAATTAACCCAGGGTCTCTGCATCATGAAATTTAGCTTCTGCAGTGCTCTTCTCTTTGGCATTATCAATACATGCCTGCCTCAAGCAGAATACTCATCTTAACCCTCTGCCTTGCTCATATTACTCCTCCTGCTTCCTCTGCTGTGTCAAACACAAACTTCTTGTTTCCTCCTCCAAAGTCATGTTGTATCCCCATCTCCAACCAGATCATACGGCTAAACTCCATTTTTAAACTGTTCATTTTTCAAGTTGGCACTTTCATGCTTTCTCCCATACTAGCACTCCCTCTTTGCAGGAGCTCCCCATAAACATAAGAAAAAATAACCACTACTCCTCCAGAATGTCCCTCAAACCTCTCTTTTCTTGAAATGACTTTGTTTTTCATTGACTGTGGGCACACTGAGATGTACTACACACCATGTTAATCGATATTGCCTCCTTGCTTTCTCATATTCACCCATTCTTTTATTTATTTCTACATTCTTGCCTGTCTTACTCTGAGATTAGAAAATCATCTTTTAGTCCTGTATGTTCACTTTATTTAGATAGCTGCCCACCCCTATGATGAGGCCTCATAGGTAATATAGTGACACTAAAAATAAGGAGTTATAGGCATATAAAGATGTCTGTGCATCAGAACCATTGTACTAAAGGGATCAGAGTGGAAATTTACTGGTGAACATTAAATCTCAACTGTTCTTTGATTTTAAAAAGACGATGCACCCATACTTGGATGGAGACATACTGGTGAGCAGCATGTGGTTTCTCATGAAGTACAGAGATATACTTTGAGTTATAGCCATGCCTTGGCTCATTTTTTTACAGAATAAAAGTATAAATCCTCAATAGGATTTACCTTTAGGTAAATCTAGGTAAGGATTTACCTCTGTGAGACCGGCCTTTTGCAGTCTTCCCCCAACAAGGGGTCTTACTTTGGTGCTTATTTCTGGAAGCAGACAAGGAAGCAAATTCTGACAATGCTTTGTTTCCCTCTTCTTCAGGGGAGATGTTTCCTGTTCAGTACTGCACATAACGGCACATGTACTTGAATATGCAGGAACAAGCAGTACAAGACTCCCCACCTTTTAGCAGTCACTTTCTGCAAATATTATGATGAAAAATTGTAGTTGTTTTCCCATCTTACACTGTTCTTCATAATAACTAGCATAGGAGGGGTATAACTGGAGACACAGGATGCATCACTATAATACTTTTTAGAGACAAAACTTTACAATAGATTATTGACTAAAATGCTCTTGTTGAAATGGTGGTGATACCACCTCTTTTTTCTCTTAAGGACAAAAAAGCAGTAAGCTCCAATATTTTTTCATACTTCTTCACATGTACAGATGATGGAATGCCAAAGAAAATCATGCAAACAAAACCTTCATCAGCCTGTCCTGGAGGCCAGCCAGAGACTAGATAATTTGGACAAGACCATGAGGGGCCGTATGAATGAGTGGGAATGAGGTACTGCTTCCAGGCTTTGTAAAACTGCTGTAGACAGTCTGTCCCTTTTTAAAATGCGCTTCACTTTTTTTTTCCAGACCAAAACCAAAGCACAACACTTTTGCTTCGTTCATTTGAAAATAAAGCCTTGAAAAGAAGGAGAGGAACCGTGTCTTGCTGTAATGGTGCTATCCTATGCAGTCATAATCTTATAGCACAAAAAGTACACCACTTAAGAATCTGCTTTTTAAGAGCTGCCAGGATTTCTAACCTCTTTTCAAAATACATGAAAGAGCTCTTAAATGTATTGCCTTAGCACATTGCAGATCTATTCATTTAGCAGTTGTATCAGATATATTTCTTTGTCAGCTACCCATTTAAGAAGGGATCATCTTAAAAGGCACTGACATAAATTGTTGTGGAGAAGATCGATTAGTTTAAAAGGTTTTTCCTTTTAACAGATCAGATAGCTATTATATCTCACCATTTGGTATATGGAATTTTCATTGAACAATTTCAGTTTTTAATCACTTCTTTAAACACATATTCATTTTAAATTATTTCACCCAGATTCCATGATCATGAGTTACTTAAATGAGTTTTTCACTTGTGTGTTGTATTGAATGGATGTGACCGAAGGTCCAGGAAATGCTTCAGAAGAAACCGGTTTAATTAGCTAGGAGAGGCTTTTGGTGCAAAGGTAGGCATTATTCCGCTGAGGCAAGTAAAAGCAGCTTTTATGAGGTAGGCCATAAATTATTAGATTTTGCTAAGGATGTGTAATACTCACCTGTAGGCTCCCTTTGTTAGGGAGCATACATACAGGTGAGTATTTCACATCTCTAGCAGTTGTGGCAGGGGCAGTTTGTCGGATCCCACCCTCCCCAGTGTGAATTGCTGAATTCCTACAGTTGTGCAAAGGAATGTACATGAACTGTTGCTATTTACTGTTCTGAAAAATCACACTTTTTGACAGATATGTAATTGCTATTGTTTCTTGAAATTAGTTCATAAGAAAGATGCTGAAAACAGCAATCTGGTAAATAACTTTAAATGAATTCTAAGGGCAAAATTCTGCCAATCATTACTCCCATTGGGTAACGCTTTTCTCTGCAATTAGTCTATCGATTTTGTTGAGATTACTGTTGAGGTTCACATTAGGTACCACACAAAGAAATGACAGAGCAGAACTCCACCTTAGCACTGAAACATGGCAAAGATGTTTCCTTTCTCAGGGTCTTTCTAGCTTGCTTAGGCTGCTGGTCTCCATCCCCTACCCTGGGCCACCAGTGTTTAGTCTAAATCAGAAATTAGACAAGTCAGATGAGGTAGTGCTGAGCATCTGTGCCAGACATTTAGTTTCATTCCTATCTGGAGAGAGCCCGGCAGCTAGTGCAAGAGTCCTTCTCACATTCAGTGGTCATGATCCACTTGTCTCAAAGACAAGCCTACAATGCCCATATAGTCATCCTGTTTTAATATCAGCTTAGATATTATAAATAGTGTATAACAGAAGCATAAAGTTTCAGTGATAGATTTTGGTTAAGCAGTTCCTTCTGTACGAATCCAAACACTTTTTTTTTCCTTGACCTGATAAAATAAATGTTTGACAGCTCCACAAACTTCAGACTCACTGAGAATTAAATAAAATAACGGTGGTAGAACTATGATCTCATCAGCCTCCCACACATTTACTTTTGTGTTGTACTCATTTATATTGCACGCCTAATTAGTCAGGGGACTTGACAATTACAAAACTAAACTACCAATAGATTTTCTTATGTTCTTAAAGCTTTGGAAAAAGAAACAGAATCAAAAAGAAAGGATTATGACTCAGAGACTTGCTGGAAGTGTTATAACCACAATCCTTCATATTTAGAAATCATTCAGCTATCTTTTCAAGCCTGCCAATGACTTTTCAGGCTAAGTCTTACAGCAAGCCCAGATTTATACCACTGCTGAGATATTTTTTTATTATTTATAGTTTGGGGTTTTTGTGAAAGCCATATAGAGGGGGGGAAATAAAGCATTTCCATCTTTATTCCTTTTTTTAGCATACTTCCATAATCTCAATAGGAACAAGAAGATGTCACATTTCAGATGAGTTAATACAGATTCATAGAGTTTTGGAGGCAAGAATATCTCCATATGAATGGCATTTCAAAACCGAATTCAAACATTATGCTGTAATTCCCTCTGAAGATTCTCTTTCACATACTACACATTGAATAATAACCTGAAAGGACTCCATCTTTCCAAAACTAAATTGTTTTTTTTTATTGTGATAACTATTTACAGAGAAGCTGTGCACACCACATACAATACACTGCCTTTCTGATACACCGAACCTCTTTTCTCTGCTAACCTATACTCTTGCTTAAGCTACTTGCTGGCTGATAAAACTTCCTTTTTAATGTTTGCTGTTTGTATTTCACACAAATGTCTGCTAGGGACAGAAGTTGTAAAATTCAATGAAGGCTCATTTTCTAAAGCCACTGACCTCCCAAGTGACAGAAGGGACACTTGTGCCTAAAATTATTAGTTTCTTCCCTCTTGAAAATTCATTTTGGTATCATGAACCTTTTTCAGGTTGCATCATTATGTGCATACAATTGTGTTTGGACTGAATCCATCTGGAGAGTAGGAAGGAACTGGACTCCTTTCATGCTCTTGCTTCTGTTTGCTGGAGTCTCAGCACAGCCCTTCAGAAGTCAGCAGATGTTCTGCATAGGAGATTTCTTTAAGAATTAAAGGAATTTGTTATTATATCCCTATATTCTATTCCGTTCGCCTTACAGTCAGAATGACACTAACTGTAGCTTGAACTACAAAGGAAACAGAAGTCCTCCAAGCACAGAGCTTCTGCAAGAGCTCCTGGACCCCATAAGCATGCATGCTGAAAGAGGTATCTTGAAAGATGCTGTTAGGTGGCTCCATGACTTGAGAAGATCAATATGTCAGAAGTCACAAAGTGCAAATACATTTTTTCCGCATAGGTCAGACAGTCTGTCCACCAAAACTGATAATGAATAGTCATTTCTGTTTGCTTTTTGTTCAGTGATACTGGATGAGTACAAAACCAGCCTACCCACAAAGCTATCTGGTTTGCAATACATTCAATATATGTATTTTGCCTTGCCTTGTAGGTTTCCAGATCACCTGCTGCTGGATTTTACTAGAATTGGTAGAGGTCTATATTTCAGTTGTGTTTCAAGTTGCTCATGGTAGGCTGCTTCAGAGGGCAGTTTGTTGTGTCCAGGAGCCCCTGCCGTAGGTGTGTACTTTCATCAGGCTCAGCAAAGGGGGGCTTCTCTCCGACACTGAGAACTGTCTGGTGTGTTCAATAAACCCCACACCTTACATTGCCCTATTGCCACAGCGTTGCGTAGACTGCTCTTGTGCACCTACCTCAGGCAGATGCACATTCAGATAAGCAGTATATATTACACTTCTTAGATTTTTCTGGGTAGCCTCAATTTTCTCATTAGTCTCAGAATATTTTTACTCCATATGACTACCATTTGGCCATATTTTTTCACATTAATTCTGGAATTATGTTCTTTCTTACTGTCCAGTACAACTGGAATTAAATGATTTGAGAATAAGTAATTGCAAATACTGCTTCTGAATGTCTAGCAGTGTTTTTTCCTACATTGTGCTTTCTACCGATGCCACTTGTTACATTGTTTTTGTCAGGCATTTTTTTTTGTTTTGTGGTTGTTGTTTTTGGGGTTTTTTTGCCTTTCATGTTACTTTACCGAAGGTATATACTTGATATGAGTATCTGTCAGCGTGTTTAGCTCTTCACTGAATATTCTAGCCATGAGCACAGAAACCAACTTTCTGAAGTATTTTCCAAACATTCCCTTTCTGGTTTTCCCTTGAAGTACTACTTACAAAACATTAGAAAGAACTGAAAGCAATCTGTCAGGAAAACGGACCAAATGCACTTGGACAAAAAAACCCCCACCCATGACTGGAAACATTTGTATCAGACTGTTGGGGCTTTAGTTACGTACCTAGGCAGAGTACACGCCTTAATAAAGCAAATAAGGCAGCGATATTTTGAATTGGTTCATTCAGGTAGCAATTTTTATTGGCATGTGCAATAAGTTATGTGGTATTTCTTAAGTGCTAATGATGAACAGCACTATCATGGGCATAAACAAGGTGCTTTTGCAAAACAGACTCATGACACACATTGGGATTTCAGAATATAGCATTACAGTTTCATTTTTAACCACACTAAACGTACACTGTAGGACACTTTTCCAAAATCCACATTAGTAGTACGCCCTATATCCTCTCTATGTACAAGCCCAAAGTAGGCAATAGCTCCCAATCACGTAGAATGAAGAATCTCTTGCATAATCAAAAGAGATTTGTGCCTACTTAGTATTTCAGAGTTGTTTCTAACCTGGGGAGAGCACTGAAAGCCCCTCAGGAAAAGGTGACACACTGTAATACCCAGTCAAGGTAAAGATTCATACCTGGTTTTAAATACATATAAGAACAACTGCAGATAAAATAAGAATTCAAACATTTCATGTATTATGCTTGAGGCATTCAAGCTCCTAGCAGATAGGTATAACGAGAGACTTCCCATTTAGCTATTATATTGTTGTGCTGTATAGGGTTTTTCCACCTTTCTCTGAAGCATCTGGTATGGGTTATTGTCAAAACCCTACTTCGAGCATTGCTTTGGCTTAACATAATGATTTTTATGCTCCTGAAACTGGGACATTCTAATTATCTTTCAACATTACTGTACTGTGCTACTAAAACTACTTTAATCTATAATAATAACAGAAAAAAATCATAAGCCAAAAGACTGTTTACAAGTTGACACAAATGACCTAATCTTTGCAAAGAACGATAGTGGAAAAAGTGTGAAAAATGTACTTCACAGAAGCATCCTTGGCAGAAGAAGTGAATTCAATGAAAAGGTTTAATACATTTTAACGCAAGTCTGAATTGAATGACAGAGCTATAAGTGTACCTTGTACCAAAAGAGTGACCAGAAATGATCTCAGAAAATATTGCACATATCTGCTAAGTCACTGAACTCAGTTTAAAGTAGCAAATACAATAAACAGGTAAATGGCAAGAAAATGTCTAAACACAACAAAGTAACCTCTGCAAGATTCTTTGCAGCTTTATCCCCTTGTATATGACCTGTGATTTGAATGTATATCAATATTCTTCTAGCAGTTGTATGGGTCCATTAGCCAAAAGCTATTCTTCATAACAAACCCATTATAAATATATGGCCTCAAAGTGCTTTTGGCCTGAGCCCAGCTGATCCCATATTTCAGCAAGCCATTTCAATATAGGGAAGAGAAAGAAGAAAGAAAATCTTTTTTTGAACATGTTGCATCTCCAAATCTAATAATGTGCAGTGGGACAGATTGGGCAGGTTTCTGTATTGTCCAAAAGTTACAAGTTAAGGCTGGGAGAGACTGTTTAATGAAGTATGAGTGCTACCTGGCTTCAGCATGATATGAAATGCATGATGTTAACATCAATGCTGCTGTCTCAACAGCATCTAGTTTTCTTTATGGAAAGAGAAGTGAGATTTGAAATTCCATACTCAAAGAAGAAATGCCCTGTAATATTACAAACTAGAAGACAAACAGAAATAATTATTTTATAAAGCTTTATCAATAATATTATTATTTTATTTTTCCTTTATTTAAGAGACGTGAGAAAGATTGTCACATCACCCTGAAGTAAACTGTGCTTACAACAATGCTTAAAGCAAAGCCAACACAATTCACGAATACTTTGTCTCTGAGAACAGATCTTTCTTACCAAAATAAAAGGAAGGGCTGTCTTAGCATCTGTTATGGTGCAAGCATAACAAGTGCTGGAGGGAGAAAAGCTAATGTGAGTAAAGCAAAAGGCCAAGGCCACATTTTCTTGACTATCATTTCTCAGATTTATTGTTGTGCCCTGGCACAGAGTCCTTAATTTTTACTGTCTCAACTTCCACATCTATAAACTAGGCATAATTTTCCTTAGCTCCTGTTGTGTGTCTAGTCAGTCCAATTTATTTTCACTGAGTACCCAGGGTACACATAGATGAGCACTATCAGCAGAAGCATTCTCTGCCTAGCTGATACTGTTATGTCACTCACTATTAATTTTTTTTTCCTCCTTTCCATTGGAACTGCATACCATTGAGCTGCTGAGCAAGCCTTCTCAGAAGTTGATCTACAAGACATGAGCTTCTGCACACAGCAAGCAGCAGTTGACTGCTTCTGGTGGCCTAACAGCAGCCAGACTGTTGGGTATGAAAATCCTCCGCGACTTTTAACAGAAACCTGACTATGAGATCCAGGCTAGGGAAAATATTTATTTTCACATGTTAGCTAACATATGTTAACATTCTATCATAAGCAGAATGTAATCCTAATTGCAAATTTATTAAAGTAAAATGTATTTATATGGTGTTTTGTTTGTTTGGGTTTTTCTTAGAACACAAGGTACAATGTGAAATCAAGTAATTCCAGTAATGTCAATGGGATGATGAACAATTAGCTGATCAACAGTTGGGATTTTCCTCACCCTGAGGGTGTCAGATGTAGCATAGATTCAGGCAGAAAATTGCTAGCAAGATGCAAAGGTTCATGACACCATATAGACACCATGCAATAGAATGATAAACAGATGTAAACAAGCAATTAAAAATATGGGGAGATTAAAAATGAGGCATCCCAACACTTATGCCACTAAAACAAGACTTGTAAAAATAGAGAACAACTTGGAAAGGTCTTGTCTTTTAAACTGCTTAAAAACTCCCTATTTCCTTTTCTCTTTTCCTAGCTCCTATGATTGGTCTCCCTCCAAGAAAGCTAAAAAGAGACCAATGCACTTACAAAAACCCCACCCCAACACAAAAGCAAACAGCACAGATGAAAAAAATAATTTAAGGGATTGAATTTTATCTCACGTAGTTGGAGCAAAGCACAAATTCCATGATTCAGTTCAGCAACCAAAAGTAGGTATCAGCAAGGGCTTAGCTAGCTCCATCCAAGACAAAGACACTTTAGCCAGAGGTCTCAGAATAATAAGAGATTCCACAAAAGCAATCACTGGAAGGAAACAAATATTCGAGCCTGTAGTAAAAGAGACTTTGCATACAAACATGACAAGAAATCCAACGAATAAACAAAATTACATATAAACACTGCAAAAGCCCTCAGCTTTGCAGAAGTTCTGAAGAAATTTGTGGTTGCAAAAACATTTCGAGAGCAGGAGTGATTCAGGGCCAGGTCACCTTTCCCTGTCCCAGTTTGAAAGGTAGCTTGGCACTGGAGAAATAAAGCTCATAGGGTGTTAATCAACCCTAGAGGCTACATGTCAGCTGTCAGCTTGACCACAGGTCTACACCATGGCAAAGCAAAGCCACATAAGCCCTATCTGGAGTGTCAACACAGCAAGAATTCCCTGACACAGGCCCTCCTCTGGCCCAAATATTATGGCACTGGGCTTTATGTAGCGTAGACCTGCTCTTGTCAAAGCTGCCTTCCAGCAAACCAAGCACTGCGGCAAACAGAAAACCCAGGTGTGCTGGCATAAGGGCTCCAAACTGATGAGCACCAAATCCCCACCACGTGCTGAGAGAAAGGGCCAGGGTTTCAGGTAAAAGCCTGTCTCAGCGATCATGTTAGAGTTATGTTAGTGAGGCCCTAACATATGAGGGAGGTGGGAAAAGACTATGCAATCATTTCAGTTTATGATTTTGCAATTTTTAATTTGGTTTTAAAGATTTTTCATCAACAGCATATTTCCTAATTTTTCCACTGTCTGAACCTGTCAGACAGTTTTGAACCAAAGCCAGACCACAGATACTGTCTCAAATTAATGAAAAAGGTGAAATAAGAAAGTTCTATTTCAAGTAAATAAGAAAGCTCTATCGCAAGTTTGTTACCCCCAAAAAAACCCCAACCCCAAGCAAGCTGAATGCATTCTTAACAGTTCTGAGCATCACATATTTTAAAGAAAAGGGTACAGTTTGCAAAAAACCACATTTCAGTCCTATTAAAAAGAAATAAATATTAATGTTTGGGGCCCAAGTCCCATGCTCCGTTGTGGCATTAGATACACGGGGAAATTGTATTCACAACTGTAAGTCCAGCTACGGTGACTCAGCCGTGTTGCACTGAACAAATTGAGCCTTTACGTCAGCCGAAGATAAGGCTCAGTTCAAGAGACATTTTTTTTTTCCTTTAGAAGCTTGTGAAAACATGATGCTTGGATTGAGACACTCATCTTGAGAAACAGATCTTTCTTTTCAGACCTGTAAAATTTATTTGGGTAGCACGTACTTTCTGGTCCTTCATATTTAGTGGCTGCAATACTTCCATTGTATGGTTGTCATTAAACATAACACAGCTGTCTGACCTTTGATTCACCACTAGAAGCCATGACGAACAATTTATACGCCAATCTTGATTCCCAGAGAAGGCTCAGGCACATTTTTTTTGTAGCCTTTCCTTTTGAAATGCCCAGACATGCTTTGTATCAAAATAGAAAGTAATATCTTTGTGAAGCATTTACCATCGATTTCAAACACCTGTTGCAAAATTAAGTTGGTATAAGGGTCTTTTATGCCTAGAAATGTAAAAGAATTGCCAAAAGCTGAAATACATCAGATATTTTAAGTGGGTTTATAATAGAATATGGTATCTTTGGCTTTAGCATATTTTGAGTATAAAGCTAAATTGACAGAATTAAAGCTATTCATATTGCAAAACCCCACAATGTAGTTATCAGACTCCAGGACTAATATGCATAATGAAAGAAGTCTTATGATCAGAAGGGAATTAAAAGAAAAAAGTTTGACAATGAACTCATTAAAGGACTGATCCTCAATGTTGACATGTTATTAGCAAATGTGAGTGCTATGCACCTTTCCAGACCAAAGCCTAAAAGCATTAGATACTTCACATGCCTTTTGTACACAGATAAGGGTATTCGATAGTTCACTATTTTGTATGAACCATTCACTTTATGCAGGGTTTTGATAGTGGGAAGTGTTACGAATTATTTTTAATAATTAACCTTATTTTTAAAGCCTTTAAAGCTCCTTTTGTACCGTTTGCAAAGGGTTTTGTCTTTTTTTAGCATTTCTCCTCCCACGCACCTACCAAACAACTTTTAATCCATTTATTCTAAAGAACTATGTAGTAATATCTTCTGTTTACATGAACAAGCATGGCTCTCTTAAGCATCTTGAGCTCTTGTGCAGACTCCATCTTGTTCACTGAGTTCCAGAAGTGAGATCAGCATTGCTGCATGTACATTAGGTATTACACACTGCTTGCAGGATCCCTTTCAAATTAGGGGACCATGAGAAGGTCCCCATGGACCCATGCTTTGCGACAGCACTGCATATGAGCATGAGAATGAAGTAGTTAGAAGAGCCAAAATGCCACTGTGCCTTGCATATTTTATGTGGTTTAATTGTATTATATTGATTTGAGTCCATTATAGCCTGGTTTGTTACTCTAATAAATTACATTGTTCTTTGAAACAATGATGGCTTAAGATTGAAATATTATATTAAACCTTACATCTGACTGGCATGCTTAAAACTTGATATTTACCACTGGTAATAATCAAACTCGTATAATCCTTGAAAGTTTTGAATAAAAACCCTGAATAAGAACCTACAAGTTTAAAAATGGTTCTCAAGCACTGGTTAGAGTGGGAGAAGAACAGCAGAGGGAACAGCCATTTTCAGGCAGAGATTTACAAACAGAATATGTAAGCAAGAGAAAAGGAGTAACTTCTCATTTAGATCTGAGAAATGTTTTAGCTTTAGTTTTATTATAATAATTGATATCCAATGCTAATGCCTTTTTGTATAGATCTTAAGTTGGGGCTTTGGAAGAGTTAATTACTGAAAGAAAAACTTTTCAAAAAAGTATCTGTATTAAATGTGTCATTTATTATTGATTGTATGTTCTATGTGGTAATTCATATGAAATCTGAAGCTGGAAGAATTTGCATAAGACAGCATATAAAGATGAATGATTTTTACTACTAGGCTTGATTTTTATTAAAAACACAACCAAAAGCAAACATCTTCCAAGTAACTACCAAGACAAGACTAAGAAATTAATTTAAAAAAACAACTGCTAGGCACCATACATTCCACATATTCTGTGTTTTTCTGGAAGTACAAAGTTTTTTTTAGGTGAAGTAAAAGGGAAACGGGATATTGCTGGAGTGGAAACCCATGTAAACAGGAGCTCAGAGTAATTAAAAAAAGAAGTGACAGCGTACACACTTAGATGGTGATGGTAAGTCATCAACATAATGAATACCTTACCTTTTAAACCCTATGGGTTTCCTCTTTGATGAGCAGCAGCATAGTCACTGCGGGTGGGTGTATGTTGAGAGACAAAGTGCTGCATTGCACTAATTCACTCTGTCAGAAATTCCCACCATTAGCACTGAAGTGATATTCTTGTGGGATTTAGCTCCTGGGGTGCAGCAAGTCTGGTGATGGGACCCTACAGAAGCAGATGTTCAGTGGCAGAAGTGGAAGCTGTTACTGAATAAGGAAAGAGTGTCTGTACAGCCCAGAGAAAACACTGAACACTACCCTCAGGCACACATAATCTTAAACTTTACGTAAACTTATTCACAGAAGTGAACTTCATTTAAAATATTGATACACCTCTTTCAAAAATACCATGAAAAGGTGTAACTAACAAACATGGAATTTTTGTAATTTTGCTTAAACCTGTTCATATTTTGGTGCTTGGTTTGAAATATATATATAATCTACTTCATTGATTGCTTACTTTTCCTTCTGATGAGTGACAAATACATGCATCACCTGACAGCAGGTGTAAAGGCAACACTACGTGCTATCTCTGAGTTGGACAAAGTGGGACTGGATTACTCGCTCCGAGTGTCTCCGTTTTGAACTGAAGCAGGACTGAAGCCGAGGAAGCCCGATGCCCTGCGTTACACAGACAAGAGGACCTGATGCCAGTAGTCCCTCCCGGCCCCTCTCCCCCGCTAGGTTTACAGACAATCCAGGGTTTGCTGGGTTGTGCCATTGTTAGAATTACTACTGGGACTGACATTACAGAATTGGTCATTCATCATGTTTGACACTGGGGCTATTTCAGAAAGTACTGCTTTGGCACATTCAGGAACAATTATATCAAAGTTGGTGCTGTGCATTGCTTCAGAGGGAGGTCATGCAGACAATAATAATGCATCACATTTTTTCTGTATTGTAATGCTACCTACACCTTACATATGTCTTCTGCTATTTCTCTGTAACATTCCGGTGCCATGGGCCTGGGCTGCTTGCCTTCAGAGAGAGACTACATGCTCATATTTTACTACATCAGTAAAATAGCAGAGAAAAGTGGAGAGCAATATGGAAGAAAAAAAGAAGCAGGAAAAAAAAACAACAACCAAACCATTTGGAAAAAAGAATTCTTATACAAAATAATATATGTTAAATATAATCAAAAGATTTCCTAAGAAAAGTCAATGTGACTTCCATAAATCTAAAACTTATAGAACAACATGCAAACCTCCATTACACGTTTAAAACAACGTATTAAATTGCATTTATAAAGGCACAGTCAGAAGAATAGACATTACAAAATTATGCGATTTACACAGAAAATACACAAACCAAATTATAAATATAAACAAAAATATTTTAAATGCAATAAAAAGGCATCTCTCTATACCTTTTGTACCAATAGCAACCTTGTGCTTCCAGGAGGCATAAAACTGACTCATAATGGCCTAATCCCACCAATGTTACTTACCTTGGCATAGTCTGACATCAGCCCTATGAATAATTCTACAGGTGTCAGGAAAGATGCAGCTTTTAAAATGACAAGCCAGGCCTGATCATTAGATTAGCCTGAAAACAGTGACTTTAAAAATGGGAGTTCTTATGATTGACTTCTAATGTTAAACCTTTAGGATCACAGAGATAGCTTTCTCAAGCTTTTCTCCAACAAAACTTAAAATTAGGATTTTTTCCCTTTTCTTTTCTCTTTCTCTTCCCTTTTGAAAAGCTTGATTTTCATCAGTAACCATGGCTCATAAGGGAGATTTAAGGGGAATATCAACAGAGACAATTTTTACAGTAAACGGGCAAGAATCAGCAACATGGAGTTTGCCAGATCTCTTCATTTATCAAGTACTGTCTTAAGGAGACACAAACTATTCAGTACCACACAAATAATAATTGATCTTTTCATATTAGCACAAAGTGAATGTCAAGCTCAAGAAATCACACCCATCTAGTTATATTATGTCCTGTTCACAAAGATTATTTACTCGACAGCCAAACCAGCAGCGAGCTGATTGCAGTCCTTGCCTGGATGCAGTACCTCCGTTTTAACAGTCCGTGTGCATCACAAACAGAACACCTTAAACCACAGTTAACTGTATCTACTGCTGAGTGCCTCAGATGATATAAAAACATACATCTGTTTATTAGGAAAGGCATTAGGACTTTGACCTACTGGCAGTTTACACTGAAAATAAAGGATCAAACAGCTCTCCAAACATTTAAGGACCAGTTTTTCTCACGTCAGGTAACAGCAACATTAAAAATGCTGTTTATTATTTATATTTTTACCTTGTTTATCGTGATGATGAAAACAGAACATAATAATAGTTTCAGAACAAAACCCTAAGAAATATCCTTATGTATTCTATTTTTACAGCTGTAGGTAACATATTGAACATTTCAACATCACTGTCCTTGGTTTCTTATAAGCAAAGTACTCCTATGAGTTAAACTGCACACAAAACCCTAACGACTGTACCTGCTTTCACTGCACTGGCAGGAATGCTTTAAGATTTTGTAAAGGATTTTTTTACCCTACAGAGTTATGGCTGAGCACCCCCCACTGCAACATAAAGTGATGTTTTAACATTTTAACCACAACCAAAATACTTCATTTCTGACAGAAGCCACACAAAACTTCCCTGGAAAACACCAAGCACAGCTGATAATGAGAATAATTTTTTGTTTTAGGTACTAGCAGCTCCAAAATAGGAGTCGGGACGTGGTGGGCATTAATGAAAGCAGCAGGCAGAATGGGGAGCAGGAGGAAAGGTAACATCTGAGGCTGAGGAAGGAGGAGCTGATGTGGGAGTGCAGACAAGAACCAACCCTGCTCCTATATGCATGCTCCTCCGGGACCTTACAGACAAAAGGATAATAATTCTGTTTTAATTAAAGAAAATTGCCAAAAAAAACCCCACACAGAGAAAACACGAAAATCAAAGACCCCGGTGAAACTGAGCACAATTTAGTTTTCCAATCAGAAAATGTAGAAAGTCAGAATGATGACTAAACTTGGAGAAAACCATGAAATTTGAAGATATGAAGTTAAGAACAAAACTATCTCTGTACTAATCTTAATCATTAACTGAAAAACAACTTCATCCTTAAAAAGGCACTTCTTCCCTATTTCTGGTGTCAAGAAGCAATATGCCTAACTTGCTATCTGGCTTCACTGCTTCTGACTGCAGTAGTCCGCCGAAGGTGTGCCTGCACCATTCCTGACACTCTGAAGCCCCTGTGTTTGGTTTGACAAAATGAGAGGGTTTTACTTTTTTTTTAAATTATTTTATTTACTATTTCAGTGCAAAATTTGAGGATAATTATCCTCAGATAAAGGAGAGGTGAAATTCAAATCTGTTCTTGTGTTTTGTGACTTAACATATACTCCTGGTTATTACCTGTGGGATCATCTGCGGGGTGGCCTCCATAAAGTACATGACACAATAACTGTTCAGCATAGCAGTGATGACACTTGGCAGGGATCAGATTTCCAGCTGATGTTACACATTCCATAGCTTGTTAGAACCATATAAAGCCAAATCAAACAAAACTGATTAAAGTATTATGTAAAAACCATCCTAAATACTAAAACCCCTCTTAAAATACTAGAAATTACACTATGTAAAATCTTCCTCTAAAGGAAGGGTGATTATACTTTTTGTCTGACCGTAGCAACAAAGATAACCTAAAGCAAGCCCCAGATTTTCATGTTTGAAAATAAGCCCGTATCTTGAATGGAAACTCTGAGGAAAATGTTAATTAATACTTAGCAAGACGAGGAGTCCATTTTAGGTAAATTCTCTTCTTCCCTATAGCTATTAAGAAATGTAAAGGAAAGGTTTTGGAACATAAAGGATACAACCCCCCGTTGCTTAGACTACATGTTTTCTTGGAACAAAAATGAAAGCTTTATGTTTGAAGAGCACGAGAAGCTTCAATTTCTATGTGGTGTAATTCTTTTCAACTCTCATGTCAAAAAAATAGAAAAGAGTAATTCTGGTATAAAAGTCTCCAATAATTTACAGGAACATTTTTAACTTATTCAAGAGGTACCAGCTAGGGAACCAGTGACTTCATTCAAACTGGAAGAAATTAGTACATATATCGAATAGTAATGCAAGAACTTCATTTGGATGAAATGTTAATACTTTGACTAAACATCATGGTATACAAGAAGGAATTTTTACAGATAGATTTGCTGGCTTGTACATTTGCCCAGAGTTATCATAAAGAACCAGCAAAGTTTCATCTGTAGCCTGGAATTACTCTGTTTTGCCCATGATATGACACTCACAAAATTAGAATATAATTTAAGATTTCTTGCCCTTACACTAATTGAACTGACACAGCTCTATTAAAATGCATACAATCTAATAACAGCATTTCAATGGATGGGAAATACATTTGCTTGTTTTTCTTAAAAGACGAGAAGGGGGAAAAAGATATTTTTGGGTTGGCTAAGCAGCTATTCCCAATCCATAATAAGGTTGTCATCAACCAGAAAAGCCTATTAAGCTAGAAAATGAATACTGAAAGCTTTCTAATTAAACACTTTCCATTTACATGATACTGAAAGAATAGAGTGGAAGATGGTGGTACTGATACTGTATTAGTCATTGTGTCACTCATATCATGATGTTGTAATCAGCTTTCGGGATAGTGTACATGAATAGCCCAGGTGCTCAAGCTATGCTGCAATTTGTAATTGGAAATATATTTTGATAATAGGTGTCTTATGAGTTGTTTTCTCTTCCTGTCATATTTTTTTAATGTTATGTGACTTACAGTTGAGGTTTTTATTAACTGCCATGGAACTGTTTTTTAAAACTTCTAAGTCTGGTCCTGCTCTGTGCAGATTTGTCCTGGGCTATAGTGGAGTATCGCCATGGAAATGGTAGGGTATGGGTCCTGTCCCTCTGAAACAGAGGGCAGGATTAGGGCTACAAGCTGTTCATTCTTTGCAGGAAGGGGGGAATATCTTTTTCACATCTGCCCACAAAGATCCCCACAATGGGTTATAAACCCTGATATTTGTATTAGATTATTCCAACAGCAACAAAGGTAAATGAACAGCAGCATCAGCTTCTGCAGATGGATATCTCATATCACTTCTCACCAAAATTGTATGTAGCAGATGATGCAATGAGTTACAAAGATCTCATTACATTGAAAGAGTAATGCAACATTCTGAAATGTTACTAACACTAAAACCTGCTAATAAGTTCATGATTCTAATTATCTGGTTTCTTTAAAATGTAATGACTTGTTGTTATAAGACTTCCAAGAAAGAGGGAGGATTTGGTGCGAAGCCTGATTTGAAGGAAGTTTGAGGAATGCAGAAATTAAATTAGGTCCAAGTGGCAGATTAAAAATCATGCCATCTCAGCTACATGAAAACTGCTGGTATGTTGTAGATTCAAAACAGAGTCACAGTGAAACCCATAATATTCCAATTTACAAAATTTATTACCTTCATATTTTCAAATAGGTATTTCCATAGATGTGCCACTTACTGTTCATGGGCTTTACCAAGACACAGCATAAGTCTATACATCAAATAGTCTTGATCAAAACACAAAACTCATCATTATCTTTACCGTTCTCAAGCGTAAACTGTTTTTAATATCTTTTTCTATGCAGTCTAGTCAAAGGTTCTTAAACTATGCAATAACTAGGGTACTGCAGCTATGCTGGTAATGGCATGTGTGGCATCCTTCCTCAGAGGTAAAGCAGATTAAAAGGTTGGATATAAATATATAGTCAATCTATTAAATATATGAAGCACAGCTCATTTTAAAGGGCTTAACATTTTGTAAGAGAGCACCCCTACCACAGAAGCACATGGCAGCCTGCACGCAGGAGACCGACCCTCCTGCAGCACTGTGGCCGATAAGGAGAGGGTGATTTAGAGAAGTTCCCATACGTTGAGGTTCTTCCAAATCCCTTTCTGGGCGTGACCGTTCTTCAGTTTTAGGAATGTGACTGTACTCGTTGGCTGCTTGATCTCTTGGCTTTCCCCCATGGCCAGTAGTAATTCTTCAAATACACATAGCAAGGATGAACAATATAGTAGGGGCTCCTTTTTGGACTTTGGACATAGAAGAGGAAGCAGAACTGGTTGTGTTAATATTGGATTATGGTGATTGCTGAATTTTTTTTTTAATTTTAGACAGTGGTTTGTTTTTGACCTAGAAGGAACAGTGGCTGTCTGGCAGTGCTGCCCTGCAGAGAAGGCTGTTTGTGTTACCAGCCTTCCTTGGCTGATTAACTACAGGGTGGTATGTAAAAATGTGGTCCAGGTTTTAATTGCATTCTCGTTTGGAGGAGATGACTGTGGACTGTTGAATCCAGCCTCATGGCTTCCTCTCCTGGTTTTGCTGGCCTGGCTCCTTTGCTTCACTCCCTGCTATGTTTGGTTACACACAGAGATACATCTAATACTGCCTTATGCTGTACAGTGGCAGAGGCTGCCCAAAAAATTATCCTCACTAGCCAAACAATTTCTGTGAGGCAGTGTAACTAATTCTTGTTCTAAATTCTACCATCATGACACCCAAGGTCACTCTCTCCATCCCTGTGAATTATCTACAAGATGTGAACCAAAATACATTGTGGTGGCCCAAAATTTTAGATATAAATTGCAAATGTGCAAGGAAAGTACCAGCTCAGTTCTTTAATTGTTGGTAAAATACAGAAACCTAAAATGTTTCCCTTAGATGCAAATTCTGCAGTTTGACAGTGCAAAAACTTCCTTCCCTGGGAGTTTGGGGACTTAGTTAAGCATGCAACCATGTGGTCATTTATTCTAATTAATGGACATACATTTGCATTTGCAGACCTATCAGCTTTTGCAAGCACAGAAACAGCCCACAGTGGTTTTACATGGTTCACACAGATGTGCCGGTGGAGCGCAGGGCACACTGGTCAGTGCAGAACATTGTAGGTACCTAGTGCTGGAGGCCCCAGACCTCCTCATGCTGACTGCAGATCAGCTCAGCTCCATGCCTTAGGTACTATAAAGACAGACACTTTTGAAATGCGTTGTATGTCATCTGGAGAATGTAAAGGTGTTACACACATGTGGACTGCTCATCTGTCTGGCATACCAAGGAGCCTGGTAAATAGAGCTGAGCTGGGCAGTGGCACCTCATCAAAAAACACTCATTGCAGCAGCAAAACTTGGGCCTTTAGTGACAATGAAACTGCTATGTTTCTTTTAACACTTCTTTATAATTTTATTTTTCTTTTATAATTTCATTAATAAATATATATTTTATTTCTGGTCTGTTAAAGGTGAAAAAAAATAAAATTAAACTGACTTGAAGATGAGCTGGAAGACCAACTGATAGACTAGAAGGGTGGTGGAAGTACAAACCAGGTGGTGGATTTGAAGCGTAGGAATTGATAAGAAAGAAGCATTAGTGGACAGAAGCTGTAGCATCAGAAGTTGAAGAGGAAGAATTTGCACACTGGAGAAGGCTGAAATACCCTGTACAAGCAGCAGACAAGAGCAGCTCTATGAACAGTCAGAACAGCTGGTCACCCTTAAAAATCATAAATGAGGACAAACTGGTAGGAGTGGTGGTATCAATTTGGTACAAAAATTAGATGTACTGTTATAATATAATGGGGCTTCCTATGTACTTTCTACATGTTCTGTTCTCAGTAGATGTTTCCCAAAATCTCTGACCTATGAGACTGACCTTACTGTGTAACAGTAGTGGAAACATTTTGTTCTGAAAGAGAAAAATATCAAAAACTTGACTTAATTCCTCACATTTTAAGAAAATAAAAATCAAGCACTGAGATGAGCCTCCTTGAAACTGCATAAACTAGAGCTGCCCAATTCCTTTGTACTTTGTTCCCAATTACTGTTACTTTCTTCTACAGACAGGATTTTATTTTGGAAGTCACAAGTTCTTAGTTAAAAAAGGTTTAACTATTTAGCATCAGATTCACCCACCTACATAAAACTCTCAACTGTTGAAGTTGTTAAAGGGACACTGTCAATTCTAAAACTGCACGTCTGTTTAAAAATTCTTTTTACCTTCTGTTGTTAGGAGTGAGCCCTAAGGTTGTATGCTTGAAAGGCATTAGAGAGACAGTATCTCCTTTGATAGCATTTTGGGTATCATCTTTTCCACTGGTTTTCTTCCTAACTCACCTGGGCCAGATCCTGCGATGACATGCACTGATGTCTCCATGTTGGACTCGGGCTGCAGTGTAACTGCTCTAGTTTTAAATAGATTTTTTTCCCTATGTGATTGCCTGTCAGGGTGATACTCTTCTGTTAGTTCAAATACCGCATAAATTGTAGTGCAGTGTCTGTTGAAAAGATCTGCAGGAAGCAAAGACTTAACTTCAATATTGCACCTCTTGCCTGACATCACATCCTCTCTCAGCCCCATGGCTTGAACCCTACCCTTGCTCAAGAGCTCGACATCTGCTGCTGCTTACCAAGAATTGATACCTCTGAGGACTGACCAGTACGGAGAGAGCGGATTTCGATGGTTTCAGGGATGTGGAAAAAATAGAGAAAAGTAGGGGTGAAAGAACAGGTAAGAAGATTTAAGGACAGGTGAGATAAGGCAAACAGAGAGTAATACTGTGAAAAAGCGAGGCAGAAGTTATGTGGAAAAAGGTATGAAAACCTGTTATTAAAGACAGTATTATATTTCATATGCAGAAGGAGGCTTCGTCTGAAGTGGCATGAGGTAGCATTGGTTTTTATGGCATTTCTAAGCTTCTAAGTGTTTGATTTTGCTAACTTAACATTATTTTAATATTTTTTAAAATGTAATATAGAGACTTGGGATGTTTTATTTTTTTGTGAATGTAATGTATAATTCTGACTGACTCAGCTCTTAATTTCCTTTTCATAGGTCACATTAGAGGACTTAAATGGTGCTGTACAATATGAGTGAACTTCCTATCCTTTAACTGCAAAGGCATAGGAGATTTTGGTAAATATAGCTTTCATACAGCTTTATCTCTGGCAGAATAACTGGAAAGAAGCAGTGAGAAACACTGAGGAGATGCTGGCAGGCAGTCAAGGAGCACCCCACACCACTAGTGCCTCAAGCTTCCCAGGCAGCACAGAGAGAAGCAGCTGCTGGAGAAGCCAAAAGAAACTCCCAGGATAAACTCACTCAACAGCTCATCTCCATATTTTTGCATATTGATGCATGCTAAAGGGCAGAAAAAGTTTTGTTGCTGCCTTGAGAAGTAGAACTGGCTCCCAATGCATTTTAGATGTTGTGTAAATTACCTACATAAAGTCATGTTGTCCTCATGTGATCCTTTGCAAGTTTCTAAATAAGCAAACCAATGTGTCTTAGCAGTTGCATTTTTGGAATGAAGTCTAAGTGGGCACACATCATTGTGCTCTTAATCTGCAAGAGAAAGTAGGATATGTATTCAGAGAAAGAGGGGAAAAGAGCATTTCATTACTTTCTTGTCTTTCTAGAATATTCTGTCTTTCTACTGTTTTATATGTTTAAGCATTGTAAATTATGATAATGAAGACCAACATCCTCTTCCACTTCCTGGTTTTAACTAAAGAAGGTGTGAGTAAACTAATATTGATTCTGATAGACATATGGATATAATAGCTCTTTCTAGACACAAGAGAGAGAAATAGGCGTAAACACAAACTCATATTTTTATGAAGACCCCACTGACAACAACAGTTCACTCTTTGCCAGTAAAACTGCCTGAATAAATGCAAGCATTTAATGGGACTCCTCTTCTGAGTAGAACTATTTTCTCTGTAAATACCTGCAGAACAGGGATATCAGCCACCTGATATTTCTCTTCAGGACCATAGCAAAGGACACTCATACTGATTTACCTATCCCAGTGTACAACATAGTAGAATTTTTATCAATATCATGATGTTTTTCTTAAAGACCGGATTTCAAAAGTGAATAATGCATACTGGAAATGCGGGGAAAAGGAAGGCTGGGTGTCTGTGAAGGACTTTTTCTCATATTCTGACATGAGCAAGAATATTAATAACTTTTCTGAATAAAGGAAAGAAGTTCTATATTAGATGACATTCATTTTTCCATAAGATATAGCTGCTTTACTTAATGCCTGATCTAAAGCCCTGTGAAATTTTACTTACTTCATTGTACTCCCATCTTCTTCGTGGAAGACATACTTGGTCAAACAGTTAACAATTAATTAAGTAAATTAAGTACTTTGGCCCCAACTTCTTTCCAGTAAGACCTGAGTAATAATAATGATATCAGTGTGTGACATATGTGCAATGAAGTCAGCGTTTGACATAATGCTTCTAAAGAAAATTTCAGTGAAGTATGTACCATTAATGATGACAAAGCTAAGAGAATAGGCTTAAAAATCATATTCTCTTAGCAGATCTGATTCTGATAATCACCAGGAGTCTGTTGGAGGTATGTTTGACTCCAGAACATATGTGCCCCACACTTGCTGAAACGCAATAAAGAATTCTTAATGCCTTTTTTTTTTTCTCATAGTATATTTTCTTAGGACTTAGTGAGAGTGAGACAAGTTTATAGGGATCGGGAAGTAAATGAGTTATTATCACTTAAGTATGCTATGTTTTAGTGCAAAGGGAAAACAGAATCAAACAGAAACAAATTCACAGAAGTCTCCAAGCACAACTGGAGTGACAGACGTCTCAGATGAAAGAGAGAGAAGAGATGGAGAAAAGCATTTTCTGAGCTATAATATGAATGAGCAATATTCTAAATAGTCCAGAGAGATTTGGAAAGAATTGTGTTGCTTTTGTTGCTGTTTTCACTCACAGTAAGATTTGTGTATTTGTAAATTAAAATAGATTAAGTTAATTTGAACATTTTTCCCTATTGTAGCTTTATGATGTTAGCTGCTGTAGTGGTGAAAAATCTGAACCTGCTCTGGAGGTTTGCTTAAGACCCATTAGTGTATACAGTAATTTACAGCTACTCAAAACTATGCATTGAGTTACTAATTGATTGCTAATGTTGATGTACATGATTGGATGTCAAGTTAAGTGTAAAATTTATTGAAAACAATTTTGTTTCTTTCCTCTCTCTACAGCTACAGTCATTAAATTGAGATATGCAAGGTAGTTATATCTGTCTCCTCAGGCCTGATCTTTTATAGAACCTCCCACCAGCTAAGACCTTTTCAGACTATACAATCAGGACATCCTGAAACATATTACTAAAAATAAGCAAAATATAATATTCTTGTGCCCTCTTTTCCCCAACTATTTCTCACAAAGACATGAGAAATGTTGCTAGCACCTAGTGCCAGAGGAATTATTCCAACATTTCAAATTATATTCAGTTTAATAAAAGAATAATGAAAAGTCAACAACATCATGAATCATAGCACGACCATTTCAAATTCATTTTTCTTTTGTTTTTCTTCTTGGATTTTAAGTGAAAATAGAGCAAATGTGCCAGACATTTAATCCAAAGGCCTGATGGGCTGGCAGGGATTAATGAAAGGTGTCTAAGGACTCTGAGACAGGAGTTTCTGCAGTAAAAACCCCAGCAAACAGTACAGCTTTTGATTTTCTAAACTTCCATTGACCTGTCTTCAAGCTGCTTCATTACCTGTATGAGCAGGTTTAACCTACTGTGCTTTAAAATCAGCTGGAACATTAACTGTGATACTTCTCCTTCCTCTGTGAGCTGCTCAAAGTCCCCACGGTCTTTTAAACTGGGAGTTACAGGTGCTGAATTACCTATGTGAGATGGAAGAGTGATAGGTCTGAACTCTGTCATCTGCTCGGGAGGCACAGAGTATGGCACCCCGGGGAAAAAAGCAAACCTGAGAAGCAACAGCACTGCGGATGTCACTGTGCGCTACCAGCAGCGCCGTTCACAAGAGGATCTTGCATGATTTTTTTTCATGGGTTTGTATGTGCTTCAGGACATGCTCAGAATGATCAATGAAGCAAAAAAAAAATAATATTCTAATTCCAAAGGAAATTTCAGCTATTAATGCATATATACATATTGTTCTAACAGCTGGAAAGCTAGCTCAGGATCAAAACATACCAGGGTTTACTTGTTCTCTGACAGGTAGCGGGGGGGTGGAGCAGGGAAAGTTATTTTCAAACATTTTAGAACAGTATTAGTTACAATTATTTTGACCATTGAAATAGCAGTACTACTCCTCTAATAAAAGGAGTACTTTAAAAAAAGGCTAGATTCGGTGCTCTCTGGCATGCGTGTCCAGAGTAGGGCAACAGAGCTGGTGAAGGGTCTAGAGCACAGGTCTTACGAGGAGCGGCTGAGGCACCTGGGGGTGTTTGGCCTGGAGAGGAGGGGGCTCAGGGTGACACCTTATTGCTCCCTACAACTCCCTGCAAGGAGCTTGTAGTGAGGTTGGTGTTGATCTCTCCTCCCAAGGAACAAGTGATAGGACAAGAGGAAACTGCCTCAAGTTGTGCCAGGGGAGGCTGAGATTGGATATTAGGAGAAATTCTTCCCAAAAGGGCTGTCAAGCGCTGGAACAGGCTGCCCAGAGAAGTGATTCACTGTTCTAAAATGTTTGAAAATAACTTTCCCTGCTCCACCCCCCCGCTACCTGTCAGAGAACAAGTAAACCCTGGGATGTTTTGATCCTGAGCTAGCTTTCCAGCTTTCCAGCTGTTAGGACAATATGTATATATGCATTAATAGCTGAAATTTCCTTTGGAATTAGAATATTTTTTTTTTGGCTTCATTGATCATTCTGAGCATGTCCTGAAGCATCATCCCTGGAAGCATTTAAAGGACATGTAGATGTGGTGCTTGGGGACACGGTTTAGTGGTGGACCTGGCAGCGTTAGGTTAACGGTTGGACTCAATGATCCTAAAAGTCCTTTCCAACCGAAACGATTCTGATTCTGTTCTATGAAAAGCAAGGAAGGCTGGAGGGGAGATAGGAGGGACTCTTGACAAAGTCGATGCAGAAGCATCAACAGCATTGTTTGCATTCAAGACCTTAGAAATACTTCTGTGTTTGTATGCCACAGAACAGGGTACTTTTTAATCTAGGTACTAATGCAGAGGTACTAGAAAAATTTGAATGTTTGTAATGCCTTTTTCCTTTCCTCTCCAAAGATGAGCTAGACAAAAGGGAACTCATATGAAAAACAAGTTATGAGGGACAAGAAGAGATTTGATCAAAGTCCATTAAAAAAGTGCCTCATTTTGGAGTAGATGTGGGATGATCTAACTGATACTTTCTTTTTAAAGATTAACTGAAAAAATAAATTCTCAATAGCATTAATATCACTAAGCAAACAACAAAACATTTCTTAAAGTCTATGACGTGAAGGTATTAATATTGCTTTCAGGGACCTTTTAAAATGCCCCTCCTGAGAGAGCACCAGGATTGCAGCACACAGTCCCTGATTTCACACTAACTTTACACTTCTACCTGCTGAAGGCCATGCCACAGAAGCTGTGCAGATCCCTCCACAGCAGTGCAGTGTGGCAGAAACTCCACAGGGGAAACACTGCAACACCAACCTGCTTCCCAGGAGATGTCCCCAAGGGAAAGCCAAACTTTCCTGTGAAGCCCAGTTCAAGACTTTCCATGGGTTTAAAATGTGTTTTATTTAAAGGATAAGTGATACACAACTGTATCATAAAAGAGAGAAACTTCACAGAAGTAGGAGCCATGTCTGAAATTCATTCTTTTAAAATAAATGGCAATATTTTATAAGGATATTTTAAATGAAACATTTTAGCAGTTATTGTTGCAGTATTTTGCTGTCTAGACATTCTATTCTGTACTGTCATCATATTAATTTTTTAGCTTTCAGTGCCAAAGATGTGAATAGCAAAGTAGTGGCGTGTCCAGATTACCTTATATAATCATGAGTAGAACATGGTAAATAATTTATATAGGAACCGGGTATCTAGAAAACCTACCTTCATTTTTTTCTATTAAGAGTACATTTGAAAGAAGTTCAGAATTTACATTAATTAATTCACATTCTGGTTTTGTATGGAGAATTTTTAGCTTGCAGTCTCATCTCGAATACCTTTTCCTTAGGTTTTAATAATCCATGTCTGCAAAGAAGGCTGCGCCAGTGCTCTGTGCTGCTGCATGGGAACTGGGAGAGCAGGATCACATCTGGGAGGGGTGTGACTTAATTACTCTGTGCCTCTAATATCCGCCTGAAAGACGATGAGAATATCACAGGCTTTTTCAGAAGCACAGAGGAAGCTTTTTCCCTTGCAAAACAAGGAAAATCCTGTGAAAGTGACAGTCTATGCTTCATATTCTTGGGTACCACCTAGTGGCACCAACTCGGTTAACGATGGATGTAACTAATTTACAGAGCACTCCAGAGTTCGGTCACTGTGATTCTGAGACGAAGTTTGTGTCCTTCACAACTGACCTTTCCAGTATATATAGAAAGTGACCAAAAATAACTGCAGTAGTCTACTGAAAAGAAATAGGGCAGATATTCACAGACATTATATACCAATATTTATTCCAGTGTAATCACAGTAACCCATGTCCATCACTTCGTTATAATGTTGCTATATTAATCTAAGTCTTTTTCCTTAAATTGCAACTAATTTACTAGCAGTTGAATAACTTTAAAATAGTTTGTATCCGTTTGCTATCGCAAGCATATCATTATTTCCATGGAGAATAGCTTCTAACTAAACAGATGAAGCATACTAGACTCTTTCTGTGGGTTTGATGGTATATCCACCAGCAGTATAAACTATTTGCAGACAATGCAAAATGCCTTTATTTTATAGATTCTTTCCCCAGCATCCTGAAGGAAATGCATATCGCTAACCTATTAAGTACAAATCGCTTAAAGATGTAAATTTTTTATGACTTGCTAAATGTTAATGTATGACTTGTAAAATGTTAAAGTAGTAAATAGCTTCTTTGAGCTCATACACACTAAATTTCATTTTGTAGCCCTAAGCATTTAAGGTAACAGTCACAGGGTATTAGTCAGAAAGATTTCCATAATCCTCATTGACTTTAATTTATTATTGTTTAAAAAAAAAAGATAATTAAGAGTTAATGTCAGTGGAATAGAAAAATAGGCCATTGTCAAAGGATAATGGTCTTCTGTTAACAGGAGACTGTTGAGACATTTCGTGAGAATAAATGTTATGAAATATGAAACACATGATACAATACCACAATGTGTAATTATAGCTATTTTATGTCAGCTGTTCTGAATGACTCTAGAAGACGTTATCAAAAACTGATTAATGTTTCCATTTGATACTTCTTGATTTATTGACGTAATAACCAGCTGAGGACTCCTCACAAAACCAATTTATTTAAAGTTTGTCGTAGAAGCTCATATACACCGTGCTTTCCATCTGCTAGAATATTTCCTATATTTAGAATAATACATGTACATAAATGAAAGCCACCAAGTGGATTTTGTTATGGCTGAAAATATCAGAGGCTGATATGGTTATTTGTTGAGAAGAGAACAAGCCAGTTTCCAGAGAATATTGACGAATGGTCTCCAGATACACAGCAAAGAGCTAAATTCAGAGGTGTGAAATTAATGTGACTGCACCTGTGAAAACTAGCTATGAATTTGATCCGAGATGATATATTATGGATATGTGGAGATAGCAAAGATATCCAGGGCCTTGGAACAAATACTGTAGTAAATCATGAAGATTCTAGCGTTAAAAAAAACCAAATACATTTGCTCTTTATCCTCCCTTTGCTTAGCTATTTCACAGTTATGTAGATAGTTAGTACCAAATTTTGATTCTGACATTCATGGAATATTTTAATTTTCAGGGACCTTTTAGGAATTGGCTCTTGCTATCAGTCCAGGTTCTCCCTTTAGGTCCCAAGTGAGTAGATATGCTAAATACTTTCATCTCCTAGAACAAAGATAATTCTATTTCAATTTTCAATAACATTTTGAGATCTAATCCAAACATGATTCATTTAAATAAAAATCAATAGGTTTAGCTGCTTCTTTTGAATCATTTAAGTCAACATTTTTTCATTGGTTCTTCAGCAGGGGCCAAATTGTGATCTGATTTATGCTCTGATTTACAATGCAACTCATTGACTTCAGAGGATTTGCACATTGTGTAAATTAGCACAGATTTTACTCCAGGGATCTTTGGTAAGTGGCATAAATTAAGAACAGGGAAATTCTGCTCTCTTTTAAAACCCCATAAAGGTCAATACAGAATTGGGAACAAGATACAGCCCCAAGTCTCTTAGTTAAAATGTATTAAAGGTTGCATGAAGTCCTTTTATCCTCCTTCCTGCAATCTGCCCTCATTCTCCTGTCCCGTGGTGTCTCATTTCACACCTACCATGCTGGTATGCTGAGAATAATATGAGTTAGATTTGGTCCTCCAGAGAACCATATCTCGCATATTGCGTTGACTTCTAACTTGGATGATAGCACCTGGAATCAGCTTAAGTAAAGGTGACTGTGGCTGAAACAATCTTGTTAATCGGCTGTGATCCCACAGGCTGAAACTTCTATCTGAGGAAAGAATTTCTGCATTTACTAATCTGAGCATTTCATTACAAGTATTAATATTTGAGGACATCTGAGACTTATTCTGGAAGATAACGACATAAAAAATTTAGCAGTACCAAGGAGCCTTATTTCTCCTGGGTTGTATTTTGCAGAGAAACTCCATTCTGGCAAGAGCACCTTTTCTCTTCTGTACTATGCAACATACAGGGAAACAGATATTTGTGGCTGGTGCCTAATGTTGTGCTCTCTCCGGGTAATTAATCACTTCCCCTTGGTCACCAGAACAGTCAGGGCAGATTGCCCACTGCTGATTGTGCTGACAGGGGCATTTTGGCAGAAGTAGGAAAGACACTAAAGAAGGTGAGATGTCCTTTTGAACTACACAGCATATAAGCAGAATGAAAGCTGTGGAGAGCTATGTTGGAATTATTTAGGTTTTCCTTAACAATCACCAGCGCTGTTTCCTTGTAAGATGTTGGGTCTCCTTTACAAGGATCACCAATGGTCAAAGCAATTCTCAGCTGGTCTATCTGCTATTTTTATGAGAAAGACTGGATAAAAGAATCACTCTGCAGCTGTGATACGCAGTAATCCCACACGGCCTGACTCACAATCTTGTGCTAAGTTTATGTACCCTGTGAAAATATGTCCTAGCAGAGGATTTCACATGAAGCTGTAGGTTGCACATTACTTTCTTGTAAAAGAAGCAGTATCTTTCGCCTCTTCTTTCTGACTATGGAAGCAGTGACTGTGGGGTATATCATGAGATCCCATCAACAGAATTAATGGGATGCAGAAAATATTTTGGAAGTATAAACTACGATTCATATAAAACAAGAACTAGGAAACCAGATGTCAAATCTGAAATTAAAATTCAATTTACTTTCAAGGCTGGAGGGAACTAGACTTTCTAATGTGTGAACAAGCACAGCAAATAGTCCTAATGGACCGGGCTCTTTAAAATATTGTGGACAGAGTTAATCATCATAAGCTGAGGATTTTTATGCATTTGATGAATTCAGAGAGTGATGAATTTTTTTAGGTTTGGTAAGGAGAACTTTTCTACAATGTTGACAGAAGCACAGAGCTTATTATTCACATAAGTGATGCAAATTAATGCAAATATTGTGTGTAGGCCATAATAGAGAGAATTTTACCTTTAAAGAGTAAGATAAATTCCCTTTTAATCCCAGACATGCAGCTATGTTTAAGCATCTAAAGCACTCAGTATATCGACAAGCTCACAAATGCAAGACTCTACAACAGTCCATGAAGTTCTCAAAAGCTGTCTCCAGTCGTCCAAGTAATGAAGGTCAATTTTCAAATGGAATTGAGAATTTTTGTCCCTTCCTGAGTCATGCTTAACACTTCATGCTGCCTGGCTTTGCAGGAATTAGCCTTCAAAAATTGTTTCAGTGGGTGCAGAGATCCAGTGATGGCTTCCAGCATTTGATACATTAAGTGCCTGGTTCTTCTGCAGACAGTAGTCAACAGTAAGAAGTGCAAACATCTTGCTGTAATACTTGAGTAGTGCATCTGTCAAAATTGCATATTACATCCACATGTATACCAAATGCATTTATAATGAGTATTGTCGTTGCAGTGAATAGCAAAACAATGAACTGTGATTAACCTCTTCTTGTGAAGTGTTGCCATTAATTTTGGCATTTACTATGGAAATACTTTTGAAATTTTACAGGAGATTTGAATAATGCGATTGATATTTTCATGGGCTATTTCATTACTGAGAACTGAATTATCTGAACATTTTAAAGTCATGAATATACAAGGGATGAGGAAATGTGACAATATCTTCTTCATTAAAAATGACTTTAAGACACAGGACGTAGGGAATTAAAAAGCTGGTCTAGCTAAACTATTTTTAACTATCTGATATTCTTTCAATCACTTTAGCTAACATTAGGCTATTTTGACAAAGACAAAATAAAATCCTCAACACACTTAAATTCACTTACTTCAAAAGCATCAAGGTTTCAGCTATAGTCTGGTATTTTTAAGGAATAAAAATTGAGTGAAGAGTAAATTAATTAATTCAAGTTCAGCTATTCATTTACACAAATACTCATTTTGTTTCAGAGAGTTTCTTGAGCTTTCCATCTGGGTTAATTTTCTGAGGTGAAACTGGACTCAGAGTGGATTTTAGAGGTTCCTCACTGTGGTGAACTTGACACTTGTAGAAATTGGCCAGTGGATGAATGGGATAAGGGTTGGGGCTCATATGTTTACTAAAGTCTGACAGCATTTCTTACTTGCACTTACAGATGGAATTAGGGCAAGAATTAAGTTGATTGCTTCTAATTTGGATCAGCATGAATTTCTAGAAGTTTATTCCTTAGGGATGTATTTCAGAAAAAAACCCAGTAAAAATAATCTTATCTAGAGTATAATTCAAACAAGACAGGGGATTCCAGTTTCAAAGAAGGATTTATGACAACACATAGCATTTTATTCAATTAAGGAAAATGCAGATTTGTTACGCGTACTTATAATCTACGCCTACAAAGTCAAGGTCCTTTTGGCCTCGTGAGTTCATGAGATGGAGGGATGAGGCCTCTACCCTCCTGAGACAAACCACATAAAAAAGACACAAAATAGATCAACTGGGAAGTAAAGAATCAAAAGCAATGAGCAACACCTCTGCAAAAGAAACAAAAATCAGGGAGAAATGCAAAAAGTTTTCTGAACTAATTGCCAACACATTTTACAGTCAACTTACACTCTTCAGAGGCCCAGTGACTACCATAGGTGAACTGAGGGCATGGAGGGGCCAAAGAGCTGGCAGTGGCAGTGATGGGCCACCAGCCACAGTGCTACTGAGTAGGGAATGGGAGAGAGACCATCTTGACCAGCCTTTCAGGGACTCCAGCTTTTAGAGCAGCTCTGCCTCCAGGTTGATAACCCAGAGCAGATCACCCAGGGTAGTGGAAACAGCAGAGTGGGAGCAGTCAGTTAATCTTCACAGATTAATTTCATTTGAGTGTGAGGGTCAGATTACATTTTTATATAAATTAAATGATAATTTAATAGATTAAAGACTTAGGAAGAAGCAACTCCTGACTTTGTCCTAAAGGTCGCTGAGAAATAGGAAGACTAAGCTGTACTAATGTACTAGCAATTCATTGAATTATAACTCATCCTAAATTTTATGCAGTAGTTTTCAAATTAATATATGACATATGGAAAACGTAGACATAGAAAGTTGAGAAAAGCTTTTAAAATGTTGATAAAAGGGGAAGTCAATGGGGTGAAATACTTGCAGTAGGCTGAAAGCATTTGTTATTTAAAAAAAATACCTTGTTTTTTAATTAAAGCAAACTCTCAGCAAAAATATCTTTAGAAAGGTCAAGAAAAAAAATAATGGGACTTAGTTAAAGAACACTGCACAGGAGATAATGAGAAATAATAAGACATCCTTAAAAGAAGTCAAATCCAAATAAGGGAAATAACAGAAAAGAGTATGAGCTTTGTCAATTTAAATGTGAAAGCACGGTCAGGCAAACCTGAGCAAAATGAATGCCTCTGCAAAGAGTACTGAACAGATTTCACAGTGCTGAGTAACAGAGCAATAAAACAGCTAAAGAAATTATAGGTGTAGAAGTGTTACAAAAGTCAGTACTCACTCAAAGTCAGAAAAGCAAACAAAATGCCAGGACGTGTTAGGAAGGCACAGAAAGTGAAACAGCAAAGTCACACAGTGTTGTGTCACTGCACAAATGCATGATACATGCACATGCTGAACAAATACTGTAAAGGCATAGCAGAACGGAAGAGTTTGAAGAAGACAATTAGAGATTTTTTTTCAAAAATGGGATGGCTTCTATGTGAAGATCAACAAAAAGGGATACCACTTGCGGTCTGTCCAAAAAATCCTTTTATTCTGGTCTTCTACTTATGGCAAAGGATGACAGCATGTGTCCCGTCTCATTTGGAGTGTTGGTATTGTTATTTCATAATTTTTGTGTGTGTGTGATGCTAAAACATTTATAACATATAAAGCAGAGGTGATGCATGGGAATTTTGAATACTTTATACCATAGCCTGAGCTGAATATAAATAACTAATTTGATTCATGAGCCTTTACATTATCAGGCAGCCTCTGTGGTCTAAATTTATGTTTTTTTCACATCTGCATCTCAATAATAAACAGTAAGATGTAGATTTCCAACTTCTCTGCCTTGGTCACTTTGAGATTAGATTCCCACAAAGTGCTTCCCATACAAATGCACCTTCAGTCTACTTGGTAACCAACTGAGTTGCAGAAGGCATGTGTGCTCGTAAGTGATACCAGCATATTGTACAAATTTTTCTAATGGCTTCTGGCTTGGATCTGGGGTGGAATTTTATCATCTATTAATTCCTGGATGCCACATGATCTGCCTCTAGGAAAGGCTGCACCTCCTCCAGAGCAGTATCTTCTGGAGGATAGTAACCTCTTCAAAAGTAATTTTATGTGCTCATATTCAAATAAGAACTTCCTAATAATTTCCATGTTTATGAAAATTTAATGTACCCAGATATTATTCTTCACAGGCAATAAAAAGCATGGTCTAACACTGATCCCCTTGATCAGTTAATATTTGCCAAAGTAAGTAATGTTGATACCAGAAAGACATTTCAGTGATGTTTTATTCTATCCTTCTTTGTAAACCAGGATAGCCATGTCTAATGTAAATTAAAGTCCAGGTTACCCTGAAAAGAAGGTAAATAGTCAATAAACTGAACATTTTATTTAACACCATCTATTCACTGAAAGGATAACTTTTTACAGCTGACCTTTAACCTGTCCTTTGATTACACATCCCTAGGTTCCTGTCACACATTAGTGAGAGTTATGTTGCACCATATTTGACCCTTATACACAATACTGATGCACTGTGATTTCTTGTCATTTCAAACACATGAAAGAAAAAGCTCAGTTTTACTCTACCAGTTATTTAATTTGAAAGCAAAAAATTAGTAAACCCATCACTTTCTAAATGACATTAGGTAATCAAACCAGATACAGAAATATAATTTAGTCAGAGGGGGCAACACTTTGCAAGCCGTAAGTTCTCTCTTTTAATAGCTTCTGTAAGGCTTCACTTTAATTTTGTTTCCAAAAAGCAATAAAGCAGAAGTTGTTTTCACAAAGCAGACAGAAAATTGATTCACTAGATGTTGATCATTTTCCAAGGGTAGTTCAGAATTTCTAAACTCTTGCATATTTAATAGTAGATTCATTTTTATTTTAAATAAAAATCTCAGTAAATAGATTAACGGTTAACCTATTTATGATTTACATATTGATATGTGTCATTGTTTCTGGTACAATTATCCATTATGTTCTTCTGTTTACTCATATTTAAAACTCAAACTTGCAACATTTTTGTCCTTTTTTGCATTGATTGCTCTTTTTGCTCACCCCAAGTAAACTACTGTATAGCTGAAAATAAGAATCTGAATATAATAGCATATTGCAAGCAATTTAGTGCTTGTACTGCTCATTTCAACTTTTTTTCAGGTTTTTGACGGGAATGCAATTTGCATTTTCTTATTAATACTGATAAGAGGCCGGACATTACAGTTATTGGAAACACAAGTCAATTTGGTTTGCCCTTCAAACAAAATACTCCTTTGTTACAAGATTTGGCAGCTCTGTGTTAAAAGATTGATAGGTCTGAACGCTGAATTCTTTGTAACTGTTACCAGCAAAGAATGTTTAGACTAAAGCTGAGACAGAATTTGATGCTACCTGAAGGAAAAAAATAAACCCCCAAAATTATTAATATGTGTATTTTAATTCTAAGAATTTCTGAAACAAATGTGAATTTTAACCAGTACACTCAGCATACAGGAGTGTCATCTCAAAGGAGTTATTAGAGAGATGCTGAAATAGAAAGTACAAATGCATGAGCTACAAGAACAACACATAGAAGCTGTTTAAGGGAGGGGGATTTTTTTATGCAGTCCAGATTATAGTTTTTTTATAGCCAAGGTCACATAATTTTATAGATAAAGAAACTAGTGCCAAGCAGATAATAGCCTGCTATGCTCAGAATGTTTGTTTTTCAGAAAAACTTAGAGCATAGTGGTTCCACTTCTCTTGCCAGGAAACTGGTTATTTTATTTAATACATTTTGACAGGAAAAGGCACTTTTTTTTTTTTCATTGGAAGTCTTCTAGATCCATATCTACAGACATAACTTCATTCAGAAGGCTTCTTATAGGTTTGTGTTTTCTTAAACTGAAACCTTAAAAATAGTATTTTTATGTCTAAAATTTTTTTAGAGGGAAGAGGAAAGAATGAAAGACAGCACAAGAGAGAATAAGAGAAAACTGGATCTGACCATTAAAATACTTTTTCTTTGTCCTCTCCTTTTATTTTCATTATTATGAATTCCTCCACCTTAAATTTAGGTTCCTGAAATATTGGAATAATTATTCACCTCAGAATAGATGTCTCTTTGTCCTTTCAAAACAACCCTCTGCTGCCTCATTCTTACTGCATGCTTTCCCTCTGGCTAAAAACCATACCCATTTTAGGTTGGTTGGTTGTTGGGGTTTTTTTCTGCATATAAAGCTGGAGTAATACAAGCAGTAGTCCAAGCCCATTTCCAATAGTAACACTACAAGTTTTGTGGCTGATTTTTTAGGATTTGTGTTTTGCAAGACTGTATGCATGAGTTGTTTTTATCCCAGTTGGAAGTATCACTCAATGTAAGAGTCAGGTGTGACAACTGAATGACTCAGGCTTTGCACTTGCTTACAACTTATGAATAGGTCATTTATTACAGTTTAGTCTGGGCTGTACATCACCATATGGAGAATGTCTTTATTGATAAAGATACTCTTTTTATTTAGATGCATGACCCTGGCGAATGACAAAACAAAAAGAAGAGATGGCACATAGTCCTTTGGTGCTTAAAATAGAGTTTGCTTCTAACTTTATAGAAACACATCAGGGCTTGGGGATCATAGGACACCAATTTGATTTATATAAACTAGCTCCACTGTTTGCCTTTTTAAGTTGTACTAAACTTCAAGGACAGTTTTCATGTTGGAATGACAGAATGGCAGCATTCAAGTAAACAGAACAGTCAGGTGGGTTTTTTTGTCGTTTTTTTGTTTTTTTGTTCTCCTATTTAATATAATTGCTAGTTTTTTCCTCAGAGCAACCCTGAAAGTCACCTCAGTGGTAATGAAATCGAGCTGCATAAAGAAAGCAGTCTGATTTGAAAAAAAAAACAAGGTCCTAGTTTTTCACAGCTAAGGAGCCCTTCACAGACCAACAATTTGTTTTTAAAGTTACCATCTTCAACTGAATATATGCCTTTATCACAAAAAGAACTACTGTTTTCTTGATTAGTGGTTATAGAAGAGAGAAATATGCCTTGATCCACCAAGTTTAGTTAACTTAATACATGCTCTCCAACTTCACCACTCCCCCTCATCCTCCAAGCCAGGCAAGTCAGGGCTGGTCCTATTCACTGATCAGTATAGTGAAGCTCCCACTCCCTCTGTCCATGAGACTTAAAGGACATGTTGGTAGGATTTGAATCTACCATGCTGTACATCCAACACCTATAAGGAACATTAATTGCACATGTTGGACACAATAGGATTTGCCTAGTTCGCTTTCTAGTATGTGCCCATTGACCTAACAATGCTGGGCCTAAGTTTTATTTAGCATGATGGTGATGGGAAGGTGGCTATAGTCTTGCTGGGGTATTGTCACACTGCTCCTTATTTTAATTTTGCCTTTTGTGAAAGAATAAGAAGGCATCATCGATGTCATGCTCTACCTACGATTGTGAAGCATGGAAGTAAGAAAATAGGCAGCTCAGCTCAGGCACTTAGTGCCATGGGATAATCCTTTCATAATGAGAGAGTTCAGAATTCCCAAACAAGGAACACTTGACGTCACTCCGGAAAAGACCTTAAATAAGAACCAACTTGTATGCTAGGTAGGGGAGTGTGGGACTAAGATGACACGAAAGACGCAAGTCACTAAAGAGACCATTTTGATTCAATATCTGAGCAACTAAGTAAAGCTTAAAGCCACCTCACCAAAAAGCCCGAGGCCACATCCAGCACAGGAGCTCCAGGGACTTCTGTGTTCAGTCAGTCACAAACATTATCTTCTAAGAGTCCTGCTTCTGTCTATTGAAGCTGAAGGAGACAAAGTAATTCAATGGTTACCCCAAGTGCTTAAAGTGGTGTGGGGAGCTGGGATAGTGATTCCTGTTTCCCTAGAGTTGGTGCTGTCAGCCCTCTCTTCAGCACGTTTTTAACATGTCCACACTCTGAAGTTGCTTTCCTCAGTGTGTTCCTAGACTGCTTTGAAACATTAGAACATTTTCATATAGATTAATCTGTCATCTCTGAGGAACTGAGCATGTTGTCAAGAACATGAGTATTCATATAATATACCCTACTAGTTCTATAGGATATAAATGGTATAGGCTACTCATTACACCCAATTTCTCCAGCTGTGGAAAGCAGAACCATGCTTTCCCCCTGCTTTGTCGTTGTTATTTCTTTACAACATTTCTGAACTATTCCATATCTATCCTGTCATTCTCATATTTGAAATGTTAACAAACAGAAAGTTTGATGCTCTTCATACTGAAGCCAAAGGATGCTTCACTGAGATCATAAAAATCATCAGTAGGTAAACTTGGCCAATTATTTCTAGATTTTTGTGCCTTGACTCTCTCCTAGCATTGAGTTTTTATTAAGTTTTCTTAATTAAAAGGAGCCAAGTTTAAGTAACAGTTTGCTTTTGGGTGACTTTTCCAAATCCTGACAGTAGGTGCCACACATGCTGTCTCTTCAACACAACACCATATCCACCAGTTACTTCTGTGCTAAATTTCATCCAGCAATGATTTTTTTCAAATAACAATGAGAACCATAAACCACAATGGATAGCTAGAAGTAGGAGTCAAGATTTTGATTGACAGTGAATAGCAAACAATCTTTCCAGCTCAATAAATATCAGTGAGCTTTTGATAAGCAAGATAAACTATAATAATCTCCAGAGTAGAACATAGTACAAGAATATTAAAAAAATAAAATCTAAAAAATCTCATTTAGGTGAAAGAAACAAACCCAGCTATTTGAAACGTTGTGATCATTTCTGCAAAATGTGGTTCACAATTCTGTATGAACAGATGTATTTGGAAAAAGGAAAGGTAAAGGGCTTGTTTTCATTAATTCTGTAGATATAATGAAATGACCTAAAAGAAAGGCAGCAATATAAAGGGAAAAAAGGATCATTCTCAAAAGGTATGCAGACAAAATACAAATAAAAGAAAGAATAGAAAATATTTCAAAACTGATGAAAATCTCCTTCTGTTTGTTTGGTGCGGTTGATTAAGTTTACAGGTGGTTATATTTGGGATCTCTGGACATTCATTTCCATTGTGCATATATTATATGTCTCCAAAACTTTGTTAGAGTTGAGTATTGTCATGTACATAATTTTTCTTTCCTTTTGGGGCGGGGGAGAGGGGAAACTTAGAGCATTGATTTCTTGTGCTTAGAAGTCATCATGTCATTTTCTCATTAATCAGGGATATGCCCAACCCTAGATGAATACAAATTTTGTAGTTCATCCTTATATTTTTAGTCTCTAGAGATCTTTTCAGGGAGCATGGCAAATCAGCAGTCAATACTTGGACTTAGGTAGACCTAGATTAATAAACAGGATATTTCTTTGCTTTCTGAAACCTGTCATGCTGCTCCATAACTTGCTTCAATAATCCAGCACAAAAAATAGAACCACTTCAAAATTTTAAAGCGATTCTAAATCTTCAACTTCTACAAGATTTCCTAAATTTATTTAGTAAATCCTTGATTTAAGTAGTGGATTCACACCTTATTCTTAGCTGAACAACTGTTTATATTTTTGCCCAACATGCCATAAAAGATTTCAGACAGGAAGGTTTTGGAGAATTTTCTGTGCCTATGAGGAGATAGGAGGTAAGGTGTGTTTGATTGACAACTAGTTTTTGATGTATAGATGTTTTGGGGGTAAGAATACATTATTTATTTATCGATATAATTTTTTGCACAGTGTAAACAATATTATGATTTATCTGCCTGATCAAAGTCTAGTGGACATGAAAATCTATAACGAAACAACGTCAATTAGGCTTCTAATGACATATTATTATTTTGGTGAATTCAGAACTGTGATGGATCTGGATCAAGGCTTACAAGAGTGTTCAGTTGTGGAGGTTTTTTTTTTAATTAAATATTTCTTCTTCTGTAGCAAAATGTCAATACTCAGGAAGGAAATTTTTCTGGGAAACCCAGATTTCAGCTATTTAGGAAGCTGAAAACCTTCTGAATTGTGAATATTCTTCTAAAATCTCAGTGGCTGTACATGCTCTTGACCCACATAAGTTGATAATGTGCCACAGAATCACATCAGAGGCTTCTCTGCAGCCTCAGTTGGAGTGTTGCTTTGGTCTGGGCCTTGTTTGTATTTAATCCTTTCAACATCTGTGTGAAACAAAAGTGCATTGAAGCCTTTGTCGAAAACGAGACTACAAAAGAGAACACCTTCAACATTGCGAAGTGTTCACTGATTCCTAGTGTCTCCCTTTTGGGGGTAAAGGGATATGCACTCATCAGAGACATTTAAAATGTCTTCAGAGATGTAAAAATTACTATAATCACCCTATACTCATAATCAGTTTCAGTGAGTAAGTATTCAACTAATCTAAAATTTGATCTCAAGAGTGTCTCTAGCTGCACGTTCAAGTGGGACTCAAAATGAGTGAGCACCCATGGGACTCGGGGTGCACTGGCTGGCCAGGACTGGCCACAGAGGCTTTGGCAGCACTAGGAATCAACCTCTTCTGGTCCAGCTTCATTCTGCACCAAACCCTCCACCTCAATTCAGATTGATTTACATGTGCACCAACTGCTCCGCTATGACCTGCTCCTAGTCATCACTGCAGGCTAAAGCAGATACAGCCACTAAGTGCATGCATAAATTGGGGGGGGGGGGGGGGGGGGGGGGGCGAAGGGGCTGCATTTACAGCTGGGGTTCTGCGCCCAGCACCAGGGATGTTCTTTTTTGTTTGGAGAGAGTAGAATCAACTAGGTGGTCTTTTCCTATAGCCAGATCAAAAGAGATCATGACAGTCTGACAAAAGCTTGATATATCTTTCCCTCCGCTTGTGGAAATGTTACAGTTTTAAGACACATTTTTTACTAACCTAATTACCCTATTTGGTATCTTATCTATTCACTGTCAACAACTTACCTCAAAATAAAATAGACATTTAACAATCAGGATTCAGTGTCTGGGAATGATGTTTCTTTGACTGAGAGCTCTGGAAATGGCATTGTCATTTTACCACAAAGAACAGTAACAATTTGTTCAGTGACACTGAAAGGCCACCCGAACTCTTTTACCTCTCACAACACTGATTTGATGGGATCCATTTCAAAGAGAGGGAAAGTAATTTTAGCTATGAAATTCTTCCCCCTTTCCCTTTCTGCAAGGCTGGCTACCAGTGATTATTTGGTGCAAACATCTCTCCATCATAACACAGGCTGTGAACATCAGTGGAGAGCGTGGTGGATCAGCTGAGATGGGGTAATAACAGTCTCACCTCAGCAACAGAGGTGACCAGGTTTAAACAAGACCTCAAGTGAATTGTACCTATATAAGACTGAACACAGATATCCATTGTGGGCTGCTATTAAGGAAGGGAAGGGAAGGGAAGGGAAGGGAAGGGAAGGGAAGGGAAGGGAAGGGAAGGGAAGGGAAGGGAAGGGAAGGGAAGGGAAGGGAAGGGAAGGGAAGGGAAGGGAAGGGAAGGGAAGGGAAGGGAAGGGAAGGGAAGGGAAGGGAAGGGAAGGGAAGGGAAGGGAAGGGAAGGGAAGGGAAGGGAAGGGAAGGGAAGGGAAGGGAAGGGAAGGGAAGGGAAGGACAACTGCTGGAGCAACCAGAGTTTTGCCTTTCTTCTTGTAAGTCATTCAACTTGAAATTACCTACAGCCTTCCTCTCAGCTATCGGTTTGGCATATTTTTTACATTTTAGGATATAGTCCATTGTAAATAAAAAGATGGGGACATCTGTTACAGATTAAATACTTTTTATCTTGTTTCCTATCCCCTCAATATTAACTGCCTTCCCAGTTCCCTCACAAGTGTCTTATACTTTCCCCTTACCTACTGAATGACAACCCTGCATTGATGGCAAAAAAACTCTCATAATTTAAATCCCTTTCAAGCCTTTCCTCTGTCGTGACAACTTTGGGAAATCATCCAAAAAACAGGAAACGATTTGGATGAGGAGAGGCATGAAAAAATGTATCTTCAAAGATAAAAAGTGTATGTAAGCCCCATGTTCCTCCTCTTTTCCAACCTTATGCTGGTAAGCCAGCAGCAGAACTGCCTCATTTTCAGAAGCCAGTTAGCTCTCTGGCCCCATCCATTGGGAAAAAGGAAGAAATAGGGCTGTGCGGACAATATCACTTACACAGATTTTCTGTCCAAAGCCAGCACCTCCTGCACTGCAGTGCTGCAGTGGTGGCACCACACGCACCCACTCCCAAGCCAGATGTTGCAACATCTGCAGCTCACCGCTGAGCACCGAGCCACTGCAGGCATGGGGAGCTGAGTTCAGCTCATCAGCTGTCCTTTTCCCATTAACCGTTCCCAGGCTCCTGTCAGTCAAAAAGGGCAAGCCAAAAGGCATGCCCAGCCTGAGAGCCCTGAACAAGGACAGCATGGCTACTGACAGCACTACACCACTGAATCTCAGGAGCTGAATTCAAGATGGTGCATCAATTGGACCGAATTAATAATTTCACAGATGCATTTAATGTCATCATTGAATCAATTTGGAGTTTGCTTACATTTTTAATGACTCCTAAGTAATCGCTGAAGTCATCTGCGGATGAAGATTCATGTAAATAATATGGTGCACATACGCTATGGATGGGGATGGAAAGCTTCGCCTTTTCTGGAGTCTCTCACCATATGGAGCTCTGAGAAAACAAAGGGTTTTTTTTGTTGTGGTATTGTGCTGAAAAAGTTGTTTGGGTTCTGCTTGGAGAAAATCAAGTAAACCAGTTTGGGTTTTCTCTTCTTTCGCCTCCTTCATTCTCCATCCCAGAAGATGCTGGAGGCATAGTCTTTTTAATGGAAATGTTTCAGTTCCTTTGATCATAACATGCTTCTCTTGCTTTGTGTGTTGTTGTTCTTAACTGGACCATTAAGTGCTAATATATTTTTCATTTTTTTATTGCATTTTACCACAGTGACTCAAGGAGGAGTCAGGTTCTAGAGGAATTATTTAAAATCTGACTTTAGAGGACCTTGGAAAGTATCCTGAATTTGAAATACATTGTTCTGCCACCTTAGAAACACATTTTTGCACTCCCTGTTTGAAGACACCATAAACGGCATATAAGATCTTTTATTCATAATCTACTCTTGCAGCTGATACAGTTAGATTTAACTATGTTTTTTTCGTCATAGGTAAATGCTTTCTTTAAATGGCTTTGAACCTTTTTAAAGTATGAATGTACCATGCAATATGTTGTGACAACTGGTTAATTAGACACAATTTCTTTTTTTTTTTCTTTTGTAAGTTTTCCTTTCATGTGCATACTAACCCGGGAATTAAGTTTACTTTCCAGTGTCAGTGGTACCAAAAACAAAAAAGCTATTCACAAAATCAGCTACCAAAAGTTGTTGCTGGGCTTTTTTGTTGTTGGGATTTTTTTGGGGTTTGGTTTGGTTTGGTTTTGTTTTATTGGCTTGGCTACAATTTCTGATACATTAAAGAGAGAAATTTGTCACCATGCATATCAAAGACGTTCAACAAAACAGCTAGACTCATGCTGTCACATGTATTTGATCTTCCACATTTTTTTGATCTTTGTTATGCATTATGCAGGAGGTCATATTTTACAGCTTGGCAACGTTGCAGTCAATGTGACACAGGGCTGAGCTGGTCAGCTCAGTGGCCGGCATAACTGCTTGTTACTCCCTGAATTCACTGGTTTTCATGGTCTTCTCCAGCCCCGCCTGCGCACTCCTGCCCTTCCTCAGAACATTTCTGCTGGTCACTGGAAACCATGATAAAGTCTGAGCTAAATTGCTGATTCTAACTGCAGCCACAATAATGTAGACAGACGCTAAGTTATTATGATAACTGTTAACCTTAAAATTTATGAATCTTTGGGAAAATTATGAGTTGTGAAAGCAGCTGCATACATGAATAAGACAATTCATTTGATCAATCCCAATTTTAGTGCTATTGACTGTATATTTCTTTGGAATAAGAAAATCCATATATCAATAGTCATCATCTCCAAAACCCACCAAATTGAATTAGTGTTAATTCACATTTCATTATAATATTATCTTTATCTATCATCTAGAGCTTGTTATGTAACAAAGCCTACAGTGTACAATAGCGAAAGAGTGCCAGGAAATTAAATCAAGAAAAATTTTCAAAATACATTATCTATATTAAGCCTATGATTCTGCAGATACTTAAATTCAGCATAAAATTGATCCACAATATTCCAGAAGGAAGAAGATTGCATTTTGGTCAGAAAAGTACCCAGACTAGTCTCTTCTGTGTTATCATGCCAGCTTTTATCTTCCCCCCTTTGCAGGTGGGAGGCATGAGGGATGACAGTAGATGTATACTCTCCGTATCTTCCCAAGTACTTTTCAAAAGCAGAAGTGCGTTACCCAAAATAATAAGGAATTTCATACATTTTCAGTAATGATGTATTTTGAATAATAATTATATTTCATTAAATCCTGAAGTTTTGTAAGTTTTTTGTCAGTTTATAGCCACACAAACTCACACTCACATAGCTATCCACCAAGCCCATGAACTAGTAGTTCCAATACCTTGCCTTTGACATACAGATCCTAGAAAGGTCAAGTATAATTTCAATTTAAAAAAACCCCCGATTTTCTTCTATGTACAGTGATTGCTATAGCTCAAATTTACCAATTACAGCTAAAATTAGCTCTCAAGTTTCTGAAATTTTGAAAAATACAACCTTACACACCTTACTTTTCTTAGAGTCTATCAGCTATGAGTCATTTCACCCCTGGTAAAACTGGGGCAGACACGAGCCGTCCCCTGTCTCCTGCTATCTTCCTCGCTTCATGAAAAAACATAGCTTGGTAAGATTTCTGAGGGCATGAATTAGAGAGGTGGGTGTTGAACTCAGCCTGAGCTCTTACCTGGGAGGGAGCAGGGTCCTCCCTTCCATATCCTGCATTTATCTGTGTGGCCAGTTGTACAAATTCATTATGCAATTGTGCTTTTGAACTCTCTTTTTTACAATAAAGTTTTCTGTTGGAACACAAGTTCTGTGAATGCATTAGTGGATCTGGGTGCCTTCATGCACCAAGCACCAGCTCTCAGAGGGGATTGCATGGGCTGCCCCAACCTTGCAGAGATGGGCATGTGGCAACTCCGACTACCCACAAAAAGCACCACAGAGAAGGAGGTTGCAAGGACATTTACAAAGAAATGCCTCCTTCTGTTTTCCCAAATATAACTAAATATTCTCATCTTGCTCAAATTATCTTAAAATTTAATCATTTACAGTGCTTTTGTTTTGTACAATGCCATTCACTCAAACCTCTGCTGCATGCACACAAATGCACATGTCCATTGCAAGTATTTTTGCCAAGAACCCCACCAGCTAAAAAGCATTAGAGCAACCGCTGCTGTGCCCATAATCAAACATGTCTGAGTTACAGCAGTTTAACAGATTACACTTATTAGCTGAGTGACTGCAGCTGACTTTGTACATCATTTGGGCTTTTTTTTACAATGACAAGCGTAACACTGTAGCTTAAACCTCTGTGGAGGTGATTTAAGTAAGGTCTACTGCTTTATGATTTCAGCTTTGAAAGTGCCTTTCTGTGGTCTCGGTCAAATAATTTAATTTTACCCCATGATGTTTCAAACACTTTCTTCTAAAACAGGGAGAACACTTGCTTGACGTGAAGGACCATAAAATAATTGAGGCTCTTTTGTTAACTGTTTGTTTAAGATGCTAAAAAGAGATCAATATGACTCTTTGCATGATTAGATATTTCAGAATGTGAGTAAAGTGTTCATGCTTTTTCCTAACTAATTAATACCTGCAGAACACTTAAAAAAATGTCGAACAGTTCGCTGAATATAGGAGTATTCAAGGCCTGAAATTCCCTTCAGTTTATTCAGGCAATTACTGCCAATTTTTTTTTTTTTAAAGGTATAAAAGCTTCATCATGATGGAGTCAATGCAGTTACCAGCCAGGGCAACCTAAAAATTATTCAATAATGGTACTTTGGGTCCAATTTGAAAAGTAGCGTAAGACAGGAAGTAATTTCCTCATCCCATAAAACATTTTCAGATTACAAAAGTCCTATTCTGAGGTGAGGTATAGCCAGGAGGTTTCAGAATTTTTCACCATAAAGCAAAATTATAAAAATCTCATTGCTGGAGGGATTCACCTAAGGTGTGCCCAAGCCAAGTTCGGCTCTTGCCTTGTCTGGTTCAGGGATTTCAGTCTGGGGCTGCTCCTGCAGACTGGTGCCTGCCAGCCTATTACATATTCCTGTGCTGTCCTCCTGGCTGAGTCTACTTTTCACAGATGAAGAATTAAGTTTTGAAAAAATAGAGGGGTAAGGGTGTGGAAAGAAGGCTGACTTAACTACTTGACTGCAGACAATGACATGATCCTTCTCCCAGGTAAGGACCATAACAGATTGTTCAGAAAAACTTTATCACAGTGGTTCCTCTTTGCATAAATGCTATTTAGGAATAGAAAAAAAAGAATGAGACTATACCCCAAAGGGCATACATGCTCATATGATATTTGGGGAAGGTTGGGTTGAAGTTTTTAGTTTGCATCAGATAAAAATGGACACTTATTTCTAGAGGTAGGTTTCTCTCTACATGATCAGAATCAGAATTTTCACCCTCAATTTGTAAAACATTTCAGGCAAAAGTTTCTTAAACCTGGTAGTTTTCCATGAAACACTTCGCTTTACTACAGTGAGTCAGAATTTCCTCATTAAAACATCCTGTTAAAAAAAATGAAACAAAAAATTCCTGCCTGACTATACTGTAATTTTTTTCTTTCATCAGTAATGCTGTTAGTGAAATTTGGTGCATGCCAGAGTCAAGGTTAGAAGACCATTGCCCATATGTAAAATAAGCCATTAAATATCAAGTCTGCTAGATGCTGAGGTCATGGTGGACTGACCTGACTTATCTTCACTGCAGAGAAGCAACAAACTGTTATTTTTCCCAGCTTCTGCTCAGTCAGCCATCTCAGCTCCCATTGATTTCAACAAGAGATTCACTAGCTTTAAGGATTGGTTTGAAAGTTACACATTTTGCATTTGACCTATTACCAAGATACATTTTCACTTATTTTCTTCATTTCTACTTGGGGGCATTTAAAAAAAAACATAATTTTACAGAGGAATGGAACATCTCATTATATACAAAAAAAATATCCTTCCCTATGAAAGCCAAATTAGAAAATACACAACTTTTAACATGTTCATAAACACCCATAATTTTCCTTGTCATATTCATCTTTGATGCATCATGATCAGAAATAGAATGAAAATAATTACCTTTGCCTTCATGACTGAGAAGCATCTTTACAGAATGGGGTAGACTTCTAGTTTTCATCTTCCACTTGTGGCCTGACTTAGGAAATGACTCAGTGTTACTGTGGACAAGATCTAAAAAATATGCAGGTGCCTCAAATGTGTCTTTTTTGCTCAAAATGTCCTTCTGGCTGCTGGGTACCTCCCTGGGCATGTAGGGTTTGGCCTCCTCTGCTGCCCAAAGCCTCTCCCCTCTCGGCAAGGTGATGACTACTTCACCTGTCAGGCTGATCAGGGCTCAGAAATCAGCCTTCTTTTTCCTAAATCTCTAGAGGAATTTGATCTAATAGCTGTTCACAGATCACAGCCAACAAACATGTGAGGAATACAGATGAAGTCACTTTATTTTTAAAACTTGGCCCTTGAGAGCATGATTGGTAGTAGTGCTTATGTGTTATATATGTTAGCTATTTCTTACAGCGTTTGCCCAAGAAATGAAGAATATATATTTAATTTCACCTTCTGCCAGAGAAAGTTCAAGCCCACATTTCCAGCCCCACAGTATAGTCCCTTAACCATTGCACTACAAGCTACTTGTGGGTTTCTGATCTGAGGACCAGAGGTATTTTCCAAAGACAGTTTAATCTAGCAGCAGAGAGTTTAAGGGCTTCTGACTGGGAAGGGAGCTGCACTGCAGGCTTCTGCATCTGCGCAAACGATCAAACCAACTGCGTGTTTCACAGGTGCTGGATGTGACTGCTGGCCCTTCCTAAAACAAACCATGAACCCTGGTTGGTCTGTGAAGGGGTAGCCACAGGTACTACTCCCAGGCTGAGGGTATCAGTTGGACAATTAGCTGTTGCCTCCCCAGCACACAGCCAAGCCTGGATGTGTGTAGGATGGGAAAGCCTTCTTTGTGCTTAGTGTTTGCTACCACTGGGCACTGCATTGGCCTCACCAGGCTCCTTTCCTGAACAGCCTCTTGGAGACTTTCCACGTGTTGTGTTCACCATCCCAAAGATATTTAATGGAAAACAAGTAGCCCTCAACAAACTGCATTTGTTGAAATACTTCTCTCGGTGTTTGTTTTTTTTTTTTCTTAGTTATTTAAATAGTACATTACTATAGCAACTAGTGCCTCACTATCTGTAATGTATTAAACTTCATTATACCATACGAAGAAAGGGAGCATTATTATTTTACTTTACAAAGGTGGGAGCAAGATACAAATACGAGATGGGTGTTTACATAGAAATGCTGTTAGGATTTCTGTAAAGAAGTACCCAGGTCAACTCTAATTTAGAAGTGACTGCTAGTAACAAGAGCAAAGACAAACAATCTAGTGTGGGCTAGTAACTGGGAGCCCAAAACTCCCAGCTCACACTGAAACCCATGTCATCATCTGCCCCCCGCTCCCCTGCTCCAGATTCATGTGTTGAACAGATAAAAATCAGGGGAAACTTGCATTCAGGCACATTTTGCAGCCACATATTATTTTGCCTGGATGATCATGGGGCAGAATCCGATGGGCATGAGGTTTCCTTTCATGAGTCATAATGCAATATTTTGATCCTTACATTTCTGAGTATAGGAACCCAGTTCTGGACAAAGCTGAAGCATCACTCTGCTAAGAGCTGTAGCTCCGGCACCACGCTCCACCCCACTCCTGGGTCAATTCTGTACGGAGTAGGCAAGCACTATATCTCATGGAGTGTTGTGTGTCTGTGTGTATATCACGTATCATACAGTACTATACAATTTAAGACATGTCATTCCTTGAAGTCAACAGTATTTAACTGAGAAAGCATATGAATTGATCGCACTTTATTAGCATTGCTGGCACATCGCCTCTGTAAAGCAGAGTGGCAAATGAGGTCGCTCCCTCATGTGAAGAAATGTGTTGTATTATTCCAATACTCATTTTGATCTTTAATTTATTTGCTTCATTTAAAATAAAATCACTGACAGATATGTTGATTCAGGATGTCTTCTAACACTAGTGCTCTGAGGCTTATCAAAGAAAGACATGTTTGAAAAGTAAGCTGTATTTTGAAAAAGAAAATCACAAGCCAGCTATAACACAAGAGTATTTTTTCTTAAAACCCTGTCTGAAAATTGTCCTCGAGGTTTTAACACCAGCTGTTGCTTCAAATAGATTTTCAATTCCTTTTTTTTTTTTTTTTTACTCTCTCAATTAAGATGCTAGAAGAACTGAGTTTAGATGTAGATTCAACTTAACCAATGAATCAGTAATTATAAACTACTGCATAAGATCAGGGGATCCAGGACAAACTGAGTGAAGTTGGCCACTCATACAGATAGCTAATGTACACAGGCTTGAGATAGGTGCAAAAATCACCTGGAGTCTCCTTAATGACTTTACCAGACTGCAAACAAAAATATTGAATAGAGTATTACAAAGCCTAACTGTACCCTGCACCAGAATTTACAAGCAATACTATTCTTTACTATGAAATCTTCTGGAATCTTAGGTTATGGTTTTTAAATTCTCTGCTGCTAGTCATCACAGTTACAAAGAAGAGCTTTAAAAAGTTAGATGAAGGTAAGACACTACAAGAACATGTCCCTGAGTTTTTGAAGTCTGAAATAGTGTTTGTAAAAAGCAGGAATGCAGCATTCATCTGAAAGGCTTGTTAAAACTCAGATCCTGGGGTAACAGCAGGCAGAGAATTGAATGTGTGGGGACCTAAAGAAACAGTGAATTTTAAATCAATGTAAAAATATATAACACAATTGTTACTGTAACTGAATGTTATTCTTTTTTTTCATTCAAACTCCACTTTCCCTTTGGCCATATTCCTGTTATTAGTACACTAAGCAGCAGAGATTTCATTAATTTCGCTGCCCCAGTAAGTAATCTATAACCTGAACTACCGCCACAAACAAGATCTGGTGTTTAAATATAGGTGCCTTTTACTGGGTTTACAAAAAAAAAATTATTATAATTTGTGCAAGCATTTCTTTCAGCATTGGAAAGGGAAAAAAAAGAAACAATTAATGAAGGAAAGTCGATGCTGATACTAGGGAAAGCCTCAGGATGTTTCTTGCATTGCAGCATGCCACAACATTCAGGGATGTGCTCTCTTTCTAAGGATGCCTGTGTGTGCCTCCCAGAGAGATAAAACTTCCTCCCTTCACAGGTTTCCTCTGCTGATAGTAAGAACATAGGATGGAGTGGATTGCTGTGAGTTGGAGAAATGCAGGGGAGTGTCCCTGCAGCCCAGCTGGGAGGTGAAACAGATAAACTGCTTGTACTGTTTCTCCTAAGGGTAAAACTCAACACTAGTCAGAGGTTATGTGAAAAGACCTTAATGCTCTTCCAAAGCCTGGGAATAATCTTGTGAGATGTCTAGGGGCACCAGAAAGAAGCCTTGCTTGGAGAACAGGCTCCTGAGGTTGCAAAAATTGTTTCAGCTTCCTTTTTATAATTTTAAAGTGTATAAGGTGAGGAGGTCTTATTGGTATGTTGAGGGATTTTTTTGAGTTTTTAACACATTCAGAAGTTGTCTTGAAAATATCAATGGGGTTGAAAAAAACCAATCCGATTGCCAGGTTTGAAGGGGAATTGATGTTGGGAGCATGTCACAGCACAAGCAGAACCTATGGAGCCACCGTCCTTCTTCCTTTATTCACCTTATGACATAACTCAGCAAAGGCCGAGTGCTCGACACTCCTCTCACACTCCTCTTCCTCCTACTCCACTCTGCTCTGGCCTTTTGAAATAATCTGTTTACCTCTGTACACTGCCTGGGTACTCCTTGCCCACTCTATCCATCTTTTGTTGCTTGATATGGAATGTGAACTCTCATAGTTGCTGGCTGAAAAGCCCCACTTTCGGGAATCATGTGAAAAACATTTCCTTTAAAATGAAAAACGTGAACAAAACTTTTTTTTTTCTTTTTAACCATTAAGGCTATAGATAAGAGCATGGAAATACATGAAAGTAACCAGCTTACTGGTGCTGAAGGTGTCTACTTTGAATGGATTAAAAAATCCATCTTCAAATATTTCAAGACACATTTTATAACAGACATTTGACTATTGAAATAAAAGTAAAAATAATGGATTTTTTTTTTCCATCAGGCTCACTTTTCAATCTATAACAATATTCCAGTTAATGACTTGACCTATTATATAGTTCTGTTATATGCTAATAAACTTAATATAGTCCCATTTCAAAAGTGCTTTCCAAGATTATGATGTCAATTATTCTTACTAAAGTCTTCTGATGGTCCTGTGGGGTGGCTTGTGCAAATTCAAGGTATATTGTTATTTTTCCTCTCTAACCCTTTAAAATGCCACGTTTTGAGTGTTCTTACACTGACATGTTGCTTTTGCGTCTTAGCAAACCCTTTCACAATAACACAGTCAAAGCAAAGTAATGCCATGGTTAGCTGTACATTGAGCAAACTAATGGATCTGAAAGAAATCGCAGTGTGGTAAATAATCTTCTGTCTACTATAATTAAGGATGTAGTTGAGAAGAAGAAGATTACTTATCTGCTAGCATGAAAGGAAAAGACCGTGAATGAAAATAAATTATGTGCAGGCCTCTCCAGCAAAGAGGACTGCCCCTTGGCGCTTGCTCTAGGAGATTTATGCATTTCTGCAGATGTTCCTGCATCTGCCCCCCTCTCCTGTGCGGAGCAGGCAGCTGCTCCGGCAACAGCTCCTGCTGGGCATGAGTCCCACAGAGCTGACAAGAGAAGGAGGGGAAACCTGCAACCCCACGGCTGCCACGGCTCCATTTCCCCCTATGGCAGGAAAAGGTAATGTCAACGTCATTGTGGCACCAGACTCCTCGTGCTGCACCAGCGACCTAACACTTCATTACACAACATTAGGAAATTATTCCCCATTCAGATGTTGCTAGTACTGACACGACATTTCTTTGCCTGACGTGACCTGGTATATACCTGGTATATATATCGTGTCATATTGAACCATGGTAACTAAAAGCTTCTGAAAACTGGGAAATGATTCAATAGCAAGTGCTGTTTAACTACATGAACTATCCTCCTCCTCCCTGCCCTGCCTTTTAGAAGTGTTTACAGGATGTTTATTCCCCAGACCCCTGCTTGCAGCACACATTAGGCTTGACAGCAAAACCAGCAGGTAGATAGAGAATAATTTCACCTGGGGATGATTTCACATGAGATTATTTGCAGGGAATATAGCATGATGTATTTTGGAGAGTAGTGAATGACCCATCTGCTTGTGTGCAAGCCAAAGAGACTGTGTAAATACAGTGCCAAGACCAAACGCAAACAAACATTGCATCTTACCTCCTCTTTATTTGTGTGTTTCCTCCCATCTGCAAAGATAATGTCCTGATGACCTCCAGTGAGAGACAGTGCTAGAGAGGAAAAAAGTTGGAAATTTTGTAACAGAAGAACTGAATTCCATGAAACATGAAATAATTCCTACCCACAGGGGTTCAGTGACCAGTACGTGACTGGCTAATTCCCTAAGTGTGAGCATCTTATGAAGTTGTCGCTGTACATTTGATGGTAGATACTCTTACTATCTATACAAACCCTTATTCTTTAGAATCCCAACAGTGACTAACATTGAGCTCCAGAGGTTAATAGTGTGAGAAGAAGGTGGGAGAGAAGATGTATAATTTTATGTTTTCTTACGTGTTTGAAAGGAAAGAGCTTTCAGTTTTATTGAATGTTTTATCTCTCTTACATTAGAAAAGTTTATATGATCTCAGAGTTTACCTCCTGGTAAGTAATATACAGCACTTAGTATGTTATTTACTGTTTTTTTTTTTATCATTTCTGCACAAGTTAAACCATCTTACTATTTTATATCTATCCACATGTAAAACTAAAATTATCTAAAGGTTTTTCTTTTTTACAGTTTGCATCTTTGCCCAGTATATCCCTTTATTAGTGTTACACATTGTATGAAATAACCAAAATTGAAGACATAATTACAGGTGAGGCCATACCATTGAGAAGATTTGTTGATACTGTAACCTCTCCAGTAGTAAAAACTCCAGCAGAAAAATATCCTACCATTTTGCTTGCCTTTCATTCTACCATTATGGCCAGATATAATATTATACATTCCACTACACAACTCAAAAAATCTGAGAATGGATTAAAATAGATATGTTTACTTCTACCAGCAACTGTAATGCTTTTAAGAGGTACTTTCTGGTTAAAAGGTGCGGACTTGCAGATCTTTTTGTTCTTTTGCAATCATAGCATCACCTAAGCTGATAAGCACCCTGACTCTTCACAGACCTTAGGAGTAGAAATATTGGCTCATAATCATTCTGAAAGCTCCTGTGCACTCCAGAGGCCAAACTATGTTAGTCTGCATTGGTATGATACTGCTTCACAGGAGAACCTGAAGAAATGTGGTAATTTGAATGGCTAGGAGTTCAGATGGAGGCTTTCATTGAATCTACTTTATCTGGACAATCCAGCTGTGTACACTGTAAGTTGTGACTGTGAACCAATCTGGGAAACAAACATCCTCTTTAATTACAAAGGATAAATTCCAGCTCAGTTTTCTCAACATTGCCTTTTCCTTTTCTTCTTACAGGTTTCGAGATGTCCTACAGAGTGCCCCCCTTCATCATTGCTTTCTGGAAAAGCAGTGCAACACTAAGAAAAATGAGGCACAAATCCCTTTTCTGCCTCTAACTTCTCCCATTAGTTTGGCCAAGTTGGCCAAAATTTGGATCTCATTTCTTATTTAAGGCTGTGCCAATATTTTTTTCTATTTTATGGAGTCCCATAAGCTCCACACATATTGAGGCGCGCACACACACATACATCTATCTCTGTATCTCTGTATCTATATACCTAGTACCAGGTCCTCTGGTCATGCAGAAGCTACACAAATAGCCCACAGTTTCCCAGGAAGGTGAGTTCTTATTTTATTTGAAGTACCAAACTAAACTTTTTTGTGTTATTTTTCCTCTCAGTCTAATTTATAATTTTGTCTACTTTCTTGATATGACCACTGACATCTGAGAAGAGACTGTTGACTTTAAATATATTTCTCTTTGCCAGAGTCATCCCTGTAATTTGTGCTGACCATGTGAATATCTAGGCAGTTATTACAGCAAAGGAAGGTTTTATTTTTTCAAAGGAGGGAAAAAAGCTCTCTAATGGTGTTGGGTGAAAATATGGAATCTCCTTGAACAATTCAGTTAGAAAAAATGTTGAGTTCAAGTGAAAAATGCTTATTTTCAGTTACTCCAATGTAGATTTGAAATTACTCTATTGAAGTCAGTGAATTTATTTTTGTGTTACCTTGGGCTAAATGTTCAGAATTTAGCCACACTGTACCAGTATGCATTTTTCCGTACTAAAAAGGCAGAATATCATAACTTGCTTTTTAATGGTGAAGAAGGAGGCATTAGCACTGTATTTGAAGTGAAAGTTTTAGCTCCTGTGTCACACAATTGCCAGGGAAATGTCATATATAACCACAGGACTGCAACCTGCCTACCTCAGACAGTAATTACTTTTCTTACGGTAGTTTGCCTGTGGTGTATTACATTTAAAAGAAGGCCTTTTCCATATACATTTGGAAATATATATATATAATATACATATACATACATATATGCATGTATATATTTTGGCAATGGGCAAAAGCAGTGTAGGAAATATACCGCTTAAATGGCATCCCTCTAGTAAGGCCAAGAATGAGAATGAAGACAAGTCTAAGCACATTGAAAAAAAACCCACCCAACCCTGCAAATCATGAGACTTTCAGTGGATGAGTGAATTAGCCTAAAGTCAGCCCAGTTACTGTCTCTCTAGTGTTGATTCTAATTCCTTCTGGATATTTTTATTCATTTCCTTGAGCTTCCCTCAGGCTGATTTCTGACTTTTTAAGCTAATCTTTAGGTTTGGGGTTATTTGTTTTGGAAACTTCAGGATATTTGTAGTTTTCATGTAGCAGATATCATGGCTTAATGGCCTAAGCCCACAGTTCTCTATTTCACACTAAATGAAGGAAAAATAAAAATCTATTAACCACTTGTTTTATAATAACTTATAAATTATATAGATTATATTTTGGAGTAAAAACAGAAAGGCTTTGAAAATCAAAGCTAAGGAAGCAACCTCCGTGTATTCATAATGACTCATAAATCAACTGATTGGTTTGGGTTTGGATTTTTCTTACTGTTGTTAAAATGTTCAAAGACAACATACGTAAAATAACACAGTATTCCATTTCAAACCTGGTGAATTTTACAGATCACTGGATATTGCAAATAAATTTGATGTAACTCTAAATGTCCATTGCAGTGTGAATACAAAATTATTAGCATAGTGAGTAAGATTATTCAGACTTGGAGTTTCCTCTAAAATCACTACAAACAGAAGTAAAAGAAAATATCCTGAAATCTGTGCTTAATAGACAGGAAAAACAAGAGAGGAAGGGGGAAAGAATGAAGGATAGAGTTGATGGTAGATTAAAAACCCTATTGTCCTAACAGTCAACTTTGAAAAAGTTCAAAGAAACATAAAGCTTTTATAAAGAGAGTTTTAAAGAGAAAGGGAATAAAACCGATCATTCTAAAATTGCTAGCATATTCACTTGTGGCTCTATTACTCCAGCAAGACACCCACAGCTTCTCTTCATGCCAAATGGAGTAGCATACATGCATCAGCAGCCTGACAAGAGAAACTAACAACATTTTATGTAGGGAGCTATATTTGACTCAGCTATATCACTCAGTACAGTCTCCTGTAATTCTGTAAAACTACAGTTGTGGTTTTTCAAAATCACCGTTACCAAACCTATTTTCTCCATTTGTGCATACTCATCCTGTCCAGGAAAGTACTAAAAATATGTGCAATGACTGTGGGTCCCTTTTTCCTACTTCTAAATTTAACATCATTCTACCAACAGAATCCCATAGTTTTGGTCTTGTCCTGAAATTCAGACTTACATGAATTTAATGTTACTATTAATGGGTGACATCTATAAGGTCCATAGTAGCAAGACCTTGCATAAATTTAAAATATGTCAATAAAATTGAATCCATGCTAATGAAGCAATAATTTAATAACATTTCCAGGTTCTCTTAATGGGCAGAAGACGAAGTGTAACTTCAATCATGACTGCGTATCGCTATTGCAACATTATTTCATCTTATTCCTTTAAACAAATTTGAGCTACTTGAATCAAGATGAGATTGCATCAGAAATGGGATGGAAGGAGCAGCAGCAGCTATTTTTCTGCAGCATAATCTCTTACAATATTTTCTTCTTGATAACTTTGGGGTGGGTTCTTTTTGTGACGATGCACAGAGTTTAAACTCTCACCTTGAAGTTAATTTTATACTGCAGTAGGCAGAGCAGCCATTATGTAGGAGCAGAATGACATTCAGATAAAATGGTTTCACATGTGAAGGCCTGCCTTCCTGAGATGGTGAGGGAAGATGGCTCAGCAGGAGGATACCCCTCTATGACCTGCAGAAATGCAAATGCATCTCACTAAACAGCCACAAGTCACTTAAGTCTAGAGTTAAAAATGGTCAGAAATAGCAGGACCCAAAGCTCTGGGTATTAGGAACTTGGACTAAAAGTTGAATGCCTCAGAAGTATGAACCAAATAAGCCAATGCACTGAGCAGGGATGTACTCTGATTTGCAACAAGAAATACTGATGACAGAGCTGAGCCTAAAATCGCATTGCTGTCCTGAGCTCAGTGTCCTTAGCTGAGGCTGAAAGCACGGTACCTATGTTGCCTGCAAGGAAGCCCAGAGTCATCTTGTAAAGGTAGCTGCCCATTGCTGTGCTTCCAGGTAGGGCTTTCTCCTTTTAAAACCTAGATGGATGATGAGGTACTACTAACCCATACACAATGTAAGTTGCTGAAGAAAAGAACCATTTCTAGACCCACTCCAAGGAGATGTGAACTCCTCCCGCCTTGTGCCAGGGTGTGCCTGCCCAGAGGGACAGCCTCCAGGTCTCCTATTTCAACATGCCGGGGGACCAGAAGGGGGGAGAACATGTTTTTCTTAGTTTAGTATCTCGGGCTGTTGGCTGGTAGAAAGGAACTCTGGTTCTATGTCTTGCTCCCATAATTCTTATTCTTTATACTGTAAATAGTTATCAGATATACATGGAAATAACTCTGATTAAGTGTTAACAGACATAACAGGGAAGACTACAACCATGAGAGAAAAAATAAACCCCAAACCAAAAGATGTCATTTTGAGATGTTTAAGAATCTTCATGAACACTTGCATACTGAAAGGTAAGTCTATTACTTCTGCACGAATGGGCTAACTGATACCCAAGCACATTCTGCGGCACAGAATAAACTGGACAGAATTGTGAGCAATTCAGATTTGAACGAACAGTCTTTTTTTTCCCTCCTCTCAACTTTTTTGAGAGAACGGGGAGTATTTACAGGAGAGAAACAAGGCTGTGGTGGCTCTAGTTTTTCACCTGGCATTTCTCAGGTGAGAGATAGATGCTGGGAATTAATGAGAACTCCCATGCCACTTTAGATCTAGTAATTCTTGGATTATCAGGTCCAAAGAAACCTATCAAAGCAGTTTTGACATGTATACAAATGCACTCCAGTAGCAGGGTGTGCATTAAAGCCTTATTTGCAGGATTGAAGCATTGACTGTAGAAGCTGTGAATGGGATGTTCTTGGCATTTGTGATGGGCAGAGTAGAAACCAGTATTTATATACAGGTGCCTCCTGACTGTGTTCCCTACTCACAGCCTTTACATAGTTTACAGCTTTTACTGGTATAGGAGCGGAGCAGTACTATGCTGGGTTGCTGCCAAGCTGAGGATGCTATTAAAACTGCATTTTAAGGTTTAGATTTTGAGTGCTCTTTTACACAACTTTAGATTTTGGCTGAAATGTTGTAATGCCAGGGAAATGTCTAAAAATAATACTTTATAATTCCATCACATAAATCTTACATAATGCTGCCTTTCAGCTGAGACAGGTACATTTGCAATGGGAAAATGAAGCCTTTGGTGCTTCTGGCTACAGCAGAGATTCAAATGGCGAGGAAAAAAAGAAGTCTTGTTCTTCCCTGTAGAGTGTTGTTCATTATTACTGACAGTATTCATATCTATTACTACTGGCACCTCAAGACCTGATGCAAACCACGGCACAAACACAGAGTACAAGAATCTACACAAAATCATGGCACACAGGACTGAGTAAGATGGCAGCAAATTTGTTAGGACTGCAATCTTTTTTCTCTAGGCTTGAGTAACAGTTGGTCTAAGTGAGTAATGGGCACAAGCTGGGACAGCGATAGGAAAGTATGAAAATAGGTGCTAAATTGAAAAGGCTGAAAGAAGCTGGCAGGATCCATCCATATTAGGACAGGATCAACAGAGATTTTGCATATCTGAGCTATAAGTAATCAGTGCAAAGCATTGTGCAAGTGGCAGGCTCAAGTTTGGAACTCAGAATTTCCTTTTTCTCATCTTTCTGTTCATACCTTACATTAATTTCTCTGAAATTTAAAATACCATTGCAGGGAATTACAAGTTAACTAATGATCATTAGACCCAAAGTAAATAAGTTTTGTCTGTAAGAAGCACAAAAATAAACCAAGTATATCTCTGAATATACAAGATATTTCAAAACAGAGCTATTACTTAAGTGTCTTTAGACTTTAAGCAGAAACATCTTTCCTGTTTAATTTAGGTGAGCTGTGAGTTTTTATTCTTCTGGATCCACTTTTTTGCATCCATAATGTTTTAGTTTGGTAAATAAACAGCATATAATTGCCATAGGTATGGCTCTATCTTTGCAATTTAAGGATCAGAACGTGCAAATTCTATCTTGAAATTATTGGACATTTTAATCTTCTCATCTAAGGCCTTCAGTATATGATTGTACAGGTGTGTACTGACTTTCTAACAAAGTCCAAAATACAAATCCCTCTCAATAAAATGCTTTTTATTCAGCAAGGAAGTAAAACTACTAATTAAATCAATTTTTTTTCACCATCATTAGGTGGGAGAGGAGAGAATACCGGGCAAGAATAAAACACCTGCTTATTACATTGTAAGGTATTTTCATAACCCCCAGTTGAGCATGTTATGAATAATGGCTTTTGATATATTTCTCCAGCCTTATTCAAGGAAAAATTGTTGTCTTCATCAGCAGAGGCAAAAGAAATCTTTCTCTCTTTTTCCTTTTGCCCAGATCTCATATTTTTGTGGTTGCTATAGAAAGCTATTACTGGAACTCATATTTAATAAGTTTCTTCTCCATCACCAAATAACTCTCTCGATACCCTTCTTAGGTGCTTGGTTTAGATATTGTTCTCTATGATCTCTTTTTCTTTTTCTAACCTGTAAAAGGGTCAAAGTTTTCTTTTCTTTCCAGACACTTTATAAGTTAAAAATTTCTGAATTTAATGCAATTCCTCCATTGTCAAGCAACACCCATCAATATATACAGCAAACCACTCTTGTTTTGCTTTTGCTCTGTTGTGAAGACAGCATTTCAGGTGAGTGCTGAATAGTTCATGGTTTCTGCTTTAGGTGATGAGGACCAGTTTTGGGTGCCTGACATGTTCAGATGGGCTGATTTATGCGGGGTGGCAAGTCTTCAAATCTTTTTTCCATAATAGCAGGGATGTTGCTGGACTGAGAATAGGAAGTGGGGTGGGAAGAGTTTAGAAAAAAACAAGAAAGAAAAAAGCTGGTAAAGCGCAGAACTAATGTTTATCCCATTTTCAGCCAAAACAGCCACGGTAGCAGCCTTGCGTCTGAAAAGCAGCTATAACTTGGGTGACAGGAAAAGGGTGAACTTTAAAGTCTTGAGAGCAGCTCCTGCAAAACACGCAGCACCCGTTTGTACGGGTGACTGGTAAAGATGGAGTTTTGCCTAGGGCAGCAGAGCCCCTCCAGTCTGACCGTGCAAAGGGATTATTCAGGAAAGCTGCTTTTCAGTCAATGTCAGGTATGTGCAGCAGATGATGCATAACTTCATGATGCATCATTTATGCTATTGTCCTATGAGGGTTATGAATTCCAAAATGCAAGAAGTACTGTATGGCACACATCTACTTTTTTCCACTCCCTTTAGTAAAATACAGGAATAAAGAGGTATTAAAAGCAGAAATGTTAGCTTAATTATGCCCTATCACAGGAGTTTTATATATCAAACAAAAAAAGATTCATACTTTTAATTATGCAGAGTGAAATGCAATAGTAAACTCAAAGACTTTTTTCTAATCTTAATGCTTAAATGTTAAGCTAGATATAAAAAGGATGCATAAATAAATGATATATTGTTGATTACTTTGAAAGCTTATTTGAAATGTGTTGCTGGCAGTGAGTGTCCTGAATTGGTCTAAGGGATGCAACTTAATGTAGAAAACACCACGACAGTATGATAGTGAGATGGCGGTTGGGATGGGATTCAAAGTATTGAAGTGATTCTGTGCACATGAAAATAAAGCCATTACATAATCTGTTGCAAGTTTGTGAGATTTCTAACACAGAACCACGAGGGAGAAAATAACTCAAAATTCAGCCATTAAATCTGGCCTGGACTTGAAGAATGCACACAAAAAGTGTATGACCTTGATTTCCCTGTGTTGAGTATTTCAGCGTAGCATAAAACTATGTTTAGCTAGCTCCCCACTCCCTGCCTTCCTTTCTACCAAACATTGCATTTGTACAGATGCATGCTCACACTTCACCATATGTGCATTTATTCTACAGCATGTTTTAAGGTGCCTGAAATTGGTATAGCAAGTGGCAGAGCACGGGTTTAATAGTCTGACTTCAAAATTACACCTATTCACATATTGTGCATTTACCTACTTCAAAAAGGGAGCTAACACCCTTATTCAGTGCTTTTTTTCAGGTTGTCATCATGTCTTCTTCAATCTGTCCTGGTGTTCCTGCTCAGGTGCTGGCATTTATAGGCTTCTGGCAAGCTCTACAAATCCTCCCAGCAGGATGAGCATTGTCTTCAACAGCTGAGGGCAATGCAGACAGGCAGCACAGCCCTTCTTTCTGCAGCCCGTGGATGGGTCAAGCGTTACTGAGAGTTAACACACCAAGAAGTGTAATGAGAAGCTGGCATCTGAGTCTCTGTTTGCTTTACAACTTTCTGCTGTTTGATTAGAAAATCAGGTTTAGTCACTTCCCTTGGGAAACGTCACTCTCCTCCAAGGAAACTGCTGTGCTCTGGAACTCTATGTGAATATTGGCTTATAATGCCCTTCTGGGGATACAGGTGGAAAAGGCTTTTGTGCATTGCATGGAAAAGCCAGAGGAACATAGCATCACAGCCCTTCCCCTCCACAGCTACTTTACAGAGCCATGCAGGCACTGAAATCAGCTGTTCTTTGAAAAAGCTTGGACAAATGGAGAATATTTCATCCAGCAATGCATGCTTTTTCACTGGTTCCCCTCCCAGAGGAACTGGTAAATGAATGGGGCAACCAAAGGCAATGCCTGACAATTTTAGCGCAAAGCCAGCATCCAGTGGAAGAGCAGGATCTTGCCCTGTAGGCATTGCCCTACCCACATTCCCCCTTGAATGACCTTATTGCTGGCAGTCCAGCTCCATCTGTGCTACAGCCTTAGCGGGTTGCGTGTTTCCTACCAGCACTCTGCAAAATTAGGAAGGCAGTTTTACTTGTCTTGAATTGCCGTAATTAAGATGCTTTTTGCAACTGATGCCTCTCTGCGTGCCGAACACAGATCACGTTTCCTGGATTGTCCCTCCACTTCTTCCCATGCCATCCACCACCCACCTCTGCTTCCGCTGGCTGCCTTCTGCACTGCGCAGGGAAGGGCAACATATGCTCTATAATCAGGAGCATCTCCCCTCCAGAATTTGGGATGGATGGGTGGCCAGCTGCAGTATGACAGGCAACAGAGAGAATGCAGCTCATGAGTAGGACCTAAGGGTAGGGAGAGCAATGCATGCCAAAACCTCCAAGGTCTAGGTGTGCTCCTGGTGGATTTTGATGCTGGGCCAGACCTGCTGCCCCAGCTCCTTGGCTGCTCTGTGTGCTCACTCCTCCAGGGAAAAATGTAACGAGGCTGCATCCTTAAGAAACTCAGATGAGCCCCCAAACTGGGGGTTTCACCTTGTGCTGCCTGCCTCCTTGGAGAGGAGCATACGCTTCTTCCTGAGGTGGTAATGAGGAACGTGGGTCCCAGGAAGTGGGATCACAGTGCTGAATGCCAGGGCTGACATCCCACAGCCCTGGGAAGGAGGCCAGTGCGTCTCTCAAATCTGAATTTAAGGCTCTAGGCTGCCAGGATTTTGTTAAATAGATCTCATTCTCTATGCACCGGACCAGATCTTGCACTTTGAACATATCACTCAAGCTGCTGACAACAGAGTTCAGCAAACTGAACCTGCAGGATCAAACTCTGCCTGGTATGTAAGGTCTGAGCTCAGGCAGCAGGCTGGGCTTTAAAGGAAGGAAATCTCATATTTATTCATGATTTAATTAAGAGGGATCAGGCTTTTCAGCCTGTTTTGAATATACATGAAAACAAATATATAGATAAGGCTATCGTCCCTCCTATCAGCCCTATGCTTCTGAAGAAAATGTAGCTGTTCCAAATATTCTGGATAGAGTGATTCAATCCATCACTGGGGTCAGACCCCTCTTTTCCCATATAGGGATTTAGAGCATGGTACTACAGGTTTGAATCCTGAACACTAAACAAAAGACACATGAAAAGCAAGAATCCCTCACTGAATTTTGTTCAAGCCTTGTTTGAACACAAACCTCCCTGTTGTCTGGATTTTATTCATTAAAATAAAGCACACAAAATAACTCTCACCTACTATTATTAATCATAAGGATTTGCTCAGGAAAACAAATATACTTGGGATTTCAGAACAAATCAATTCAGAGAAAGCGAATATTTTGGCTGCCATGGCAGCCCAGAAGAGGGTAAAAACAAACACCTTTGCTGCTGCTAGTTTGCAGCTGACTCCGCAATGGACTGTTGGTGATGTGTGATGCTATTTTTAAACAGCAGTTGTTTAATCACTTCTGTTCCCCTGGGCTGAGACTAAAAATGATGCCTCCAGAGCACTTTGTCTACAAGCAGGTAGAAATAATTTGATCACATCCTTTATGGCTGCAGAGGAGATAAAGCTGAATGAAGTATTGGCAACACATTTCACAAAGAATCTAAATATTGAGCAGAAGTGAGAGTGTGTTGATCATGACATCTAAGCGGCGTAATGTCACCAAGTGATCTGCCATGAAACATATCATCATCTCCAACAGAAAAGTGAATAACTTGCTTAAAACTGTATAGTCTTTTCTGGCTTGCTTTTTTTGCTGCAGAGTTAACTCTTGGGGCTCATGTACCCACTTGACATGAAAGGCATAGATTATTCTGAATGTACATATGTAATTGTGTAAGCATTTCAAGTGTCAGTATTTCAGAAATTATTGGACTTGCTGTTGGCGCGTAATAGTTGACAGCTCTGTTGTGAGCTTCTACTAAGGTAAACAGAATTAAATACAGATAGACTAGCCAGCAAGACACTGTGACAGTGTCTCACCAACAAGATCTGAACCACAGCCTCCTCACAATTCTTTACAAAGAGCAGCCATACCCCTCTATATCTAGACTTCTACAGCATACCTGCATCTGACTTGTAATGCAGAAACAATTCCTATTATTAATGTTAGAAGCAGTGACTCTTGCAGAAAAGCATTCATTTCAGCAAACTGGAGATATTTCCTCGGTTGAACTGTAATGTAACTCTGTGTAAATCAGCAGCATTATGCAAGCGAGAAACTTGACCTAATAGATAGAGCAAACACTTAAACCTCCAGCACACAGAGTAATAGCCTGGCTTCACAGATGTCAATGGGAATTTTACTATTGACTTCCATAGGGCCAGGATCTCACCCATATCTGCATAGATGATTAATAGCTCCCCTGCCTTTCAATATCCTCTCTGGCTAACAATAAATTATCTCTGCCAGTGATTACTTTTAAGATGTAGCTCATAAAAATGCTTGTGAAAAGCAAATAGTTTTGCCTTTGGGACAGACTATATTAAAGTAAGTGTTGGATATTTTGAAATCTTCCCCAGATGGATTGCCATAGGGCACTACAAGATCTTCCTGCCTTCATTTCAAATAATCTCAACCACTTGTCCTGCTACAGTGGTATCCTGGTAGATTTCTTCAGAAAGAATTAAGCTTTCTATCAAAGTGCATTTAATATGAGTGTTTGTTAAATTGTTTTGCCTCCTTCCTTGTTCATGGGTTTGCAGAGATACTTTTGTTTACTTTCAGAAAACACATAAGTACAGTCCCTGGTGTCTGTTATTTTTGGTTTTGTTGGGGTTTTTTGTGGGTTTGGTTTTGGGTTTTTTTGCATACACATGCACCCCTCCAAAACAGTGCTCAGTAAAAGTTGATGGGGGGGAATCTGTTCTTGTAATTGTATTTTCTTTGTCTTAAAGTATTGCTCAAGTGCCAGTTTCAGGATGTACCTTGCTAGAAAAAAAGAGCCTTACTGATAAAGAAGTAAATAAACTCTGATTTTGAAAACTACAGGACCCCTTCATTCAATAATCTTCCTGTGGCTCAACAACTATTTAACACCTTTTTTTGCTTAGATAAGTGACTCCCATTCCTGCACCACCCTTCTTTTTTTTTTTCAAGTGACTCCCATTCCTGCATCCCATTTCCTTTTTTCTTGGTTTGAATAAGCTTTTAAGATCAGCTGGAGAAGGCTTCCACGAGGACCAGTATTCCCAATTGGTCCCGCTGCCAGCGAGTTTCTCTTCTGTTCATTTCTTGGGTTACCCTTTCTGTCTTTTCTTGCTCCCTGAATCATGTACTCACTCTTCTTCAATCTCCTGCATTCTTATTCAGAGGAAGGGCATGGGGTTACTGGTTTACACAAGGCTTCTGCATGCATTAAGGTAGACAAAGTGTAAACCACAATGTAAGTGATGTCTCCTTGGCTTGTATGTGATATTGCAGAAATATTCAGACTCCCAGGGGACCCCAGTAGTGACTTCCACTTTCTCCACTGAGAAAATAATAACAGTTTACTGCTACCTTTTGTTTCTGATCTGTTAGTTAGCTATCCATGGAAGAACTTCCTCTTTCATCCTGTTGCGATTTTTGTTTAAGACTTCTTTGACAGGAATCCTTGAAAGCTCTTTGAAAATGAATACGCAGATGTTGAACCATCCCTCTTACATGGAGAAGAGCAGCACCGCCCTGTTATTCAACATGTGGGGAGAAAAGTTGTCACATTGTCATCAAGGAAAAAGGGCTGGTGAACAACGGGTCCATATTCATATCCTCATGATTAGACGTGAAGTCTAATTTATCCTCATGAACGTGAAGTCTCAGTATCTCAGGCCAGGTTACTCACAACCACAGACATACACAAGTGTTTTGGTATCACTTGCCCTCTTTTTTGCTGTTTCAGTATTGAACAAAATTTTTTAAGCCCTTGAAGTTATTTTGCACGTGCAACTGGCATTGGATACTACCTAATACTGAATGTCCTTTTATTTCTGTATGAGTACACAGCCTGCTGCTGCTTTCTCTTTAGACATGCATGTAGCACACAGCCATGAAAGAGCTTCTCAGGTTATTGAAGTGAGTACCCATATGAACCAGGATCACTGTAGCAAGGGATCAGTTTATCATAATAAATCTCTTCCATCTCTCTACTCTTTTTCTTTTCCTCCACTGCCGCTGCCTGTATCCTTATCCCAGGTAAAGCACATGGCAGAATTTGTACTACCCAGAGGAGGAGGACACCTGTCCTTGAGAGGAGGAAGGGAGAGGGGAAGAGGAGCAAATCAGCATTTTGATTTAGAATCACATTTTTTCAAGAGGAATCTACCTAAAGCCTCAAGCAGTGATTGTAAAACTATAGTCAGTTAAGACTTACCTAGCAACTTGCTTAAGGAAACTTCTTCCAGATCTACTTGATGTACGCTGCAGAGCTTGGGAAGACAAAGAGGCTTCTGAGTGTCCCACTAGATCAGCCATGTCCAAATGAGCAAAAGTCCTCCCTGCAAGGGAAGGTTGACAACAAATGAGCAGGATGTCAAACAGAGGAGAGTCAAAGTCATTCTATGGGAAGAGTCACTCTGCAGTTTTAGGACAGGAATTAAATGTAATGTACAGAGCCATGCCACTCTCTCATTTCTGCACTTGCATAGAGAGCAGATCTACCTGCTTCTGCTACAAAGAGGAAGTTATATAAAGATGAATGTGATCTTTGTTTAGAAGTTGAATTTGAATTTTCAATACTTCGTTGTTCCACTCAGTATCACTCGCGGTATTTTCTCATTTCTACCTCTCCTTCTCCTCCATGTAGCAATTTCTGAGTTTCATTGTTATTCTGTCTACTGACATGAAAGAGTAAATGCTGTGATTCCCTAACAGCATTAGCCAATAAGCCTGGGGGAATTAACCCCTCTGAAGTTTTCTGTTCCATTGTGAAGCATGTTGTAACATGTTTCACAATGACTGCACCTCTTGATTTTTTTTTTTAATATCACAGTTGATGTTTTTTCCCCAGTACTTTCCTTTGTCCCTTCTGCCACCTTCCTTCTCCATGATCCATAAGTGCATTTATGCAGACATAAGATGCTCCAAAGGTAGGGAGGTATTTGACAAGGAGGTATTTGACACCCCAAGGTTATATGGCTATGAAGTGCAATGTTTACCATAAACTAGCAGATAAAAGGACAATATATTTTCATGTCCTGCCAAAGATAAGTGGAAGACAGTTATAGAAAGAGAGAATATTAACATAACTTTAAAATTCCTACTTTTAAACTATACATCACAATTAACACTTTTTTCTTGTCCAATATATTTTATGAATTTATGTCAATTCTCTTATTTTGAGAACTCTATCATTTCAAGTTACAATATCCTTTTGTGATTTCTATTGCTCTAAACCTTTGTTAACCCTGATGGAAAAGTAACTTCTGCTTTTTTGAATATGTTATATCTACAAGGCAAGAAAATGTACTGATTTAAATGGCCACATTTAGGTAAGTTATATTTAGAATTAACTGAAGCCTTAACCCTATTAAACACACACAGCTCACAAAAAGATAATGTGAATTGTGATTGGCATTAGAGTTACGTCAACTACTGTAATTCTTCCTTTGTGAGCTCTATCTTTATTGGGAGGAGCTGCTTGTTTTTAGGGTTTTAGGCTCCTTTTCCCCAAAATCGAAAGCTTTTCGGTTTTATGCCTGGTTGAAAAAAATTATTTGAGCAGTAGCCCATAGGGGGCACTCAAGTACTGCAAACAGATCCTACTCTTTCCAAACTAGTCAGATTATGCTGCGATGGAATGGGGCAGACCCTGGGGCACATTTTCACATTACCTTTTATATAGAGAACAAAAGTGAGTAAAATAAACTAAAACATTTTTTGTCGCAGCCGTACTATTCCCCGATGAAAGACAAAGTGATATTAAGAGGTGCATTTAAATGACATTCAGAGCCTGATTATGCTAAAAGCGTAAAAGCATTGTGTAGACTGTGGAGCTTGTCTGCATTTTTTTTAAATTCTACACAAGGTACCTTGTACATTATGTTTCAGTGGTAGATACAATTATTATTTGCCTAATGAGTTTTGGGGATTGTTTTAAACTTTAAAGACATTCACATGTTGTTCTTGATTTTATGGAGTGAAACAATTATTTATTGAATTATTTTTTTTTGCCATAAAAGAAATTTTTCCTACTGTTGTAGTCATGGCTGTTTGCCATAGTGGTCATTTGGACTGCTACTGTAAAGCCTTTATCTGATGGCAAAAACCTTGTACCAGATGTTCCTTTATTTGATCTGTTTTATGATTAATCAGATTTAGCCCCAAACCAGAATGAAAATCCTGCTATGGCACCTGGCTGCCATCACACAATAATTTGCTTTGAAGTGGGGGGGAAGGCTCATTTAATCTTTAAAATGCTGTGATGTAGACCCATAAGTTTTGATTCTGATAGATTTTAGAGGAAATACTATAAAAGTGAATATAATAGCTGTTGGCAGGATAATTTTCTAAACATCTAAAACTGGTAAATACTACTAATTTCTCCTAATGGAAATGTTAAAAGAAGTTTGGATAGTAAACAGTTATGCACACAAGCTCTCGTGCCTGGCCAGGCAGCACTGATGCCACCATGATGCAATAGGGCTGGGACAGAGGTTGGTACTATGCACCAGTAGCCATAGGGCTAAACCTTTTCTAAGTAATAAAATTTGGCTTCTCTGTAGAATAAAAAGTTGTGCCAGAAGGAAAGTGTTCATACAGGTTTCTTTAGTAATGCATGTGTCCAACATTTATCAAGAAGGGGAAATTTCATGAGGTTCTAACACTGAAGAATCAAGCAATATGAAGGTATCTTTGCAATGGGAAGGCAGCATTTCCCTTAGTTATAATATAACCCCACATGAGGAAATGTGAAGTGGTATCACTACTTTGCTCAAAACTGAGATATTTTTTGCATGTGACGCTAATATACAACAGATAAGAACACCTTTGCTTTTTTAATAACAAATACATTTATTATAATTGATTTTATTGTTGTAAGGAAAAGTGATTTATGTATTTCCAGCCAATGTTAGATTACCACAGGCTTCCTAGGTTTGTCAGTATAGGCACACCTACTTGTATGGTATAGCACCTGTTTCTTCAGGAGATGCTGCATGACTGTGAATACATGATGGATGTATGTCACAATGGGATCCATTTACAACACTTATGAAATGGCATGAATCCTCTCTGACTTCAGTACTGCCAGATATAAGTCTTTTAAAAATATCTTTTTTTAAAAAATATTACTCCTCATTTCTGCACTTCTGGCAAATGGCAAATATACGCTTCTTGAGAGCAGTAAAATATGGAAACCTAATAGTAGATTGTGGAAATGGATAATGACTTCTATCGAATGAGATTATGCATTATGTATTATTATTATTATTTTAATCATTTGCTATCACTGAAGAAAGATCCCACTAGGTTATTCCTGATGCTGTGTTTAGGAAATAAAAGAGGTAGATAAAGCTGTACACTTTACTTCACAACACTTACATGATGAAATTGGAAATGTCATCAATTAGTTGCATTGAGATCTAATAAAAAAAAGATGAGTTCTCTCCTTAGGCAATTTTCCTGTAGATTTCTGAATAGGTGATGCATGAATGTTCTAAATTATGGAATTAATCCACGGTTACTAATAGTAGGAGTGGTTACCTCTGCAACTCCTTGGTAGTACTGCAGAGGTGCTTAGGTATCCAAATCTCCAATCATTTCAGTAACTGGACCTTCAGGACTAATGATGTAGAATAAATTAGTATTTAACTTTAAGGATGTGCTCGTGGGTGTTTGTGAGATGAACTCAAGGTGTCCACCGTCTTGGAAAATCACATTTTATTAAACAAAGGTAATTTTATCAGAGCTACAAGTATATTTATTTTGGGATAAACTGGAGAAAGAAGTACTTTGAACTGGTTAATATGCCACATGGTCTGGACCCAAATTTTACCATGGGAGTTTGAAGCAGATTTAACCAGGTATTTTTCTCTCTTGCATACTTTCCATACCTTTTTTCAACATTGCCCATAAATGTTACTTTTTTTTTGGACAAGGAGTTTCTACTCCACTTACTGGAAATCAATTTGATCACTCCCTGTACATTGGTGCAGCACCTCTGAGTACAGCGGGACGCCAGGTAAGGAAGTTGGCCTGTGTAATATAAGCAACTGCATTTATTGGGTAATAAAATAATCTGAAAGTTTCTTTTGAAAGTGATTCTTCTTTTTTTTTTCCTCAAAATTGTCCTTTAAACAGACTTCAGAGGTGATGAGTTCTTTTCTGTTCTAATAACCTTTATGAGCCTATTTTTATGAGAAACAAACCTTGCAATCAGCGTTAAGATCTCCCATTTATGTCTTCGCTAAAGCGTATCCAGTTAACTGCAAAATGTCACTTGTCCCGAGCAGATGTCCGGGTACCATAAGCTGGCATGTAGCTGCCTTGTCTTTAGCAGACTCGCATCAGTTCACTGTGCTTCACCTGAACTGGTGTACAGTCCAGTGCCACCTCTCAAGCATTTGCAAGCAAAATGATATAACAAAATTTCTTTACGATAGTCAGAAGGTGGAGATTCGGAACAGATCATGATCATGGTTTCCATGTTTAGGACTCCGGATTTTTCATCTCCCATTTATTATAGCACTTGTGAGGCAAGTCTTCACACTGATCCATTTTCATGTGTTTTTTTAATTCCTCCCAATTTATGTATTAAAGCCATGCCAAAACATCTTGAATGCCAGACAGCAATTTCCAGCCATGGCACTTGGTATGCAAATATACACATTACAGCTCACACATGAAGAACTTTTCCAGCAGCTGTTGAAGATGCATATTTAGAAAGTCTTTAATAATGAAACCACTGTTGCACTGCAGTAATGAAAAATTCCTTTAGGGATGTTTCCTCCATGAGGGACAGCTTGTAATGCAAACCCCTGAATTCAGATAGGGTGGGTTTTTTTCTTTTTTTAATCTTTGGTCTTTCTTCCCTTCTCACTCCTCTCAAATACTTTCTTCCTTCTTTCTGCTCCTGTGTTAGCTGCTGCCTGGCAACTTTTCTCTGTCTGGTGGGACAGGGCAGGGCACCCGACCGCCTTCAGACTGGCTGCCAGCACCATCCCCTAGCAACCCAGCTGGGCACCCGTGATGTTCTCCAAAGGGCCGCACACATCGCCAGCAACCTTCCTACCTACCGCCCTGCATCTGCAGCACCCCTTAAGTCACCCCCTGTCACACTGGGCAGTTGGGGAATCATTGACGCAGCCGTCCCTACCTACCAACACACCTACTCGAAGGCCATGGCTGGTATACAATAAATAAGTAGTGGCGTAGCCAAATTTCCAGTGCTGCAATCGAGGTAGTTTCATAGTGAATAACGTCAGAACTACCTTTGGCTCATAATTAATATCCCTGTGTTGTTTTATACCAGCCAGTACAAATGATTGGTTCTACTTTGTTTAATTTATCTCAATAAGAGATTTCATAATATTCTATAGCTTGATGAATTAATTTATTTAACTTGTCAGTGTTAATAACTCTGATTAGGAGGAAGAAGTTATAAAACACCGCAGAAGCAAACAGATCCCTAACAGCAGTTTTAACTTGGGAGTTTTCTGTTCAGCAAGTACTTCACTCTAGCCTCCGATATAATTAACATTTTTTGGCTGTAACAAGGAAAAGACATTTCTACATGCTCAATTCCTTTTTGTCTCTGTCCTCTCGACCTGCTCTCAGTTCAACTCCCCAGTGCTTCTGGTATGGTTCTTTCAAATGGGAGTGGCTGGAGATTTCCATAAATATTTGACAAACCTATCTGGTTCCTGATCTCTGTACCTGACACTAGTCCTGCCTGTCTCGAAGTTCACCCACCATGCAGAAATCTGAATGAAGTTGCATGCATACAAACAACAGCAGGGAGGCTGGAAGCGCAGGAACTGTATCCAGCTAAAATTTCCATTTCCTTTATTTTTTCTGAGGTCTGAGGTATACGGAAACCATGTTATACAGCAGGTGATCGCTTAAAGCATTTGGATTATAATATACGTATAGATACCGGCTTGGATTCTGCCTCTGGTCACTTCAGCAAACATTTGTAGGTTTATTCGTAGCACATATACCTTAAAATTTTAACACAGCCCTTGTTGCTGCCGTTTTTTTTTTTTTTTTTTGGGTGGAAAGCAGATATAATAAAGTTGGTTATTCCTATGTGCTTTTACTGTATTGTTGAAGTTGTTCCATCCCATCATATAGAGTTATCCCATCATCCCATCACTTCATAGCGAGTGATGTTTAATGGAAATGAAGCCAAGGAGAATGATTTATTAAAGGTCAACTACTATTTGTTCAACAGCCTGTATTTTAAAACCAGGCTTCTGTGATAATTATTGCCCCATAGCGCTATTTTAAAGCAAGCTACATTTTTAGGCAGCAATTTGTCAAATGATTACTTACAGGTAATTGTATTTTTAGTCGCAACTCTGACAGCATAGTCTGTATTGACACGTTATGTCCTGTAAACAAGAAGGCCATTGACTTTTATTATGAATATTATTTTAATATTTTAATACGTTTATGTGCATATGTGATCTGCAGTATTGAAAGCAAGATCAATTAATTCTTCAAAGACTCTCATAAATGTTAATGTTTAAAATGGGCAGTAAATTGCAGCGTATCATTAAAGGAAATTATTCAAGAGTAGTGAGGACTGTTGTTAAATAAGTATGGAATAAGACCCAAAAGGAACAAATTAGAAATAAAACATCAGCTGGTTGAAAAGAAGGATTTTAGTTGAGGTGTTTTTGTGAGATAGCACGAAAGGGCAGCATGCCAATTAACAGATGATGTTTGGGGGGAAAGCATGACGACTTGTAACCTTGCAGACCTTGAGAGTTTTGCAGAAGATGCAGGAACTCGAGATGAAGGAAGACTATTCTTTAAGATGGTTCCGTATCCCAAGAATACAGGAACGGCATGTTCAGTTGCAAATATGTGTTTCTTTATATCATGTGACAGTCTTGGCATGTGGGAAATGTCAATGATTTAAGCAGGAGTTCCTCACAACTCGGAATTCCCTGGTTTTCCTTCACACATTTTCTCATTTGGCTCTAGCATCTACATATTTTCATATTTGAAATGTAAAAGGTTACTCAAATAAAATCATAATTAATGCCTATGAGCCATATAGGTGGCTCTGGTGGTTTACAGAAGGATGCAAAGCAATCTCATCGGTAAATGCAGTAGAATAATGTTTCAGTGTGACATTCAGCATGACTTCATTGTGCTTATAAAAACAACTGATTTCCAAGACCATGAGCACTGCCAGATTTTTTCACCTTAATTCAGATCTGCCCGTTTCTGTATTAGCAAAGGTTTTCTATACTGGGATCTATAATTCTGCTCAGTTATGGCTGTATAAATACTAATTGACTGTAGAGGAATTACACAGGCTTTAAAGACAGTAGATAAATGCAGAGCTTGATCCAACTGGATTTTCCCCCTCAGCTGTAGATGGTTTGCAGTAACAAAGCAACCAGCAAGCCCCTGTGAGTCCCTGCCAGGCCCTGACCTCACAGGAGTCCCCAGGGCTTTTCAGTTCTTGGGCAACTTTATCACAGCATCCTTCTTCCATTGCAACAGAAATATTTAAATATGTCCTGTCTCTCCTAGGTTGTGCATTATTCTGTCCTTCAGCATCGCCCGGTCTTTCTGCCCCTGGAAGCCTCTTGGCTGTACCGCTTTGTATAAAAGGTGTTTAGGTTCTCTGATGGGGCACATAAACATGAAGTGAAGAGAAATAGAAACATGAAGTTTAAAGAACTGAGGCTTTACCCTTGAAATGTAAAGGTCCCCACAGTCAATTTTAGCACTTTGCTGTCTTTGGAGAAAACTAAGATATGAGGCTGATGTAAAAGCTTTATCACCTTTCATCTCTTAAAGAGCCTGTCTGTTTATTTGTTTTAAAAAAGTGAAAGTGCAATAAGCAAACCATATTTGTGCTACATGTCAATTTCAAGGTGATCCACTTCTGGAAAGGAAAAGTTACAACTGAGCTGCCCAAAGCAGGGAACAAATCCAAACCGTGAGCTTGCTGCCTGCTTAGACACTTCCAGAAGCACCATTAACCAAAGTCAAGTTTGCCAGAGCTGCTCTGGACATCAACTTTTTGTTTGTGGTTGCCAGAAGCAGTACGGAGCCTTCTCACGGCCCTTCCACCCCCACCACCTACTGAGGTACGAGGGTTTCCTGGGCCTTTCTTACCTTTGTTTCTTTTTGCTGACTCACCCACGGTGCCACCCCAACCTTTCTGAGGTTTGCCTCCGTGAATTTAAAAAAAATTACCTCAAACCTTTAGAAAACAAAAAAAAAAAAAAAAGCGGGAGAGGCGAGGAGGAGGCGCGCTGCACGCCGGCGCTGGCCGGCCACGGCCGGCGGCTCCCGCGTCCGCCGCGCGTGCGGACCGGCTTCGCGCCTGGCGCTCCGCAGGCGCGGGGCGGGGGCGGGGCGAGGCGGCGGCGGCGCGGGGCGGCGCGGGGCGGGGCGGGGGCGGCCGGAGGCGGAGCGCGGCGCTGTGCCGGCCGCCGGCGCCCCGCGCTGCCCGCTTGCTGCGTGAGGCGAGCCCAGCCGCGCTCCGCGTTGAAAAGTGACGGCGCGGCGGCGGCTCCCGCAGAGGCTTCGTGCGCGCATCGCGGCGCTGCCGCTTCGTGTGTGCGGCCAGCCGGCAGGCAGGCAGGCTCGCTCTTCCCTTCGTTCCTGCATTCCTTCCTTCCGCGGCGCGGTCGCCGCGATGTCCGCGCTTCTCCTGGCCCTGGCGACGCTGTGGGGATTACCGCCTGTCGCCGAGGCGCTGGCAGCGGGAGCCCGCGGAGGTAAGGCGCGTCCGCGGCGGGGCGCGGAGCGGGGTGCCGGGGCTCGCCCGTGCGCGCCGGCCGCTGAACTTTCCGCCGGTGCCGGCTTCTCTCCGAGAAGTTTTTCCCGGCGGCGCTTTGCGCGCTTCCCTGCCCCTCCGCGCTGCGCGGGGCGGCCGCGGAGCGCTCGCTGCAAACTTGGGCGCCGGCAGCGCCGTGCTGGCTCTCGGCGGCGGGAGAGCGGGGCGAGCCCTTCCGCGGCCGGAGCTTACGGGGACGGACGGGAGCGACGTGCTCTCCTTGATCTCCCGGCTCCAGCCCACCGGCACCGAGTCGCCGCTCCGCGGGCGGAACGCGGGGCGGGCGGAACGACGGGGGCCCAGCCCGCCCCGGCGGCGGAGCAGCCCCTGCTGCCCGGCGGCGGGGCCGCCTCCCTCGGAGCGGTGCGGCCGGGGCTGCCCGGGGCTGGCGGCGGTGTGCCGCAGAGACGGCCGCTGCCCTCCGCTTCCCCGAGTACTGCAAAAGTTCCTTCGTTTAATTGTGCTGAGTTGCCGCCTGAAGGTGGCTTTAGGTGCCGGGTGGTGGCTGAGCTCGGCAGAGGCGGCGGGGGAGAAGGAGCTCAGGACCCCTTCGCGGAGGTGTGGGAGGCTCAGAAGTTTCAGCTCCTTTCTGCTCAGAAGTCTCTGAGCTCAGAGGCTGGCAGCCCTCCGGCCGGAGTTCGTCTCAGGGTTTCTTGTCGCGTTCTGTACTGTCACCACGCCTCTCTTATTTTCCTGGGAGAGGTTTAAATGGATTTCTCGAAGCCCAGACCGAGCCCCCCTGCTCCGCTCAGGTGCGGGGATGGCAGCGTGCTGCTCGGACTCGGGGTTTCGTAGCGCCGGAGAAAACGCTGCTGATCAGAAAATAGTCTGTCGGCTTGTTTGTAGCCCTGTAGCTTCAGAACTACGTGGTCTCCTGGATGAGGCTGCTCTGAGTGGTGGTGTACCCAACCTGCGAGGGTTTAGCTAGATTTCGGCAGAAATAGAACTCCCCAAAGCATTGAAATGTCGTTAGGCATCCGGCACCTCTCCATCACATCCGCGCTACCTACCAAATTGTTTACTAACTGCTTACAACTCGTTTGGGTGAGTACGGATGCCTCTAGATAGTCAGTTTAGGGTATAGATTTCTCCTTCAGTCGAACTACCAAACCTCTCCTGTCTCTTTCCCACCTAGTATCAAAATCACATAGGTGATTTGTGCCATAAAAATGAGAAATAACTACCTATCGAAGGGAAAAGTATTCCTGCAGCATGACAAACTTGCATGTTTAAACCACTGCACCATTAGGTGCAAGGCTACTGCAGGGAAATGAAAGTAGTATTTAATAGAATGGCACCTGGAGAGCCAGACAGGAAGGGTTCTTAGAAAATCTTAAACAGTTTTATGAAGGGTACGTATGCTTTTACTTTCATGTGTAAAGATTTGTGGTCATGATAGTGTTTGTTTGATGGAAAATATTTCAAGAACTTTCCATGGTATTCGCAAAACAGTCAGATTACGTTTCAGCAGCTGTAGTGTGCATCTGATCTTATGAATAAAAATCAAACTTCCAAATATTTTGTGGAATTGTTCTGGCAACTGATTTGTCACTGTCTTTCTCGATGGAGATAAGCAGGTGCCAGTTAATCATGAATATTAATTTCTGGTGTTTAAACTGTGCCTCATTTTCCCTTGGTTTTGTTTTCATAGTTACCTTGCTCTGATTTACTGTTTCACACACAAAAAAGTGCTGTCAGCTTACATTAAAATCAATCCCACCTTAAAAGGCAGCACCCTTTAAATCATACCAGCCCAAAAAGTGGGATGAATCAAATTTACTTAGAATCAAGTAACTCATCATATCATAATGTCATGTCTTATCAACACTGAGTGCAGTACAAATTAGTACTTAAAAGGCATTTTGTTTAAAAAATGTCAAGTGGTCTCTACCTAAAAGATTTGGGATGAGGCATCCAGAAAGAGAATTTACATTTGCACATCAGATAAACTTTACGATACACTGCAAAAAATTACTGACCATGCCAAGCTCATTTTCCTTTTCAGGAGGAAATTCTGAGTCACTGGAGCATGCTAAGCTTAATGTATATGAAAGGCACTGAAATTTGGAATGCATTGAGGCTCATCATTGATAATGAAAGAACTGGGAAAATGTCATGGGTTGTGTTAATAGCAGTGTTGTGGTAGCCATGGTAATACAAAATATTAGTGAGGTGCTGTAGAGAGAGGTAACATCTTTTATTAGACCAGTGGATAACATCAGCGATAAAAAAAGAGGTGGCGGAGGGGCAGTCTTTCGAAAGTTTGAATTATCTAAACCTTTTCTCTGGGTTTGAAATACAAGAAAATTCTTAGTCTATCAAGTCTGTCCTCAGCTAGGTTACAACTCCTCTAATTTTGTGTGTGTATATATATAGATATAAATTGGGAAGAGAAAATAGTATAGAGAAGTGTAGCTGGAAATGAGATGGAAAAAGCAAGTGAGAAGTGAATCCAGTAAGGAGGGTGATAGGATAAGGGAGAAGTCCTGCAGTTGAGGTTGTGTCATTTAAGCCATGAAGAGGTATGATTTCCTTCTCTTGTGCTTCGGTTGGTCTCTTCCTGGGGGAGCTCATGGACAAAGATTCCCTTGCAGTTGCCTGGTGAAGGAGTTGCAATGTTGGCAATAAATGGATTTCAGAAGCCTGAGGGAAACATTGCTACGGGCTTAGGAAGCTGAAAAGACTGCATTTGTTACCAGCTCTCCCTGGAGAGGTGCAGGGCAGGTTCACAGGTCCCATCTCCTGAGCACTTCAGCTGAAGGTGCTCTGCAGGTTTGGTGGGCGTATTTCCTCCCCACAGCTCTCTCCGGCCTTGGAGCTTCACCTTGGCTCTTCATGCGCGAGCACCTAGAACCCCCTTTTTTTGTCATACTCTTCGGGTTTTGTGTCTGCTCTGTGGAATGGCATTACATGAATCCACTGTACTAATTGGCATGATTACCTAAAGGTTATCCAAAGTACATAGATGACCCAGATAAGAGTATCCAAATCAAGCTCCTCTTAACAAATGTGTGATGTTGTCAGTAAAATGTGTATCCACAGTAGTATTGAGTGCATCACTTGTTATTATTTCACTTGGTGTCTGTGGTGAAGCTGCAGGTTTATTTGTGTTTGGTTTGGGTGGCAGATAGCTTCTGTCGGCAGTGCTGAAGTGCTGCCTTGCTCAGGACTCTTTCGTATGAGGTTTTGGTGTTTCAGATCTGTCTTTCAAGTGTTGGTGTGATGAAACAGCTTGTTGGCAGTCTTGCAAGAGGCCTTCCTGTAAAGGTAGACTTAGACTGAATGGGAAAATGTTGTCAGGTAACCGAAAACTTAAGTTCCCACAGCAGTGGCATATTACACATTCAATTCTTTCTTTTTTTTGGTAATTTTTAAGCTGTTTTAAAGAAGGAAAAACAAGTTTTCTTGAGCATTACTCCTCTCTAGAGTCACAAACACTTAGAAAACTTCAGTCTTTATTCCACTTAGCAGGGAATTTATTGTTTTCACAGTGTCCTTTGACTATATTTAAGTGAAGGCTGGAGACAAATTACTTCGAAATGGAATTTTCAGGTTTAAGGTTTAGGTGATGTGAGTTTGGATTACTCACCCTAGTAGCAGAAACACAAACCAGGTGAAATAAATCTGTCTCCTTGTGATGACTGCTGATGGCCTTCATTCCCTGGTAAGGTGTCACAGCAGGCAACAGTGACTACATCAGGAGGCTTTACAATGATCTCGTTATTAGTAGCTTAATGTTTGAAACCGGGTGTACCAAGCACTGCTGTACTTCACCAGACTGAGCTCCAGCTTGGCCATCTGTTGGAAAGTATTCTTTTAAGTGTAAAAAAAAAAACAAACAAAAAAAACCCCACAAAAAAACCCAAACCAACCAAAACTGTTTCCATGCTGTATTACAAAGGTGTATGTCTCATACTTAAGTTTTTTGTCTTGAACATATGTAATAATAAGTAGTATCTTACATGCAAAACAGATACTTCCAAGGTCACATTGACATTGCCATTTATTTATTACAAAGTACAATATTTCAGAACTTACCTTTTGTTGGAGAGCCCAAATTACAGAGGAGGGTGAAAATTCAAGGCTGCACCATGAATACTGTGTTCAGTTTTGGGCCCCTCAGGTGCTGCAATGTGTCCAGAGACAGGCAGTGGAGCTGGTGAAGGGGCTGGAGCACAAGTCTGATGAGGAGCAGCTGAGGGAACTGGGAGTGTTTAACCTGGAGGAAGGGAGGACCAGGGGACACCTTATTGCTCTGTACAGCTCCCTGAAAGGAGCTCGTAGTAAGGTTGGTGTTGGTCTCTCCTCCCAAGTAACAAGACAAGAGGAAACTGCCTCAAGTTGTGCCGGGGAGGCTGAGATTGGATATTGGGAGAAATTTCTTCCCCCAGAGGGTTGTCGAACACTGAAGCAGGCAGCCCAGGGAAGTGGTTCAGTCACCATCCCTGGAAGTATTTGAAGGATGTGTAGATGTGGTACTTGGAGACACGGTTTGGGGGTGGACTCGGTAGTACAAGGCCAGCACTTGGACTCGATGATTCTAAAGGTCTTTTCCAACCTAAATGATGCTATGAAAAGTATATTGAGGAAGTTAGAAGGATGTGTGATAAGAAGTAATTAAAAAAAGAAATTGTGGGAGATGTCCACAAGTGCCACTTTGGTTGCTGGTTTTACAGGCAATCAGTGATGTGTGTGTGTCCTCAGTTGAGTACATGATTATACGCACAAAACCTTGACAGCTCTTGAGCCTGAGCAAACCCTGTGTGTGGGTTTCTGTAACTGACATGCCTGTTCTTTCTCACCTGGTTTTTTATTTTAAGTTCAGTTGTTTTGGAAAGCTTTAGTATAACAACAAGTGGTAGAAACACACAAGCTATTTAAAAGGGTGAAATGAATTTTAAAATTCAAAACTAGGTGCTTGATGTGGAAAGACTATATGTAAACTTCTTTTTGCTGCGGAAGTTAGCTAATTTATCATAGTTTCTGCCAATACTCCTGCAGGTTGAAGTAGCTTTCCTCTAAAGACTTAACACTTCAAAAGAACCACCATGTGAAGTAAAAGCTATGTGACTGCTGCTATGTAAATTTGAGCATATGGCATACCTTTAAGGTGCATATGGACACCAGTCTTTCTGCGTTGTAAGAAAGTGGTAAAACTCAACATTAACTTCAGCCTGCAGCTTGGAAGTGTGTGTTCCACTCATGCCTTGTTACAGGTCTTTTTACCTGTTTTTTGCTGTTAAAAGGTTTCTCTTTATTGTGTGGACTATAAAGGATGTGTAATCTTAATTTTTGAGTTTAGAATTATGGGTATCAGTAGAAATGCTAGTAATTTGGACAGTAGAACATTTTTTTTGTTACAGCAGCATACTTTGAATCCTAGGATGTTGTTGCCTTTTCCTGTTTTTTATGCATTAATCTGATGCCTAATAGTCTTATTCCTTCAAGTGCAAGTAAAAAAAATTTGCTTATAGAACTCATTTTAATTGCACTTACCAAAAATGTTCTTAATGATGAACAGTGAAGATGAACATATCAAAACTTGGCTATTTCATGCAAATCATACTGACTATTGAGTCTGTATTTATGTGAGTTTGGGCTAAATGTAGACATTGCAGAAATAGGTCCTAAATTTGTAAGTGCAATTAGGAACTAATTGGATTTTTTTATTATAATTACTCAAATAATGACTATGCACCTTCTGTCCAACCCACTAGTTTGTTTTTTAATTAAACAACTTGATTTTTTTGCCCTTAAATTCCATCTATTGGAGAGATGAAAATATTTGTAAATGTAGTTATATTGCAGCCAGATAGTCAGTTGTTGACTGTAATGTGAAAAAATTACCAAGATGTTTCAAAACTTCCTAGTACTGGAAAGCAGAATCTTCCTTTTTAGGCAGCAGGTAAAGTGAAATAACCAGAACTCGTTACTGTAAAATCAGCCACCAACCCCAGCTGTGATCGTGCTGACAGGGCACCTTATCTTCGTGTATGTGAGGATGCTCCAGAGCCCCTGCAGGCTGGGGAAGGGCTGTTTCCCGTGGTGCTGGGCCATGTGCGAGCAGGATTGGACCTTGGTAATGGAATTCCAATAAAACTCTTGTCAGTGCCTTTTAATTAGATTTAATGGGAGCTGGGAAGGATCATTAGAGACAAACACATGCTTTTGCCAGTAATATGTTCACTGTATTATTAATCTGATTTAATTTGTACGATCCTCATAGCAGGAATAAGGTCTTTCTGTGTACCTGGAAAGTATTATATGGGTCCATTAAATTTTGTTGTTATATATGTTACTGCTTTCCAAGCAGTATGTAAATACAGAATTGGAATTGGACTGTATGTGTGGTGTTCATGAATGCTACCACTCTGAGGACAGAGTTGGATGCTGGAAAGAAGCTGTATGTCTCTTTAGCAATCACATTTTTATTGACCATTTTGTAATAAATTGCAATGGTGTATTAATAACAAAACACTGCAATACGTAGAGTGTGCTACTAAGTAATAGAGCTTTTTAAAGGTGATGTAATGCCAGTGTGGAAGTGAGGTACACTTTATGATTTTTATGTCTATTCTGTTAGAAATACAGTCTAATCCCCTGAGGTGGAAAAATAGATTGCAGTATTAGGAATTCTAGATATGGTCTGCTGAATCCTGAAATGCGCTTTCAACACCCGCCGGATGTTCCTAAATGCCTCATGTGCTGCTTCCTGCTGAATGATGTGGCTTTCCAGAGGAGCCAAACTGTTGAAACTCATCCTCACTTCAGAAATAAAAAACCCCAAATAGCCACGTTCTTAATAATACTAATTTGTTTTGGACTGTCTATTGCTGGACTGTCAAGTAGGATGTCCCTTGGTAACTTTTGTGTGACGCTATTGTATGACTTACAGGGTAAGTGCTGCAAGATAAAAGTTAAGCTTTCAGAATAAGGAGAATTTGTATAATTCCTCAATGCTTTCACTACTGTAGGGGTTTTTTTAATAGCAGTTCATAAACCTCACTGTTGTTCTTCCTCAAATGAGCAAAGAAAATGCGGAGAATGAAAAAGAGCAGTTTTTTTAAAATGATATATTGGAGTGGGGATAGACCTTGTGCAAAGCAAATACTGGTGCAGTGCTTAGTGGACACAGTATTTTGCATGTGACGTGTTCTGTCAAGGAGAAAGACGCTGCTGTTAACACGTACGTACTCTCCCACAAAAAGACCAATGCAACTTTCATATAATGCTATATGCTTTTAATTTACCTACCTGTAAACTAGCAAAAATATTCTTGTCAGTGATTTTTTTTTTTAATAAAACTCTGATAATGACAACTACTTTGGGCTTCTACTTAGACTGTTCTCGGAAGCTGTGATATGATGAAGGGCACTTGGGTTTTCACATCCTTCAACATGCAGGAAAGCATTTTTCCTCGAAGGTAGTTCTGAATAACCCTAAGGAACTGGAAGTACCACAATGCTCCTATTTCTGATACATCTTTGTTCAAATGTATCTTTTTGAGAAATGCTGTTTTGTGGTCCTACAAATACAAGCTAAAAAAGCTACACTAATACAAGAAGATAAAGAAAAATCATGGTAATTTTCTAGTTGATACAGGTTTCCCCAAAACACCTGCCTTTTTTTTTTTTCCCTTGCAAATACCATGGAGATGAAAGAGAGAGCAAAGTAAGATTGTAGCTACTTGGATGCTCTTATGCATATGCAAACACACACTGATTTACCCAAAGTATATTTGTATTTGTGTAAAACTGTGTTTATGAAATGAAAGTATGTCATTTGCCAATGAGACTCTTTTTCTGGAGAAAACCAGTTTTTATTTATGTTTTACTGTGCTAACAAATAGATTGCAGACCTGAATCAGCACCACTGAAGTCAATGGATTCTTTGTGTTGCCCTTGGTGGCTGTAGGATTAAGCTGCATGTAAGTATAGGGGAACTTTGGACTAATTTAATAAAAATTCACTGAAAAGTCTAAGTTAGAGGACCTTTAGTTGTGTATATTGTTCCGTGGCTTTTATGCAAGAAACGATATTCCATGCAATATTTTTATTGTAAAGTTTGATGCAGTTTTGCCTGGGTTCCTTAAACTGAACCCATTTGTGTTTTTCCCACATCTGATTTTGAAATACTTGGCTCAGTCACAATTACTTTGCTCAATTTGTAACAATCCTCTAGAAGATGAGTTGTCACAAGCTATTTATTTTTAATAAATGTTAAATAGATCATTTCTAGCTTAAAAAAATCAGTTTTTGCAAAGAGACAGCCTTCTCATGAGGTAGAAGAAAGATGAAATTGCAGACAGCTCAATACACTGGGATGTGTATGGGCTTCTACTTGGAAGTTTTAGGTTGGTTAAACCTAGTTCTGTGTAATACAGATGAAGCTGCTAGTTTTCTAGATCAAGCACTACACTTCTTGTGGGGAAAAAACCCCCTGTCTCTCTTCCAGTGTGTTTTGGTGATCTGGAAGGAATGTAAAGGTAGTACCTTCTCATGCAGCATGTTGGTTCCTTGCAAATCTTCGCAGACTTACCCAGGGCTGAGCACACTGGGCTTCTTTTGAGACCTGTCTTAAAGTAACCATTTCCCCAGCAATATTTCATAAAGCATAATTAGGGATGGGTCAAGCCTGTGTGTTCTTCAGAGCTGATGCTCATGTACTGCCTGGAGGGAAACTGGCCTGACTCTTCCAAGTTAATCGGAAACACTTGGTTTAAAATAAGCATATTTTGTGTAACTGTATTGAAGCTGTTTTTTGAGGGACATTTGCTGGCAGTGTGAGTTGAGGACTGGAGGCAAGGGGAGAAGGCTGCAAAACTGAATCCATTCATCTTGGGTCACACATTCTAAGCAGAATGGTTTATTCTTATATTCAGATTACAGAAAGAACGGTGAACAGCGAATGGTTTCTTCATAGTAGTGTCTTATAGTAGTCTTAGGCAAAACACTTGAGGCTGCAGTATTAAATCATATGCAAGGGAGGTGAAGCAAGTCAAGACTACAAAAGTGTGAAAACTAAACCACTGTCCCATGCCTGCAGCTTGTCGGGTTGAATTGCTTTTATGCTTTTGATAAGAACAAGGCAAGGCTGAGCTGGAGCAAGAAGGTATTTTGCAAGCTGTGTCTTGAAGGCTAACCTGAGCTGCATCACTTAATGGCATAGGGCTTCTGTAAGCCACTTCCATGGGAATGTATTGCACATAAATACATGTGTATGTAAAACATTGGATACATGGAAAGCACAATGAAAGGTACTATTGACAAGTATGGCAAAGCCTGTGCAAGGGGTGTTTTGAGCAGACAAAATCTTTTGCCCGGACCCAAGTGGCCCATGATCACAGTTCTTCAAATTGGAGCAAGCTCTACAGGTCAGTGTGTATGTATAGACCCATCTGAACAAATTTCTCAGCTTGCACTTGCTATGTTACATTTCTTTCTCCGGGTTTCGAATGGCGGTGACTTGAACAGAGTTGACAGTACACAATATTACCCATTTACTCTGTAGATTATACTGCTCTGGAGAATTGGTGTCAGCTAATCTGCCACTTCTACGTTTTCAGAGACCTGCGAACTGCATCTCCAGTAATATCACAGGAGAGTGTCAAATCTAGGTTTCTGTAATTTTCTTATTTATTTCCCACAGAACTCTAGGCATGTATGTCCAGGTCTCCAGCCTTTGTCACTTTTTCCTGTGAATAGTTCCCTTTCTGTGCAGAAATTCTCTCTGTCAATACCCAATTTTGGCCACTCTTAGGACGGTAAGAAGTTTGGAGCAGATGGTTGTCAACAGATGATGACAAAATTCTGAAATACTGCTGCAGTACAAACTGTGAGGCTCAGTATTTAAAGCACACTCAAGCATGTAAAACCTGCTTATATTTCTAATGTCATTACTTTGCTGTGGGATATTCTTGGTACAATTCATACGTTTCCGTGATAACAAATGGTTTTTTTTACTGAAAACAGCAGAACTCCTCTAACCAATTAGCAGTCTTCAGTGATGAGTAAAACACCATGAACCATGTTATGATTTTGTCAGCTAGAATAGTTAAATGCTCCTCCACGAAACTGCACCGATTTACATTAATTGGTGGCTTGCCTTCTCACAATAGGTTAACTCTGTCAAAAAAAACCCAACCCAACACAACTCTGTAAAAAGTTGCAATACAACTAAACTCTCAGTGATTGTGATTACTGTTATGTTGTTGGCTGGTGCTGTGAAGGTGACCAGTAAAAGACTTCAAAATTCTGGAGAACTGAATATGTGGCTGTGAGTCTTAGGAGTATAACTAAAAGCATTAGCATAAAATGAGTGCTAAAGAGCTAGTAGGTATGACACAACTCGGGTTCTGCTTCTGCATAGCATTTGCTAATCCAGCAGCTCAAAGTAATTTAAGTGCATTATAAAAAGCTGTTTATGTGTCTGCGAAAAGCATGATGCAAATATGCAAATCTAAGAGAGTGTCTTCTACAAGTTTATATATCTTAATGAAAAATGTTAGACCATAATAGATCAACAGTCTGTTTAGCCCCCGGTAGCCTGTTCTTTTCTAAAGATGGCACAGCATGTCCTTGGTGGTCCTAGGAGTAAATAAAAACTGCAGAGTGCTTGCTTTTGAAGCCAGTTGATGACTTTGTTTTTTAGGGAGGAAATACCTGTATGTTGGGGATGGTCATCTTGAAGTGGTCACCACTGCCTGATCATGCATACGTATAAGTAATTTCCCCTGACTAGTTTTGTTTTATTCCATTTGCTGCCCTCTCCTTCACTGAGTGGAAAACTTGCCCCACCTAAGTGGAAATCTTTGAATGTTTGTATTTCACGTGACACCTGAGAAGTATATGCTGGTTGTGGGCTTTGTGTTCATACTGTGGGCAAGAAGAGTGGTAATTCTACTTGTTTGCATCTGATTTCCCAGAGGCACCTCAAGTAGGACTTTTTTTTTTTAATAACAAATTTACAAAATTTCATGCCTGGGAAAATCTCTTAAAACTTCAGGTGACCAGGTGCTGCAGAGCTTATCAGAGAGTAACAGCTTTTAACAATACAGGTGCCTGTTGAATGCCGCTTTCATTTGGGATTGCAGCCTCAGGGAAACATAAAAAGTAGAAGTCGATAATGGAAACAGAGACATGGAGGGTTACTGGTTAAATTACAGGATTATTGTGGTGGTAGGAAGCAAGAAAGGCCGTGTCCAGTACAAAGAAACCGTAACAGCTTCCACAGTGCTTCTGAACCAAAAAGAGATTGTGTTTCTGAATAGGTGAAGAGATAAGCAGCAACATTTGGCATGTGCAAGTATTGTCTCTTATAAGCCATGGGGAAATCAACCTCCTTTCTTTCTTCCCTGAAAATACAAGAGTCGTCTTGAAGCACTTGCTTTTGGGAATGAATGTATTACTGAGGAATTCATGGGTGATCTGGATCTAATTTTTATAGAAATGAGTGCTAACACGCTGTGGGACTTCAGGTCTGCATGGATGTGTTTTACCTTCACCTGCCTTATTCTAGACTTAAAGATTATTTTTTTTCCCCACTGATAAATAGCTGAGGGTTTAAAGCAGTTCATAGCAATAGAAGTTGCTACCACTGTAAAGACAGGAGGGAAAGAAGTATCAGCCTTAGCGCAGTGATGCTTTAATAACGCAAAGCAATCCCCCTGTACTTCAGTAATAAAGTTGCATGGACTACAGTTAGCTTTCTTGTTGGCATCTTTCTATTGACACCTTTCTGTCAAAAAGATGAAGTGGAGAGTAAAACCTAACTCTGTTTTCTCTTATGTTAAATGTATTCTGCAAAGCTTTTGTGAAATACAAAGCATATGGACTTTGCAGATAGTGTTTGCATTTGGGACTTGTGGGGAAATTTATGTGAACTGTGCTGTGGAAGGTGTTGCCCTTTAAAGCTATTGGTTGTATTTAGCATAAGCATATCCCTCAAAACTGTATTTTGTGGAGTACTCTAATCTTTAGAGCCCCTTTGTTTTTAGGGGCAGAAGCATATACTGGTATAAATGCAATCAAACGGGCCAATTTTTAAAACTCCATAGATAGACCTACCATTTTTTCTGTGAAATGTTACTGTTTAAAACCAACAGACAGAAACAGAACCCTGGCAAACTAAGCCAAAATTCTTTGCAGTTGTGGGCTGAAACTGTCTAATAACATAGTCCAAAAGCTCATTAATATTGATCTTAATTCTTTCAATAACCTGAACATTGGTTCTAATTACAAGACTAATAAAAAGCAGACTAGTAATACATTCTTAGATGTCAAAATCTGTTGGACCACAAAACATACAAAAGGATATCCTTCAAAAGAAGTAAGTAGGAGGTATGTGTATGAATTTCATTAACGAGTAACAATATGCATACCCATACTTTGGGGAAAAACACCACTATCAATGTGTACTTTCTGCTAGACCAGCAGGGCTCATATACTTACCAAGGTTAGACCTTCTGCCTTCCCTTTGCAGGCATTTCTGTGGAAGTGGCTGGGGCAAGCCTTTCCAGAACCAGAGAATTAAATATAATTTTTAAAGGAAGATACCTGAACAGCTGGGACTAGGTGAAAGACTGCGGGAAAGACTGGAGTTGGGCTCCTGCTTCGCCTGTGCTGGTGTTGGAGCAGGGTGGCTTATGGGTGCGTTCAAGTTGATTGCATGAGTGAGGCAGGGATCAGTAATAGGGTTAGCTCTTTGAGCACAGTTAAATACATGTTTGAATGTGTTCTGCTTAAGAAAAATGGAAGCATTTATATTTTTCAGGGCAGTGATAAGGGTTACAGAGTAGGGAAGAAAGTCTGTCTCCTTTTTCCTTCCCTCTTGGCCCTTAGGAACCCTTTAATTGCCAGATAAATTGACGGGAGAGACAGAAATGCTTCCAGTGCTGGAGATGCTGTATCTGGAGTGCAGGGTCAGGGGTGCACCTCGCTGACCTGCCTGCCTGGGCTGTATCCCGGCTCTCACCCAGGGGAGGGTGTTCACTCCTCAGACCTCTTTTCCCTGTCAAGGCCAGGTGACAATGTTCAATTTGTGTTGGCTTTGACCCAAATAATGAGTGAAACAGGGAGGGGAGACCTGAGCGGACCCTGGGCATGGCAACATAGCTCTTGGGGCTGAGGTTGCTCTTCTCTGCATGCTCTCTTCAAGTGGGTTATGCTAAAGCTTGAGATTGCTCTTTATGTTCCAGTGGCACAGATTTGGAGAAGACTGAGTAATAATGGTCCAGGGAGGAGAAATGGTGTCCCAGGAAAGGCCAAGGTGCTGCTGAAGATGGAATAACCCAGTGATTTCTTTCTCTGAGCACTCACAGCTGGGCTGTGCCTGGTATGGAGGAGAAAACGAAAGCGCTCCATCAATCTCCCTCTTATTAAATTGTCACAGCTAATATATTGTGCTAAAATGTGTTCATCGTGCTATTTAAAACAACCAGGTTAGAAATCTGCGTACAGTAATTGAAGATTTATTGTTTTCAGTGTCATTGGGACACCTAATACAGGTTTGGAATACTAACTGGAATTTGTGAAAGGAGAAAAAAATGTCCCAGTGCCATTTAATTAACTATCTAGCCAATATTTCTCCCTTTTTATTGAAAAATCTGTAAGTTGCAACTGGCTTCAAGCACACTTGCACAATTATGCCAACAGTTAGCAAATAAACACGTTAAAATATAGAAAGCCTTGTACCAGGTAAAATCTTACCTTGAACTGTGCATTTGGTTTGTTGTAACAAACCAGAATATAATAATTGGATTTTTAATTAAAAACAAATGATTAGAGTAAAACTAGTATTTATTTTTGTAAGTATAGCAGGAATATCTCTTGGTAAGAGTGTGTCTGTGGTATAACTAGGAGATCAGTGCAAATATGGAGTGTTTTCGTTTTAACTTAAGACACAGTGGTAGCTGGATGTAAGTAATTCCCTGTGTTAAGCAAGTCATGCTGCACAGTCACTGTTACTACTTATTCTATTATATTGTTATTCTAAATTATACCATAAGCTGTGATCAAAATACAGGAGCTGCAAGTCTTAACATTTCTACAAGAGTCTGAATAAAGTTTGTGGATTAATGCCTTACACTCTACTATTTTTCCCAATTAAATTTTGTATTGTCTTTTTAGAGAGTTGATTATTTAAATATTCGTATAATCTGTTCAAGCAATCTTGAGTGAAAAAGAACAGTATGAATTGTGAGCCCAAACTATTCCTGGGATACCCTAGAAGTTTTAACTGGAAGTTTCTGTCCTTTGCTGGTTGTAGGCCCTCTTCTGCCTTCTTTGGGAGCGCTACCCCACGGGCTCCTGGGCTGCTGCAGCTCCCTAACCCTTGCAGAGATTGCACCTGCTGTTTGGGGAATTGCTAGCATAAAAAAAAATCTAGATTTGTCACTCAAGGTCAAACCACTGGCATCAAACGAATAGTTTGTGTTTTAGCTTAAAGTGCTGCAGGCAGCGTTTTATGGGCACAGAATATGTAAAGCTCACCTTTTCCTGTAAGCTCTACCAAAGGGGGGGGGGGGGGGAAATCTAAACCTGCCTGGTGACACATTAATGCTGGGTCAAGTGACTATGTTTTGGAGAGATGGAGACCAGGTTTGGAAGAGTTTAAAAGACAACTCAAAGAAATCTAAAACTACTGAATTAACTTTATTGTATCTCTTATGGCTGCTGGACCTATTGCAGTCCCTCTGGTTGGGCTTCCAGCAGTAGCTCTCATGCAGAAAGGTTGATGACTCATTTACTAAGCAATGCAGTTTTTCTTTAATTTTTTCATTTACAGTTATCTCTACTGCTTTAAAAACTGAAAGGCCCTTCCAAAAAAATATTGTACTTATGCATTATTTTTGTCAAAGTTATTAAATTGTAGATCTTTAAGGGTGAAACGCAAATACGTGTGGATAGTCAGTTGCTGTACAGCCACTCCATTATAGAAGTGATGAGTATTGTGTTGAAGCAGCTCTGGACATCAGCAGATTTTTTTTGTAAGCATTAAAATGTGCATTTACGGGAAAGATGGGTGCCGAAGGAAGAGCCTTGAGGTTGGTGGAGTGGGGGAGCAGAACAGATCCAGCTGCATTATTGGCTGTGGGTTGTGACTAGCTTAGTGTAAGACCTGCAGAAAATTAGGGTGAATAGATGAGATGGTGATGCCTTCAGCCACGTCCTGAGCCCTGGTTAGAGGGGTGCAGAGGAGGAAAGAGGAATTGCCATAACTTGCAATTGCAAATTATAGACCTAAAAGACTGAAATACTGGTGGCAATCTCAGGGTATGGAAGGTGATGAGGGCAAAAGCCAATTTTTTTACAGCTGTTTGATATGGTGTTCGTGCTCCTTCGTGAATTCCTTAAATGAGCAACTTCACTTTTCTGCAGGTCTACTGTACTTTGACTCTTGACTGAATTAAGTCCCATTATAAATAACATCTTTCCAACAGTCAGAATACAGGTTAGCACTCCCAAGAGGGATGCTTTAATGAGGTTGTTGCTATGACAGCTCAGCTTCAGGCAGCACACGTGCCACTTCGAAATACCCTCTCAAATGTTACAGCAACTTCTGTGAGCGCGTTTTAAAGCTTCCCTTTTAGTAGAATTTATGACCAGCACTTTGTATTTCTATTCTCGCAATAATGCAGCTGAGGTTTTGACAGTCCACACTACTTGTTTCTGCTTTTATTTCTGAAATGTTAAAAGCAATGCATGATTTGACAGGTTAAGGAAACAAGGTGTTAACTCTATGGTGATTTCAAAGGATGCTCTAAGGACGAAGTCAAAAGATTTACAGAAAGAACAGGTAAATACACCACAGTGTTTACAGTGGAAACGTATGGGCCTGTGATTCTTAAATTCACATCAGAACTTATTTATTATGTACTACAGCAGCTGGTAGGAATACAAGCATTCCCATTACGATGCAGCCATGTAGGTGGGCGCAATGATTAGCCTCTTCAGAAGAACTGGCTGTAGTCTAGAGCTGTGCTGTGTATAGTAGCTCTCAATATCTCAAAAATGTTAAATCATGCAGATAGATTGAAAGACTGTCTGAAAAAATATGAGTCTTAAGAGGTTACTAATACAGAGGCAAAAGCTGGTGTAGAAGCCAGCAGGCAGGGGCTCTTTCTGTTGCCTGCAATGCCTGGACAGGCAGTGAGGTTGTATTTGCTTTGCTGCTGCTGCCTGCCAGAGTGATGGAGGCTCCCTCAGTAGGAGAAAAGGAACCCTGTACCCACAAAGCCAATTTTTCCCATCCCTACTTTTTTCCACTGGCTCTGCTGTGGTTTAATACCAACTTTTGCACAGTTAAATGTGGGTGAGGTGGTGCCAAGGCTTTGAACCTCCGTAGGGTCCAGAATAATGTTGATGACAGTATCTTTAAAAACCCTCAAAGTAAGTAGCAAAAGACTGAACCACTAATCAACAGTGTTATTCCATGACAATGTTGGGCCAGCCTTTAGGAAGGATGGTGACAGAGTAAGTAGTCTGTATTGTGGATACTTCTCAGTTGTTGCTCACCTATGAAATGGCAAAATGTCATGTTTAAACTCAAACGAGCAGCTCTAAAATGTATTTCTGCTGCCTCAGTGTTTTCCAGTTGTTTTGTAGACATGGGTAGCTTCATTGTTCAGTCTCCTCTTCCTTCCAAGCTTTGAAAGTGATTTTTTTTTTTAAATGTGTGACTTTGACACATAGAGAAGAGTCATACTCGAATCTGACATGACCTATATAAATACTGCCTTTAACATTGGCCTGGATGAAAAAAGGCTTACTCTTTCCATAAGTGTTCTGTTTTCTTGTCTGCTTAGCTGTGATTTGTTGTAGTTGCTTATCTGACATATGCCTCTACCCACCAGTGGGTGCTCTGCCACTTTACTACCTGTTGGAAACAAACATCTTTATCATTACTCATCTCAGTGAAATTAAAACCAGGGAGATGCTCAGGAACTATGTATACAACTCCAGAAAGCTTTGCCTTTTTGAAGTTAATTGGGTTAAAGGTTTTTTTTGTTTGCTGCAGCTTTAGAATTGGTGTACTATAAAGATCTGAATTTATTTATTTATTTACAGTATTTTATTGTAAACTAAAATACCTTGGTACTAAAAGAGTAAAAAGGCTGGGTATATAAATCAGTGCTTCATTGTATTTATTATGCTATTTACTAGGCCTCCAAGTATACTACATTTTTATAAATGCAAAATCATTCAGCTGTGTCCAAATTGGCTCAAAAGATGCTGATGAGAACATTGAAGGTTTTTGCAGGTTCTGATAATGCTTTTTGCCGTAAGTGTGCTTGTCCCAGTTTCTATGACTGAACTGAAAGTGCAATTGCTGTATAATTTTAATGTACGGTAAATAGGTTCACATATTCCACACACTACATTCTTTTTGCTGTTCTGTGTTTGGCTTGTTTAGTCATTACGGCCACTTATTCCCTGATCATAATTTTGTCCTCTTTGGAAGGAAGGTGAGATGGAGGTTTGCAGGTGTTATCCCCCCAGTCCTGTCCCTGTCCCCCTGTCTGCCCCCCCCCGCCCCCCCCCCCCCCCAACCAAACCAAACCAAACAACCCACAACCCAAACCCAAACCAAAACAAGCCAGCAATACCCACCCCTCCCCCCAAACCCCCAAATAAACCAACCCAAACACAACAGGAAAAGCAAGCCCAGCACCCAGGATGCCTTGACAAAAGGAGACCAGATGCTGAGTGAAAGGCACGTGGTACGGATTCTAGCTTTTCCCTACAAAGATTGCTACAAGAACAGAAAACACGCTGTGATTTATTCTCGTTGCAAAAAAACTGCAAATGGAACAAGAAGTACAGAAATCTCAATATGTTGTTGCTAATACAATTTACATTTAGAACAGTGTGTCCTCCTTCGCCATTATGCTCTGTTTAAACATAACTACATTAAACTAGTCTATAGGCAGAGCTTATTGAACTGCAGTTAGAACTTTCACTAAATGAACATCTAACAATTTAATGGTAATTATAGAGCTTCTAAAATAATATTTCCCCCATGTATTATATTTGTTCACTAGTTATCTCCATGTATAATAATATCAAATGATTATGTTGTCTCTCAAAGTCGTAAATCATATCATTTTTACACAGACCAGAAAATTATTTGCATTTAAAGATATGTTTATCTATATATATGGTGGATTTAAAATTGAGCAGTTCCAGACATAATTTTCCTAATAATATTGGTTAATCCATCTTTAATTAAAATGTTAATTGCTAATCCCAATACTACACATAGAAAAAACAGCCCACAGTAAACTGTGCCTTATTTGCACAAGGACAAAAAATGTGCAATTACATGGCAATCTGCTCTTTGGAACTGCAGTCTAGTAATCTTTCATCTGCGATAACCAACTAAAAACATACTGCTGAGTTACTGTACTAATTGTTTACCCCCCAAAATGGAAGAGAAGGTGTTGAGAAGTTAATTTAGCACTAGTTAAAATTCCCACTTGGGTCAGAGTAGAGCCTGAAATGCTCTTTTAGGGGAATGGTTGCACAGAGTGGGTTATGCCAGTGCTGCTGCAGCTGAAGTTGCCCCTGACAGTTCCTCGGCTAAAAACCACTGCTGAAATCATGTCTCCTGCATAGTCCAAAACAAAACTCCCTCTGTGCCTGAGCAGTGTATTTCAGAAGTCAGACCCAGTCAATCTTGTTTTCCAGCCAAGGGTTGTGGAAGGTAAAGTTAGCTAGACGAAGGTTGTGCTGGTCATGTGAAAAGTGCATTAAGACTGCTAACTTGCTTCGGAGAGCTGCAGTGAGGAAGACTCGCTTTTGCTTTTTGTTGCTGAGAAAGGCTGCTGATTGTTGTTGTTGTGTGGTTTTTTTTTTTTGTTTAATACTCCATACAGAGCATTAAGCAAGTGGAGTTGCAGCATTTCACACTTAACAAGTAGTAATTCTGTGATTCCCTGTGCAAGCTTGCACATGTAACTGTGACCAGGAAGTCTTGGGAGGGGGGCTTGAATTAAACTATCTTTTTAACAGAAGATAATTACAGTCCTAGTGGCTGAAACCTTGTTGTTATTATTGTGAAATATTATGAAATACTTAATTACTGGATGGAATGGCATACAGTGCTGTCTACCTCTGAAATCAGTTCATTCGGATCTTTTGGCTTGTGCATTTCTTTCACCTGTCATTAGTGGCGTTGTAAGGGACAATACAATTTTAAGGTTTCACACAACTTTGAGTAGTCATTTTCAAATCAAACTCTTCAAATCACACAAGATTTTTCAGTTAAAGCCATATATTAAATGAAGAAAATAGAGACTTGCCCATAGAGTGCCATCTGTGGATTTCTATTTAATTAGAAAATAATTTTCATAAATCTCACTTATACAAAGTATATACTAATACAAGCTTTTTAAAAAAGAAATCCTTGGGTTTTTTTCCTAAAATCTGAAAGGAAAAACATTCCCCCAAAATGCATATTAACTATCACTAAACAAATCTTAACAAAAATGTCTCTTGATTCCAGAAATGTTAACAATCTGTTCCTGTTTGGGGTTTGTCTGAATACCGTTGGAAAGGCTTGAGCTTTTGGGTTCTGGATGTGCTTTTTCTTCGTATTTTTTTAACCTGTTCAGTTTTTTCATCAAAGAAGGTCACCTCTTCACCTTTCTTTTAATCTTTCCTCCCTTTCATTCCCCTTGTTCTAGTGTTCTTTCCAACTTGTGAAAGTCACTTAATCTCTGTTTGAAACTGTACCTGATTTGCTCCAGCAGCACGGCTTCTTTTAGCAAGTTCATACAAATGGATAAAGAGGAAGACGCCTTTGACATTTTTGCTGTACCAGGAGGATGCAGCCTCTCCTTGGCTAAGAGCTACAAAAAAGAGGTTATTTTAGGAATAGTATGGATATGTATGTATCACTGTGGCTTGGTTTACAGTCACTCTGTCTTTAAGACATGTTTGAATATCTGCTATTCATGCATGAATAATGCTATTTATAACTTGTTTTCAGGCAAGAAAACTGGCCAGTGCCACCAGGAGAGGCAGTCTGCCTGCATGGAAATTGTGTTTGTTTCGGTTCCTTACAAGGCCAGAATAAATCTAAAAAAAGTTCAAGTTCCACTGCTTTTGCAGGCTGAGGTGGTGTTTTTGAGCTCTGTTGCTTAACCGGGCAGAGCCCTTTCCAGAACATCCTGAACCAGCTGACCTGTCCAGGCAAGCCCAAAGCCAGGCTCCTGGGGGAGCTCTTGTCTTTCCCTTTGAGTCCTTCAACCATCTCTAGTAATAAATGTGAAGTTGTGTTATCTGGTGAAAACATGCCATCCTACCACCTGGTATCCTTATTTCTGCATGCAACCTGCTTGAAAACTGATCTTTCCTCTGGTCAGCTAATGTCTGCTCTGCTTAACACAGGTGGGTAGCTGGGGTTCTAGAACAAGTTCATTTGTGCCTCAGTTGTATTATTTCCTTTTGTGCTTAGCTAGGCAGAGCAGATTAAGAATTACCTCCTTTTCCTCTTGCGTTGCAGCCTAGGACTAACAAAAACTGAAGACGAGAGCTGTGATAGTAAATTTCTCTATGAGAGAATGTGGTGAGTGATAAGGTTCAGGATTGGCGACTAATGCACATGTAAAATTTATCTTCACAAGATATTCCCAAAGTCGTTATTCAGTGAATTTTATAAATGAGGGGGTTGTATAACAATTGCATTCTCAATAATAATACATTTTTCACTTAATTTGCCTTGGCAAGCTGACTTTTCTTCAACCTGCAAATCGATTTCCTTCTTCAGTAAAGGATCAGTTACCAAAAAGCTGTGAAACACATATTGGATGGGTGCTGAGTCAGGCGTTATCTGGTGTAGGAAAAAGGGTGTGTTTAGGAAGAGAGCATACATGTAAACCAAAGTTTCTCTTCAAAACAGATCAGGACACCCACTCCATGAATGTGAGGGTCCATCAGGCTTCAAATGCCACCTGTTAACTGATGATTAAGTGGAAAGTGGGATGCAAAGGTTAACCTGCTGGAAAACAGTTTGAATAGGTTGTTTTTCTCTTAAAAAAAGAGCTGTTGGCATGATAGAAGGGAAGGATGGGAGTTTTGACTCCGCTTTTAATAGGTAAAGTGGTCAGAAGAATCCTTAAGTTTTCAAACGGGCAAAACAAAAAGATAGGATGAGATACGTAGTTTCTGGGGAAGAACAGGGCAAATGAAAAGTGAGAGATGCCCTTAATTTCATGAGAATGTTTTTTCATTCCTTGTTCCACATAAGCAGACTCACTCTGGGTCTGTAAAGCTCTCAGATTTATCTTGGAATAACCATCCCCAGAGCTTCAGCCATTTTAGTAAGCTACTTTTAAAAATGCTAAGTGAAAGTTTAACAACCCCTCTCCTCCAATAAAGATTGTTCAATAAAATCATAACCGTGCATTTCTTGGCTGAAATCCGTGTATCTGATTCTGCATGGATGCAGGGCAAAACCTGCTGAAAGACAAGGAGGACATCCACCAGATCTATGCTATTTGTTTTTTCTTATCTCTGCCTGCTCCCTACCTGCCTCACACTTTTCCTTTGTATGCTTCTGATGCAGCAGTAGTTTGAGACAGTATTGGTGTCTGGTGTGAGAGTCCTATCTTCGTATCTTCTTGTTGTATGTATTTTAAACCAGTTTTAAAAAGGAACCCTTTTTTATATAACACCTGTAGTTATATGATTGGAAAGCTCTGTGTGAACAAATGCCTTTTACCTATTTACTGTGGCGCAGTGGCTCCTGGGCTGGTGTGGCATTGGTCTGGGCTGATGCACCCCCCCCGTCCCCTCTGGCTCTCTGTGGGTAGCCGTTTATTTCCCATTACAGTCTTTAAAATCCTACTAGCTTTGTATTTAATATGCTGTGCTTGTCATCAGCCTAGAATTTCCTTGCAGAGTAAGCACAACCCTTGTTTTGCTCAGGCAATACCTAAGACCGAAAACTGTGAGTTCAGTTGTAGAAAATAATACAGGAAAAAAATCTCCCTTTAAAAATTACATCTAATAACTGTGTTTGTATTTCTTCAGTGGTACGGCAATAACTTCTGAGTGCCTTCCCACTGTGGGGATTTCTAGTTCACTTTCAAAAATCCAGCTTATTGAAAATGTTGCTATTAATAGTCTTCTGGTGGTACAAGAAGAGATAATTCAACAGGATATCCCAGTTAAACAGGGTGCCTTGTTTATGTTGGGTTTCTGCCCAGCAGCTGCTTATGCTAAAGTTCGACAAATAACACAGGAATTAATCAAGGTGTAACCATGGGGACAATGCAAGTGTAGTCACCATAGTGTGACCTGTAAAGACAAATTATAGAATTCATCTACAGTTTGGTATGATCATAGGTAATAAGCTACTAATTCCTTGAATGTGTTGGTGATATGGTAAAGCTGTTGCTGATGCTTCCCAGAAGAGCTGAAGAAAATGTAAAACTAGTATGTATTGAACTTAAGCTCTTGTTTTTCTCAAAAGGTATGAAATTAGGTTCAGAAGATGTATATATATACAGCAGTATGAGCTTGTTTCTGGGTGCAAATTACAAGATAGCTTGTGCATGTTTTCTGACGAGAAGGTGCAAGGAAAAACAACTGGTCAGTATTGGTGAAAATAGTCATTTAATTGGAATTTTAATATTTATTTTTAGTTTGCAAGAATAGTTGTCTCATTATGGGTGGTAGACTCTGATTTTCATTATAGCGATGTTTATTGCAACTACATGCAGTTCCTGGAAAGGTGTAACTAGTCACAAAAGCTCTTTGGATGCTCAGAACTGGCTATTAAGAAAGGAATAGTTAAAATATATAAAGGTGGGATATCTAGTGAAACAGCCATTTGTTTTTTGGGGGTGGGGCGGGTGGGTGGGTGATGGCCAAGGATCATTATGTTGTTATGTTAAATTAATAGTACTATTTCAGTTAACTTGCTCCTATGTTTAGAGCTCATCAAGACACCCATGGGAATATATGAATTAGTTTAATTGCATTATTTAATTTGGTTGTTTAAATTGCCTTTCTCTTTTTATATGCAACCATTTTTTGGGCAAAAACACTTTCTGATTTGGATTTGCGTGTGTGCTTGTTGTGTATGTTCAATACTATTGTTCCACCCAAGATCTTTTCTTTTTCTTCAGAAAAATAGTGAGAATTAATGTGTTGGCAAAATCCAGCCATGACTTCAGAGAGAGCTGTGAATAATGAATGCAGAATCTTTCTCTTTCGCTGCAATGGCAGTAAAACATTAGCCAGCTTTTTATTAAAAATGCTGCATTTGTAATTATGCCCCAGAAAAGAACAATTCTAGTGTAGAAAAACCTCTTTACCTTGATCTGCCAACATATCCTGTGCAAGCATGCAGATGGGCCTGACTTGATGTGAACAGAGTTTTGCACTGCTTCAAGCAGCTCTGTGTACGTGCTGGATCCAGGTTTTAATGCTTCTGGAGAAGAAACAGCTTTCAATCAGGATTAGCTAAAAGGTAAATGTGGGGGACCACATGGAGAAAGCTTTCTGACTGGATGTTTCCTAGTCTCACAGCATGATGTTATGTAATTCTTGGTGCTCTTCTATGTCAGTCTATAAAACAAAACTTACCAGATGTGGCTAATTGTTCAAACATGATTCTGGCAAAACCAGGCAAGAGTTTGGTTTGTGCAGCCTAAGGGAGTTGTCCTAAACCATCCTCTTGAAGTTAATGGCAGCTTTGTCATTGACTTAAAGATTAAAGGGTTCAGTAAGGTGAATTGACTTAAATCAAAGTGGTTTAGCTCTGATTTAAACAAACAAGCAGAAAACTTTGATTTAAATAATTGATTTTAATCTTATTGTGAATTTATAGTGTTAGCCGTTTTCTTAGAGACAAACGACTTGAATGGTTTAAATGTGCTGATTTGTGACCAAAAAGAAGTTTAGCAGAAAGATTTTTGGCCAAACAGTGAAACACTCCTCTCTTCCCAATTACGTGGGTCTTTTCCTGACCAGGTCTGTATCCAGCCTTAACTCTTCATAAATTTTTAGCTTCTGTTTGAAATGTGAATGGCTGAGATTTAAGTCAGTGTCTATTAATTCTCAAGCCATGTATTAGGTTTTTATGTGCCTTTATTTTACAACTGTATATGACTTAGCTCTCATTCCATGCATTTTATTCACCATTTGGAGTGTATTTTTGCGGACACTAGAGGGAGTACATATTGTTTCAGGAACTTTAGAAATTTTAGTCCTGTCAAACCAGGATGATCTAATCGGGCAACAATATATAGCTCTCCCTCTATAGATATTAGTAGTCAAGTTTGTATATCTCAGATCACTTGTCAAGGGGAAAACATGCAAAAGATAATGGACTTTTTTTTTAGACACTCTCTTAAAGCCCCCTATTTCTCAGATTTTCTGGGATGTAGAAGTGGCACCTTGTATTTTAAAATATGCTGGAGAATGCAAATTGGGCACAAAGTGGCAAGGCAGTGTTGGCCGATTTCAGGTATATACTGCTTTGCAGTCTGAACTACATGGTTGGATGTGAGAGGCAGGTACCAGCAACATTTGCCTGCTCTTCTGCTGAGCTGTGTTTTCCCCACAGGGCTCAGTATTTTCCTTGCCTAGTCACAGAAACCTCACCAAAAAAAATAGCAGCCAGGTAATGCAGTTATGAATTGGAAACTTTTTATTAATGAAATTCCTAAAATACACAGGTTAATAAAAAGAAATAGAAAAAAAAGGAGGGGGGGGGGGAAGAGAAGGTAGTAGTACAATACTTTCTATTCTTTATCCTTCTTTTTATCTTAAGGAGAACTTGCTTGACTAAAATGAGATTGCTATGATCTAATATATTTTTGGGCAGGGATGTGGCATTTTTGATGCTGCATTAAATCGTACAAGATGAATGAGGTTAGACTGGTGATGAAGAAAAATAACATGTTTTCTGATACATAGTAAGGATTGGAGCACTGGCGGTGATTTTGTTGTGTGTCTTTTCCTTTCTTTAGCTTTTTCACCAGTTCTAAATTGGAGTTCCAGTGACTCCCAGGTTGGTTTCAGTTATGTTACATACTTTCCGGGGGAAATGTATTGGTTATAATAAAAATATTTTGTCTCGGATATAATTTTATTGGCTTGTGTTAAAATGCATTGATTTTTTTTTTTTGGCTGAAAATTTTGGGCTTCAGGGTAGATGCATTTGTTCTGGTTAGGAGTGCATTGGAATCAGTAGAGCTCTTGGGTTTCAGCAAATGGATTTCTATTTAAAAGAAAATTTAAAATTTGAAAAGATTAAATGGACGTTAATCAGCCAGGCATCATATTTCCAAACATGCCATTCTTTTAAACATTTAAAACATGATGCTTAAAAGAATGCTTTCTAATCTTACTCTATTAATCATTTTTAATGTATGTAATTGTAAGTCTATTGAGCAGTATGGTGTTTGCATTACTAAAATATGTGTTTATATTAGTGATTTCTGTGTTTCTTTCTTAACTCTGAGATAATAAGGTTGGCTGTGTAATGCCTATTTAATTTTTCTTACCTCTGCAATGTAATTGAAGTGAGATGTGAACGCAATGTCTTTAACCTATCATCAAACAAAGTCTTCAAGTTCCTGGTCTGAAGCAGTGCTGTCAACATCATCTGTGATAGCAGGTAATCAGTTGCACCTATTGATTTGACACTGATTTCCATCACTTCTGCCAAGTATGCTGTAACCCCTGCAAAGTCTCTGCTAGCCTACAGTTAGTTTTCTTTTCTCCTTTTGTGCATTTAAAATGGGAATAGTTTCCTGTCTTGCATGGTAAAGAATAAATAGTAATGTTTTAAAAGCATTATAAAGTTCTGGAGCCTTCTGGTACTGTTGGCATCCAAAGCTTTGTCATTAGCACAGACTGAAGTTCATTGGTGCCAGTAATGGAAATCAGTACCCCTTGCATAAGGAATGGCCACCTTTGAACCAGAATTGAGACCCAGCATTGAAGCTCACACCAATGACTGTGTGGCTTTCTTCCAACAAATTACTGTTCCGTGTGTACAGTTATTATGCAAACTCTTTGTGGTCCTTAGTTAATACATGTTAAATGCATACATAGACCCCTATTTTCCCTTCCTACATTGAAATCCATGGAAAAGGCCTTGATAGAGGAAATCTGCAATTGTTTTGCGGGGAGTACCACTCCACTCCATATTTTTTTTTTTTTTGGGGGTGTGTGTATGTGTGTGTAATTCTCCACCAGTCATCTCCCATAAGGAAAAGTTGGTCTTACTCCCTTCTCTGTGACTAGTCACTAGCTCAGACTTTTGACAGGTCTCTGCCAAAGATGAAAGATCTATGGAAATTATGGATGTGATAATTCTGGATGGGCTTTGGCAGCATTTGTTGACCATGTCAGCAGATGGAGCTCCGATGGACTTCAGTTCCATTGCCAACACTGAAATTGCCTCACTGGCTGGGCAGCGCAGTTGTTGCTCGACGCCTGGCAGTCTGCTCCTGGGTTCATAAATAAAATGCTTTATTTGTGTTTTTTGTGGTGTTCTTGTCCACAGTGGACATGACCAGCTATAACACAGATGGAGCAAGCGGGGTATGGTGGAAGTGGCTTATAAAGCGATTACTTCTGTAACAGAAATATACCTGTGATGTGGCCGTAAACTGCTGTGGTCTCTGCTGTTTGGCCATATTAGGGAGGGTGGAGAAGTTGTCTTCTTGCTCTGTTCCTCCTGCCAAGTATGCTTCCCCTTGCTAAATCTGTGTCCAGGGTATGAGGAGAAGGGCATGAGTTTCAACAACTGCTTAATAACTGCCTCATTAAGCCAGGCATAACATTTTTAGGAAAGTATTTGTCTAATATTAAGGTTGAAGACTTGTGAATAAGATATGCAATACATACCTGATATGGAAATGTTGGTTTACATATGTATGTATGGCCTTTTGGGGAATGTAACTGTTCTTCCCACATTTGCCTGCTCAGCTGTCCCTAGATCTCATGCAAGTGGTAGGTTAATACTCAAATTCTGTTACAGCTGCCTTTAATTCATGTAAGTGTAGGAATATTTTTTTTTTTCGGTACTGAAAGAGTCTAGCTACATACGACCACTAGCATTAATAGGACTTCTGTTACTCCAGGTTAAACAAAGGCGAATAGACTTCTGTGTATTTAAATCCAACTAGTATGGTTATCAACAAATTAATGTCTCAGAAGACCAAAAGCAATTCTGCTGTATTTAATACTCGGCAACTGCAAGCCAGTGTATTATATGCATTAATCAATTTGTCATAAATGAACCCCTATTTTGTATACAAGCAAATAAAATAGACATGCCATGCCATATTTTATTCATAAAGCAATAGTAACAAACAAATGGACCTAGATTTAATGTCTCACTTTTCAAATAAGATATGCTTACATCAATCTGCTTGTTATACAAATTTATATAGCTGATACGAATCAGTTGTGATATATATAACCTACATCTAACTCTGACATGTTTGGTACTTAATAATTACCTCAATTTAATAAAAAGTTCCTAGTTTTAAGACAGTCCTAGAAGCAACTCAGATTTTAATTAAAAGTTTTACCTTGGTTTTAAAAAGGTCATTTTAGCCAAGGGGAGATAATGTCCTTTTATAGTAGCACATCTTGCTTCTCTTCCTAATTGATGTTATTTGCTGGCTGCTGAAATAAAATTCATGCTGCTGTTAAGAAGGAAGAAAAAAATATTGTAGTGGTGCTACAATTTTTTTTTTTCAGAATGTTCATGGGTTTTTTTTTTGCCCTAGTAAGTAAATAGTGTTTAAAAAAAGAAATGCATAACAATGTTCTTAATTGCTAGAAAAAATGTGATATTTTACTAACAAAGTCAGTGACTACTAGGATGTGTTTACTGATGAGACAGTGTGTGCTGTGGCCCGCTAGAAGATTGTATGTTGAAGTAGGTACCTGCCCTTTAGCTTCCAACCCAGTCCTGGCATTTATGTAGTTTCTTTTAATTTGGTTGGGAAGTGTACTGTCTGTGATGCTCACTGCAGAGTTTGCTGCAGCACTGTGAGTGTATGATGACAGAAAGAGTCCTAGGTATCTTTAAAAAAACCTTCCAGATTAAAACTAAAAAAAGAACAAAAGGAAAGAAGGAAACAATATATACAGTTCAAAGAGAATACATAAAGCAAGAGCTGAACATTACTCAAAAATCAAAATAGCCAGTCTTGAAATCCAACCAAATTTTTATGAAAAAATGTCCCCTCTGATGCAAGATACTTCCTTTAGAAGACTTAAAAACTAAAGGAGTATGTGATGGGAGGCGAATCAAACAAAGGGGAAGACAAATAATACGTTGACAAAAGCAATTGAGGGAACAGAGCGGAAAAAATGAGAAAAATAAGGGTAGTACTTGAATATCTTGATCTTAAGAAAAGCTCTTCCCAGTCATCCTGGTGTCTGTACGAGTGGTCCTGCACCCCTTGGAATAACAAGAACTGGAAGAAAAAAGGTGATCCTGCTGATACACATCTCGACGAGCCGTATCAGAGCCAACAAGGACAAAGAGGAGCCCTTTTTGAGAGGTGGTTTTTCCTTTGCATGTGCGTGGCAATGTGATGCTCAGCCCAAAGGCACAGAAGAATATTTCAGTATCAGTCAAACTCATGTAGACGGCTGAATTTATTTATTTACTCAGTTGCTGCTTCATTACAAATAACCCTTGTGTTTAAGCTACTTCCTGGTCCTAAAATGATAAAAATAAAATTCTTTTCCTATTTATTGAAGAAATTGGGTGACTGTGTAGCTGTTATTTTCATAAAACTGCAGTCACAAGGATTGAGCACTACTGTGACAGATATACATGTAACTGTTAAATTTTGGAAAGATAAATTTACTAAGGAAGAGCTTAAACACCTTTTGTTAAGGCACTTACCATTTAAAAGACAGATTTACAAATACTTGCTGTTGGCTTGTTCCGAGATTCAAGGATTCTGCTGAACACTAAGAATTATTGAAAATCAATGAATTCTTAGTATGCAGAAGGTCAGATGTGTTTCTGAAATACAGAGATGTACAATTAAAGTATTACAGTGCATATGTGCCTCATTTAAAAGATCTCTTTATGACAGATTGTTATTCCCCTCAATCTATCAAGTTGTTAATTTTGGAATCTACGGAAACATATCTCTATATGTATGTTACTCTGGAAAGTTGTTATGTTGCTTTGAGCATAATAACATATCTTTAATGTCGTTTGTGCTTCTGTTTTCATGTCAAATAGCTTTCAGAGCCATTGTTGTCTTTTATGCTAGTTACAAAGTTATCCCCTTTGCTGTTTTATAGTATGTCTCACGCAGTTTTACATTTCAGCCTTTTTTTTCTCTTTCTTTTTTCCCCCCCTAGACAGCGCAGTACTGTCTCTACACCCCAAGCCAGCCTGACTGTTCCTGCATTAACCTAGATTACTCTATTTACTTCCTGATTCAGTTGATCTGGAGCCTGGATTTTCAGAAATCAATTCTAAAGCTTGGCATATGAATTCATGCTTAGGTACCAGAATATGTAATTTGAGCATCCAAATTGCAGAGTTCCCTGTACTTGCCACAAAGTGAGGCAAGAGCTGCTTGCTGTTCAGAGGGGTTGAAATCAGTGGGCTGGGGGCAGTTCTGGTTTTAAAATCTTGGTCCAGGCTCTCACTCTTTCTTAGCCAGTAGACTTAGGTTGTCTGCCTGTCTTGGAAAGGTACCTGCAATGTATTGGGTGATGTTGCAGTGTTTGATCATGGATTTTCAGTGTATTGAGGGACTGATGGCTGGCACTAGAAATCCTGCAGAGTCTGTTGTTTTATGCTGGCAGTATTAACAGTCATTCTACCACTGTGTGTCAACACTCCTCAGATTAAGGTAAATTCTGAATAATCAGTGTAATACTTAACTAAAAAGCTTTTTTTTTTAAAAAAAAATTGAGTTAGGGGCTTTCCCAGGCTGCCTCAAAGATAGCAACAGAGCAGAGATGGCTCATCCCAAAGTTGGTATCACCAGAGTGTGGTTGGTAACCTGTGCCTGATCTTATTGTAAAAAAAAAAAACAAAAAAACAAACCAACAACGCAAAAACAAAAAACAAACAACCCAGCCCCAAAACCCCCTCAAGAAGGCAACAAGCATGTGTTGATCCCCTTATATGTAATGTGCATGTTCATCTGAATAATGAAGTTCAGTGGTTTGAATGAATGCAGGCTCTGAGCTGCTAGGGTCTGCATAGAGAGCAGTAGTGTTTCTACCCAGTGGGTGGGAGAAGGCTGTCTCCGCTTTTGGTGGCGCACAGTGAAATGACAGTTGGAAATGGTCGTGTATTGCAGCAAGGGGAGCTCCAGCTAGACTGAACAAAATAGTACTGTTGAGAGGACATTTGGAGATGGTACTGATGCTTAGAGGGGCTGTGATATCGCCATCCTTAGAAAATAATTCACCAGTACGTTTGAGAAACTCCAGCGCAAGCTGATCTAACTCTGAATTTAATTCCCCTTTGAGCAGTGGAATTGGACAAGGACCTTTAGAGGTCAACTCCAAGTCACTGTAGTGTATGATTTCCAAAACAAGAGGGTCCAAACAGTGTTAGAATCTTCGAAGATTTTGAACTGCTTTCCCAGTTAAGTATTTAAAAAGTAAAAGGTACATTTGTCAGCCATTGAGAAACGCAGGGGCTGCAAAAGAAGCCTTCAAATCTTACCTGAAAATTGTACCGAAATAGTAGGCTCCTTGAAGAGGCAGTCCCATGGTTGAGGCCAGATTTACATGTATTTCCAGTTGGCTTAAATCATGGTTTACTTCAAAAAGATTTGTGAAAGCTATGGTATTTGAGCAAACCATTATTGTTAGATAATGTGAAATATCAAAAGTTCAGGAAGGAGCCACTATGTAAATTTGCAAAGGCAAATTCGGAATATAAAAAGCTTTTCTTTAGGGAAGCTGTTTTGTCTGTGAAAGTGCTTCTAACCAGTGCAATAACTACTACAGCAAATACACAGGGTAGCTGATAATGTAGTGATGGCATTGTAATATAATGTCAACCTCAGGGGCGGAACAGTAACAGTCCCAGAGACCTCTCCTGCACTAGCAGTCATTCTTTTATGTGTTTTTCTTGCTCTGTGAAGTGCAAACTTTTTTGGGAGAAACCTTTTGAAGTGGTAGTATGTGTTCATGAAGCTAGCTGGGACAACAGAACACATCACTGGTGATACTGCAGACCATATGTATCAACACAGTGGTAAAATATTGTTTCTAGAAGTTAGGCGTAAGCACAGCTGAGAGGTGTCACAACTCTACACTGATTCAGGACTGAAATTCATGCAGGATGTCGTGGTGAGAAGTAGAAATCGCTGTGCAGATGCACCAAAGGTGCTAGGATTGGCCAAGTTACTCATGGGTTACTTCCGACTTTAATTTTCAAAACTAGAAACACTGTGGGACAGAGGTAGTAGCCTGCGAGGAGGCAAGAGTCCTAGTGAAACCAAGACTGAAGTCACCACCGCAAAAGCTCAGTGTGAGAGACTTGACGAGTGAAGACTGAGAGGTGTGAATTACGGTGTTTCAACACAGCGATGAAGCCAGCGGCCATGGAGGGGTCTAATAGGTGCCCTGCCCAGATCCAAATGACTCGTTGCAAAGGTTACTGACAAATCATGCCTGTTCAGGAGGAAATCTATTTTATGCGTGAAGGACAAAGCTGTTTTATTTACTCTAGGAATAATCAAGAAATTGGTCAAAAAATGCGTTGGAGCTGTACAACTACACCTAGGCTATATTGCTGGCAGAGCAAATTACAGGAGTAACATGGAAAAATACAGAAAAAATTAACTGTATATTGAGAAGGTAGGAGTGGAAGGAAAAATTAAAGGGTCTCCAACTTTCTAGTTGGACTAGTGGTATTAATTGAGGTTTAATGAGGGGAAAATAAAAACAGAAATTTGAGATTAAAACCAATCTATTCTGAAACAGTGCTTGGCAGGGTCAACGAATTGCTGTAAGCTACTGAAAAGCTGATAGATGACAATTCTGCTTAGTTGCAGGGGCTGCTTTAGGGACCATGAGGTTTGAGAGGAGGAAATGCTTATCTGGGAATGGACAGCAATGTGGAAAAATGTATGTAAATGGTGACACTCCTCCCAGATAACACTCCCAGTGAGAGGGGCGAGTCTTAAAAAATGTTTCTCTGCAAGTCTGTAGAGGTTAAGAAATAATCAGCTTTATGTTCTTCTGGAGTAGTCTGGCTTTAGCAGCGACCTTGTTTTGACTTCTTGCTTCCTTTATGTTAAAAAGAAGTTGGAAATAATCTCATAATATGTCTAATGACAGAATTTATTTGTTTGAAAGTTGTGTTCTGTTGTTTAGACATCTCTATCATAGTTTATTATTATAATAGTCATGGAAAAATATTAAAATATAACTGGTAAAAATAAATCTTTGTAGTGTCTCTGATAATCCAAAATAATTGCAAAAAAATGTGCTGTTTAATGAGTGATGGCCTTACCCCACCCGTGCGGAAACTGCTGTTCCTCTGGCTCCCTCGTTTTGGACCTGTAATCTCCTATGAACATGTTTTATTTTCTTTTTGGTTGTGAATGCGATAGGGAAGTTCAGAGGAATGCCACTTTTCATTAGATTGGTATGTTCATCTGAAAGATCAAAGAAGTTCAGGTTTTAAGTTTGACAGCACTTTGGGTCAATTCCTGTTTTTAGCTAAATTGGTTCAGTCTTCCCAAACTACACTGATATGAATTCCTGCACATATAAAAAAACCTTGTGAAGCATAACATGTCTACGGACTTTGCTATAAATGTAGCAAGGAAAATCAGGCAAGATGGGTACATCAAGGGGAAAAATCCTGGCTGAGCAGTCATCTTGCAATAAAACGAAGAAATGGCTGTGTAAATTAATTGCTGAAGTAGCACAGTATCCTGTTGGAAGGTGTAGAGGAGAAGTGTGAAGGGCAAGAGTGACTCAGCTGAGATTTTAAAAATCATAAATTTTAGGCATTTGGTTTCTTTTTAGATTCTGATGTCTATAGTAATCCCAACCAAACCACTGTTCGTTCAATATTCATGAATGAAAAGACATTTTGTTCTTTAAGTGTGCTTCAAAGAAAGTGTTGCCAGTACCGAGATCAGCCTTTGGAACTTGAAAATTTTAGATAAACAGGTGACTTTTGAGAGTTGGTAAAATAATGGAAAAATGAATAAATGTCAACCTCAAATAGAACTGAAGTGGTTTCCATAGGAACACAGATGTGTGGCTCCTGTGTATGTCGTATTTAGCAATTTGATTGTATGTTTGTTCTGACCTTACAATTGAAAAAGACCATTTGAGAGTTCTGGCATTTGAGGATCCTAACAAGGGATCGTTAAGCTAATAGTTTCTGAAATACCCCTAAATTCCTATGTTAAAGTTCATAGCTGTAAATGGCGCACAAGGAATCTGAAGCATAAATCATTAAATGACTGAGTTCCACTTTACCATCAGCAAAGTACTCTACTGACTGTTAACACAAAGGAAATGTGCATGGAAATGTTCTTTAATGTATGTCATGGTGATCTTGAAAGCCTAGGCAGAAGTAACATTGAGCAGTAACCTTTATTCAGTAAGTACCCTAACGGCAACCTACGAACATATGGTAAATGTAGCCTAACGCTCATTTTGTGGTAGCCCACCTGCAGTTGCACAGAGCCCTTCTTGGGGTCTGCAGCCCCTCCTGCCTCTGACACTCCTCTCCTTACCAAACTGTATATTAAAGAAAGAAAAAGTATCTCCAGGCAAAAGCTACATCTGCAGAGGTGTAACTCCGCAGAGCTCTTTGGAAAAATAATTGATTACATCTAACTTCTTGATTAATGTAAAACATTTCAGTATCTAATAACTTAGCTGTTTAGGCTAAGCTTTGTAGAGCTTGCAAAATAAGTTGAGTCTACGTGAAGCTTTCTAATCAGCATAAAGGTAGACCAGTCAGTAATTTTAGCTTCTACGGATTTGAACAAATTGGAATGTTCCTCTTGATGAAAAAGCTTTCATATGGCTTTACGCTTTTGTTATTTGATGTGCAGGTTCAAAGTCACAACCTGAGCAGTGGCCCCTCTGTTGCAACACTGTGCCTCAGCGGGTGCTGGTGGCTCTCAGTTGCCTTGAAGGCACCGCACCATCACTTCCTCGCTGTGAAACTGTCTTATTTCTGCTGTTGTTATAAGGGGTATCTAAATTGGAACATAAATTGTCTCTAGTTAATTATTCCATTAAATGAGCAATGGGGACTGCTCAGCATTATTATTCCCATTTTATAATTGAAGAAATGAAGTTAGTGATGTTTTAGTGATATGGATGTATTTAGTTGCATATCTGGACTCTCATGAGTATCATAAATAAGACTAAAATCTGGCGTGTTTCGACTGTTCTAGTCACTGAAAACAGAGCGATAATGAAGATAAATTGGTGCATATGTTATACTTGTTCTGAATGCACAAGTTTCTGCAAGAATCAAAGGCGGGGTCTGAACTCTGGCTACTGAATGCTCCAGGATAATCAGCAAGCCCAAAAAATGATTCTCAAAATGGGATATGGTAATACCGCTGATCTCGTTGTTGTAGCAAACTCAGGTGCTCAAACAGAGGTCTCTACATACAGATCCTCTCTTTGATCTGGCATAGGAGTTTTCTGGAGATAAAGATACACATGACAACATTGTGGTATTTTTCAAGGATTTCTCTATATTTTTTTTCTTTTTTTTTACTGAAACAATAGCTGCTTCTGTGGCAGATCACTTCTTTTAGCAAGATGCATGTTACGTTTCAGAACAGTGGGAGTACGTGGCCAGACTGAGTGCTTGTGAGGGTCTCCTTACATTCACAGACATTTTCTTATGAAGCCATGACAATATAAGGGTTTTAGCACTTCAGTTAATCACAGGTGTCTGAATGGAGCATCAAGGACACTTAGCTCTCAGGTGGGTCTGTGACTGCTCTTGGAATACTTGACTTGTGAAAGAAAGAAATGGATTTCACCAACATGAGAAAACTTTTAAAAATACTTTATTTTGGCTCATAAAACCACCTTGCAGTGCAAAACCAGAATGTAAATTACTGGTGCAAAATGAGACTGCTGTCAGCTCTTTTTTTTCCTTTCTGGTATGCAGTGTTTTTCTAAATCCAAATTTTCTTTTAGGCGTGCCAGGCTCAGGTGGAGTGGTATTGTCGAAATACCTACGTGGGTTGTGCTTGTCATTTCCTCCTCTGGTACGGATGTAGCAAACACAGGGTCTCATATAGATTCAGACGAAGATTTTCTATTAAGCGTCATTGTCCATATAATGTGATATTATTATTCATTGCACTAGATGATTATGTTGTTAAAATACTCAAGGAGTAGAGTATTCATGCAGAGCTTTTAGACACACATACGTTTTAGTGTTATAATTAGGTAGTTGAGGGTTTCTTCATGTGACCTACCACCAGTGCTGGGGCACTTGGAGGACCTTGTAGGCAAATGTAAATGGTGTCGATTTGTGGAGAGCAGAGTTCCTTGGCGAGATGTATTTGTGAGATGCTGCGGGGAGCCGAGGAAATCTCAGTTTCAAATACACTGTGCCCTGCAGAGAGAGCTTTCACGTTGGCACTTGCTGCAGATCTCGGAGAAAATGCTGAACTTCTAAGTGCTCACCAGTGTGTGTCTCATCCAGCCCAAGGGAAATAATTGGAAAGTGTTTATAAAATACAGCCTTGCCATCAGCATTCAGGAGGGGGTAGGAGAAAATGGGTTCCTGTGTTCGTGGCAACCGTACTCAATACTGTAATGAAACAACTAAAGAAAAAGTATTTCTGTGATACGTTGTAACTAGCAAGAAAAACAGGAGCTGCCACATCTGCAGGTTTATTGTGGCATGAACAAGGAAAATTTTTATTTCTTATTTTATCATTTTGCCAATCCTTAAAAAACATTCCTGAAGAAGAGTGGCTCAGCATTAGGAAGCCTTACAACTTTTCTGCAGTTAGTTTAGTGTGAATATGGATGTTTTTCATGTTACTGAAACATTTGTTGTTTTACCTTCAAATCAGACATACCATGTATATATTTCTGCCTGTTAACATACGACTTACAAAATGGCATATAAAATGTGGTGGTTATTTTTAATAGTGAGGGTCACATTTGGTTACAAAATTCTGTTAGTACTTTGTGACCAGCTTAAGATGTTTCTCCTTTACGGCTGTTGTGTTGCGTGGAGCTGATAGGAATGAAAGGTCTCATTTAACTTATTTCCAGGCACTGAATAAAGATTCAAGCTCAAACTTTCAGCCTGGAGAGTGGGAGCAGGTAGCTGGAGGGTACAGGCTTTGACCTGTGCCATGTTGTAGGGTGGGGTGTTAGTGCCAGGGGTAGTATGGATTTATGTTCTTCTATTTCACATGTGAGAGCCAGGACAGTTTCTACAGTGAATCCTGCTTCTTCAGTTTCCCATGTGTAAATCGGGGGTAGCTCAAGGAAATGGCAGGGTTTCACTGATGCAAAATGAATGCTTCTTTCCCTGAAATCTTCAGAGTTCACAACTTTGGTAAATTTTTTCATGTAGTATCACATTCCTGAAATAGAAATTGTCACAGTGTGGTGCCCTTAGACCAAGCCTGCTGACCATGCTGGGTGGTTATGTTAATCACCATGGGAAAGATGCATTTCATGGGAGAACAGGAGAAAAAAAGATCTTGCCATTTTTAGAAAGCCTTTCAAGAAAGGCTTCTTCCTTTCAAATGTCTGTACTCTGTAATCTTGGATATTGTTCAATGTCAGATGGATCCAAGAAGGGGTGCGAGTGCTACCAAGAGTAGCTGCACCCTCTGAATATCTGGGAGGCTTCTGTATCTGAAATGTGCAGATCTCCACCCTGCCAGCCAGTCTGTGCTGTAGAAGCACAATTTCTGCTGCAAAGTAAAACAAACTCAGAGGAGAAAAGTTATACAGCTTTCTACTTTCATCCTTGCATCATGTTTTTAGCCTGAATAAGACAGCTATGATTAAGTATATGCAGATGAATGGTGGGGTTTTATTCTTCGGGTATTTGCTTCATCTACAGCATTTATGGCCCAAACAAAAAAATATTTGACAATAAAAACATCCAAATGTATTCATGCAGGCTCCCATGTATTGAGTTTAGAGGCCAGTTTGGTTAAATAGCATGACCGAAACAGCAGTGGCTTAAAGCAAAGGAAATTAGATGGGAAAAAGCAATTTCTAAATTATTTTCCACACCCTCATACATTTGGAGTTTGGTATAATGATCAAAATGGTCTTTCCAAGGAAGCTGAACTTGCCCCTGGGACAGTCGACAGAGAAAGGGGTTGTGGCTGGTGCAAATGACGTGAAGCATCTTTGGATTTGCCAGGGCCACAGAGACCCTCTTGCTTCTTCCTCAGTACTATGCTTGCTTCACTGTCAAGCTTTGTGTGAATAATGTTTGAAAGTATTGACATCTAATAGAGAGAGGACTATGATGTATGACAGGCAGCATTTTGCAAACTTGGGAAGATAAATTTTACTACTTAATCATTGCTTCAAAATCACAGATGGAAATGCGTCTATATTTTTCCCATCTTTGTATACAATTTTGATAAACCAGAATTTCTTCACAAGGTATTGTATGAGATTCTGGAAAAGGAGGCAAAAGGGATTGTTTTGCAGCTCCATCGAAGTGTTTAAAGAGTGTAGATTTGGCTTTTATTGATCCAGTCCTTATTTTGGAATTGTTACTATCACCCAGGTCTGGGTTTGAAGATGAAATCGGAAGGTCAGGGTTTCACAGACATTTCTCTCCATGGACCTCTTCTGTGCATGTGAGTTTTTTGATTCAAAGGTAGGTGGCTGGATTTTGAAAACTGTTTAGTGCATAGTAACTATGAATGATCTCAAGAAGAATATTTTTAAACTTCCAGACAGGCACAGAGCGGCAGTACCCTTTAGCAACTTTAGGAAAGTTCATAAAGCGAATGGGAATGAGTCCGCTCAGGTAACTGCTGCCCTGGGTAGATGCCTGGCGGTTGGCTAATGTGTTTTTAAATGTTGTGGCCAGAGTAATACTTTTGAAGTTAGTGAGACTCTGCTTTGAGTATATTTGGAATTGCAAGCATGTGATCATTGAGAACATTTGTTTGTGTCATAGAAAGAAAAACCCACCTTCTTCAGAGAGGACAGGGCACAGATTAAAAAAAAAACCCACTACCACTCTTTTCTGAGATCACTTATAGGTGCATCATCATGGTGCTGCTATTCTTTATCCAACTCTACATCCAATTAAAATAAAGCTATTTTAACTGTTTCATTGTATTTCATTATCAATTTTTGTAGAATAGGTTTTTTAGACTATTTACACTTCTGTTTTTTCTTCAATCTCTTGGTGAATGCAGTAGCAATAATTTTTATATTAATAGTGTGGCGTTAATTTGGCATAGCATAAACCAATGCTGATTTATTTATTACCCTCTTATGCAAAGTACTGCATGTTCTCGGAGGCTTGGTTTGTACATCTAAAAAAAGTACATGTTATGCTACAATATCAACTGATATTTGGCTTTAAAGGGTGCTCCTTTTGTCTCAAATAAAATACCGCTCCTTTTGCAGTACAAAATGATGATGAACTTTTCCTACAGTCCCTTCCCATAGCATGGGAATGTAAAACTCACTATCAGCTAATGTACAAAGCAGCTGGCACTGAACAGAAAAGACACAAAAGATTGACCAGAATTCAAGCTACCACAAAATGAAATGAAAATAATCTCCTATCTGAAGCATCTCAGAAGTATAGTTTCTTTTGAACAATCAAAACTAGCATTTCAATTACATAACAGAACTGAACAGAACCACGGAGCATAAGAGGGAAATATATAACATTTAGGTCAGCTGAGCTCCTCTGAGCTTTTCTTGTGTAAAAGGAAAGGCAATGGTGGATGAATGCACTCAAATGCTGTAAAAATAATAATGCTTTCTGGTATTAAATGCCTTTCACTGGAAGATCTCCAGATGTTTTTCTTTGAAGAAAATTACACATTGCAACTAATTTTAATATCCTATTAAGGGAGGTTTGATTATATCCCTTTATAAGTGCTAGGAACAGGGTTCTATCCTCATTTATCCCAGGTTAGAAGTGTAGTGAATGGTAAATCTAGGAAGAAAATCAAGTTACTGTAAGTAGAGCAATTGAATGTTCTCACTCTGGTATGTGAACACAGGAGAAATTAATTTTCTTTCCCTTCAGTTTGAAACAGTACAAATATCGCAGGCTGTCTGATCTTGGACTACCTCGTCATTTCCCGGGAGGGCTGTTTCCCTGGCTGGTGGGTGAGTGCCTGCAGTGGGCTGTGCTTCTGCCCAATCCTGCCTGGGCTGGGGTCTTCATTTTGCCGAAGCCTGCATCTCCCAAAGGAAAGTTGTACGTAAATTCACCTGAATATATAAATGAGTTTAAAAAATGGCCACTCTCTGGGTACCTGGTACCCTTTTAAATCATTAAACCATCTAATAGGCAAAAGGAAATAAGAGCAGAATGAATTGGAAGTGAGGAAACTAGGTGGTTTTTTCACCTCCTGATTTTTAACAGGTGAATTTAATGGAAGATCAATAATGCTGGCTAGGGTCAGCTTTCCTTTAGAAAGGGAATATGCGCCGCTCTCAACATGGTCTTCTACAGCATCTCAACCATGACCATCAGTACCCTTTGATTCCAGTAGTGCATTCGTTTGAAGCAAAAATGCCAATCATGCCGTCTTGTGCATTGATGTATGAAAAAATCAATAATAATGGAATTTAGTCATCAAAGCATGTTACAAGGTAGTGTAGAAACATTAATTAACCTTTAAAAATATGTCTGAAAGAAGTAATATTGTTCCAGTTTCAGAGCTTGCGATAACTGGAATATAGGAAGATAAGCATGGCTGGTCTTTTTTAAAAATGCAAGGGTCTATTTGCAGATGAAGGGAGGGGAAGCCCTCCAATCCTGGGATGCAGTTTTGTGTGTGAGACGTTGCTAGAAAACCTCAAGTCACCTGTAAAGACATCTAGCTTTCCTTACGCGACGCAGCAGCTCCAGTGCAGCAGCGCAGGTCGCAGTGGGTGTAGGGACGGTGCTCTGGCTTCCCCGTGTCTGGTGCAAGAGCAGGTCGGAGCTAGCGGGCTGTACTCGTGGCAGTGCCTTGTCAAGGAGGTTTTGCTGGTCCTCGGACGGAGCTTTAGGTCATTTTGCATATGTGTTAACAGTATGGATTTGTGCTGGTGCCCAGTGTGAAAACGTGGAGATACAAATCCTGGAAGAGAAGCCTTGCGTGCCCCATTACAGTGTATTTCTTTAAATTGTGGTTGCGGGTGCAACTCTGCATGCCTGTGGCAGCATCTCCTCTGGAACTGTGTGAACTCTTCTTTTTTCCTAGTGTATAATATAGTATGTCCTTGTGACTTATTACAGTTTATTTCATTAGATTTAATTTCTTTTCATGTTTATTTTATTGCACTGACTTAAGAAAAATAAGATACCATGCTTGTTATTGCCTTAGGGTTTTTTTCTATATAAATATTATCTTTTTGATGATTCTGAGAATTCTGAGAAAAAAAAAATATTGATTTCTCCATGTCAAAAGGCTCTTCTATAGCTCATAAATATTCCTTTTGTCAAAATTTAATAATTCGTTGTCCAAGCCAGTGCTTAAGTGGAATAGATTTATGTTAATACAAACTTTCTTTGGTATTAAGATGATCAATTTTTCAAGTGAGGAAAAAAGGGAAGGTGTCAGGAGCAACAAATGATCATATGTACTATGGTTTACTTGTAACCTCGGGTTCAAACCAGATGATTTTGAGGAAGAGTTCATTGGGTAGATGTTAAAATGCGTGCAGGGAAAGAGGTACTTTTTGCGTAGTTACCTGTAGGGGAAATACTAATGCTCCTCCAAGTCAACAGCTGTTGAATCAAAAGGTTTGTAAGATGGTTTTCTACACTTGTCCTGGATAGTGTCCGGGAACGTGAGAATTGTTCAATATTCAGATTTCAATTAAGCCTGAAAAACCCAGTCCAGTGTGCTTAAAAAGCAGTGGGATGGTTTTTCACGTTTGCTGGGCTCTTAGCCAGGCTGCAGCCAGGCACCTGCAAGGCAGGGAGAGGCTTTCCGTGGGCTTCAAGTCCCCATAACAAGGCAAAAGCAGCCCATCTCCTTACTAGAGGTAAGAGTAATTAGGTTTTAAAGTACTTCATGTATTAATGAAACCACCATGATTCCAGTTAGACTAGATGAAAATGAGACAAGATACTAAATTTTACTAAGTGTGATAAAAGCTGGTTTGGGACTGAGGGGATAAAGATGACTGGTATAGTATTAATCTTTCTAGGCTATTTGTATCTATTAAAGAAAAGTACTTGATAAACTGTGACAAAATGCATATGGTAGTTAAGATGAACCCTCCATCTTGTGTAAGGAAGTTGGAGAAAAAAAAAAAAAGTGCAGTGCTGGGTCTATTACCTGCCTTAACTGGCCTGGTTTTCCTTACGTTTTTTTAGGCAGTCTCTCTACATGTAGGCTGAGTATTGTTACTGACAGTCTAACCATGAGGAATACAATTTAGAAATAAATCAGTTTCTAATTTAATTACCTGGGCTTTGTTTTTAATTATATGCTTCTACTCATCGAACAGCAAATTATGTAAAATTGGGAATGGAAGAATAAATTTGCAGGATATTCTTCTTTGGGGTTCTGGTGAGTCATTATGTTATGAAATCCTACTTTATCTGCAAACTGAGTTCGGAAGGCAAACTGGAACACGTAGATATTTTGTTCCATGTGTATTGAAGTTTTGTATTTTAATATGGCTCAAAGTTTGACTTGCTACCTGCAGCAAAGTTTCAGACCAGTGAGCCTTCTGGCAGGGTGATCAAAGTTGAATTTCAGCAATGGCTGTACAGATTGCCATATTATATTGTATATAATTAGCATATGTTGCTCAGAATTCTTCTTGGTTATACCACTGAGAAGCCAGAAGTACTCTCCTGAGATCAATGCATTTCTTCTGTTATTTACACTGCTGAAATCACAGTTTAGCTCATTGTGTGTTTTTATAATAAGTTGTACACAACTGTGAATACATATTTGATTGTAATAGAAATGTGATTAAATTTCAGCTTTGTTCACTTCACCTGCTTTTGCTCACTATATCTCTACTGAGATTTATTCCATCGTTCAAAACTCTTCAACTGCTTCAGATAGCTGCCAGAAAAATGAAAACGGCAAACAACAAACAAACAAAATCCCTTCTGCCAAGACCTTGATTCCTTTTTTCTACTACAAACACAGGTTTCATCTCTGCCACTGTGGCAAATTTATACATTGGACATTTCCATTCTCTGTAACAACAGAAATGCAGGCTTGCAGCCAAACTGTAAGAAACAAACAGGTCTTCAAATACTAACTTTGAAATAGTGGTCTTTTTATGATATGTATATATCATATATATATATATAGGATGAATTGTGGTAAGTATAATTTCCTGTACTTTATGCACAGTGGCTTGTTTTCCAAGAGGTAAATTTGAAATCATTCTGATAATTTTAGTAACATCACAGTTTCTCGACATTCTGTAGCATGTGTGGTAGTATTGAGTGCCTTATCGACTGCACATGGGCTACCTGGCATGAATCTCAGCTTTGTCATCTTTGAGTACCTCCGCAATACCAAACAACAGGTATCTCTAAAATGATAAATAAAATCTTGCCAGCATTGTTGTCCTGTCTTTACACATGAGAGGCAACCTCTTAGGGTAAATCAGCACTGTTGCTTTAATGTCTGTCAATGTAAGCCAAGTTCTCTTGCCGCATTTTTTCCTTTACTATCACATCCAGTTTTATGAAGTAAGCCTGCATTTATTATCTTCTCACCTTGTATTTTTCTGCTTCAAACAGGGAATCTTTTCTGAAGAAGGGCAGATATGGTCATGGAACTTGCTCCTTTGTAGTGCCCTGTATTTGCATGACAGTTTTCCTTTTTGTTGGAAACAATGTGCCAGCCACTGACTGGATCAATAAAAATTGATTTCTGAATAGCGAGTAGAAGTAAACAATTGCATAAGAGGGGAAATAATCTTATGCTGAAAGCAATTGGATAATATACATTTTACCAGTAACTGATGGGTGTGCAGAGATAAAAAATAAAGAAGGGCATTTATGACCTGGGGGGGTGGAAAAAGTTAAATGAGGCTTTAAATCTGATTTGTGATATTTTTATGACTGATACAGAACAAAGTATCTAATTTTATTCTGAGCAGGGTGGTTCTGTGGTTTCATTTTGGTTTTTTGTTTGGTGGTTTTTGGGTTTTGCTTTTTTTTTTTTTTTTTACCTTTGCTGGCATATTTCTGTTTAATTGTGAGAAATGTGCTAAATAGACCCAGAAGGGCTTTCAAAGGATAGATTGCTCTTGCTTTTGGTTGTACAAAAGGGTTAATTATGGAGGTTGGTAAAATGTTGTTGCTTTAATGATAAGGGACTACTATACAGAAATGACTAACTGAGCTAGTTTTCAGGGTCATCTTAATTTTAAAATAAATGACAAAACATCAGGCTCCTTGATCATTCTGAGCATTAAAAATGAAAGGTCCGACATGCATGAGAAATACCTAATGACCACAAAATCTGGGATAGGTAACAGAAGAGGAGATCAACCAAAAAATAATTCATTAGAATTTCTATGTAACACAATCTTTCTAAAAGCTAATTAAAAAAATGTACAAAACTAATGTTGTGGAATTTTTGCCAGAGTTTATACACTGTTAAATAAAATAAAATTATAATAAACTAATTTAAACCCATATTTTTACACTTCTCTTCATGGGTCTTATCCTGCTGTTCAAGTCAATTAGGTGCTGCAGGTATTTGAGAGAGAGGAATTTGGATTTTATTGTTTGACATACTAAAGTTGATGTATTATCACCATTTTTGCTTTAGTGCTGGTCTTGTAATACAAGTTTTCAAACAAGATATGTATTTCCCCCTGTTTTTGCACTAAGCGACTGGAAAATGAAAAGGTCTGTTAAAGGTTTGTGCAACATTCCTTTGCCAGGAATATGAAGATCTGTAAATTACAGCATTTAATAGAAAATAAAAGAAAGGCCATACCTGTCAAACTAAAGCATGATTTCATGCTTGAAAAGTGTTGACCCATGGTGGCTAAACGGCTATAGGTACCAGAAAGTCACATTCTGCTTAAATAAGTGTTCTTACATGAATTCATCGAGTCCGATGAAAATTGCTCTAGGCTAGCGAACCTCTAAGAAATCTTGCAATAACCAGCTGTCTTCTGAGATTCTCAGCCAGGTGCCCTTGAGGATCACCTCTGTGAGCAACACTAAATACGGGTTGTTGGGATCCAGGGCTGTTCTGCATGTGGAATGGTTGGTGCTCTGCTGCCGAGCCAGTCCTGGCAGAATTTCACAGCAGACGGAAATCCTCCAGGGCTTAGATGCAATTTATTTTTTAATACCTTCTGTATCTATTACCTTACGGCTTTTGACTACTGTCATTATTTTAAGTCGTCTGTTAGACTGAGTTATGTTTGAGGACCAAGCTAGTGCAGGCCAAGCTACAAGGAGTTTGAGCTTTCATGTTCCAGTCTGCCTTTGGAGTTGCAAGAATTTGCATTGAATTTTGAAAATAAATGTGTTTTAGTCCTATTCCACCCTACACTTTACTGACTTGAATGAATTCAAAAGCATTCTCCATCTGCTTTCTATGCAAACAGAGTATCTGTAGGAAGTGACCAAGCAACAGTCTCATCAGTATGCCCAAGATACTTAATTTGGTTTTAATTCCTCAAAATCCAACTGTTGCTGTTGCAGTCAATGAAAAAATACATTTAAGTAATGCAGAACTGCTAATACAGTAGAAATTAGCAAAGGTGGATGTTTGGAAGTTATTGCATTAATTTATAATTCATAAAATTAATGTGTTTTTTATAAAAGTTAATATCATGAAATACTTAGAATGAAAACAGTTATTAAAAATGTTATTAACATTGAAATTAAGAAACACTTTGCTTTTCATATTAATTTTTTGAGCATGTCCTTTGCAATTTTGAAATAACTTACAAACTGCGATGATGCAGGAACAATATTTGTGGAAGTTTAGTGGTATCGGGGCAGTGGTGAAATATGGGATCTCAGTGAAGCATTACCTATGTGAATTAGTGATATTTGCATATTTGACTTCTCTTTGTGCCTTTATTGGTTCTTTAATATAAGTGAAAAAAGTAGTATTTTTCCAGTGTTTGAGAACAGGACTGGCCCTCACTTGGGGTGTGTTTGTGGTAGGTTTTAGTTCAGGTCAGCAGTGGCACTTGCGCCATGGCATCACACTGCAGTGCAAGCACAGACTGAGCTTTAAACTAGAGCAGATACCAGGAGGTTATAGCTATTCCTTAAAATTGCATCTGTATTAAATAAATATGTATATGTGTGAGCTTTTCTGCTTCTGTGGTTTCATATCCTGTCTTCTTGGTAAGAGTTACAAGATGTCCTCCCAAAATTAGATAGAACATTGGCTACCACGATCTACAATGGAAGAGCAAAACTGGTGGCAGAGAGAAAATTTTGGGTTGATGTGGAGTTACAGAAAATACTGGTGAAATGATGTAGGAAGGCTGGTCATAGAAGCTGATGCTCATATTAATGAGAGTAGGAGCTGTAGCTGCAGGAAGGGACTGGTTGACAGATAGAAGAGCCCATTGTGAAATAAAATAGGTGGCCTTGCAGACTAAGGTAGGTGACTGCAAGCAAGCCAGAGACCTGGAGAAGAAAGAAAAGCATTTCGTAGGAGAACGCTGTGCTAAGCAATGGGTTTGGTAACTTGTGAGTTTGTGGTTTGTCCAAGAGAATCTTGGATGCTGAGAGCATGGAAACTTAGAATTGTGCATACAGAGAGTCTAGAACATTATGGGGATGAAAAAGACTGAAAGGACGGTTTGAGAGGAATAGCAGTTTGGTGTGACTGTGTTTGCAGTGACTAGGTCAAGCTAACGCATTGACGAAGACTCACCAGTGCTTGAGGTTTACTTGGAGGAGTAAACGTAGAACACCTCTGTGCTCTAGAGGTCTCTTGGGTATTAAGGACGCCTGGTTTAGGCTGGCAATTAGCTCATTACTGGTAGACTACATGTCATGTAATTTGTAAATCTGACACATATAAAAAAAGGTATAGTAGCATATATACAAATAGCGTGTCTTTTATTGAAATACCTCCCCCAGTGAGTCTGTAAGTGGTTGACTTTGTTTATTCTGAAACATGTAGTTTTGTGACAACAAATGGCTCCACTTGCTTTTGTTTCACATAAACACAGGGGAAAATTTTAATTTACTGTAGTTATTCCCGATTAGTCTATGTTAGTTTGCAGCATAAGCAGCATGTATAGATTTAAGAGTTAACCAGGACTTATGTGTAATTCCTTTTGAGCATTTAGCTGTTAACTTCATGCAAGTAAAACCATTGAGTTGCTTATTTAATGACTTACTTGTTTATGTGGAAAATCAATTAGCATGGCTTCTGGTGTTTTCTTACCTTTTCTCTTCAAGGATTCTCACCAGGAGATGTACTGGCACAGCATGCTTTTGGCACCCATGAAGTCCCGCTGCTCGTGGGGGCTCCTGCGGTGCAGGGACATGCCAAGTCAGTGCATCAGGGCAGGGTGGTAGCTGGGGAGTGAGGCTTCCGGGCCTTTAAACTTGCTCTTAAGGCTAGGATTAATAAATACCAGCCTTGGGTATTGATGGGGAAGATAATGCTAATGGGAATGTTAATTGTTTTATTCAAATAACTGGTGGCTCCAAAAGGCTCTGTTCCAGCCTGTGCTGTGTGAGCACTTGTAACTGCTTTTTATGTGGGTTGGGTTTTTTTTGTTGTTGTTCTGTTCCCCACCCCCCCTTAAGAGATGGATGTCCTTTAGGACACTTAAGTCGTGTATGTGCTGGAATAGCACTGTACATGTGCAGGGATGGAGGCGAGAGGCACTGGGCACATCTCTCTCATTTGCTGCCAATGCAGCTGGTTCTGGGCCATGGTGGTTCCAGGTCTGGGTCTCCTTGGAGCAGGAGCAGCCAAGTACCAGTGCTTCCAAACTGTTTCCTGGGCCTTTTTGTCCTTGCTTTGAAGCAGGCATATATCCTCTCAGGAGTCTATCTTGAAACCTCCGGCATTTTTTGTGGTGGTGACTATGCATAAATTGGCCCTCTTTTACAAAGCAGTCTGTATATGCTTGTTACACTGAGATAAATCAAGCCTTTTTTCAGTGGAAAGTCATTTGTATCCCATTTACCTGCCTGCATATGGTTATTGATAGCAACCCTTCCAGTCCAGGAAAGCACAAAGCAAAACGCAAGCGATGGGCAGTGAATCTCTCACCTTACTTCTGGCATTAAAATACTGACTTGGCACCAGCATGCACCAAGATAGCATCAGAGATTGGGGCTGGTGACAGCAACACGTGCTCGTAGCTACTGAATTCCAAACTGAAAACAAATGGCAGCGACAGCACGAGAGAAGTGTGCTATTAATAACATTATCTTGATACAGCATGCAAAGCAGTGACACAGGAGCTGGGTGAGTAACACACAGCCAAAGCACCCGCAGGGGCAGCCTTTGTCTGCTACAGCAAGCCCTCTTGGCCACCTCACTCTGTTTTCAGCAGACATTCACAAATAACTGATTTTTTAATTCCAGATTGCCCTAAACAGGCACTGCAAATAATAAAGGAAACTTTGTAAATAAAACAGCAATACCTGATCCTTTTTTTTTAATTATTTATTTTTAATCATTGGTATCATGGAACTTCCTAAAGACCAGGAGATATTTTGATGGTTCTATTTAGCTTATCTGGAGTCTAAATCTTTTTTTTTCCCAATTGTAGAAATGGAGACAGAATATTTATTTTTTGAGGTGGCAGCTGTTGAAACAGTGTGCTTTAGATAGTTTCTGATGAGTTTGATGTCTTAGAAGGGAACTGAAAATAAGAAATATTTAAACCTAGTTGGAAATACTGTGTCTCCAAATGAATATTGATTTATTTAAATAATTGTGCTCAAATTTGAAACTAAAAATTTTACAAGGCAAAGAGATTATTATTCACAGAAAGCATATCATGAATCATTTCACAGTTTATTAACCCATGGAGCTCAGCAGAGGAAAGGTGGAGGAAATGCTGGGTCCCCACTGAGTAGAGTTTGATCATTGTATTGGGTGTTGATGAACTGAAACAATGACATTCAGCAAACAGGTTTTAAGGCTTTTGTGGCAGGTATGAAATGGAAAGTAAATATTCTTAGTGGACTGTATGAGCTTTTACCATCAGCATCTCTGGCCTCAGTCAATCAATGCGCCCCACCCCCCAAGGTAGCACTAGAATTGGCCTTGTGTTACGCAGGCTCATTGACTTCTATTGTGTAATTTATTTAATCCACTGCAGGAAGAAGACAGTGGGGCAAACATAGTCTTTGCAGTCAACTTGTTCTTAATTGCAAGGAAGGGAGTTTGTTGGAAAGGAAATCAGGACAGCTGCTTGCTCTTGGTAGAGGAGATGCTCTGACTATTTTAGGAGGCATCACCAGTCTGATACCCAATGAATTATTTATATTTTTGCAATGCTGCACACATACTTTCAGGTGTTCTATCTGTGCCCAGGGTGTCAACAATGTCTTTTTTTCTACTTCTTTCAATTTTCACCTCTGCAGCTCCATGAGAACCTGACATACAAAGGGCAACCAGACCGAGGCTTTATTCTGTAGTCTGCCTCTGCTGGGAATATGTGCACAGTACCCATTAAAGCGAAGGGATTTCAGCATAGGAGCAGTGGTCTGCTTGAACACAGCTGTAAAAACTGGAGCTTAAATATATTATTTCAGGATAGCAACTGTGAAGCTGGTGACTCACTGCAAAGAGTGCTGACAATATTTTACTATGCATGTATTTGCAACATACACAGTAATGCATGTATAAAATATAGTTAAAAATACAGAGTATTGGATTACCATTAAAAGAAAGTTCCATAATTCTGGAGCACGAAATTTCTCTAGGAAAAATTCAGGTTCTTAGATGTCCCAGGAGACAAAGTAAGTAGGTTACATCACTAATTCTTGTTTAAGCTGTGGAGATTTTGGGGTTGGAAATGGCTGCAGAAAGGTGGAAAAAAATGAGAAATTTTGGATGTACTTGAAAGGGAGAGATTGGAATAAATGCTGCGATTCAGAATGAGTCATTTTGAGTACAAGACCAAGGGAAGCTGGTGAGCAGGGTTAGAGGAGAATCATTTGGGAGGAAGCTCTTTTCAAAGTGCTCTGTAAGAAGATACTTTCTTTGTGGTGTTTATAACAGAAAAGGGATGATATGTCCATAAATGATTATTTTTCACAATGAAAATACCTAATTCTGTGTTTTCAGCCTCTATACCAAACAGGAGATAGACCTGAGAGGCCTGCTGGCACAAGGATAACACATTTCCATTTAATGGAAATCAAATGATGTCACATGTAAGCACTTGGGTGCGGTTGGCCAAAAAAAGTAGAAGTAAAAGATTATTTATCATTTAAGGCCATAAATCACTGTAGTCAGATCTCTTTAGAGGAGAACAGTGCCTCAGCTGGTTGGATGGCATCCCTGGTGAGCAGTAACTGTGGAGTGGCATTCCTGTTAGGGCAGATTGAACCCCGGGATAATGCTTTAAGTGTTCCCAGTTAATTAAGATATTACCAGTTCAGCAATAATAATAATAACAAAAAAAATTTAAAAATGGGATTAAGGTAGATACAATTAGCATGTTTTAATGGATTCATTCTTAGATCATTTATCTCCTGGTCAGCATTAGTTTAAAATACAATAAAGTAACTGGAAGCAGCATGGTTGTGAACTTCTCTAGGAGAGGTGCAGTGCTAACACTTTTGATGGCCACTCACACCTACACACTGACACTGCAGCTGGTAGGGCTTGCAATTAAACAATGCACCCAGGTGCCTGTTGGTGTCAAGGAAAAGAGAAAGAGATGTATTTTCAAAACATCTGTAAACAATATGACACCTCTGGCAGCAGGTGGAAAGACTTGCTACTTGACTTACAGGAAGAAAATCTTATTTATATTAGCTCTCTTACCTTTCAGGTGCTTTTAGAAAGGCTGAAATGTATAGCTCAATGAAAAAATATTCTGCCTGAAGCTAGGAAGAAGTCATCAGGCCTGTTCCTCTTTTATCTTGCTACAATTAGAATACAACTGTAAACCATGTATTTCAAAAAATGTTTATGGAGTCACAGGTCTGAACTGAATAACCATAAAATTTTAAAAATTAAAATCCCTTTAGGAAATAGTGACCTTGCAGAGCTTATATTACTTACAAAATTCAGAAAGCTGAATTAGTTAGGAATAGTGATGAGCTAGATAAAAACTAAGTAAAAAAAAATAATAAATACAAGCTGTTCCTCCCCGTCTGTCTAAAGGGCTTGAAGAAAAACCTGACTTCTCACTGAACTGTGTATGCTGTTTCTTCCAGTTTGCTGCTTATCATATTTATGATCAGACCCCAGCAGTTACTCGCACAGTAGCTCAGCTTGGAGTGATGGACTAAGTGTCTCGTGCGACTGCAATCAATGCTGTCGGTGGGATGGACCTGCACGTGCAGGTGGGGAAGGATGAATGTAAAGCGCTGCTTACAGAACAGCAGCATTGCTTGCAGATCGTGGGTCAAAACCGGGCTACAGAAGTGGATCCATCCTGTTGAGCCCTGGAGAGGTGCTCATGTTAGGGTTCATTGATATTTACTTGTTTTCTATATAGAACTCAAGTCTAGATAAGAGGAGATGCTGGATGTTAAGTCTTGCAAACTTGCCTCTCCCCAGCAGAACTTGGGTAGTATTAAACCTACTCGTCTGCATGCTGTAGATCCTACACTGTTAGTAGTAATAGAGCTGTTGTCTTACCTCTGCTGCGGTGAGAAAGGTCTTGCCCTGTGTCTTCTCCTCTACCTGTGCATCAAAGGTGATGCCCCTGAGGAGCGTTTTGGTGGCAGTGGGAAAGTTCCCAGTGGCCTCTGATGGCTGAATATTGTAGACATTTTATTAAATGGTAAATAAGAGATGCTATGGAAAGAAAGCCATAAAGTGAGAGATCTTGGCCAAAATACCACGTTGCAAAATGGTCTATAAATTAACATGCTAGTTTAACTCGACCACCAGAAGAAGCAAAGAAGCTTATATCGGCCGTTATGGGGCACTTAGGGGTTTTCACAGCAGGCTGAACTTTCTGCCAGTTAATTTTTATGTTGTTTTTAAACTTGATCATTTTCACTACTGTTGTCCAAATGCCATTAATATAAAGAACTGTCAATCAAAGCAGATTATTAGTATGCAAGGGTTGTGGTAAGCTGCGTGTATAGCAGAATTCATTGAAAGCTGAAATGCTTTAGTCCATTTTGCTTGTGTACGGGAGGGAGATCAAGTATGACAGTGGCTATTAACAAAATGATGAAGAATCTTACAAAGTGCACAATGTATTTTAAACAGGACTTTGATGCTGGAGTTTTAAAATTCCATTATTTAAAGTTTAAACATAAAAAGAACCAACCCAAACCAACTACCTTTCTAAAGACTAGGTAGCAGTGTCATGATGTAGTCAAGCTTTTAAGAGTTTTTCTTTCAGATACAAACCAGAAGTTGCTGAATTAAGACCTTAAATCTGAAATGGACAGAATTGTTGTTCCAGTGCTGCAAAAACAAGATACCTGTAAGAATGAGCATTGCTGTAAATAAGGAGTAAAATGCTCTGTAGAAAACCCCAAGTATAAGAGTATTCTGCTAGTTGAAAACTTTTACTTGCTTTATCAGAGCTTGATCTGATAAATGGCTGAGGCATGCTGGTTACAAGTTAGGTCTGTTGACTTTCTGCTCTTCATTGTAGGTAGCGTCAGATTTGTACCTAAAACAGAGCAAGAAACAGTAATAAAACTCGGGTATAACCAGCACAAAATCTCAATAGTGTACAAAATGTCACTTAGGAAACTCTTTGATGTTTGTGGAAACACAGGGTATTAGCTTTATTTGTCAGTTATTTGCATTTGCATTTCTGTGCTCTTTGCTTTCTGAGGAGATCTTTTTCCGTTTAATTAGAAAGAAAAGCTAAGATACATACTTGTTAACAGGCTTAATTTGTAGTGCTATGGCAAAGGTTCTTAGCAAGTCTTTGTAGGAGTGTGGGAAGAAAAGAGAGTTTCATATTGTTCCTACTAAGCCCTTAACAGTGATGGTTATTGCTGCTTTCATATTGCTCTCTCCATTTTATCTGCTGCTGACTTTTACACTTTTTGCTCTTAATCAAATTGTAAAAAGACCCTATCTCACTTGCCTCACCACCTCATGAACCCACAGATACGCATGTAACACGTCTAGGTGGTGTTAAACCCGTGGCTTTCAAAATCTGAAAAATTCAGCCTGGTACATACCAGACTTTTATGTTATATGATATTATCAGAATTCAGGACATAATCTCATAAAAGCCAAGTTTTTAAAAATTTTCTAAAATTTTAAGCACACTGAAGATTATGGTCATCTGTTGTGTTTGTTAATTTTTAGAGCCATGTAAAAAAAAGGGGGGGGGTGAAATATGATAAGGTATTAACTTTTTGTACACAAAAATACATATAATAGAAATGTTCTAATGTGCAATTTTACAAACTTTCCTTTGTGTGTGGATTTCGTATATCAAAACATACCATGTTTGCAGCATGATTTTCCATGCAGAGTAACTTTTTGACAGTTCACATGTCCAGTTACATACTTTCCTTTTTTATACAGATAGGTTGTTTACTGATATTTTGCAAATAATGGTAAAATCATTTGATACATCAAGGAGGATTAGGGAAGCTAGAGATTAACAGTGACACAGGCAAAATTACATTCTCCTTTGAAAAAGAATTTGTGAACCAAATTCAGTCTTGGACTTAAGTCAGCTTGTTGATTAGTTCTCCAGAAAATACCAAATCTTTGGCTGATGTAGTATGTTGATATCTATGGACAAATTCCATATTGCAATATAAGTGCAGAATGTCTCAGCCTGAGAATGCTGCCCCGTGTAATTCACAGTATTCCACCTAAGGAAGGACTAGCTCTGAAATTAAAACAAAAATCTCTGCTATGACAACCTTGATGGCCAGCACTCGTTATTCTTAATGCCAAACACATTTGTTACTTTAATTACTATTCTAAACCAACAGCAGTGTAATCCCAAAAGGTAAATTCCAAATCGTACAGATTTCTAAGTGCTAGCAAAACGCAGCTGGGAATTTACTCACTTCACGTGTTTTGTAATAGCTGAAAGTGACAGAATTGTCAGAATGGAAATGTTTAGCAGCAATAATTTGATTTCAACAAAATGGAGATGGAATTGAGGCAGAATTGATTGTTTTCTGCCGGTTTGCTCACAGATTTCGTTGCAGGTCAGCAGAAAAGCTGCTGGCTACTGGGGGCCTGGGCATCACCCTTGCTTCTCTGTCTGCCGTGTCCTCTGCAGAGGTGCTTAGGGGAGGGAATCATTCTTCCAATATGGACAACAGGCTAATTAAATACCATAGTGTGTCTTCCAGCAGAAATTAATGGCTTGGCAACCTGTCTGTGAGTTTTCCTAAGACTTCTTTGTAATTGCCACACTAAAGGTTTGCAGAATAGCCCCTTACAGGTGTGAGGACTGAGGCAGGCAGCCTGCGGGTGGCTTGCTGTAGCAGCATCTAGCCTGGCTCCTCCGGACAGCACTTCCAGGTAGAACTAGTGTGCAGATGTAAATAAAGATTAACGCCTTTATATTTTGTGTATTCCCTGGCATTTTCAACACAGTGGATACTTGGTGCTATTTAGATTATATGTAGACACTTGGAATCAATTTAACTCTTTAATTACACATTTTATGTAGCAGCAAGTTACTACAGTATACATAAGTAATTTAAACATTGAGCGGTATATTGTCCTCATCTTTTGTTCTTTTTAATTCCCTTCTTAAAAACATCTGCAAAAAACTTCTTTATAGGCAAAATCCTTCTGTTTTCCAGTATTTGTTGCAAAATAAAATTTAGCTATTTTACTGTATCCATTTAGTGTGTTGCCACCTTTTCATACTCTTAAAACAGTGATTTACATTGCAGTGCCTGAGAGATATTTCACAGTGATCCACTGTACCCCCATTACCACTGAAATTCCTTGCATTTGGTGCGGGTAAGGGGGTCTCTGCCTCTGGAAACAGCTGCAAGACAGGAGGCTTGGATTTTCTAATCTTCAAAACATCAGGTAATGGTTTGTATTTTGAAGCACAATGTACTTTTATAGTACTGTTTGCATGGTAAAGAACTTAACATCCACACTGAATGCCCTGGAATATGTTAAAGGAGAAAAGTTAGTAAGGATAAGAACTGTAAAAAAAATAAACTAATTGTATCTCAAATAATTGGTATAATTAATTCCATTTAATTTCACTCCGCTGTTGAGAGCTACTCCAAAAGCAGGTTTTAGGGATACTAGGAGTGGAATAGTTGAACTTAACTTCTGTGAGGCCCCTTGCACCACGCACTGAAGCAGCTGAGGCTCATATTTTGGAGATCTACGATTTGTGCTCGATCCTTGGTCCTCTGCCTGCACAGCAGCTCAGGTTCAGTATCTCTCTGTCTAAAACTGAACACCTGCAAACTTTTGCAATTTCTTCAGCAAAGACTTGGGAGTTCGGTTCCACCATTGGAGTATTTTTCCTCAGTCGATTTTGAATAAAAACCTGTTGGTAGGCACGATTGGCAGATGGCCATGCAAGGTGTTATTAGTTAGATTTGCAGAGACTTGTGGCACTCGATTCAGTCCTCTTGGGTAGCCTCAGGAAGACTTTAGGAAAGATGCTTGCACGTCGTTAACATGCTGGTTGCTACAGAAAGAGGTTTAGGAGGCTATTTCACAGCCTGAAGGGGTTGTCGTGTGTTCCACAGAAAAAGCTAATGTAGCATTCTTTTAGAAATAAACAGCTGGAAATCACGCTGCAGCACATAGGGCAAGCTGTACTTGAACTGGTTTCACAGTGCCCAAAGAGAAATAAGCAGAGCAGCTATGCTGAGACCTGGGGCTCCAGCTCCAGGAGAGAGGAGTGCAGGGCTCGAGTCTGTGGGATGCCAGACTGTGCAGGGAGAAGCAGAAATGCGAAGGGGCCACCCATGTCCCAGCCCACCAGGGACTGTGCAGAGAAGCCACCAAATAACCTTTACCACATCCAGTTGCTGACATCCGTGCTGGCTCGGTTGACCTGTGTGAATTTATCCTGTGTTGGGATGCTGTTTCAGAGGGAGGTCCTGGAAAGTTTATCCTACAAGGCAGTGCTGAAATATCCCATTTGTTAATTTTTTCTGCTTTTTTCTGGATTTCAATTTGAATTTATACTTGTTAAGTCATTTATTTTGTATTTACAAGATTATATAAAACAAGGACAGCCCTTATTTAAGATAAATTATTTCGATCCAGTTAACATTTTTTCTTTTAGAATGTTCATTTATGCACATTTTGAAGATTTAGGGCTTGTCCAGAATTGGAACAAAAATAAGACTTCAAGGATCTATGTTATATAGGGAATTAGTTCTGCACTCCATATCTGATTCGACTAAAATTATACTATGCTGAATCTAAATGATACCATGCCTCCCCCAGCCAAGCAAGCTAATAGAACTATTTCAGCATTATATATTTGTAACATATTACTGAATACACTATGTAAATTGCGTTTTTTGGATTAAGAAGAGAAATTATTGGTCATGTCTGACTTGCATCTATGCTCATTGTAGTATTTAGAGTGAATTGCTACTTAATTGAAAAAGCAAAAGTATAATCAGAACCTTCCTATATTTGCAGAGAGAGTCAATTGTCTGCTTTATCAGGCAGTATAGGGTTGTAATTCCTACCATTCTTCCAACTCCTGTTGTCACAATTTAATCATGATTTATGTGTGGAACTACATGATGAGTCTTTACCAGTGGCATTCTATCCTGTTTTGTATAATATTTATACACTATAAAAAACCGTAACCCAAAATGCATACATATATGTACAAATGCACAGTTATAGCCCTATATACATAAGGGCATACCAACTCCACTCCATCTGGAAAAAGATGACCTTCTGCAGCGTCAGATGAATTACAGGATCTTTTCTAGCTACTACAAGTGCATAGATCATATTCTTAGAGCACCCATAAAAGTCATAGTTACTGTCAATTTGAGAAATTTTAGCTCAGTACTCCTGTTTCTCTTTTGCTGTCACGGGAGAGAAGAAATCCTTCTTATTAGAAGGACAAGATGTACTACTGGATTGTACCTAGACAAATGACCTTTTCTTGGCTTTAATAGCTCCAGGAAGGGTATCCTTGAAAACAAGCGGGTGTTTACATTTGCCATTTGAATGGTGGAGCATTGTGTGTGTTGGGTAACGTGGGTGAAAACTGCTTTTTGATGTATTTATTCTATGTATTTCTCTTGTGCTAAGGAGCAGCCTGAAATCTGCTGCTTTTGTTTTACTAAAATCTTGAGTTTCATAAAAATAGATACTGAGTATCTTGAGAAAAGATTCATGCAGTATTGCTTGCTGTAATATTGCATTGCTGCATTAAGTGGAAAAAAGGCATTATTGCAACTTTTCACTAAGGAAGGACAAAATACATCCTCCCTTATTCATTAGACCCTTTCAGGCTGTGAGCGTTCTGTCACAGCTGAGATGATAGGAGGCCATTCTTCACAGCGATGAACATGTCAGCCCATCCTCTTCTCAGCTGTCACCGTATCATTATGCATATGGCAGGGGTGGGGGGGGGGAAGGGTGCAGTTTGATTTGTGCAGACATAAGAATCGTGGCTCAACAGATGTGATCCTTACATTTGAAATAAGAATGAAAATACAAATCAGCCTTTATTAAAGTTTGCACAGCTGCCTCATTACTGATGTTGGGTGAGAGGGCTTCTGTTTCTTCAGCTTTCCTGTGAAAAACGCTTGGTTTCTGATGCCATTCGCTATTTGGTCACCCATAAAACAGGCTTTTTCATTTTTGATAAGACTACAACTGTCTCTTGGAGTTTTTTTATAATAACATACAGCTCCTAGTCCTAACCTTCACAAATTCAAGAAGGAACACCTAGTAAAGACTTCACTGGGTAGCTTGTTGCCTGTCGGAACCTTTAGAAAGCAAAGCTTTAAGTCAGTGATGGTGGGAGGAAGAGTCGTGCTCCACGGGGAAGGCTGTGCTGGAGCAGAATGTATAGCTTGCAGCAGGACCTTGAGTAAACGGCTGAATCTTAAGAATCTTTTAATAAGCATAGCTCAGAAAATGCAAAATTATTTTTTTTGTGTAAATAGCACAAAGCAGCTATACAAATACCTTAAATTAAAATCACTATTGCAGTTTGAAATTCGTATTATTCTTACAATGCACTACATACTACTTTGACCCAGACTATTTATGTGGGTTTTAGCTTATTAAGTATACAGCTGTCTAGAGAGAATAAGAAAATCCTATGCAGATTTCACAACTGCCTGGTGTCAGAAGTGACATTGAAAGCCATTATGTTTGAAGTCTCTTTTAGAAGGGTTTTTTTGTTGCAGCAACATCATACATTGAATATACTGTCATTAAGTTATTTGAAAACATGATGATAATGTGACTGAAAAAAATGAATGTAAAAATCTTGACCTGTGTAGAAAATAAACTGTTGAAGGGAAGTAAATCAGATGTGATGCCTGTGATGACCACATCAAAACATCTGACTGTGATATATGAAGAGGAAACAATATGTAGAGGAAAGACAGAGGAAAGGAGGATCAGGAATGATTTTAGAAAATATTTATAACTCTGGATTTATGCCTCTAGATGAGGCTGGTTAAGGAAAAACAAAAGTAAACCCAGACTCATCGCTCCTGAAATTCACATAATGCATCTAGTCTGTTTTGAGATTCAAAGCTTGCTAGAAAATTCAAAGGCTACCTGAGAAGAAGAAAAACACGTGATTGAGTGTCCTGGCCTAAACTTGATCTCATTTACTGTAGTTACTCTAAATTAGCAGAAGCTAATTTAAGCCTGCCTTACTGCAGAGGTCTGCTCTGTCCTACAGAGTCAGGAGGCAAATGTGATCTCCAGGATCAGCCATCTGTACAGTGTGTTTTGTTGAGGCCCTGAAAAAAACCCCATACTCAGTACTTTTTTAACTTACATAACTTGTTTTGGTCCCAATTGCTCTATCTATCTATTAACCTATATACGTCTATACTGGGAAAAAGAGTACAAATCTAAGTTGCCATTTGCTATTTCAGTCTGTCCTTGAAACTTCACATAAATCAGACAGGATAAGACCACGCTGATTTCCACCAGCAGCACACGTAGTAGGGTTTCGCAGGGTGTGAGTAGTAGCAGGGCTCTCACTGCAGTAACCAGTGTGGCTGCAGTGTATTTACAGAGGGTTTTTTATTATTTTCAGGTTAAAACGTAGCATCAGTGGTAACACACGTCCTTCTAACCACACTCTAGAGAATAGCACATTTTTTTGTAAGTATGATCAGTATGGTATGCAAAGCTTCCTTTTTTTAGAAATAGAAATCCTGAATATTTTTAACTATGACATGCTTTTAAAATACCACCCTCCGCTGTCACTAGGCTTTAATAAGGGCAAACATCACACAATAAAATAAAAGGTCATTTATGACAAGAATGTAAATATATGGTAAATCCTTAGTAAAGATATGCCTTGAAGTTTGTTGGGGGAGTTTGTTCCAGTCTAGCTTTCATAAGGGTAGAGTACCTTCAATATTTGTTTGTCAACAAATATTGCTCTTCATAAATGTCACACTACACATAAGTCTTTCATACCTGTTTGATTTGCCTGCAAAAACACATTGAGTCTGTGGCTTCTCTAAGCTGATCCTGTGCAACCCCTAGCATAACGGGAGCTGGTCCAGATAGGTATTGTTTTTTTAGGGGGAGGTTGGGGGTTTTAAATTTTTAATTTTTTTTTTCCAGGAGCACTACTTAACTCGGTAAGCCAATATGAGGTGTATTGGGGAAAAAAAAGACAAAATTAAGAGAAAAAACAGTAGAACTTAACCTGATGCATAGAGGTTTTGCTAGCAGAGCTGCATGAGTGTAATTGCTGCTGACAGGACTCCGTGGTGTAGAGCTGGCCCAGTTCAGGAGCAAGGTGGGGAGCAGGAGCTGGCAGCGTCGCTGGGAAGCCCAGAAAACTTGCCTGTAGGTCCCTTCCACCCGCTAGTCTCAGGTACTTCGTGGTACCCTAGGGATTAATTACATGGATTGACAATTAATATGACAAAACTAGAGTCAGCTGCACTATTTCAGATTTAAGATTGCCTCTCATTACCTTGAAATGATGTATTTTCTCAAAGGCTTGGAAATTCATCTGAGTCTGAGCTAGAGGGGTCTGTAGTCTAAGAGATGGGACTAAGAAAAGCATAAAGCAGAAGAAAGAAAACCCTTGGCCTAAATCTCACCATTCAAAGGTTTACTTTGTGTTTGGTTTCATTGACTTCCTATGTCCCCTGACAGAGGACTTCGTTTTCTCTGTGCATATTAATAACATCATGCAGGGAGACCAGTAAGATGCAGTGAATGTTTGGGGGAGCAGGTAGAGTTAGTCTTGTAATTCATTTCCACAGCAAGTTCTGGTTCTATTTGCAGACATTTCTTTTAAAGGCACTTACATCCAGGTCTTATTTTTCAGTTTTCTGCCATTTTTTTTGAATAATAGAGGTGTTTATTTAAGGATGAGTAAGAGGTGCTGGGAGGGACAGGCATCATGATTGAACTGCAGGCTCCAAATTTAAGAGACTTTTAAAGTTGGGTATTATTAAGAACTCATTTAATCAGGGAAAGTGACAAACAATTTGTTGTAAGACGCATAAATACTAGTGGGAAACTAATTTCAGTGGCATAAAAAACAATCAACTCTTGCATATAAAGTAAATGGAAAAAGTGTACCCCTGCACATTATTGCTCCTGCTGCGTAGCACATCCATTTACAGCAATTACTTTTTTCTCTTTGACCAAAACAGCTTTTTTTTTTTTTTATCCACAGAGTAAAGCAAGGGTAAAAAAAATAATATTCAGAAAGCACAGTAATACACAAAACCAGCTGTGGGATTTTCCTTTTTTGTTCTTATTTGGTTGTATTTAATAATCATCAACTGCCTTGTTGCTTAAGTTCCTGACCTTCTCTGTTAGCAAAGCTCGCACCTAAAAATCCTGCAAAGTTTCAATTTCTAAATGTCACAAAATATCAAATGGGTGCAGAAGATAAGAAGTGAGTCAATAAATGTTTGTATTCTTCTCTTGATGCTCTTTTGTATTTCATTTTATATGGAAAAAAAAATTAACCCAAAGTTTAATCTCTCCTTCAAATAAAAGAAGGAAAGAGACGAGAGCCTGGGGTAACAGTCAGTTAAAATATTGATTACAGTGCATAGCAATTTACTGAAAAATAAGTAAATAAACCCCAAATGCCTTCAAACTATTTAGGAGAAAGCATACTGTTTCCTATGGTGGGAAGAAGTATAATTAAAAAGCTATCAACAGTCTGGGATTGTCAAAAGTACTTTGTCACCTGAAGCACATTCCTTGTAATTATCTTTTGGGCTTTAAGCTAGATCACCATTAACCTCCAAAGAAGAAGGGTTACTATGCTTTCTGGTGTGAGAAATTGTATCATCATGTAAATTAAACCCTGTTAGGTAGTCAAATTGGATTTGGGAAACGATTGAGTATTAAACCTAGTCATGTATATTATCAAATGACACAAAGCATGAAAAGCTAAGAGGGAAAGAAACAGAAATATTTTTTTTCCCCCTTCCTTATAAATGTCAATATTCTTGTACAAAAAATACTTCATTTTGGGAAAGGTAAAAAGAAGACAAGGAAGTAATATGTATATACTTTTTAATTATTACTTTTTTCTTTAAAATTTCCAGAGAATAGAAAATGAGACAACCCAGTGCTAGCTGATAATAATGTAGCAGTATGTGAAGTCACACTTGGGTGTTACTCCTGATCTCTTGCCATGACGCATAATTACTAGGGTTGATCGGCAATGGCTCCTTCTACCCGTATGAGTCCAGTTTCCCAAATTTCCTGCAGTAATAGTGGCTGGATAGAGGTTGACTCTCTTCATCTCTGCAACTTAGTCTTCCTGGTGTTACGGAACACGTGGAAAAGTTCTAACCAAATACGAAAAAAATTAATACTATTATTTAGAACAGAGAAGATATTATTTAGGAAAAGAGAGTAAAAAAATGAATGAGTTTTCTTTTTACTGTAGTCAGTATATGCTTGAAGGATTTGTGTCTTGGATCCAAGGAGAATAAGTGCCTTTTAAGTATTTTTTTAATCTTGTTAGCTTTTCTGTCCATGTTTACAAAGGTGCAGTGTTTCAATGACCAGCATAAATTAGAGTGGTTTCACTCTGATAACAAGTTGGTACTTGGCAGTGCTAGAGGTGAGCCTGTAAAAACTCCAAGTCTGCGGATAGTTGTAACAATGGCATGTTCCTGCAGGTGTTTTATATGACTCGGGTTGAGGTGTATTACCAAAATTTCAGGATTTCTTGTATTGGCAGACTTGTTTGCTGTCCTGTTTCATGCCACCCCCATGTTTGGTGGCTGCTCACTGAAGTACCATAAGCTCTTCCTGACATCTCAAGCTCGCAACAGCTGTCTCCGTATACCCAGCCCAAACGTGGCCATACGAGCTTGACGTGTCCATCGCATCTGCCGGGATTATCCGCACCCAACACAGCGTGCTCAGCAAAGCGCCGCTCAGCCATGCTTAACAAGGCTTGACATAGGCTGTGCGATGTGTAAAAGAAAATACTTTCCCCTTTGCAAAACGTGGTGCGCAGGAAGGAGAACACTGAACTTCTTAGTGACGAGGGAAGAGTGGTTAATACATTTTTTTCTCAGAACGGGTGAAAACCAGAGCTTTTCAATTTGTTAACATGCAGTTCCATCATCAAGGAGTACACGCTTCTTTGCAGTTTGTAAATATAAAAAATAATTTGTCAACAATCTTGAAAGCTTTCTGGGAGTTTCAATTTTTTTTTTTAAAATTTTGAAGACAACTTTTTTTTTAATTTTGCTGCCAAATTACCGCATGTTGACAATGGGCTGTATCCAGCATTTATAGTCTTTCTGCTTTCAACTTGTGGAAAGTGGGTAATTGAAGTGGTGTGCACAATAAATGAGAACATCCATTGGTTCCATATAAACCTTTTAAAAGCCTCGGAACGGAAAGTAAGGCAGGCTAATATGAATTGCAAAAGGACACAATTAATTTGTACATGAAAGAAGATTTTTAGTATGCCATTAGCCTCTGTAACAGCCAAAAATAAAAAGGCAATCGTGTATAACCTTGCCAAAAGTAAGACAAACTGCTTGTCATGGAAAAGTTTTGTATTTTAAGCAAATGCATAATGTTTTTATAAAAATTATTCCGTTAACTCTTACTTGCTGCCAATGAATTTAGGTTTTAAAAAAGATAATAAAAAGTACAATCATTTTGGAGTAGTGAAAAAAAAAAATCAAGAGCATCTGCTAAAGCAAGTGGAAGTGCTGTTGCTGTTTAAAAGACTTTTGAATTTTCAGCAAAGCAACTTTGTATCATTTCCTTTGTGTCCCTACTTCCATTAAGAAGGCATATGAAAAGGAGCATCAGTTAAAAAACAGGTCATGAAGAAGCTGTGAGTCTCTGTTCTATGTCCCATATCTTTAAGAAGCTAATTTTTCACCTTTTTTTTTTTTAAAAAAAAAAAAAATTAAAGTATTTTTTATTCCCCTCTCTTCTCCCTAAGTTATCTCATCTTTTCCAGCACAGGTTATCTGCATATTATATAGCATATATCCTATTTTTAGAAAAAGTATGTAAATTCTAACAAATTATTAAGTGGTTTTATTTCTAGATATAGCTACTGAAGGTCATAGACTGCTCTTGAAGATTCCTGCTAACAATGAAAGTTAAATTACGCTACAGATATTAAAAAGACAAGATTATGCGACTGATATTTTCTGCATACCATGAAAAAAATGAATTATGGGGTTTCAGTAGCCTGATTTAATCAATAACTCTGTAATTCCCAGTCTGTCATAGCTTATTTTATCCATCGTTACAATGGTGCAATAATTATCAGTCCTCAATGAAAGTATCTGACATCATTAAATAATATGGGTAGAATAGGAGCACTCATGAAACAACAAGGAGCTGGTGTCTTGTCATTGATTGTGGACAACTGTCATTTGTGTTAATAACATTTAAAATATTACAGTTGCTGGAAGATAGACCCCTGAATCTTACAGAAATTATAGGGATTACAAATTGTATCTACTGGAAGTAAGGTGGGGGTTATTTGTTGGGAAAATGTATTTCTGAAATATTGCATGGTTTGCAATGTTTAGTATGTATTTATTTGAAAAAAAATCATTATGATAATTTATGGTACAATAAACTGCTGTATGAGTGAATTTTATAAGCCTTTCTCATGTGCCCGCTAAGGAAGAGTCTTATCGATTATCAGTCTCATTTTTTCATCAGTGCAGCTCATTTGTAAATCCATTCAGAATCATTTGGTAGAAGGAGAAGGGACAGCTTCTCAATGCCTATGGCAGTCAAGACAATTTATCTCTAGACAGAAATCTCTGAGTTGTAGTGCTGTGGTGGCAGCTCCGTAGCTTCTGTGCAAAGTCCTGGCCGATCTGAGTCTGGTTCCCTCCTTGCTAGTTACTGACCTTCATCATTTTCCTATGTAAAGGTTTTTATATTTCTTTTGATACCTGTTTGGTTGTGCACAAATGCTTTCTTAAAAAGGTCCAGTTGGGTCTCTTTGTGGCGGGTAGATTTATGATTGCCTGTGATATCACTTGTAGTCTGGCATATGTCGCCATATACAGATATATATTTAGAGTAATCATATTAATTATGTTCTGAGTTTCCTTTGTCTCTTTTCTTCTTTGATGTTGTAAATCTGTAGAAAACAGGACTGATGAGAAACTTGCACACTGTGTAGCAAAGAATCTGTTTCTCTGCATTACACACATGTTTTTCTTCTTCCTCTGTGATCCTTCTTTGCCATTTCTGACAAATTTCTCCACTCTGCTGTGTTTTATTTCTCTCATTTTTCCTTCCTTCACTGGATAAATGCTGCCTTCTTCAGCCTCTCATATTTTCTGCACTTGTGTACCACTCAAGGCTGTGCTCAGCCTCGGGCAGTATTTCTTTTATCCTGCTTTCCACTACGGTCCGTTCTCATTGCAGCCATAGCACAGATTTTGCGTTTCAGCGGTGCAATAACTCACATTTTCTGCAACATTTCCAGCTGTGGAAAATACCCTATTTGATCAGCTGGCTGTTGCAATTAATGAGAATTACAACCCCGTGAAGTATTCCTCCTATACGTTGGTTACCTGTAGTGCTAACCCCAGATTGGGATTGAATGGTGGGGACAAAGATCTACAACCTGATCTAACACTGAAGTCAGAGCTTGTATGGGCAGGGGGTTGGATCTTCTGATGTCCATACAGCCTGAATTATTGTATGGTTCCAAATACAGCCTTTTTTTTCAAAACAATTCTTTAAATACACACGTAAGACTTCCTATGGATGCTTGAAGCATCTCCTCTTCCCCATCTGGATTTCTGCACTTCATTTGTCTCCCAAAGAATCCACACTTGAAAGCACAGCCGGAGTATTAGGCTTCTTTCCAAAGGAGTTAAAGAAATCTCAAATTCCAATTAGTCTTAAACTTCTTCATTTCTTTTCTGCTTTACATTCTGAGATAGGGAAAATTATTAATGATTCTCCCATATAGAAAACTGGGAATGACTTACAAAATTCTGGATTTTACTTGAATGATTCTTTCCAGGCCACTTAAATTTTCTTGGTTAATTTATGGTGAAAAAAACAATTAGGTGAAGGATTGCACCATTTGCACTATAACTTTTGGGAAGAAATGTGGAAAGGCAAAGAGTCAGGCTCACCCTGGCATAATTTGATCAGTTTCATTAAAGTTACATCAGGGACTAATTTGGCCCGAGAAGTTGGTAATCATGTACCACAGATGTTACAGTATTTGAAGGCAATGGTCCATAATAGTAGAAGGAACAATATTATGCCCCAAAGGACCTATCAAGTGAATGAGATGTTAGAGAGGTTTTTTACACAAACACTGAATCAATACTGGTTGCAAGATTCAAGTGTGCCTAAGAAAATGAAAGACACTACTGGATCTTAACATTTTAGATTAAACCTACTGATGTCTCTTTTAGAGCAACCAGAGGGTGTTTTAATACCATCCCCTAACTGCCTATATAGAAATGGAAGTTCAGTATGTGAATGACTTCTGTTTCTTTGAAGGAATGTCTTCAGGTGTAGCTCAAAATCTTGCAAAATTTCAGAAAATTCAGAAATGCTGAATGTAAATTCTGAAAATATATTCTACATCTAATGACATCTGTGTATTTTGAAAATCAGTTACATAGCTTATAATCTGGAGGATAGAGGTCAGAGACATATGAGAAATAGAACAATTATGGTTTGTACTCTGTGATTAAATATCAGAAGCATTAACAAGCCACAGCATTACAGTCATAATATTAGAATAAAAATGACAGTTGCTCTTGTAAAGGGCTAATGAGGTTGTATGTGTATAAAAGCTCTTCTGTAATTTAAGATGAGATATAGACCTGCAGAAACTGATTCATTCCTCTTGCTCAAAAAAAGAGGACATTTCCCAAATCTTTCGTGTGCCCCCAGGTAAACATGGAGTGCTTTGCTATAATCTAGCCAAACTGGATCACTGTAGTTCATTCCCAGCAAACCAGCTAGTTAAGATAGTCAACTCAACAGCTCTGTCCCTTTTGGGTTTACTTCGCTGGGCAAGTTGCAAGGGATGAAGATGCTGGCCCTTAAAAGAAGCTTTGGTTTCCTTGCTACTTCTTTAAATGATAGTGGGAACAACTTTCTGGGCAGCTAGAGGTATCTGGTAGAGTCCATTTATTTCTGGTGCTCTATATTCTGAGAAAACGTCTTACTCGTGTTCTCATTTCTTGGCAAGTTGTCGTTTGTTTTTTCTGGTGTTTTTGTTTTTTCAGCATTGTTCTTAAAAAGTCATGTGAGTCTCAAATTCTGCTCATCTTGGCATCAACTGCAGACTTCTCTGTTGTTGTTGGTTTGCTATGCAAGTGTTTTATTTAGATTAAAAGGCAAACTACATTCATTCAAGGCTTAGGCAATTTAGCATAATTAATTGTACAATACAAATAATATTAATTAAGTTTTAAAATCGCTAAATTAAAGTCCTCAGGAAGCACATGTACTGTTTTTATACTGCCAGACATGTACTCTCTGTCTTCACTGGAGAATATTTTTTTCAGCATACTCGGCACAAGAAAGTGCCAGGGAATAGGAATAGTCCAGAAAGAACCATAAGCCCCAGTGAGGGTCCTTTGCACTTGTAAGAAGGGAGTTGAGTGCTCTTACTGTAAGATGAGTGATTCCCCTTAGCTGTTGGATAGCCATCACATTGAAAAGGCTGAAATGATTCATGTCTGCCTGCCCCTTCAATCCCCCTCCTTGAAAGGCTGCCCTTGCCCCGTATAACAACGTATGTTGTAATATTGTGGTGCATTTCACACGTATGTCCTATAGAAAATGGATTTAATGTGTCTGCCAGCCCCATGCGGTCTCTCGACAACTATGATTTCTTCATTACTCTTTCCATGATTTGATGTCAATTAGTGACTTAAAAATGAAGTCTTCATCAAGTTAGCAATCCCTTGGGCTCATGAGTCTCCCAACACCTCAACCATTTTATCTAATTTATTATACAGATAGAAATGAAGTACTGCTGGCAGGTTGCACAGGGGAGAGGGAGCAGATGAGCTCCTGTGTGCTTTGAGGTCTTGGAGACCCGACTTCCATCCAGAGGGACCGCAGCGCATCCTCGAGAGGCTCGTCGTAAGGCCATCTCGCTCCTTTTGGCTCAGTGACTGTTCTCACCTCCATAATAAAAGCACTTCTAGGTAGGTCTAGCACTGTGTTATTTCTGCCTTTATCCTACTTGAGGAAAAGGTAGGTATGAAAATACCTGCCAGGAAAGGTCTTTTCAAGTGATTTCTCATGATAGGGTCCAGCTGAAAGATTCTGTATTGACAGCTGGTGAAACATTCATAGCAATGACATCTGCCCATTGAAAACATCCCTCTTACTTTTCCTTGTCCTTGGGGATATCCAGACTGCAAATCATTTTCATGAGAGATATAACCTTAGATCAAGTTATGTAAAAATATATCACTTCCATCAAGTGAAATAATCACGGTATGATACAGGAATCTTAAACAACTGCCTTCCCGCATGGTATGCACAGGAATTTTTTGAGTTTTCCTCTTAGTGTCTTCAATTGTTACTTCGTATTGTGACACCTGTAATTGTATATAGCAATCTAGATTTTAAAATCCTGACAAGGCTGCTGTGGGTTCCGCAGCATACATAAATCCATCACGGCATACGAGATAGATTTTAAATTGATGGTACCACACCAAGCACTGAAATAAAAGCACCAGCAGCACTTATCCTTGTAGACTAATAGCTGCAAATGATTTTATGAATCATTAGTTCAGATCCTATAGTCCTACCCATTTTAAACCATTTCTAGATTAATGCGTTTTAGTCTGTGATACGATATTAATAGCCTACTGAAAAGCAGGCAGTTTCTAGCGGTGTGTCAGAGCGATGCTTTAGTGATGGAAGGGAGTTTGTAGTATTGCAATAACTGATTAATTGCTCTGATTCAGGTAGCAGGCGCGATATACTGTCTTCCCAGAGCTTGTGTGCCATGAACAGATCTGACTCCGGAGCATGGATTACCTGCTACTGAGTAGTTACACTTGGATAACATGGGACAAAGCCCCCTCACATTTTATACCCCAGAAGTGCTTCCCTAAAGAGCAATCTGGCAGGAACCAGCAAAGGGTGTTTCAGTGTTCAGTTCAGTTATTGCATAGTCTGTTGTTGCTCCTCTCCCTCCTTATCTTCAAGGCAATCAAGACAGGTTACAGCAAACGCAGTGCCACTAGAGCTGTGCTTTGCTTGTCTGATAGGTGGGAGCTGGTGGAGCTGGCATGCGGGCAGGTGTTGCTGCAGCAGGTCCCTGCGTTTTGCTCCTCTCCAGAATGGAGTCATTCCCTTCTGACCACATTCAGGACTTTGTGTATGTGCCACAACAGAGAAGTGCTGAGAGATGTTTTCTTCTTCAGTAAGTAAGACCATGAATTCTTAGTGTGGTGGGTGAAGCATCATCTCAGGGCACTACAATTAAGTCTGCAGAAAAGATGAAAGTGGATATTTTTTTTCCTGTATGGTGGCTGTGCATTTAACCAGACATTTTCTTGTTCGATTCAATTAATTTTTTTTCAGTATTTGTCTAAACATCATGTGGTAAGTGGCATCTGCAGTTTGCAGGAGTTAGCTGTGTAGCTCTCGCTAACGTGAGTTGCATTGATGAATCCTGATACTGCTTTAAGTATTGAGCTGCTGTTTTCTACTTACTTATCAATCAAAATGTGGTGGAATGTGCTTGCTCTGAGTAGGTTTTTTCATAACTGGTGCTTACTGTTGGTGACAAGGACATGCTCCCTATGTGATGCATAAGGATAAAGTCAGCACAAGGGGCTTTGCATTCAGATGCTGGAGGTTCATTGCCCAGCTTTGGAAACTGAGGGTGCGTTTGCTTCCAGGGGTTTAGTTGCAACATAAAGGGTGACAATGTAGAAAATCAACGTTTATCACACTTGTACTGTACTTTTTCCTGCAGCTGAAGAGGATAGCTGGGCGTCTTCCAGTACTACTCCTGCCCTCCATATGACGTCCTTTCCTTGCTGAGTGGCTGTGCCCTGGCAATGACTGTCCTGGCCAGAGCTGTACGGGCTTATCTGCCTCCCGTTATCAGGGACAACGACCACAGGCCTTTAACTTACAGACTGTGGAAAGGCCTTGCGTCCTACTGCATGCCCAGGGCTTTGTGTAGGCTTCAGAATCACAACAGTTTCTAATACAGCTCCATAAGAGTAATTTATAATTGCATAGACTGTGGAAAACTATTTAAATGGTTATTTTAAGGTAAATGAGTCCCAACTCCTCCTTTTTGGCTTAATAGGTATTTAATATTAATGGTACTAAAAAGGTGAAATAGAATCGGGTGGAAAAATAAAACCCAGTGTGTCTGCTCCTACTCGGGCAGGCTGACCAACACTCGTATTTTCCATCTCCCTGGGGCAAGTGCCCTTTGGAGGAACCTGTCGGCTCTCTGTTAAGTATACAGAGCCAAGGAGATCTAGGCTTTTCATCTTACATATTTAGACAAGATAATATGATGTCACGTCTTTAACACGATGGCAGAAAAATATGGATCCATTGTTACTTAATTGGCTTGCTTTATTGTGCTGTTGAATCCAGAAGGATCAGAGGTTAGTAATAACAACGTGATATAAGGACCTGGAGTGCTGGAGGCCTGACGCTTGAAAGGGATGCACTTTCTGTAATGGTAAGTTCTTAGAAACTGTTGCAGTTTTAATGTTGTTACTGCTGCATTTAATTTGCTTCTGCTTCTACAGTGGGTAGTAAACGATGTTGAGTGTCTTTTCTTCTGTATCCCAGATGAGAGACTGACATCCATCTGTACCTCATTTGAAGTGAAAGTTGGAACCATAACTTTCTTTTTCCTTCTCTTCTACTCTATTCTAAATTCATAGGTTATAGTATCTGGTTTACAGTACTAAAAATAATAGAAGTCTGTGCATATTCCAGATGTCTGTAAATAAAATATGTACATGTGCCTACATTTTGAAATCACAGCATATAATGTTATCATATATTAATATGATAGTCAAAGCAAAAGTCAGATTCTGCTATCGACATGTTAACACTTAACTTTTTAGGTAGATAGATCACATTATTCAATCACTGCACCACAGACCTTGAACAGACACAGGCTGACATTGATAGCTGCTGAATGTGCTGTGGAGGTTACAGAGAGTTATCTCTATCATTATGCGCCTCCGCGTTTTTTAAATAAGATGAAGGAATAAAAGAGGGAAGAAATGCAGAACAAGATTTCTAGAAGATGACTGTGTAAACCAGGGAAGATGGATGGGTGTTATGTCCAGCACTCATGCTCACGTAGGAGGCTCCTTCAGACCAATGTGACCCACGTTGTTGCTGGAGGAGAGGGAAACAGTACAAAGTCAATGCTGTTCCTCCTTTTACTAAGATTTTTTTTGTTCCCCATTCAGTGTTAGTCATGGAGGGATCTCATGTCACATATATTAGAATAACCCGTCAACTTCAGTTGCACTACCAGGATTTCCACCAGATGAGGACCAGTCCTCAAGCCCTTCCAGATGTTAGCAGGGTATTGCATACCTGAGTCAGCCTTCTCTGTCTAGTTGCCTTAATCAATTCCTGAATGCTGTGCTCAAACATACCTTGATATTCATCAATTCCCCTCTCCAAATAAGCAAGAAAAATTCCAGGAAGGTTTTTCTGTCATTACTGATGTTTATAATGTAGCGAGATTGATGGATTGCACTAAAATCCTCACTGTGGCAACAGCCCATTTTGAAATGCGTTGGGAAAGAAAACAGCTTTAGTGCAGATGCATGCAAGAATATTTAAAGGTGTTTTGGTGAAATGTGCTGGATTTAGAAGGGATATGGGAATATTAGGAAGAAGCATTAAGTTTAAACAAATGTGTAAATCATGAGATGAAGACTTGTTACTGAGCTTCACAAAATGCATTTTTGCAAACACATCCCTTCTGTACTTTAATTGTTGTAATTTCTAATAAAAAATGTAGTGTGTTGTGGGCAGTCTTTGGGAAAACATTAGTGGTTCCCTAACACACAAAAGCCTTTACAGGAGGTAGTTAAAGAGCTTGTCAGTAAATCTAAAAAATGAGGTTGTTTAGAAGTACTTGTAGTGAACATCATACATGCAGACATTTTTTGTAGAAGGAAAATTGGTTTTCGTATATAATTTGTATGTAAAAGTGAGATGGGAGCAAAGCACAAGATCAAAGTAAATGAGCTTTTAGATCATGCAGGGTGTTGGTGGCAAATGTAACATTTGCCAGTATTATTCAGCTCCATATAGTAATTAACATGTTTGTGGAAAATGTGCATGTAACTGTAAAAAAAAAATCTCTACATTTGATCTGGAAATGACCACTACACGACTGTCTAGTTTGCCTTTATTTATCACTAAAAGCAGAATCCTTGTAGGGTAGTCTTGTCTTTACAAAGATAGAAGGCACAGATACTAAATCCCAGCAAACATCACGCCCAGAACTAACCTGTCACTTTCATCTGAGAAACAGCATTTCACCTTGAAAATTATTTCTTGATCTTGAGCATTTGACACTTAGTCCAGCTGTATGGTCAACAAGATCAGAGTATCGGGGACTTCTACGTAAAAGGTCACACATGGCTATCAAGTCTGTTTTAGCCAAATCTGAACAATCATAGCAAATCAAACTCCTGAAACCTGCATTGAAAACTTTAATTTCTGCCTCCAAGATCATATCTACTCTATCTTATTTTTTCCAGGAAAGTATCAAGCTTCCTTTCAAATCAATTTGCCTATACTGGCTTCTTTGGGAGGTCTGCAAATTGTCAGAAATCTCCTAAATTCCAGTCTAAATTTATTCATGAAGAATTTATAGCCCCTTGGACTTGTATGAGTATCAGCCTTTAAAGTTAAATAATTCTCCTTCCTCCCTGATGTTTGCTTCCAAATGTACCTATAAAGAATAATTGTATCCCCTCTCAGACTTCATTTTGCTAGGCTAAACAGACCAAGCTCTTTTTAATTTCCTCCTCCTTAATCATCCTACCAGGACTTAGCTGTACTTTTTCAAATCAAGGTCTGTAGAATGATTCACAGTATTCTGCACTGCATCCTGCTAATGCTTCATGTGGCATCTGGTCTGTGTTTAAAACTTACCTTTGTGAGTTACCTGTTGCTAAATTCTGCAAACAAGAGAATGTACTTGCAAGTTAATTTAAAAAAAAACTTACTTTTTATCAGCATCAGGAATTATCCATTTGATGGCAGTGCTTGCTACTGCCTTGTTGCTTGGATTTGACTCAGGCCTTTGCATTGAAACATGCAAAAGCTTCAGAGAACCCCAATTTCTCTAACTGGTTTTATTCATTGTTCAAGAAAGAGGCATCTTCATGGTAGAGGTTCAGTCTTTAGGTAGAATTGTAACTGCTCTAAAGGCATCCTAAGCAAGCTTCCACTTGCTGTAAACAGAAGAAAAACTCATGTGCTGTCCTCCCTAATTTCATCAACTGTGGCATAGCACAGGTTCTTCAGCATGTGCTAACATCCATAAACGCCCAGTTTCACCTCCGTGTTGCTCACTTTGCAGTTTAACCTTCTTTTGACACCTTGAATGCTTCATCAAATTAAACAAATTTTTTTGCTAATTGGGTGATTAGCCAACATTTGCTGTATTCCTTCGTTTGTCCTCTGGGATTTTCAACCAATGCAAGGAGACTCATCGTTTATGTTGTTCCAGAATATATAAGTATTTGTGAATGAGTGTTAAAATCTCGGCTGTCAAGTATGGTTATAATATCAGAAATTTTTAAAAAAAAAACCTCATAAATCTCCTTCTGTGATCTCATTTTGTGATCATTAGGTGACTCTCCAGCCAGCTATATGGCCATTCAGTGATCTTACAATTTTCTGTCTGCTTCTGAAAGACCAAACGCCTAAGAGGCAAGTCTGTCTTGCGGCAGCGTGGGCTCTATTCCCCCGGTCTGCCTGCCATGACCTCCCAGACTCTGGCACCGTAGCTACACATATGGTAAATTACAGTTATCTGTCCCCTGGCAGGGACTGAGGACCATGGGTATTCAGAATTACAAAGAGTAGAGAAATATTACAGGCGGTCAGTAGAGGAGTTGAGATGATAAGTCATGGTCTGTTTGCCTGGACCTCGGTGCTCTTTGTGCCAAAATCAGGGTGTTGTGGAGAGTGGCTCTTGGACCAAACACGTGGCATTTTATTAGTTTCTGCAGAAGCGTGTTGCAGAGCTACAGAATTCATGGCGCTCCCCCAAGCCATGTGGCAGGTCTATATATAAGTGTCTTCAGGCTTCCAGCCCTGTGCTTTCACCTCTGGCCGTGCATCTCCTTGGGGCTCCGTTCTGGCTAAGATGAGGGCTCAAACGAGTGACCTCTGGGATGAAAGGAGTGGGTCAGTGCCTCTGCTGCAGCAGGTCGGGCTCAGCGTTGGGGGGGACGGGTATGCCTGCCTGCCCCTACGTGCCAGGCTGGGGAGATGTTGGAACACAGGGTGGGAGGGAACCTGGCTGTGGGCAGCCACAAGGTCACCTGAGAGCTGGTGATAGGAGGTGGCTGAGTAAAGAGGTGGTGCAGAAACACGCTGTTATCCTGCTGAGTGAGTAAGGTTCTTCTTTTTCTGTGTTAGAGGTGGGCACTATGTGAAGTGCTCCTTTGCATTTTCTAGATACAAAAGACTCATGAAATTGTATCTGTGTTCTCAAAAGCTAAATGCTGATTCATCAGAAATAAAGTCTAAACCCTTAGCATTTCATAATGGACCAATACATCCCAATTAATATCGATACAGTATTGTACCAGTGAGAGGCCACAGGAGATTTTTCTCCCAAAGTGTCTGCTTTTGGGAGCAGAGACATTCTAACATCAAACCAGGGTTCCCTCTGCCTGGCTCGGGCATCATCATTATGGTGAGTGGCCACTTCTGTGTCTTCTTCCCCCTTCTTTCTGCTGTGCCCAGCTTTGGTGGAAGGATGCTCACTGATTTCAGTAGGTTTCAACTCTTGTCATAAATGATCTGAAAGCAGCCACTTGACTGTAACTCTTTTGTAGATGTTGTAAAATAAATTAATCCACTCTCGATTATGAAATTTCCCCCTTAGTCACAATTCACTAGCTGAACAGAAGGTGGAAGTGAGGGTGCTTTCTAAACAGTGGGTTTCTATTTTGATGGAGTTAATTGTGCAGTACATGCCTCATAAATCCCCAGACCAGACATGTAGAAGTGTGAACTTTCTACAGGGTAATCAAACTGGTTTTGGGAGTGCACACCTCAGTGGAATCCCACCTGAAGAGAGCTGGTAGATTTTTAAGATTGGAAATAGTATTTCCTCTGCCATCATGCAGATATTGACAGAGCGGTTCTGCTGTTGGGACATTCCTTGTGCTTTTAATGATGTGGTGCTGGAGAGGCTGTGGGTGTCCGTGGAGATCAGTATGGTTTGTCCACCTCTCATCAAACTGCATGTTGAACTTCTTCCCCAAGGTCTGTGAGAAGTTACGTGTGCAGAGGTATCTGCTTTTCCATAACATGCAGAAAACGTGACATTTGAAGACATTAGGTGCCATCATTTTTGCTATAAATGCATGTTAGAAGGGTGTAAGAGAAACGTGCAGAGGATTAGGTGTCTGTTGAACAAAGGCAATTAGAAAGCTCGCTCCCTGTAAGAGCAGATATGTGGAGTGAGATATGTAAGAGATGGAAAGCGCCTTCTTCCAGACTAGCCCCAGGGGCTACCCAACTTGATTCACTTGGTGGGTGGTTCTGTTTTCTGCAGTGTATATGACAATTTTATGTGTGCCGGGTAAAAGAATGGCTGTTCAGTAAAGATTATGTCATTTATTTAAAAACAGTAGAATGTGAATTTCCCCCCATCCAGATCATATTTGCAGTCCCTTCCAAAAGGCAAGCTGGAATCAACTCCCTACAGATGCATGTAGATGATTGTGTGATTTATACATCTGAAGGCTGCATTGTGGAACGACAATTGGAAAAAATCTACAGAAAAGTATATATGCGTTAAAAGCCTGAAGGCTGAAAGCAGCCTTTGGAAACACTTTTCTGAAAGATTGTATTGACAGCCTGAGTTCGGAGTACAGTTACACTGATTATACGGAAGTATAGTCTCCTTTGGACTGAAATGCTCTGCTGTTACATGGATTTTTAGTCAGGTGTTATGAGTCTCAAAGAATAACAACCAATATACTAGAGCAGTTAGTTTTTCTTTTCTATTATTAGTGGGAACGTCCTCCTAAATTATTGAAAAAAATGTGCATTTTCCATTGAAAACCTCATGGATAAAAGACATCAGATAGCAGGGGCTGGTGTGTCTGCCAGAAGACATCCTGGCAGCAGAGGAAAATGGGGTCACCAAATACCAACTATTCATCTTCAGGGGGTTTTCCTACCACCCCTGTGCGCTCATTGTCTCTCTGTTGCCACCACCTATGTCTTTGGTTATATATCATTGCCTGCAAGGCTTACTCAATTTTTCTTAAAGCAATTTTCTTAAAGAAAATTTTCTTTTTTCTTGGGTGCTCTGTATTGTTCCTGCCACATTAGACATTCACAGTCAGGTCCTTTCCTCACAGATGCTTCAGGTGTGGCATTTACAGCATCCTGAATAACAGCCGTGCATTTGCATTTGCGTGCAGTAGACGCTGAGTGTGGCAGTGATCATCAGCGTTTCACTGTCATGGTGTGCAGCTTTAACCGTTTGTTGTACCCATCATTTGTCTTTGCCTCACTTTATGCTTTGGTTATGACATTGTTGTGGGGATTGTCTGTCTGGGATTGCTGTTTGTACAACACGTAGCATACTCGTCTTAATCCCAAACCAGAGCTTTTAATTGTTGCTGCAATACAAATACATTGACAAGGTCAGGCCAGCTGTTAGAAAAATCAAAGCTGCCTTTTGACTGTTTTCCCCTGTGCCAGTGCCTTTCACTTACAGAAAGAAACACTATTTATGTGCCCTCAGTTGCCCTCCATGTATCTCCAGTGCTTCAGCTCTGTGAGCTTTTACTCACTTCTCTCTCCCATTTAGGTTTTCCCTGTAGTTTATTGCTGGTAGCATACATTGTGCAATGATGTGATGTCTCCAAGCCAGCGAGCGTGGCTGAGATGCGGGGTGGTTCCTGCACACCTCAAGAGACTCCTTGGGTACCGCTTCGGGGTCCTTGTCCTGACTCTTGCCCACCTTGGGCAAGCCCCATGGAGATGTTGTGGATAGGCATGGCTGTGATGATGGATAGACCTCATACCAGCAGTCAGAGTAAAGGATTCCTTTCTCTTTGTGCATCTGTGAGTGCCTAGCAACTGTTTTCCCCTGGGTTTTGAAGCATATTTCACAGGCTACCATAATTTAAAAGGTTAGGTGAAATGGCTGGTGAATTTAAAACTGATAGCGTTGTCTGATGTAATTTCTTTGTGCTTGTTAATGAGCCTTCATCTCCTTCTGTTCTGTACTGTAAAGTAGTAGTGGAAGTTGAGATACATAGAAAGGCTTTGACAAAAGCCGGTCTTCCATGAAATAGAATCTCAACTTTAAGGGAAAAATGACCCACTAATAAATTGCATTCCAAAATGTGTCTTCAAATAATGCATGAAGTCTGATTTACATAAAAACATGTCTGGGAGCCCTTAAGCTCTCGTTGTTCTGCAGCAAGCCAGGATCCCTTTCAGAAAGACAAATGAGAAGTGTCCCCACTTGCAATCTTAGCGTAGAAAAGTGATCGTTTTCCTGTGTCCCCTGTTCCGATGAAATTGTTTTTCTAACCTTAGTCTGTTCACAGACCAGTGCAGAGGATGCTGGGGAATACTGGAGACCAGATATACTCTATATACATCCCCCCAGTACTGTAGAAAATCCCATGCACCTTTTGACGTGTGTGGTCGCTGGCAGGGACCACACATGCATGTTTGAACCCTCAGAGAAAAGGACAGGAGCCTTTTTTCCCTGGAGGAATATCATAGACAGCAGAAGTAAGTAATGATGCCAGCTAATGCCAATTGTGATTAGGGTTTGTAGAAGAGCCCCTGTTAAAGGATTAATCACGCTTTTCCTCTGTGCTGTGAAGAGCTCTGCCTGCCTGAAACTCGATGGGTTTTCTCTCAGCATATGCCTGGGGTGTGAGAACTGCACCAGGGCTGTGCACGCAGGTTAGCTCTGGGGAGCTCCTAAGGCCTCCAACGGGCAGAACAGTCCATTTTTAGAAAGGTGTTGACTTCGAGGATCTACAAGCAATCCTGCTGAAGAGCAGCCGACTACACGCCATTGCAGGTGTGATGCAAGGTCGTTGTGTCCCACTTCCAGAGGGGCTGTTGTTGGGCTTGGTGCTCAGCAGGGTCTCTCCCCATGGGCTCTGTAATGTGCAAACGGCACCAGTTCCCTCACATCTTCCCTCCTAGCCAGGTTCCCATCAAGTCTGTATTTGTTGATTAGGCTCTTTCTCTAGAAAACAGCCATTACGGGAATACTGTAAACCTATAATGTATGTTAGTTATAGAGAGATCAAGAAATCAACCAAAAGAAATTATTGCCTTTATTTTTCTTCGTGATTGTGCTTTCTCTGGGTAAGATGCTTTCAGAAAGAGGAGGGATCACAGCTTAAGCAGAGAAATTCAGATGAAGCCTTAAATGAATTAGTATTCAGTCTTGGTATCAGGGATCTTTTAATCCTTCCTTAGCCTAACATCTCCCCAAAACAATCTTATGAGAAAAGCAGACCAGGAAAAAAGGAGCTTATAATAGCAACTTACAGGTTTTCTCGAAGGTTAATTAATTGCAATTAATCGTGAAGTACTGTAGCAGTGAACAGTAGCTTAGAATTTGATAATGAAAACCAAAAATAATAATAATAAAAAGAAAGAAACAAGGAAAAACCCATATGGAACAATCCTGAGCTTGCCAGATGTGGTTTTTTCCTCCCCTCTCAGTAGGTTCGGTTTGCAAACTTCAGTCAGACAATTTACAAATGTAATTACAATGGTGAATTAATTTAGGGCCTGTGCAGCGTGGTGGAAAGAACAAAATGTTTTCATTAGGAAAGTTGAGACCAGCAATTCTGTAAAGGACTCGGTGAGCAAGACCATACCCATATGCTTCACAAAAAAAAAGGGTAACTTTAAATGAGTGCGTCCCCTCATTTTGGGTCATTTCTATTTAGATGAAAATAGATATTGCATCGTTAGTAAAAAGAATGAAAAGCTATTTTTTTTGCCTTTGGTTGCTCTAGAAAAAGAGCGTCCTCAGCAGATGAGCTGCGGGTTTGGGTGGTTCCCCAAGTTTTGTGTTGTGGGGTACAGAATCAGGATGGGGGTGCTCACTGGGAGGGAATGGGGTCGCTTTTTCCATCTCCTCTTTCTCTTTCCAGTTCAATGCTCTGAAGGGACTGTTGTTTAATAACATTAATGTGGCTCTGAAGGGACTGTTGTTTAATAGCATTAAAGTGAAGCTCCAGCCAGAACTGTTGTGGGCCGGTTTCTAACCCAGACAGCTCAGCCGTGTGCAAGGTAGGGGAGAGAGTCAGTAGAAGATGGATTTCTCCAAGGCCAAAGTCAGTGGCAGAATTAATACCAAACGCAGAACCCACTCCCTTCGTACTGGAGTGCCGTTCCCTCTCTCATCTCTCTCTCTGCCTCTTGCCTACCATGATCACAGCGTTTAAACCAGCGGTTCCGCTGAAAGCTGCTGCCTTGTAGCCTGGAAGTATGTGGCCAGGAGTGCTGCGTTGCTGTCACACTCGGGGATGCCGCAGAGCCCGCGGTGCGCGCGCTCCGGCATTGATGAGCCAGAGGAATTCACGACATGGCCTCCCTGCTTACCTTGGCCTGAAACAAGAGTCTCACCGTGCAGGGGAATTAATTTTACTCGCTTTCTCGTCTTCTGAAGTAATAGGGTCAGATCAGTGGGGAAAGCAAAAATTACTTTCAAGTTTCCCGACTCCCTAAGAAGGCTGCTCTCTGTATATGATGTGGTTACAGCTCCCAAACTGAATGTATTTATTTTACAGCCCTAGCTCTGAGTGTGCAGAGCAGGGTTACACAACAAGAAAAGTTTAAAAAACGTGATATTTACCTAGAAAACCTAAAGCTAAAATAACGGGGTGCACGTACACTCGGACATACGTGACATATAGCTGGTAATGTTTGTTCATAACAGATTCATCCTGTCATAATAAAGGATCCCTTGAGCCATCTCAAAGTCTTATTTCAAAATTTATTATACTATTTAGCATATACAAGGTTAAGAAAATCAGCACCATAGACAGATGGCTGGGGAATTGTATCATCCTGTTGCTCTCTTCCCTACTGCCAATAAATTTGGTGGCCAAGGCAGGGCACCAGATGTGGGATGCTGCCAACTGGGCCAGCTGTGGGAGTGAGTGTCTGGAGCTCCTCTGGTCTGCTGCTGGTCCCTGGGGACTGCCTCAGGGGTCTGCCTGGGTGGGCTCAATCACCTACACAGTTACTGCTGCAGGAGGAGAGCGCGGCATGGATGGGGTGGGAGAAATCGCACTTTATCCACCCATTAAGGAGCAGAAATATTACCAGTGCCACAAGGTTGTTAGGAAATTAATTAGGTAACGAAGAAAAATCATATTCAATTAAATCATGCCCTTTTTCTCTTCTAGACAATGTGACACTGAGGCTATGCTTCATAGTTTATAGATTTGTGTAGGAATTGGTGCTAATAGTTCAATTTTGTGTAATTATTGTGCTAGTAACATTGAAAATGAAGAATCTGGGTAGAGAGAGGAGGAGACAATACTTCTATAAATAGTTAATATCCAGAGGAGGTAGATGGGGTAAAATTATATTTAGAGATTAAACTGGCAGCAGAGAACCTCTGCGAGCTAATTCTAGCTCTGACCTGGAGTTTCTGTCCATCATGACATGTCACTAATGCTCACCAGGTTTAGGTTATCTATATATATGTGTATATATACATTTTTTTTTATACTTTTACATGAAGATAATACCTTGCTATCTCACTGGGGCTTTGTGACAATTCATGTCTGTATAGTGCTTTGAAGCAGAGCTTGTAAAGTGCTAAGTATTATTAAGATGAGATGAGGAGAATCTCTTATCTCAAACATCAAGTTCTTCAGGGATGGGGAAGGCGGCAGTGATCTATTATCTATAATACTTCTCTTTAGGCTAAGTTTGATCAGCCTTAGTGTGATTCAACAAAACCCTGTTCAACTGTGGACAAATGGACATCTCTATTATAAGTGATGAAATGGAAAGCTGTGTAAAGGGAGAAATTGCCCGATGCTGTCTTTGATCATAATCTATCTGTGCCTCAAAGGAGAACATAATAATACAAACATATTTGCAGGACCAAGCCAAAAATAACTCCTACTGCTGTTCAGCCTGCATGAAGCCATCGGGAATGTGCACAGACAGTTGTTGTTGTTGTTGTCGTTGTGTCAGCATTTTGTGGTGTTGCCGTGCCAGTTAAGAGGCTGCCACGTAGCTCACGATGGGGGCTGTATTCCAGCGATGCGATCCCTATTCACGAAATTTGTAAAGCACTTAAGCGTCTTTCAAAAAGGAGTGAAGAATTGTGATAAACTGTCACTCGGTAATGGTAAACACCCGGCAGACTACCTCTGGGTTAATTTAAAAAAAATAAAGCAAGCCATCTTTTCAGGCAAAAGCATATTGCAGAGGAAAAGGTGGGACAGAAGCGGCTGTGGGGGCAGATGATAGCAGGATGGATGTCGGTGAATTTTAAGCAGTAGCACAGATTCTCATCAAGTCTTTGAGGAAGAGCAGGAAGGAGTAATTTGGTATGTAAAAATGCTCTTATCTGTCAACAACCATGTTATGAAGCAGCCCAGAGACACACTCTAACATTCAGGGGCTATACTTTGATCTTTCAGCAGTTTGAGCTTTCTGGACATTATTTCAAGGTCATACATCAATGTCGCCTCTGTTGTCAATCAAGTAAGCAGCATCTTGCTCACTTCTCCTCACTTTTTCTGCCTGACGCTCTATTCATCATCCCCATGCGCAGGGTCAGCCTTTGCAGCCTTAGTGTCTTTTACTTAAAGGATACAGTGGTTCAAAAAATAAATAAGACTTTGAATTCTACCAATTTGCAAACCTCTGAGTATTATGCTTTCCTTTTAGAAAGAGTTTTCTTTAAGTGAAAGAGTGGGGAATAAATACAGATTGCTAAACTGGCTGTTACTCATTTGTTTTCTGTGTGGATCTACAGCACCTTTCCGTGAGATGTGACATTTGATGAATATTGACACAGAAATAATGACTGCCCAGTGCTACAGTGTCACTGCGTTATCTGTGGAACCCATGCCTTCATTACTTAACAAAAATAAACTAATAAAATGTATTATAGGCATTTGCAAGGTGACCTATAAATTATACCATAAATTCTTATCTTAAATAATCATGTACTTCAAAGAATGAGTGTGGTGATTGGAATAGAGTTTTTAGAGTATTTGTACTCCCTGAAGGACATATTTCAAGCAATTTTCATTAATGATTAATCATGACATACTGGTTTCACAAGGTTAACAAGAGCATAACAAGTGTAATACTCCCAGAATTACAAGCTTTGGGTGATGCTGGCATGATATGTTGACATCTTTTGATGTTTTTATCTGCTGTGGCCACTATTTGGGATGGGGATGAACACCGGGTAAGTGTTTGTTCTCTGTCCTTTTCTGCTGTGTCTCTTTCTTTCCAAAGATATTTTTTCATGTCACTAATGATGGACTCAGGGACATGTTCACTTGTGAATCTCTACTTTATATGTAGGGATATACATATAGGAAATACATATGTGAAAAACTACTAGAAGCATCTCTGAGGTTTTACCTTTAAAGGGTACATCTGCTCTCTTCAGAATCATCCATCTCTGGGAGACATGGCATTTCTGCTGTATTTCCTACCAGCATAGTAATCCAGGATTGTCCTAATTGCATGCATCAGGTTTTGCCATGCAGCCTGTGAGCTCCTCCATGCTCACTAAATAATCCTTTCAGGATAGCTAAGATGTTCCTTGTTATTGATGTATTGTTTTTTCAATATGCACTTTGGAAATTTCAACATACTAGAAGGTAAAATTGCATACCATGGAAGCTCTTAAAAGTCAGATTTTGCCAACCACAAACTTGTCAAAGGCAAGTATATAAGGCTAATGAAGGAAGAGTAATGGTATCTCGAATCTCACAGTGCTTTATTTTAATTGCTCACAAATGCTGACTGCTGGCAGCTGTTCCACAGCGAAAGCATAATGGACTTGAGAGGCCAAACTTGCATTCCTGCCGTGTAGCTATTTTTTATAATGCAGTCAAAATAATTGCAGAGGACATCTAAGTGTCTCTGCCTGCCCGGTGTGGTTTGGGAGGTCTGCAGGAAGAGCACTCTGCATCTGAGGGCAAGAGAGGAGCAGGAGAGGCATAGCAGTTCCTCTGCAGGTCTCCTTTGGTGGTCTTCAAAACCAGCACTGGGTTACTTTGTAGCTGGAGAAATGATGGGTTCCGCGCTGGGGTCAAAGGCTTCGTTTTCTCCTAGTCCTCACCTTGTAGCGGGTATTTTATACGTGTAAGGGTGTAACCTGGCCACACCAGACATCTCTCATGTTTGGTGCTGGGCAGTCGTTAACACCTACACGTGCAGGTTTTAAAGATGTGAATTCCCATGATGGCACATGGTAGGGAGAAAAAGCATTAAATTCTTGTGACGGTTTTAGTGTTTGAAATGCCGAGCTGCCACAGTTCAGGTGAAGGAGAAGGTACACTGATGCTTTTTGCCTGACAGATAGACTAAGGAAAAACAGATCCAGCTGTTACAGTATTATCCTGCAATTTTGAGACTTAAAACTAAGCATTCATGCATATTGTCATACAACAACTGAAAGCAGTTCCAATAGGTAAAACAAATACAGTCCATGTTTTACATTTTTTGGAGGGTAAGAGGGTTCATATTAAGAACATTTTTATTCCATTAAAATTAAAGCCTGTGTAACTTTTATACAAACAAAAGATCATACAAGTGCTACTTTGTCAAATGTTAAAAAAAAAAAAACCAAACACAAGTGCTTTTGATTTAGTAGTAATAATAAAATAATTGTATAAAATATATATAAAACTTACCTAGCATGTTATGTACACTTAAATTAGCTTTTACCACATTTTCAGATGAACTCTGCAGAGATGCAGGATATGGGAAAAGGTCCAATATCCCAGCCCTTCTGTTGGCTGTTACAGTAATTTGTCTCAATTTATCAGCATGTTCATAGATAATACAGAAAATATATTAGTTCAAAAACTAGAGCACATGAATGGAGTTAAAAATCTAGACTTTACCGACTCAAAATATATTGTCTGTCTTTTTCAGAAGAAAAAGTAAAAGATATATTAAAGACAGGGAAACATTGCTTATCTGGTCTGACACATTAAAAAAATGCTGGGAGGTGAGGCAGAGAAAGGCATGCCTAGCGCAGGGAGTCTGTGAGAACAACTGTTTGGCTTCATTTGCCTCCTTTTTATAAGATAGTTTCCAAGTTTTTGACAGTCTTCATTAAACTAAGGTGTCTTATCTTGCTTTGTACATCTCAGCCTATTTTTATTCTTTCTTGCGCTTTCCTTTTACCCTGAAATGTATGTTCTACCTATATGAATGAAGTGAATAAGCAGAAATTGAAAGGATAGGCTGGCACATGTGTCTCTTTTGCCTTCCTGAATTCTTCCCAGCTCAAAATGTTCTAACATTTTGTCTGGAGAGGCGTGTTTGCAGGGTTTTTGCATATAAAGCTTCAGGGTTTTTTAAGAGCTGCTAATGGACAGGTTAAAGCTAAACCAGCAACCGTTAAGACTTTGGGGAATATTCTGTTAATGAAATGTGTTTCCATCATTTCCCTTCATTCACGGCCAAGTGTTAGGACACTGCATGTATGCGTTCCAAAAAGCTGATACTTACTTGTAGCCCTCTGTTGTGGAAATAAGAATCAAAATTCCATTTTCCAGCATGTGTCATTAGCAATGGAAAATAAAGGAGGTATTCATAATCCCAATACATAGCATTAAAACCTTGCTTCTCCCTTAGTTATCAGCTTGCTGTAACTGGGTGAATTAGTTACTTGACTTAGTTACTAAAATGACTCGCCGTGTTTTTGGGGTGCCAGCAACGGGAGACTGAGCTGGTCACCGGAGAGCCACTGTGAATTGTTGGGGGTTTAGCTGTGGTGTCCCCAGCACAGCTCAGTGACAGTTTTTCCAGTTTGACCAGCGACGCATTTGTCTGAAGCTGATCCCTGTTTGACAGATGTCCTCTGCTGCCAGATTGCTCTTGTGCAATGTGAGCATTTAATAACGCTGCACCAAGACTTTGGGAAGACGTAAAGGCTTGGAGGTTGCTTGTGCAACATTGCTTGTGGCAGACCTTCAACCATAAAAATCACTCCATTGACATTGGAAGGGATGTCTGTGTTAATAAGCTCATGTTCATCGTTATGAACAAGCTTGACATAGTTGCAGGCTGAAGATTTGAGGCAAGACTTCAATCAGAGTATAGACCACAGTCATTTTTGTGGGTAGATCTGCACTCTGTGCTGTGACAGAGGAGCTGTCTCTACCTGTGGCATGGAGCATTCATTCATAAAAGACCCGAAAAGCATCTTGCAGGCCAAAGCAGACTGAGTTGTGGCACCTGCAGAACTAGCCAAAAGGCATATTGGGGTAGTCTTGTGCTTGTCACCATGCCCTGTGTACCCAGACCATTGCACTTAAGCAAGCTTGGTGAGCCCCAGGCTTACCTGAAATTTAGGTATCCCTGTAAATAACAGAAGCCTATTACAATAATTCTTTTTCTAAACGTTGGAGATTTGTTTTGTCTCCAAAAGCACTTAAAGGTTTTCTTATAAGTTACTAGGTGCATGTAGTTATTTTTGCTTATACTAACAGTAGGTAAGCTCATACGCAATTTAACTTCAACAGGATCTTGGCTTTCCTAGAATGGTTTATGTTATTTTACCTAAAATGCATATGTGAAAACAAGAGTAAATGTTCATTCCTTTTGTATGTAGACAGAAATCAGGTAGGTTTCCACATTAGGCAGCAAAAATTATAACCCTAGCAGAGCGACGGAGATAAGCTCATTCAACCCAACTAAAATCTTGTCATTTCCAATAACTTTTCATATTCTGCATGAAGAAAATTATGTTGAAGTCTCAAAAAATTAAGCAAAATTACAGTTGCATAATGAAGCTAAGCTCTTTATGGCTGGTAATAGAGTAGCAAGAATTTGGAGTTTAGTAAATTCATAGTGGTTTGGAAACGTTGTGACAGAAAGAGGGCAATGCAGATACAATAACAGAACTTTCCATCCTATGAATTCATGCTTCCTATGAGCAGATTTTAAGTTCTAGCACAATCTGTAGCAAAAAATCCATGTATTTTTCATTTTGTAATTATCAGAAAGATCAGTGGTTCCTATTTTTGTACATTTTGCTGGAGGAATTTGGCTGAGTTGTTAAGAATCTAATCCCTAAATGTTTTTATAAATTGTATGCTCATACACACATGCTCATTGTGTCAGCCCTTTGCTCAGTGAGCAGCCTCATCCCGATTCCCAGTGACAGAAGGACCTTCTCCACCAAGCAGGGCCAGCAAAGCATAGCTCAAAGCATGTTCATGGCTCACCCCAAGTTTCTTTACAAGTCTTTGATTTCTCTCTGTCTCTGCCATCTAACTCACCTGCCTCCTACACGTGCTGCAGCCTCATCCAGCTGCAGCCTGCAATACTGTGCAGTGAGACTCATGCAGTCATTTCATCCCTTCAGGTTCAAAATTGGGCTGGAAGGCATAAATAAAGAGACTAACGTTAATGGAGCTTTTCTGAACAGCGGTATATATCTAAGTTTGATTCTGGCAGAGATTGTGGTCCGTGAGGTACAGTTTGCCACACTCATTTATTTGTTTTGATTTGCGTATGCATAGTCTTCTCAAAGTGGTTTCCTGCTCTCTATAAGGCTGCTGTATGAATGGGATCTTCAAAGTCAAGGGTACACAAAGTCAAACGTGACTTGGTGGATACCATCTATAAGCAATAGCTCTTTCACACACAAAGGAGAATATGACACACAAAGAATGAAAACATCCTTCAAAGATGGTTTCTTCTGCATAAAGATCACTGGCTGTGTGATGCAAGGGGGGATTTCTGAGGTACATTCACAGAGAACAGTGAGAGCTTTGATACAGAACGTGTGCAGGCTACGGAGACTTTAACACTGCAAGTGCGGAGGAAGCCATATACTTGGGTTGTTCTGTGGCTTTTTAAAAGTAAGACTTCGTTATACTAATAAGCAAAGCAAATGCACGGGAAAAGGTGCCCTATAATGAATGTAGAAGGCTCTGTTACACATAACTTAACAGAGCATTTGAAATGCTCTTTGGCTTTCCCTTTGTGGATGCTCAGCTGCTTAATGTCAGGCTTTTTTGGACTCGCAAAACGAAGCGAGCTCTTCTGTAGTGCCTATTGCCTTGGTGTTTAAGAGACATGCAACATGACAGCAGGTTTCATATTTCTTAATTTGTCTTAGCCTGTTCCTAGATGAACCGTGGTCATCACGACTTGGGGACCGCTCTGATTTGCGTTGAGTATGATCAGTGCCCCCTGCATCTGCTGAGTGGGTACCAGCCACTCCATCTCTCTCCATCCTTTTTTCTACAAGCTCTACAGAGATCAGACAGCAGCTCCCGTATCCTCCCTCTGAGCAGACAGAACAATGGGTTGCCGTAAGCATAAAGAGCACAGATGGTTTAGTTCTTAACATCTTGTGAGCTTTTATTTTTCATTTCATTTGGGCTAATGACAGAAAAGACAATCAACCTTTCATCATGAAAAGAGTTTCCCTAAACAGCTGCGCTACCGATGAAGTTCAGGACAAGTAGGAAGAGGAAATCTGCTTCACCTCTTTTGGGCCAAAAAGCATATTTTGCTCAATTGCGGTATTTTTTGATGTGCCCAGGCCTCTAGGTGGACGTAAGTTGTGGGAAGGTGATGGAGTTTATATTGTTCAAAGGCACAGAGCATCTGCATGCAGCCTGTATTAAGGAGGCGATATCATCTTTAGTTACTTATCACCCCAGATTGATATCTGATATATCCCCAGACTGAAGTTCTGAAATAGAGTGTTGTTGATAGTCATTTCTCTTTTACTTTCTTAGTGCAGGTTCAAACAGTATTTCCTGCTTTTCTAAAACAAGGTGCTTGTAGGAAATAGAAACCTCTGCTATGTTTTCTGCAGAGCATGAAACAATATCTGCAACAAACTTCTTCAACGTTACCGGCCTGAAAGCCTGGAAACAAGTCAGCCCTGAGGTTAACAATACAATCTCTTGCTGTTCCTCCCGCCTGAACATTTCTGTGTCTCTCTTCCTTCGGACTGGGCTGTGGTAGAGCTGCTCCCAAGGATAGCTTTTCAGGTTAATTTTCAGCTCATGTTGGCTGGCGGCTTCCTAAGGAAGAGCACAGGTGTTCAGGGAGCAAAGACTTAACCCCAAACATGCAGGTAACCAGACAGAGCAAAATGGGAGACGATGGCACGAGGTGATCTTCCTCGTCCAAAGTATTCACCGTGCTATGTCTGACAGTCCTTTTCCTAAAGCAAAGCCAATGCTGCCTTGTGTCCTGGCTCGCAGGACCTGCGGGAGCCCTCTGCTGCTGCCCCTGCTGGAGGTTGGCTGTGGTACCAACCTCTCTTGTTGCCCATCAAAAGTGAATGATATTTAAGAGAGAAAAGTGGGAATGCTGTTATAAATATGAATGCTAAACACAACGAGATATTTAAGAAATACATTACTTGTGAGTGTGCAGCCCTGCATGATGCAGATTAGAGTTGGTACTAGCGCCAAGCTCAGCTCAGAGCTTGTGACTTGTGAAAAAGTTTTGTCTAATGGGGAAAAAAGCTGAAGCAATCAGTGCTGTAAAGTGCTGACTGGAAGAATAAACATTAAAGAGATAAAGCAGACCAGAAGGCAAAAGCAATCAGATTTGTAAAAGAGAGCAGATTCTGATTTTATCTTATGGAAATAAATGCAATAAAAGCTTTCTAACTGGAGTTGTATAGAGTTGCAAATTTTTTATGCAATAGGAAAAAAAATTGATGCCCGGTGGTTGTTTTAATATTTTATGGAAATGCTTCAGCAAATAAGTTGAAGTGTTTTTTATTTGCAAACAGAAGGTAAATGAGAGAACTGAAGCTTTTTGCTAAATATATTTTTTTCTATTAGATGACTTCACCCTATGGTTGGGTAGCTTTTGCAAATAGTTTTTAGGTACCATTGAAACATGATGAACTGAACGTCCAGGACTGAAAGTGTTAGGGGCTAGAAATGCATCCCTCCCGTTTACCATCAGCGCTGGACTAACCACGAAAACCCGTAGCAGGGGTTCAGAGGAAGAGCAGTGCCAGAGGGGTCAGGTGTTTTGCATGTTGGCATGAGCTGTCGTGCAGTCACATTGGCACCCCGCTGACTTCAGAGCCTGCCTGAGCACGCTGTGTGTGGACCATCAATCTGACCTAATGGCCAGCGTTCAGATCCTGTCTTCATGTTGCTAATGTAAAGCCTGTAGTGTCATAAAAGTGATGGCAAAACTGCAGCACATACTGACATATATGGCTTTTCCTTTGAAAAGTAAGAGAGCCAGCACGAGGCATTAAAGCAGTCATTTCCTTTTCTTTTAATCTGATGTGGGGGGGGTGTGTGTGTGTGAAATTAACCCAACTAAAAATAGTCAGGGCATTTTGCCCTATGGTCTCTCTTCATCCTGTGGATCAATATGTCCTGAGCTTGCATCCCACACATAAATAGCTTTCATGGGTGAGATGACCTTGCTATGGAATAGATGGATCTTTAATCAACAGACCCGTGGTACAGTAGTGTGATTGGGGTGGAGGCTAACAGAGTTTATAAATAACTGAATTCAATTAAATTCAAACCAAGATAAATCAGAAAATCCTTCCCCAAACCCACAAGACCTAATGGTCGTGGAGACATCTTAATGCCATGGGGAAGCCTTTTTGGTAGTAGCAGCACATTACCAAAGCCAGGCAGTTCTTCAGTTCAGTGACTATTGGGTTTTTAGAGGGGGGGCATAAAAATAGACCCTCCTTCCCTATTTTGCCTCTGACAGGTGAAAGTGTAGGGGCAGGAGGAGTGCACAGCATGCCAGGATCGTGATGAAATAAGATACTTGGGGTTGGTTGTGAAACGAGTCATCACACTAAATACCTTTGTTATTTTAATGAGGAAGGAAGGTTTGAATGGTTTTTATGCCTAAAATCAGCAGTAATTGAGAATATCTCTTTCTTTTTGGAAAGTTGTGGTTCTTTCATCAGTAGAGTGCTGGGCATAGTGTCCCAGACGAGTCATCAGAAGAACAATGAGACTGACCTGCATGATTTTGTACTTTGGTGATTTGGTCTTATGCTAGGAGATTTGGATTTATTTTTAAAGTTAAGAAAATCATATAGTTCGTGATTCTGTTACTAAGATGCAGACTAAGCCCTAAATTAACAGAAAGAATAACCGTTAATTTATTTAATTTCTGTTATTTCCTTGTGAGTTTTCTTCTATCATCATTCAGAAATAATTTTCTTCAGTAACATAATTCAAGAAGTTCATGGGAGCTGTAGAGTTCTCTGTTTAAGAAACACAGAGGGCAGGCAGGATCAGCATGCTTGTACATGTGTGCAACCTGTGAGGGTCTGTACGGGGTGCCTGCAGGAAAAAAGCCCTTCCTGCATTTTTCCTTCCTCTCTGCAAGTTCGCACCAAGTTAACACAGCCAGCAGCGAGGCAAGCAAAAAGCATTTGAAGTGGGGAAAACCTGAGCGTAATAAATACAAAAACTCTGCAGCAAGTAATGTCAGACGTGTTCAGTTCTAAATTGCATCTAGAGTATGCCAGGGCTGCTTTGTGAAAAAATATAACTGGTTGAAAGATGATCATATACTTCACACACTGAGGCTGCACCAAAGTGTGCTCCGGAAATGGTCCAAGGGTCTGCAGTTGCGCTGATGCTACAGCATTCAGCGCCGTGTTGAATTTTTGTGATTTCTGTGCTGTTGGCGAGTCACAACTCTTTGAGATTCTCAGTGCATGCGCCAGCCTGCCTGGGGAAAGGGAGACCGATAATTAACCCCGGCCATTAGGGCAGCCAGATTCTCAGTCCAGTCTGAAGGGTGTTCTGTCACACTTGATTTATTTAATTTCTGCCTTGATTATGATCAACTTTTATTAAAACTTCAATTTACAATTTTCATACCAATTTTAAGCAATGTTCAAGTAAAAGATGTAAAGAATTAGAATTGGGTGAAGTGCTTTGTGTTTTGATTTGATTTCTGCCAACAGGAGAGTTGCAAAGGAGAAGAAACATCCATGGAAGTACAGAATGCAGGTTGCTCAGCACGCAGTGAGTCCTGAAACAAGCTGGGTGTTAATTTATTTAAAGCTCATGATATTGTAATGAAGTTAGAGTTTACTTGGCTTTGAGGGAGAAATTGTGCCTATGGCGGGTAGCAGTAGGATATAATGTTCTTCTGGTTAGTCTGGCCTCTGTTCTTGTTGATGAAGCCTGTGCTGCTTCCTCCTTCACCCTTTGAAAGCAGCAGCACAGCTCCTCAGGAGCAGGATCAAATCCTTGTAAAACTGATCCCTGCAAGGATGGGAAGTGGTCCGTTACGTAGGTGAAACAACATCGTTTCAGTGTCGAGCATACCATGTCTTTTTGTTCAGGTGAATCGCAAACTCGGAGGAGGAAAGGCTGAGCCGTTTAAATTTTATAGCCATATAAATTATAGATAGAAATCATTTCTGGAATACGGTGAATTACAATTGCCATGTTCAAACCAACCATTCAAATGGCAGCTGATTGTTAAGTTTTGCGAGATGGTGATAACTGGTAATAGTCACTAGTAATAATTTTATTTAAAATTCAGCAGTGTCCAGAGACTTCAATTGAACTCAGAGGCACCGTGGAAGTCTTTGCACAAACACCTGACAAGAGGCCTTCACAGCATTTTAGAGTAGGAGATAAGAATTGTTATTATTCTCATTTTAGAGATTTAGAGAGATCGAGCAATTTGGGAAATGGCTCCTGGGAAGTCTAAGCCAGAGCATTGCGCTGCTGTTAGTAAGCAAAGAAGAAATCCAGTTGATACTTTGTTGGCTGCAATTTAACTATTATGCTTTTTTAAGCCATGCCATTTCTGCCTTTGCTTTTCAGAAACATTTGGTGTTACAGTTCAAGAAAAACTTCAGTTTCAGTCCATTGACAATTTTTTTTCTCAGTGTTGCAAAATTCCATATATATTAGCCCATAACCAGTGTTCAAAGACAACCATCTCTTAACTTAATATGCCTGTATTATGGCTTTTGTTCTAGTGCTGTCTTTGAGTTCAGTACATAAATTTTGAAGTTTTCTACCCCAAGACCATATAAAGCAGAACAGGAGAATAATAAATATAACGTTAAATTATGCATGGCACAATAACGTGTTAACCGCTTTCATGTTCACCAAGTAAAATGGAGAAAACCAATTTGTGTATAAACAAGGGCAGCATTTTTACATTGTGGAGGTCACTGGAACACATTGTACTCATTAGATACACAGCAACCTCGGTAAGAAGTTGAATCCTAGATAAGCACAAGCAAGCCTCTAATGGATAGTCTGCAAATATATCAGCTGATTTGTAAAATGTAAATGTTTTATGAGTAATAGGGTTTTAAAGCTGATTTTGATTAATGAAATGCAATCTACTTATTCCTTCAGCAGTCAGCCTACAAGCATCTAACCAACTAATTAGTCTGTTTAGGTAAAGTATTAAAGCTGCCTTTTGTTTAAAAATAGGAAAAACAAAACCAGACCTGTTCTGGAAGGTACATGCAGTAAGGAAAAAAGTTCACTGATGTGAGCGACCTAATTAGAAAAGTACAATGATTGTATAAAACCTTGCAAGGCTTTGTAATTTTAAACATAATGACTATTTCAATCTCAGAACTGAAATTACTAAGTGGAAAAAATGGGGGGAAACAAAAATTACATCTTCATGTTTTGCAGACTTTTGCAGACTAAGGCAATTTTGTGAAATTGAGTGAGGTCACGAACCTTACGGTGAGATTAGTGGTCATTAAGGTGGGCAAGTTCAGGAAGCCCAAGGAGTCTTTGCTCGTTTATTCTTTCAATTTGCCTCTGTTCCTCGGATACCTCAGTGTGGTCAGTTATGAGCACTGCACACCACGGCATTTGTGGATCGGATTCCTTCGATGCTGTGCTGGAGAAAACACTTCCAACTAGAACTTGCTGAAAGCCGTTGACACAGCTGTTATGCATGTGGTACCACTGGTTTTGATGTTCATGACATTCTACATGGGAGGCATTAAAACGGATTTGGCAGATTTTGTTTGTTGTAGTTTTACCATTCTGCCTATTTTTGTTTTATCCTGGCTGTCCCATTAAAGCAACATTAGGTCTGAACATGCTCAGTTCCAGCGTATTCCTCTCACAGGGATACGGTCAGAAAGACGGAAAACTGCAGGTGATTAGCACCGATGCCTGAATCAACCACCTACCCTGGGGTTATATTGTTTATATGCATTAAAAAACCTCAAACAACCAACAGAAACAGCCTGAGAAAGAAAGGTAACACCAGACCTTCATGCTATACCAGTGTCCATCAAATATGGCAACTGGAGAGCAAAGACATAGTAAAAGGCAGCAAGGTGATACCTGTGCAGGGTTAAGAGAAGGGAGAGTGGCAGTCGGGAGGAGGCAAATGGAGGCTCACCTCATTCCCAAGAACTCTTTAGTTTTCTGAAGTTGGGCTGTTCCTTGGCAATTCATAACGATGTCCTCTCAACCAGAGCTTGTAATGGGGCCTGAAGTCAGGTGAGGCCTGACACGTGTGTATTGGTGTTAATAGGATTGCTTCCCAACATCGTTGGAGCTATTAAAACACTTCAGAAAGATCGTATTTCATCTCATTCTTGTTTGGCCACTGATGATAAGTAATTGTTCTCCTACTTCACGGCACTCTTGGTCTTTGCATAATTATTCTGTTACATTTATGTTTCCTTACTGTACTGGCTACTGCTAGGGAGAGATGGTAATTTTCACAAGACGCTGTCTGGCCTGATAGCAATATTTTACTAAACCTCAGTGAAATTGTGCCTTTGCAGTTAACTAAAGTCTTGTTTGGGCACAGCTTGAACAAATATAAAAGCTCTTGTTTGTCTTTAGTCTGTTAAGTTTTTCTGTCTGAGTGACAGCTCTGCTGCTGCAGAAGGAAGGTTCAGTCCTTCATCAGGCGTAGACTTTTCCTGTTGAGAAATTTCTCTGATTCCCTTTCACATCATGTCAAAAATAATGATATTTTTGTAATAGAATATCTATTTCTTTGTTAGTATTTCCTTTCTTTCATATATAATTCGGATACATCTCTTTTCCTCTGCCCTCCCATTTCCCATTAATTCTCACAATAATTTGCCTGGATTGTTCTTTACTGGCAGTGCAAAGATCACCCTGGCAGTGCCTCAGCCATTTCCCTTAGCACATGCATGCCTTCTTCCAGGAAGAGAGAAAAGTAGGAAAAAAAAAATTATTTCCATTCTATTTCTAAAACAATATAAATTATCTGCTTCAGTACATGTGTAGACATTACAGCAGAACAGTTTCAGAATTTTTCCATTATTGCACGTCTCAATCATTTCTTTAAGTGAGGAATCTTCTGCGAAAAACACCACACAGAATCCCTGTATTTCTCCATTTTGTGTGATTGGAAAGATTTGATACCTAAACACCATTTCATCCTGAAACTGTACTAATCCACATATTATGAATTTAAGTGTTTCCTCAATCCTACTTAGGATGACTTTGGTAAAGATCCTCTGGCTGTTATTCAACACGCTTATTCTGCTAATATTTTCATGATTATCCCATTCTCTCTCTTTTGGATGAGAATTAGGATTTATTCTTCCACTACTCTGGAACCTTCTCACCCTTTCAAATATCCCAGGGGGATCTTTCATAATTCAGTTACTGTTCCTCTGCAGCTCTAGCTGTGAAAGCTCAAGCAAAGCTGCTTAGCAAGTAAGTGAGCTCACTTAAAAAAAAAAATAATTGCTGGATTCACCAGGCTTTTATGTTTGACATATCAGTGCCACATGTCTTTTTATTGGGGTTACCAATTCCATTGCTTCCTTGTAGTGACTGCGTCAGCAAAAATGGGTTGTCAACCAAAAAGTGACATAAGCTACGTATCTTGCCCTTTGCTTTCTATCGATATATTTGTAAAATCTTTTAGCGCATTTCTGTTTTATTTCCTGCAAGATGGTTTTAGCACTTACCCTGTTTAATACCCTCTGAGCATTCAGAAGACAACAACTCTACATCAGAAAAGGTTTATAAGTAAGTCCAAGAAGTGAAATGTTGCCATCTTTCCACAGCAGAGCGGCAAATCCTCAGACCAGGACAATGCCTGGAAGTCGTTACTTGGGATGGAATTGGGAGAACTGCTGCTTTTATTCCAAGCTTTCTGCTACAATGATACTATAAAGCCTCTGACCATTGCCCCAACAACCTACAGCGTTTTGGCACACACTTTTTATCTTCAAACAGTGCAATTGATGCTGCCCATAGAAGCAGTCTTTTTCTCTGCAAATGCAGAAGTAAAGGAATCCCAGGAATATCCATGGAAACACAGAACAGTTAAGGTCCATATGAAAACTGAATTCTGTCCAGCTCACCTCGGTTGGTGAGAAGTCCATCTGGGATGTAGGGATGAAAAAGCACTAAAAAGCTTTAGTTACTTCATGTGGCTGGTTCATCACTAGAATTACTAAACACATTCGTCATTGGGATACACTTACTTTAAAAAATGGACAAATGCTTTTTGGTGTGATGCTGTTGGACCATTTACAAAAGTCAAAATGGTTGTACATTCTGTTAATGTGTTACTGGAATAAAATCATGCTGCGCATTTAGTGCTGGATTATGTGGAGAGCAGCCAATACTTGTAGCATTGATTACAAGGTCTATGCCTAAGTAGTTTTCTTTCTGATTTATGAGCAATGCATTATCATTCATTGAATGACAGAGCAAGCTACTAGATTTGTTAATTGGGCAGTAAACCACACTTTCATTCTCATGTTCCAGTGTTTTTCATTAAAAAGAGACATATCTAACATTTAATGAAATGCTTAAATAAATAAATGGATTCAGCGGTGTTGAATATAGACGTTCAGCAGAAAGGGGTAGTGTACAATGTATTTTATTAATTAGTCTGGCAAAACATAATTAGAGGGCTGTAAGCTGTGAGGAAGTTAACCAGCCTTGTAATAAATACCAATTTATAGGTACAGTAGGTCAGCTGGTATTAAGTAAAGAGGTAACCTGCATAGAAACTAATTTTTAGCACAGAGACAATATGAATGTTACCATCATGAAAAATACAGCTGACCTTGCAGATTCAGAGGCAGCAGATTGCAATGTTTTCACAAGTTCGTGTAGTTTTTTTATCTCCTAGCAACTGTATGCCATTTACATTTTTTACTACATTGAACATGTTAGAGATTTTCTGATGACCGTTGTCAGAAAAGAATTATTGTGGTGTAGTTCCTGGAAGGCTGTTGTTTTTTATAACTGTGCTTAGCGTCTTTATGGGAAGCTCTGAAGCTACGTATAAGGTTTTGGTGTAGGAATTTGACATTACAAGAACTTTTCAGTTATTTTGTGGCGTTGACGAAAACACTGGGGTCTGAGTTCAGGAGCTGGCACGGCTCCTGCTGACGTTAGTCTGACATGCACCAATACAAAGTATACGTACACATAGTATATATTAAAGTCTGTATATATATAAAATCATATATGCACTTTGTGTGTGTGTATATATATATATATATATATATATATATATATATATATATATATATATATATATAAAAATATATATTTTCTTCATTTTCATCAGCAGCATTCTGCTCATTCATGGCGTTATGGCTTCTGCAGTTGTGGAGCTTGCCTTACCACGGCGGGCTCCCGGCAGGGGCAGGGGCTGTGGTCTGACGCGCGTAGCAGTATTTCTGTCTGAAAGGGTGGGCATGAATTAGACTGTACACTTTTATTTGTGTAGGAAAGCTTTTGTTCTTGTGGAACTAATGGTAATAGATGGTGAAAATTCAGAAGACCATGTAAAAAGCTTGTTCTTTTCCACACTGATGCCAGGAAAATACTGGATCTAGATGCAGCCTTCGTTCAAAATACATGAGAACTGAAAGTTTGTTGCTGCATCGTCCATCCAGTCTGCTCTCTCCTGTAGCTGAGAATCAGAAGGACTCCTTTTGGGACTTGACCTGCTGTGTTGAAACAAAGGCAGGATAGATCTTCTCTCACCGTGGTGTATGGAAAATCATTTGAGCTCATTTGAGCCTCATCACCTGAGTCCGTGAAATCACAAGCACCTGGCTCAGTCAGAGATAAATCTGATGAGAGCAGAACTCAGTGGCTAAAAATGTCATTCGCTTACAGAGAGAAATGTTAGGGAACTTCAAAGCAGACCTTGTGTTTGCAGAGGTTTGCCTGGTGACTGAGGGCTGTATCTCCTGGGTGAAGTGAACAGGGGAGTGAAGATTCCCATAGTGAAGTTGGTTTTGGGCTGGCATCACATGCAGAGAGCCAGGGAAACAACTCGGGATGCAGCTTCACGGAACGAAACACAGGTGCTTAAACACCCACTCTGGCTTTTCCTTGCGATATGCACTGGAAAGCTGTGCCATCCCACTGGAAGTTACCTCAGGCTGATCCGCTGCCAGAGTCTATCCAGAATACTACTTACGTGGTCTGTAACTTGACAATGAGCCTAAGATGTGAGTATTGTACCTGTCCCTGCCATTAGGAGTTTAGTTGTGGTTGCTATAAATCGCTTTTTGGTCCCAGCAATTTTCTATCTATGTAATTGATACTGTGCTCGTTTCTCTATCCTGGCAATTTTGAATAATCAATTATAGCACCCCAGTCAGAGCAGTTGCTTTGTGAAATTCCTGAGATGACACAGACTTCATGCAAGCTGTACAAAATTACCAATTATGGAACTACACAATCTTTTCTAGGATGCCATAAAGCGTCGTTATTTACCCTAGAAAGAGAATGTCTAAACAGATCGGTTTCTCATCAGATGCCATTGCTCAGGGATCGGAAAAATATGGAAATGCTTGAGTTTAAATCATCCGTATGCCCGAAACAGCAGAAGAAATTAGTTTCTTGAGCTATTTTTATGTTTTTGTAGCTTACAGCTAAATCATGTATTATGGTGAATCATTAACTGCTGACTTTTATAGCTAATCCTTGTATAGCCCATTTTTAGCTTCGATGGTATTTTTGAAATACAAGGTTTTATAGACTACAAATATGCATCAGACAATGCAATTAAAGTTTTCGACATGTCTTCAAGTTTAGTCTTTCTCAGGAGAAAATATATAGAGAGGCTGACCTTTATTTATATAGTGTGCTTTATACTGTACTTTGATTCCTTCTACAGCCTCACCTTCATGGGGAGTGATTTTCCCATCATTTGGGAGAGATGCACAATTCAATTCCTGCTGCACATAAAATCCCTGCCGATTTGCCGCACGGACTGAAATAGCCTGCGTCTGCAATACCAAGCGCTCTGCATTCTGTCCCTGTCACCAGGGAGGGGACAAATCAGTTCAAACTGATTCCTGTCAGGATAAGATTGGAAGGACCTATCTGTTTGCTTGTTACATTTCAATTGAGAACAAGTCAGGCCTTTAAACTGGAATGCAAGTTCTCCTGTAATTTCTTTGTACGGAAATGCGAATAATCAAATCTTTTTCTTGCCAGAGACAATGCAATTTTATGCTTTGATTTATTCTGAAGCATTCGATTTGTAGTTCTCCCTAGTCCCAAAGAGTCCGGTTGGAATTGAATAAAGCAGTGGATAACATCCCAATGAGAGTTTTCTGCAGGGAAATAAAATAAATAAAGGGAACGCTGCCAGAAAGAGATCCTCGATGAAACCTGGGGCTCGTAGGTGTTTTGGCACATGTAACTGTTGGTGACACTGACAAAATACAGATAAAACCGAGGATGTAAATAGACAAGTATGTGGGTTTAGCTCCATATGTGATTAAGCTCAAACTATGGAGAGATGCAGGAGCCTTGTTTGGGTCTGTATGAGGTCCGCGGGGTGTGGGGTCTCATGCTGCCAGCAGCAAAAGCCTGGCATGGCCACAGGTTGAAGACTGGGTCTCACTCCTGAGAGCTGTTCATTGCATAGCATACCGAAACAATTAGTGAAATAAAATAGGTCAGGAGTGTGGGAGAGCAGGAGTGAGAACGATGGTGCAGGTAGCGCCGTCACGCCTGGATGTGGGGAGGAAGGAGAGCAGGGGTGCAGACTGGTCTGGTACTCTCAGACCTCAGATTGCACTGGGAACTGCCAGAGCTGCAGGAGACTCTTCGTGTAACAAGAAAAATAGTAATAAGATGCTTTGGGGAAAAAGGTTCATACTAAAAAAGGACAACGTAGTGGCCCTGCAGCAGGGCACGGCAGCAGCGTGGCAGGGAGCGAAAGCTGGCAGGGCCATTGGTACTTTGCAAGATACAGACATCAGGGGGTCCAAGGGGACTTTAAAGAATTAATTCTGGTCTGGCACATGTCGGACAGGTATCCAGATCCTGCTGACATGTCTTTTTTGAATCTACCTGCCAGACAGAAAAGTAAAAGGACCAGTAAAAGTGTGCTGAAAAATACAGCTGTGTTCTTGATTGCTCCCTTCTCAAGAACCTCTCAGCATTACTCACAAATCAGTTCATTCTTTTTGTTACATTTAGAAATGCTTCACAATATTTTATTTGTTAATGGAAATGAGAAAAATCTGTGTCGGTTCAGACAGGTATACAGTAATATTGAATGATTTGATTTAGACTGCCAAATTGAGATGCTTTAGGTAAACTTCAGCTATCTAAACCTAAATTTTTTGTTTCAATTTTTTAAGGAAAAAATGGCAGAAATGAAACTCTTTGTAAACTTTGTTTACCTGGTAACTTTGCAAGTAGCTCTGCTTTCAGCTGAGTTTCTGGGGTTCATGTCTCGGGTTTGGTCAGGATTAACCTAAGTCTGTTCATAGGTGATGCCCTCGTACCTCCTTCTCTGTGCGAATACCACTGTAGGCTGCTGCATGGTAGCCAGGGAACTGAGGAATTCGTCTGTTTGAATCCATTTTAAAAAAAAATAATATAGAGAATGAATATTAAAAAAAAAAAAAAAATTTCAGCTGGGACAGCTGCTGGATGTGGCTGGTTGCAGGGGATGGGATTCTGGAGCTGGAGGCGGGGGCAGGGCAGGGTCGCTGCAGCCGCTGCAGGGATCCAGGTTGGCCTGGGATGAAGGTTAAACTCTGTCCTCAGGCTGGGAATGGGATGGAGGACACAGGAGCTGAGCGAGAGGTGGTGGGTTCCTATCACTTGTGGTATGTGATGGTAAAGAGATGCCAACTCACCTGTGTGTCGGTGCCCGGGTCTTGTTCGGTCAGTTCTCAATAATGGAATAACGACCCAGCACAGTGAAAAAATGACTCATGCTGAAACAGAAGTTTTAATCTTTTGGAGATGGTGGATGTAGAACTAATAAAAAAGGAGAGTTCTGAGCTTAATTTAAAGATAAGCCTCATCATAAGCACTTGTCCTGCCTCATAAAGGTAAGGCAGGCAATTCATTCTCCTATGCGGATGCACCAGCAAGGCTGGGAGTATTATGCAGTAGATGGTGGGTAATGATGCTTTAAGGGAGAGAATATAACATTTCTGAATTTTTCACAGCTTTCCTTTTGTTCTTTGTGGCTAAGAAAACAATTAGACCTGTAAAGCTCTGTGATGAGGGACTAGGATGGGCAGCTACATACCGAATGCCTTTTCTCATGGGAAGGTTAAAGCATTGTGGGTAAACTTTTAAATACACAGAAGATTTATTCACAGAAGTGGTGTGCCTTCCTTCCAAACTGAAGGCATCCTTTTAATAAAAATTATCCAGTTCCCCCTTCCCTTGCGGCTTCTGAGGGTGTGCGTCCACGGGGCGAGCGTGGGGAGCGCATTCCTGCTGCCTTTGGATGCCTCACAAGTCTTTCTGTGTGTGCCTTAATAGCCTTCCGAGGGAACTGAAGTCTCATTTTGTGCGACTCTGAATTTAAATCCAGGTCACAGAGATGTTAAATAGCAAATGACACATTTACTGTGCCACCCAGCTGCCTTCTGTAATGCAGCAGGAATGCTTTCTGAGCAGGGACAGTATGCCAATATTAACTTACATACAGGTTGTTTTGTTGTGGATGCTAATGTTAAAAAATAAGGACAAAAAAACCCAGAAAGGGAAGCTGCTCTCATTTAAATAGCTACTTATTTCCCCTTGCACCTTCTCTCCTGAAGTGCTAATGCTCTTTCCTGGCTGAAAAATTCCTAAAACATTAGTTGTTTTCGATTCAGACCTTTACTTTTATGTTTATGATACAACAAAACGATTCCGGTTTCCAGGTCACCAGAAATCTAGATGATACTGTCAATATGCTATTGTAACTCCTGTGCTTAGTTAAAAACCCAAATTCCCTCTTCAGTTTATGATACAGTCTGTAATAGTCTCCTTTTGTAAAGGCACACACTTTATTTCTCAGGGAGGAAAGCACTTTGTCAGAGGCTGCTGCATTATTGCAGCCTTGCAAGCAAATAATGAAGTCGGACACCTGCATTCTGTACAAAAAGGCTTTTATCAGGCAGATGGAGAATGTGTTTCAGGGCATCAAAAAGGCTCATCACAAGATAGAAAAGATGGGGATATTGGGGTATTTGCTACACAGATGTCCTTTCTGGAATAGTGTTACAAAATACATACCCAAACAGCAGCAAAATTAACTTTTGACCAATAGATGGAGACAAAAAATGTTTTTCTTCATTAACCTGCCTGGTTCCTTCCTACTGAGCAGGTCAGTTCACCTGCAGTTCCTTCCCTGGTAGCAAGATTGTTCAAAGCATGTGGGTTTCTCCCTGCACCCACCCCCCCACCCACCCAATAAATCAGATGAGAAAATTTAGTGCCATTGAGGGCCTTCTCAAGGGCTGCAGTTTATTTTCTGTGGTTTCATGATGCTGTTGTGATGCTTTAGAAATTGGGTTTTTAACTTCATACAGATACTTACTGAACTTCATGTATGGCAGTTGCCATCTCGCTAAACATTAGAAATTTTATTTTGCAGGAGCCAGAGCATGTGTCTCCTCAACACAGGGGACCTTTCAGCCCCTGGGTCCTGCAGCTGGCTGGCAGCATGCTCTGGAGCCCACCAGGGTCACCATCACCCACCCCAGTGGCATGTCTAAAGCTCTTCACTGAGGGCTTAGGAGATGAATGGAAGGCCATAATGACCTGGTACAGGCTGCTGGAGCAAACAGCACCCAGCTTCAGCCTTCAGTTTCTTAAGCGCGTCTGGTTTATGGCACCATGTATTTGCTATGAATTTCACAGGTGCTTATTCCTAAATATGTAACAACTCGGCCACTGAATGCGAGAACATGCTTTACTTTATGGCTTAAAGTATTTCACAGATCCACAGAATCACAGAAGGTGGGGTTGGCAGGGCCTCTGGAGGTCAGCCAGCCCTTCCCCCGGCCGGAGCAGGTTCCCTGGAGCAGGCTGCACAGGGTCACGTCCAGGCGGGTCTGCAACGTCTCCGGAGAAGGAGACCCCGCAGGCTCCCTGGGCAGCCTGTGCCAGGGCTCCGGCACACTCCAGGTAAGGACGTTTTTCCTCCTGTTCAGGGGGAAGTTGCTGTGTTGCAGTTTGTGCCTGTCGCCCCTTGTCCTGTCGCTGGGCACCGTCCCCTGGACAGCTGCCCTTAAGGGGTTTGCAGCCATCGATGAGATCCCGTCTCCGTCGTCTTCTTCCCGTTGACTGCAGCGGTGTATTGTGTACGAGTAGCTGAACGCAGGGATGTGTATGTGTATAGGGGTGTGTGCATGTGTATGTGTGTGTAAGTGTGAGACTCCAGCTAACTGTGAAACAGGGATGAAGGTAGAAAATCTACTGGGTGCTAATCCAGCAGGATCACAGGCTAGACTGGAGATGTGCTCCCACGTACACCTGGAGCAGGACTAGTGTAGCCTTGGTGTAGAGAGTTTTCTCCTAGAGATCATTTCATTGTACGCTTCTGCTTTATTTCCCTGAGTTAGGGAACTGTGGCCAATAATTAGGCTTGGCTTCAGGTTTTTTCTCTGCTCATGTGCCAGTGTTTTTTAATTTGGAAGTCAATCTGATACTGCAATTTACCCTTTTCTGAATCTCTCTGCCTTCTAGGACTGAGTTACCCCAACACCTAAGATAGCAGTTTCTTCCAGTCACCAGGTGCATGGGTTAACCTCTTTCTTCTTTCTTACGTGTTCTGATTGCCACATTTTAAAAATGCACATTTATTCCTCCATCCTTGTTTAGCTTTGACATTGTTGTCTTATGAAGCTAATGTAGATAAATGTGTGCTAAGAAAAAAAAACAACACAGAAAACCCTCAAACCCCAGTAGTGTTCTGCCATCTGTCGATTATGTTTTGATATGCTGTAGTGAATCAGTACGTATTCCTGATCTGTGATTCTAAACATAATTTCAGTTTAGGTCTGATTTCCTCAAACCACAAACCACTGTGTTAATTTATAAATTGCTTCTTATATATTCTTCTCATGGCTGGTGAATATAATTAACATTTTCTTGCAAAAAACCTTGAACCTATAAATATCAAGGCTGTGACACACATTATTAATTAAAAAAAAAAGAAAGAGGGGGGTTGTTGGTTTTACAAATATATAAATAGCTTTCAAAAAATGTGTAATAAATGATCACATCCCCTTTCTAATAAGTATAAATTTATTTTTTTTATGCTTATTCGGAAGGGGATGGGAAAATACTGTAGTCGCTTTTAAGTACTGTAGCAGGATCACATTAATGAGACCTCATACATATATATATGAGCTTATATGTATCAGCATACAGCTGATTTCAGTCCTGAAGGAGATGTGTAAGAAGTTTGCATTAAATTATGGTTTCTAACTTGGTATGAAGTCAATCTGACATCTCTGTCCTTTCACTATTGTTTACTTTCCCTTTCAAAAAGTAAAAATACAACAAAAAAAACCACCCACCACAAAAACCTCCATTGTCCTTGAAATAATGTTTATGTTTGGTGCCATTAGAAATATTATTTAACAGTTAATTGGTTTAAAATTTTGTTGGGAGTTTTGAATCTTTTGAATGACGGTCAAGTGAAAATCCTCAGCATTGGTCTGTCTTAGACCAACCATCAGAAGATGAACTTTGATTAAAACCATACAAACCAGAGTTTGAATTTCAGTGCAATATTCTGTCTGTTCACAGATTGGAAAGTAAACCAACTTACTTCAATAAATTTGAGAAAGGAAAGCCAGAAATAATCTCTGCGAAATGGGTTATAAGCTGGACCCTTTGAGTGAATTTGTGAAAAATTCTCCACAGCTGTGGTGCAGGTCAGCTGTTAGCGCTGCTCCTCTCTTCTGGCTGCTCCTGGTTCCTTGGATATTTTTTTTGTAGGATTGTCTTCTTGCCCTTTTTTCCAGGCTTTGGTCCCTGTATCTGTAGGAATTCCTTGAGCAGCTGATATGGGAAGTTCACCTCTTGCTGCTCGTATTTCCATAATTAAACACACGAGATTTGAACGCAAGAGCCCCAATTTTGAAAATTTATATGCAAACAAGTGGCAAAAGTCCCTTGAACACAACTGTGTTTTTAATTACCCACTTACTGTTGATCTTCTCAGGGTCTGGTGGTGCAGCAGCAGCAGCATGCTCTTCTGCCCGGTGAGGATGTAAGTTTGGGAAGATGAAGCAGTTTCAAGTGTCTGACTCTTGCCGTTGGAGCTGCATTTTCCTCTCTTCTCCCTGGCACGGAGTTCAAATAGATTTTCTTCTTTTCTTAGCTGTGTGGCAGTTGCTTGAGAGCTTTATTTTCTGGCATGCACAAACAAGGCTTTTCTTCAGCATGAAATATTTATAGAATAAAACACTTACAAAGATGTTAAAGGACGTACAGCATTTAGTCCTGGTCCTAACCCTTCCACCAATTCATTTAACCCCATAAAGGTGAAATTCTGTTGGGAGTTCGCATAGAGCTATGCCTCAGAAATAAGGTAAAGAAAACATGCTAAGTAGGAAGTTGCTTATAATTTAGCCCTAAATACATAAGAGGGTTATTTAAAAATGACATTTTACTGCATGTAAACATGGTACTGGGCTGGAGCAATGCAAAGTTTTAGCTCGTTTTCTAATGTATCGTGCACCCAATTTTTTATGTGTTATTGTGCCAAACTAAATTTGTCCATCAACAAGCCCAGATCAACTGGGGGTTCAGTTAGGACAAGAAAATTAATCTTTATTGGGAATTAGGGTTTATTTGAACCCACTAAAGAGAGGGTAGCCCTATATTTCACTTTGATTAAAGAAAAAAAAAAGAAAAAAGAAAAAAGAAGTCGGTATTCTACAATTACACCAAAAGTGACATTATGATTTATTGTGTCAAACCTTTCCTTCTTCTTACAGCACCACAAAGGTCAGTTAAAAAGCAAGTCTGCTGCGTAAAATCAAGAAAGAAACTGGTAGTGTGAATAAAAGCCAGGAATGATTTTTTTTTTATTTTCAGTGTCCCTGCTTATGGTGGTGAGTCAGACCATAACATTTCACTTGCTTTTACAAAAAATTATATCCAGCAGTATTTTCAAAGGAATCCAGTTGAACTACCTGGAGAACTGGGGTCAGGGCTAGAGGTATGGTTAGGGGGATGTTAGAAAAAAATGCTGGCAAGCTGTTTTTTTTGTGACATAACCTGCTCTGATGGGATTCCAAGTGATTTATTTATTTATTATGCAGTTTTATGGCAATAAAGGGAAAGAGATTGCTTAGAAAACTTTGTAGTGGTACATGTTGGCATTGCCTTGTTAGGTCACGGAAATTGTTTCTAATTCTTCCAACTCGTCATGCAGTTATCGAGCAGAAAGAACACCAACCACCGGAGTCAATAAACTTTATAAATTAATATTATTTATAAATTAAGAGTATAAATAGTGGAGGAAATAAGTGGCAGTCATCCAGAAGTCTAAGATATTTGTGTGTGCAGTGTATGATGCTGAGTTTCTTCTGAACTGAATTGCTCAGTTCTTAAGACTATTAACATGATTTTAATACCATCGTAGTGACACTTTACAAAGTTCCTGAAGACTTTTGATCATTAAATAAGTGACTGACTGTGATTACTTTTGTCCACCTCTAATGGTAAATATGATTATCTCTAATGTGAGCATGCTGTCTTTGTGATGGAGAGCAGCTCAATTCTCATACCTCTCTTTTTAATCTTCCAAAGTGTTTTATAAAGTGTCATCTTTATGTGTCGGACACTGGAGTTCAGTAAGCACATATGCAAAAGATCACTGAGATTAATAGTGATTTTTCAGCTGACTGCAGTGATCTGTTATGTGGTTGGCAATATTTAACTAGGTTGTCAAATGCTGTTGTTCCTGCAGGTTAAGTTCAGAAGCCGCAATGCAGAAAGTCTGAGACTAGTCAAATAAACTGATTGTTCTATAAAAACAAGCAATCAGCAAAGTGCTAGAAAATCCCATTTTGGCAAGAAAACACTCCAGCTTTGTTCTTATGGTGTTATGATGTTATGAAGAGCCCTCAGTGGAACTATAAATTTGTGTTACATGATGTTTGTCTCCGGACCTCTGTGCGTGCAGCGTATTATTTGAAACGCTATCTGTGCTCTTTGCTTACGCATTGGTTGCTTTGCCTCTCCTGGTCTTGTTTTTTACAGGCGGTCTCCATTTCATACAGGCTTAGGTGATACAGATAAATTAAAACAAACGTCTCTACAGACAGCGTTATTTCAGTTTATATGACATATTCCACTTCACTGCAGATCGCCTGTGGTGCAGAAATCTGTTACTCGTGGTAATGAGTTCCCATGTCCAAGACTTTAATCTGTTTTTTTTTTTTTTTTTAAATTGATTTAAACCACGGTAAAAATGGTTTATGAGGTTTAGAAAGTCTTTTCACTAGTTTAGCTAGATTAATTTAAAATCATGCTAAGTCAAATAACAACTTGGGGTAGATAAGCCCTTACTCTTTTCCTATCTTTCTCTTTCACATGTCCCTTGTTCTTGTATATTACATGACACGCTTTGATATAATTTAACAACAAGAACTTTTGAGCTCTTTCCCTGGCAGCTGCGGGAGATGGCCAGGTTTTTGAAAGAAGATAGTTGCAGCTCGCTGTTGCAAAAACAGTACTTACGTAGTACCTAAAGTTCATGGAAACCACACGCCCCATCAGCTACATGGCTAGGAAATGTCTCAGTCTTTGAAATCCAAACCACAGTGCTCTAAACATTGTTCTGGTTTTGGTAGCTGGGTGAACTTGATTGGTTTCAGTAATACCACATTTGGGAATGAAAATAGGTTGGCTCCATAATAGTATTGCTGCATGACTCCATGATCTGTGGACAGAAACTTGATATGCAAAATTCACATTTCTGGGGATATTTGCACATTATTTTATCAAGTAAATGCATGTGTGATGGGAGAAATGTGGCCGTTGTGCAGATAATTATTAAATTGCTTATATAGTAAAAATAAATGGAGGGATACAAAAACATTGGGAATTGATCCTAGCCGATTTCTAGTTAGACATATTAAAAAGAAGTAATTTTGGAAGAAATCTTAACTTCAGGCATTGCATATAGTGGTATCAGTGCTGAAAAGAGCTGATCACACCGTGCCGTCCTCAGAAAAGAGGCTTTCATTTCGCTCAGCCAGAGGTGCCAAGGACAGGGTCTGCCTCCCAGCAGCACGCAAGTCCAGCCGTGATACCCACCAGCGGGGGTTCACATTGCAGGGGGTACCTGAGAGGGGCTTCGTGGGTTTGAGATATGTGCTGTGTAGTATGTGGGAACGGTGGAGTGGAAGTAGGCAGTAGTATGGATTGTGAAGGGAAAGAGCGGGAAAATTGTCATAGAAGGCTGAATAGGTAAGTCTGGTGATCCTGCATTACATTAATTGTGTGGTACAGGTGAGTGGGATGGATTAGCATCGCTGTCTTTTTTTCAAGCTTCTAAATCCAGACACTGATGCCCCTAGCTAAAATGAGTACAGTGGTGGTACCCAAACACTCCTCCTGGATTCCAACTCTATTCAAGTAAATACTGAGGAAAAAGAAGTGCAGAAAGTCTTAGTGAAAAGAGTAGACTCCTTTCCAGAAAAAAAACCCACCAGCTTTTCAAAACTTCTTAAGTAGTGACTCAACTCCAGGCTCTATTGGTGGGATTCAATACGAGACTAACTTAAATGTCAGTATCTACATGCAGCCAACGTGTCTCATCTGCTGTGCCAGTGGAGACTGAATCGATAAAGCCGATGAACCCTGGGGAGTGGCTGGGCTCTGGCTTCCCATCACGTTGCTCTGCAAATTCCTCTGCTTGCACCCACTGGATCTCCAGTGGTGACGGGGTTTTAGGTGTCTGGCTCATCTATAGGCATATGCAGACTGGGATGGCAATTTATTCTTGTGCTGTGGCTTTCTTGCCATGACCTCAGCCAGTCGTGCTATTTTTGAGCTTATAAACTTCTAAATCCATCTTAATGAAGTTGAGCTAGTAGATGGTCCCATATAAATAATTTAATAATATGTCTGAGTGAAATGACTGCTATCTAACTAGTAGAAATAACAGAAGTGATTAAATTAAATTCAATATACACATTAGCCACTGAACTACATAGCCATAAAAGAAAGAAGAGTGTGGTCTGAAGAGTTGTCTCTTTTCCTCCCACAGCTTTATAATTATATCTTCAGGGAAATGCCACAGCTCAGCATTTAACGATCTGCCATCAGAGACATTTATGAGGAGATTTTCAGGGAAGGAGAGAGTTGACGGTCTCTTTTGTTCAAAAAAAGCAGTCATTGAGTAGTCTGGCAATTGTCTGCTGAGAGGAGCATTGATCTATATATTTACATATCATGTGAAGTTAATAATTCTGTTTTTCCCCCAAGAAAATCCACAACAAGGTTGTGATCTCTCAGGAAGTGTTTGGAAAATAGAGCATAAATCTTGGACAATGTCAATCTGTCACTGCCCTACAGCAGATTTTTATGGTTTGAAAGAGCACAGCTGGTCAATTCAGTGACTTTGAATGTTTTCCATGAGGGATGGCTCTGGCAAAACCCAGCCCCTTTGTAACACTAAACCACAGGGTATACTGCAAAAAGGGGAGACATTTACAATGTAGGGAACAGTGGAATGAAGTATTCACGCAGAATTAACAGATGGTACAGAGTAAACAAAATGGAAAAATTAGCAAAATACTTTTCCAAGTGCCAGACTGTAAATCAAATTGAAATACCCTTCGTAGCTGTAGCTGGTACGTATCTGCAGATATTACCCTTACTTTGGAGGTGAAGACTATTAAGGGCTCAGCATGCGTAACTTCCAACTTAAATGCATATGTCATTTCCAAAATGGACAAGAAAAGGAAGTCAGGCAACAAAATCTTACCTGTGCAGGCAAAAACGCCAGGAGACCTGCATGGATAATCGAGGAGCTCCTGGACAAACTCTAAAGACAAAAGGAAGCCTACAGAGGGTGGAAGCAAGGGCAGGCAGCCTGGGAGGAATGCAGAGAAATTGTCCGAGCAGCCAGGGATCAGGAAAGCTAAAGCCCTGATAGAATTAAATTTGGCCAAGGATGTCAAGGGCAACAAGAAAAGCTTCTGTAAATATGTTGGTGATAAAAGGAAAACTAGGGAAAATGTGGACCCGTTCCGGAAGGAAACAGGAGATGTGATTACCTGAGATATGGAGAAAGCTGAGGTACTGGGCAGCTTTTTTGCCTCGGTCTTCACCAGCAAGTGCTCCGGCTACACCGCCCATGTTGCGGAAGACAAAGGCAGGGACGGGGAGAATGAAGAATTAAGAGAAGATCAGGTTCGAGACCATCTAAGGAACATGAAGGTGCACAAGTCCATGAGATCTGATTAGATGCATCCACGGGTCATGAGGGAACTGGTAGATAAAGTGGCTAAGCCATTATCCATTGTATCTGAGAAGTTGTGGCACTCCAGTGAAGTTCCCGCTGACTGGAGAAGGGGAACCATGACGCCCATTTTTAAAAAGGGGAAAAAGGAAGAGCTGGGGAACTACCAGCCAGTCAGCCTCACCCCTGTGCCCAGCGAGTCCATGGAGCCAGTCCTCCTGGGGACTGTGCTTAGCCACATGGAGATCAAGAGAGGTGGCTGGTGACAGCCAGCACGGCTTCACTTAGGGCAAATCGTGCCTGACAAATTGGTGGCCTTCTACAGTGGGCTTACACTGGAGGTGGAACAGGGGAGAGCAACTGATGTCATCTACCTGGACTTGTGCAAAGCATTTGACACTGAACCTCGTGACACCCTTTAAACTAGAGAGACATGGATTTGATGCAAGGATCACCTGGTGGATAAGGAATTGGCTGGACGGTCACACTCGAAGAGTTGTGGCCAACAGCTCAATGTCCAAGTGGAGACTAGTGACAACTGGCATTCCTCAGGGGTCAGTATTGGGACGGGCGTTGTTCAGGATCTTTTTTGGTGATGTGGACACTGGGATGGAGTGCACCCTCAACAAGTTTGCTGATGACAGCAAGCTGTGTGGTGCGGTCAACATGCTGGAGGAAGGGATGCCATCCACAGGGACCTTGACAGGCTTGAGAGGTGGGCCTGTGGGAACCTCATGAAGTTCAACAAGGCCAAGTGAAAGGCCCTGCACATGGGTCAGGGCAATCGCAAGAGAAATGCCGGCTGGGTGGAGGGCGGACTGAGAGCAGCCCTGAGGAGAAGGACCTGGGGGGTGTCAGTGAATAAGAAGCTCAGCATGACCCAGCAATGCGCACTTGCAGCCCAGAAAGCCAATTGTACCCTGGGCTGGATCAAAAGAAGTGAGGCCAGCAGGGTGAGGGAAGTGATCCTCCCTCTGTTCTGCTCTCATGAGAAACCAGCTGGAGTGCTGCGTTCACTTTGGAGCCCCCAACATAATAAGGACATGGACCTACTGGAGTGAGTCCAGAGGAGGCCACGAAGATGATCAGGGGGCTGGAGCAGCTCTCCTGGGAAGACAGGCTGAGAGAGCTTGGGTTTATTCCACCTGGAGAAGCAAAGGCTCCGGGGAGACTTGATAGTGGCCTTCCAGTACCTGAAGGGGACCTAGAAGAAAGCTGGAGAGGCACCTTTTGCAAGGGGTTTAGTGACAGGATAAAGGGAAGTGGTTTTAACTTAAAGAGGGCAGATTTAGATTAGATCCAAGGAAGAAATTCTTCACTATAAGGGCGGTGAGGCGGTGGGCCAGGCTGCCCAGAGCAGCTGTGGGTGCCCCATCCCTGGCAGTGCTCCAGGCCAGGCTGGATGGGGCTGGGAGCAGCCTGGGCTGGGGGGGGTCCCTGCCCGGGGCAGGGGGGGGAACTAGATGGTTTTTAAGGTCCCTGCCGACCCAAAGTGTTGCATGATTCTGTGGTTCTATGAAAAAAATCTGGGTTGTGGCTGTTAGTTGTTTCTTAGACATTTCAAAACGTGGTTTGCGTAACTGCACATCTCTCTGAGCAGATTAGATTGTGCACGTGGTTTCTGAGATGCATGAGAAGATCAAGTACTACTCCTCAAGAAGAAAAAGACAAACTTAAACAGATCTATGAGTGCATTTATTTGTCTGACTGAAACACTCAATAAAGTTGAAGAAGCCTCTTTAATTAAGTTACTTATGCTCCTAATCTAGTGAGAAGTGGATTTCCAAGATGATATTGTCAGATTCCAAGTGAGGTGGTAACATTTACTGCTTTTGTCATTCATAGTGACCATTTATCACTTGCATTTGTCCCACCATAGATGGTCAGATAAATCACAGCCACTTCTACTTACAGCAAAAATCAAAATATTGTATACTTTTATATTTTATCCATTTTTAAAATAATAGCTCCTGCCGACCTTATTCATGGGCTTGAACCTTGCAGAGTAGTTCAGCCATGTATGTGAGAGCGACGATAGTTTGCTTTTTTCTTTTGGACATCCTCTGCTGCAGCCAGTGAACAGGATTGCTCGTCATCACTGTTGGGATTTTGCAAAGCAGGAAGTAACCAAAAAAGCTGGTTTAATTTCAAGCTCCATTAGACACAGTGTTTGCCAAGTGGAAGATGACCAAATTGGTTCAAAATCTTGTCCTGAGACCTCTATGTTGGTATTAAAAATCATAAAGAGTAGGCAATAATAAACAGAAATCACATAATATATCATCTGAATCACTTACTTTGAAATCACTTTGAGTCTTTTAATATTGCTTTTTTTTTTCCTAGTAGAAATGTAAAGTAATTACTCTGGGACTGTTGATTACAGAACTGTAGTATCAGCCTGGGTTTTCCAGTACTAGGTTGTTGAGATCAGTATTTGAATGACTTAAAGGTAATTAGAGTCTCTCTGTGTGTGTGTGTGTATATATATATACATCTACACACACACACAGAGAAACTTTCTTTTCTTTATCTTTTAAAAATGTTGCAAATGCATGCACAGCACTATAGGATATGAACACTGTAATTAGAGGAAGAAAGTAGTGTAATTAATAAAGAGTAAAGTGGATTTTAATCCAATCTATTATTTTTACCATGATGATTAGTTTGAGTGGCAAGATTTATTCCTTGCTCTGCATACTGAAGTGCTTGTTTTTACGTAGAACTTCTCCCCCAGGAAGCTATATGTTGAAGTCTCATCAGATGTAGCGCTGCGACACTGATGTTTCATTTTGGCTGCAAACGTTGTGTTATCAGAGGTGCTGGAGGTGGTGGGCTCCTGCCCGTGAATGGAGAGGCAGGTCCTGTTGAGTAGGTTGAATGATACGTTTTGGATTTTCACGCCTACGTTTAAATGGTGAAGTCATGCTCAAGTTTTTAAGGTCAGAAGTCACCGGAGTACCCCGAAATGACACGCAGGAAAACGTAAGCCACGGAAAGTCATTTGCTTGTTTGTACCCAGCTCAACCATTTGTAGGGGAAGTTCCATAATTAATGCAAGAAATAGCTCGCTGACCCTAGTAAGAAGTGGGTCAGGCCTCTGCTCTGATGTATCAGTTCAATCGATTCGGCAGCCAGAATGATCGATACGAAGGTGTTCCAGCCCAGTCCTGCCGTTCGGGCTGATGGTCCTGAGCTGCGCGCGGGGGCCCTGGCATGTCATTTGTAGGACTGCCAAGCCCCGGCGTAGCTGTCGGGCATGTTAGCTCTATGGCTCTATTCTCCATTTTTAAAATTCTCCCCTCGAGAGCTATTACCAGAGTTGCCAGCAAAAGGTATTGTGAAATATTACAACTATCCAAACTTTGGGAAATGAGGACCCCCGGAAGGCCGTGGCGATGCAGGGAGAGGGGGCTCAGGCTGGAGGTGTTGCCACAGGTGAGGCAGAAGGGACAAGCGGGACTGTTAAATTGATTCGAAGGAACTGATTTATGTGGAATCAAATGTAAAAGGGATATATATTTGTGTGCTTGTTTGTTAGGAGAGATGGAATCGGTTCTCAAAGCCTCCCTCGGGGGCTGCGCCTGCCGCCTGCGCGCGGTGTTGATATGCAGTGCCAGCAGCAGGCTTCTGCGTCCCAGAGTGCTGGAGAGTGAATGTCAGCTCATTTAATCTTTGTCAGCGTGGTCCTCCCTCACTTCATCCCTTGAAAAGAAAGTTTAAAAGGATGCATTTAAAGAAATGTTTTCAAGATTCGCTCTAGGAAGTGCACTCCTTGGTATTGCCTGGCGTTAGTTTAACCTGTTACTCTGCAGGCAAGTGATTTCCGAGTCGCCTCCAACGCCAGAGCTGGCGTATTTAGTTCTTGTTGAAGCTCGTAATGCAGTGATTGCTCTGTAATTCAGGAGGGAAATAGCTCGGTGTGTGATGGGCACTGTTTACAAAGCCAGTGTTTACCAGGAGGTGGGAAATCCTAGGGCTTGCTGTAGTTGGAGCCAGACCCATCCTTGTCTCTTACCCAAATTTTGTATATATGTTTGTGTGCATCTGTGTGTGTGTGTATATATATATATACACACCAGTATATCTGTCTACTTATCTATCTGTGTATGTATCATAGAAAGATGTGTATCTATGTATGTATCACAGGTAGGCACGCATAGATATATGTACACTCTACATGTGTATCAGGGTTGGTAAGGCAAGAAATGGGTATGGTCCCATATAAAGAACTTTAAATGTTTACACATCCAAGTTTAGCATGAAGCAAGCAACTCTCAACACTTCAGTGCTTAAATGTTTTCAGATCTGATGGGTCGTTTTGAGAACGTGCTGAATGTATTGGCGCGTTTGCGTTTGTCAAAGCCTTTGGATGCTCTTTGTCGCTGTGGGAGGACAGGAGACTTTTACACCCGGGAAGAGCAGCTCGTATAGTCTTTCCTACAGAAGCCTCCTCTCCCATAGCAGAGATTTCTAGTTCCCAGGGAGCGGAAGACGGCACACACTGCTCGGCTTTATTGCAAGGCATTGCACCAGCTGAAGAAATGGATCCACTCATTCAGGACAAGTAAGCAAATTCAGCTGGCCGATGAAAGGAAGCCTAGACAACGGTGTTCAAACACTCGCTCCCATTTCCTCCCACCTCCCCCCCCCCCCGCCCCCCCCTTGCCCCTCCCCCCAGATGTCTGGTTTCAGTTTTAAAAGATAATAACATTTCATTCAGGAGCCATAGCAACCCTTCACTAATTTGTGAAGAGTACATCGTGAGCTACATTCTGTACTTATCAACATTTGAGCACTTTAGATCTTGTTTCATCTCATTAGTGGATGTTTATGGGACCTGAGGGTTTCAGCAGTCTCTGACTCATTAGTCAGCTGGTGGTGGTGCAGGTTATAGACTACAGGAAATGAATTCCCCAGCCTTTAAATGCTCGGACAACCTTCAACAGAAGTTCAGTGGGAAATGTTTTCTCACATTAAACAGTCGGTCAGAAAGGAATGTGCAATAGAGTGTTGTTTGTCTTTAAAAAACACCACTTAGTGTAACACCGTGTATATCAAAGTCATATTGTGCTCCGTCGCAGACAGCTGCACCATCGAAGAGATGTAATTTCAAAGGGCTGGATATTTAAATCGCTGGCTCTGGAAATTTAGCCACAGGATGGCATTTATAGGAAACAGCAAATCAGAAAAATGTGTCGTGTTGGAAGTTGCTTGGTGTTAACATCAGAAAGAGTCAGGATCCTGTTTTCCCACTCATTTACTGGACCAAAGCCTTTTCCCCCCCTAGACGCTGCATTTAACATGGGTTCATGCATGATCTAATTTATATGAAAATAAATGTTCTTTTTCCTCTACTAAATGTATTAAGCAGTGCAACATTTAGTAAACTGTCAGTAGCATCTGTTGAAGAAAAGCAAACAAAATACTGATGCAGGAGGAGATAGTTTGTCCAGATTACCAGCATGTAGTTTCACATACTGTGAAAAAATTCCCCGGGTGCATAATTTAATAGGAAATAATCCACCAATCTGCTTTTTGTGCCTTTGTTTCAAATATTGCTTTTCTTCCCCATCAGGATGTAGAGTTTTCTCGGAAATGCACTAACAAATAGGAAAAACAAACACAAGTCTGAATTAACAGTGTGATGTGAATGACGGAGCAGGAAATGGCATCTTAAATTTGTTTACAATATGCTGCAAGTCAAAGCATAGGAAACTGCTTTATTAATGAGCAGTTGATAGTCATGTTAATTAGGAAATCACAGAAAAAAATGTGCTGCTTGTGTGATAATTGCCTTATTAACACTGCATAGGCTGTATCCATTTTTTCAAGGATTAATGTGGAAGTCAGATTCACATGTTGTGCAAAGATAGTAGGGATTTGCTTCATTGTAGGTGGAGCTCTGGTACTGTAATTGGGAGAAGATAACTGGTAGGGTCCGTAAAAATCTCTGCCAAAATGGAAATGCGATGAAGATCAGTATCAAATCTTACCTGAAAAAAATATTTTTGAATTTTACAGTTGCTACATGGCAAACTGTGCCTATGGAATAATAACTTTACAAATTGGAAATCTCTAGCCTCATTCATCAAGTATACCTACACAAGTGTCGCATGAGTTTGCTACCGATCTTTTATGCATGAGTCACTGCACATCGTGGTTTTGATGGGAAATGAAAAACTGAGGGCCCATTGAGGGGACTTGAATTTGAAAGAAAAAGGCAATATTTTATTTCAATAGGCTGAAATACAGATAGAAGCCACACCAATACTTTTCTTTTATGCCAATAACGTGGCTGAGCAGTTTGTAGAACAAGTTATTAAGTTCCAGCACGTTGTCCTCCAAGAGCCTGGTGCTGTTGAAGTTGTCAGAGGACACAGCAGCGGGGCCACAGGGGCCGTTTGTGTGAGGCAGAGACTCGGGGATGCTGCAGGAGGACGTGCTGCAGCTCCAGCATCAGGGCAGGGTGCTGGGGCAGCACCGGCGCTTGTGACCCTGCAGCTTTCCTGTCCCTTGTGGGAATCCAAACTCATCTGCAGGCGCCGGGTGGTTGGCAAGAGGGTGAGGACGCTGAATGTGTTATACCGTTATACGTGTTATGCTGTGTTATGCTGTTTTCAGCAATTAGTTCGAGATGATGCTGGTAGTTGTGACATGAGGACCTTGCGAACAGAAAAAAGCCCACCTCAGTACCTGTGCGCCGGCGGGAGTGGCTGTGTTTAGAACCAAGTGGCACTTGAGAACATCTTCAAGCTCTAGGGCTTATTCCATGATGCATTTCTGCTGCTGCAGAGGTTCCTGCACTTACAGAAAAGGTAAAAGTTGTGTTCATAGAGCTGTCCGGCAGCACAGCTTTTTTTTTTTTTTTTTTTTTAATGTTACTTGGAAGCAAAGTGCTTTTTTTTGGGATGTCTGTAGCAGGGTGGCAGCATCGGCAAACACCTGTGCATGTGCCTTTGCTCTGTCACCCTTGTAGCAGTAGCCAGGCAGTGGGCTTCAGAACAGTTTGAGATACCCATGAGGAGCTTTCTCAAATGGAAGCTGAAGGATGAAGTCCTCTGGCAGGATTTGGGATTCGTATGATTTTTTTCATGGTCAAGATGTAAGCTTGATGGGAACAATTGTAGCTCTGCCTGGAAGCAAAGTGTCCCCTCTTGGTGGGCTTGCAGCTCAGTGGAGGGTCATGCAGCAAATGAGGAAATAATGGGGGAAAGGGCTGACAGGTTAGGGAAGGTTTGGGCACTGCTTTATCTTTAAACCTTTGCCCTGGGTTGCCTCAGATTGTCATGCAGTGTTTTCTTCCAGAAGAGGACGATTCTGTCGCTCTGACTTCATGGCCTGATGTACATCTAGTTTAGGTGGTCAGCCCTGAAGCGCCAAGGGAGGGTGCGCTTCTCTGGAGTGCTTAGGGGCAAGAGCATTTGCTGCAAGAGCATGGAGGACTTCAGGGAACCAACATTAAATGCTGCCTTAAGCTTGGGCATCTCTTGTTAAGCTTCTTTCTCTGGGTCCTGGTGATATAGTCCTGGGTGGCTGTTGGGTATATCCAGTAATCGAGGACAAGTCACTAGTGTTACTTCAGCTCTTTGCTCTCTGTAACTTCTGGAGGAGAAGAGAGCATCAGGGCCCTGGAACTGCTGCTTTTAGAGGCTGTTCTAAGGAGTTATCTTTGCCCAGTTCACTGTGAGTGGAGTGTTTAGTCCTGAGCACCAGCCACTGATTTTTGCTCTTCATGTTTCTGTGACACCTGATGACTCAACAGGGATATTCTCTGTTTGTGCTGGTTTCCTTCTCTCCTCAAAATCATAATGTCCTCCCCACCATTCCTTTTCTGCATTATTTTCCTTCTCTGTCCTTGGTTTGTATGCTCTGGAGTCCAGGATGGGTCTGCAGTGCTCTCCAGCAAGGGCCAAGGAGATGATGCTGACAGATGCCTGGAGGACCATAGCAGGAATGTGCAAGACATGCTCCAGGTCTGGCATGCTGGTGGCTGTTGGGAGGACAAGGGTTAGTTAGGTCAAGGTGACATTGAGGTGAATCGGAGTGAAGGTGAAATTGAGAAGCCAATGGAATGTGCTGGGCCATGCTGGCAGTCAGCAATATATCCCCTCCACAGAGAATCCTGCTGCTGTGGCCTTCTGCTAGGAAGGATTCACAACTGCTTCAAAAACAAAACCCCAAAACCCCCAAAACCTTATAAAAAATAACTCTGTAGGTAAATTTACCATGGATTTCCAGAATTAAAGCATAACTTCTTATCTAAAATCAAATTTCATTGTGCTTTTGCAAAGTCTACCTTCTTACGAAGCATTTGTCCTTGGCCTATGGTCCATCCAATGTAGCATCCTGGCTGTGGCCTCAAATTTGATTAAGTAGATTACATGCATTTCCTTAACTATATAGTGATACATCTGGACCACAGCTTGGCAGACGCTGAATGGTTTTATTAAAGTCAGAGACATGTAAAAATGTATTGCTGAGCTGCTGTAGACAAAGTTCTTTGGTGAACTGGAAAATGAAGGAGTTGCCGCAGGGGTCTGATTCACTGCGCCACTATGATTCAGTTTAATTACTGGAGTCACAGAGATGTCAGACTGGGGTGGCACGGTGCTGAAACTGGTCCCTTGCTTTGCACTTAGAAACAGGCTCTGCATTTTCCAGTAGCTTTATGATTTTACCACGTCAGTGCTGAGCAAGGGGAGCGGGCGCAGATCTCATTTCCTGTTGTTATCAATAACGGTGGCAGTTCATAACTCCCCGGTGATCTAGATAATATTTTTGTTCATTTTTTACTTTTATATAAATGAACAAAGAGAACTAGCAATAAGCACACGGTAGTCAAGAGCATCCTGATGCTCACCATGTGCAAAATTTAGACAGTGATCACGGTAGTAAAAACAAGTGAATACTTCCAATTTAAATCCACTCTTTACTTTGATCTGGCTCACCTACATGGCAAAAAATACTTCTGCTAGCTGGGAGAGAAATGACACTTTTTGTAAAGACACAAGGAAAGCTAGTAATTGTTCCAGTCAGCGATGACATTTGTCATACCTTGTTTAGTGAACTCAGTGTCTTTGCTGGTCCACAGTGTTGTTTGTGAAATCCTTGATGTCTGACACATTGATTTGTCCGTGTAAAAAGCAGAAATACCTATCATTTACCAAAGAACAAAGTTTCCCTGCAGGTGTCCAAGCTGGAGGTCCTTCTGGGCTACACGATGAGAGTTTCTTTAGCTGCAGCCTTGAGGATGCGTAGCGGGGGATAGGGGAGGCTGCAGTTTAGCCTCATCCTGCCACGTTCATCCCAGGACCTCTGAGCTGCTACCAGGTTCCCACGTCTAAGCAAAGCTTCAGAGATTACATCTGCTGTTTGCAACATCAGCTCCCATGGTCCCTTACTTATGGAGCACATTGTTTATATAAAGCGCTGTCTCTCAGGTTAAAGAAAAAAAAAGCTAATATATAAATGTTGTGATTTTGATTTAATAACATAACTGGCACATTTGCTGTTTAATATCCTATTCAATGTTCAACAAAGTGCCCAGGCTTATCGTGTGCTGTTTATCTAAATTAATAGCAAAATACATTCTTTTCTGTTTTAAAGGTCTATAAAGCAGATATTAGCTGATTTTAAAAATACATGTACTTGATGCTCTTGTGTAAAGAAATCATAGTCTTCCCAGTTCTGTTCGATCGCAGTTCTATGGAACAATGTTTCTTTTGCTCAGATAATTTTTGTTCCTGTGAATGTTTCATCTGGGGATGTGATTTGACTTCTTTCACCGTTTAGGGCACTGGTACAAGTCATGCTGTGCAATGTACATTTTACATGGTATTCTGCTTTTACAAAAAGCTAATGAACTCGAGCATTTGGGATTCATTGGAAATGGTCTACTTAATGTGATGCTTCTGTAGCAGATACAGTACTTTCAGAAAGTTACTGCTTCTCCAGTCCTTGCAGCTATTCCGATCAGATACACAGGGGAGCACTGGGAAGGACATGTAGCGCACTAGCTTTTTTAGTGCCATAATGACTCTAATCGATCCTAATTCTTATTTATTCTTTGCACTAACATTCAGCAAGGAGATGAGCTCCAAACTCTTGACTTGTGGCATTGTCTTCATTAAGGTATGGATGAGGAATACAGAGAACTTCAGTGCTTGGGACACTTCTTAACAGACGTTCCTGAGTATTTCCACGTCAGCAGGAGTCTAACTCTGATCTTATTCTTTCTGGACCCCATGATGATTCTCCTATTAAATGCACTGACTCAGCATTGGATGGTAATAAAGACAGAGGGCAATTGTCCTTAGCACTAAACCTTTCAACCCAGATCACTGTAAAAGTGGTGTTAGTGTGATTAAGAAGGTCTGGGCCAAGACTATTTAACCGCTTCATCTTAGAAATGAGATAGCACAGATTGCAGTGCAAATGCCTGGGCTGCAAGATCAGCACAAGACATGCTTTTTAAAAAATATATATGTGAAATTGTCTTGTATGTCCATGAAAACACTGGATTTACATATTTGTCCCCCCTTTGCTGTGAAGGCAGCAAGAATGAGGGAGGCCCTGCCATCATGCTGTGCAGAGAGACCCAACCGTCCCCTGCCGGGAGGTTTTGTGGGCCCCTCTCAAAAGGGATGTGGGAGACAGAGGTGGAACTCAGCAGTTATGTAGCTGCTGTGCCATATGACGGGAGCAGACCACAGCCATTCCTCTGCCCTCTTGAACTAACCATTTGTGGAACCAGTTCAGTTTTAGTTTAGAGGCTCTATTTACCCAGTCCCCAGTTCAATCCACTTCAGATACCAGGGCTGCGTGCTGCCAGCTCCCTAGTGGATCCCTCACTCTTTAATGTATCAATCTTGATAATTCCTCTGTGAAGTTAGGAAAAGCACGGAAATTTTAATTGTGGTGTTAAAAGCCACCTAGATTCTTGTAATGAAATCCAAAGGAGCCTGTGAGATTTCTAAAAAATCTTGTCTCGGGAAATCTGACAGGGAACCGAGTCTGCATCCTTTTCATTACAGACTATGGCTGTAATGATTCAAGCATCTCTTCTTCATCAGGGACGGCATATTTACCGTGCTATCCATTTGGGAGATAATTGCTCCTGGAAGATATGCCAAAATACCACTTTTTTGATGTGTGAATGTTCACAGTCACCTGTATAAATAGCAGTGGGCTGCCAGAGAAAACTGTATTGATGCTTTTGCCTTTGCTTCTGGGATTTGTTTTGTTTGCCTTTCATGATCAGCGAGAATTCTGTAGAACTGCTTCCCCAGAACGATGCCTGTAAGGAACAGGGGTGCAGTGGGTGAGCGCTGTGGTCCTGGGGGGCTGAGCTGTCAGTCAGAGCTGGTATCTTTCCGCAACTGTGAGCTTAAATTAAGAAATATTTGGCATCTGCAAGAGGGTTTATTTCTAGACCCATGCTTTGGAGATGGAGGAGGGTGAGGGCTCTGGGAGGCGTTCTCTGTTGTTGCCCCACAGGCTGCTGCACTGAAGGAGCAATAGATGCCAATAGGTATACGGCAGATAATGCAACGGTAACTCTCTTCTAAGCACTGAAGCTTGGGAGCCTTTGAAAGAAAGAGGTTAAGAGACAAGTAAGTAGGACTGGAGTGCTATTATTACAGCTATTTTTCTTTACTTCTAATACATGTCATCCTCTTTTATTAGGAGCTGACTGTTGAACCACAAAAACCGACACCACAGTATAAAAATGATACATAGGCAAGGAAGTATCATTGATAAGTGATCTGAATGGTACTGACCTTTCAGAAAAATTGAATAAAAATATATATATGCCTTGAGACTTTCAAAAGTGAAAGATCACCTGCATCCTCTCGTTGTGCACAGATAGCATGAGTACTAGCGATGAGAAGGAAAACAAAAGCCACCGCGATCTCCACCTTAACCTCGCAGCTGCAGGAACTAGTGTATCAGGCATTGTATATCGCTAAAATCACAGCTCTCACCGCACCGGGGAGCTGGAAAGACAACTGAGAATACCAGAGATGTCAAATTTGAGTGAATGCTCCCCGAATCCCACTTGTACAACTGTTACACTCTCAGTATGCTATTCAAACATCAATTAATTAATGTTTGCTATTGTGTGTGATTTAACCATATATTCAGGGCTTCTTTGTTCACTTAGCAGCAGTAAGATGTCACTGCAAGATCTACAGAGAGACTGGGGAGGAAAGTCAATTTTTAAGTGTAGCCTTGTGAGCTTTCAGTGATTTCCTATAAAGTTGTACTGGCGCTCTCCCAAATTCACACCCTTGTCTTTCGAGGTTCCCCATACCCATCAGCACCCAGCCTTCATGTATGAGGCCACAGCGTTTGTCTTGCACATTAATTTTTCGGAGGTTAGATTTGGTAAATACGTCGTGTTATCTACCAGTCTGTTGATACGCGTTTGATGTGAAACTCGCCTGCTTTCCTCTTCATCTCTGTAAACAAGGTTTGTGCATCCTGCTCTGCAGAGGCTGTTACTCTCAGCCTTCCAGGGCTCTGAACGGGGAGTTTTTGGCCGACGTGGTTTTTGTGAGCTTCTGCTTGGCTGCAACAAGGAGGTCTGGGGAAAAGACATTAGGCAGCTAACAGCGGCTTCTTACATCTCAGCTTTCTGGTACCTTATGAAAGAATTCTGTTTAAAATTTACAGCCGTGGAGGCATCCTACACCAGCTGAATATAGCTGGAACAGGGGAGGTTTCAGTCATGTCCTGTTCTTTTAAGATACCCTAAACGTGTATCTAGAGAAAGAAAATATAGACAATGAGGCTGGGGATGAGTAAAAGAAAGCTGCTTAAACTTCTTTGTGTGGCCATTATGTGAGTAGACACTGATATGTGTATCTATAGGCACTTAGTTAAGCTTTCCATTAAGGCATATATCTAGGGAGATTGGTCAAATATGGTCCTTCAACACCCCCCCCCCCTCGTCTGAAGACAGCTGGTTGCTCTCTGCCTGTCTGTTGGCACAGGATTCCTGCCCGTACGTTGGCAGGAGGCTCGGGGGAGCCTGTGGGTAGCTGGATGCTGCTGGGGGGCTCCCTGCGGCGCGGGAGGTGGAGAAGAATGTTTTACACAGGAAATGGCATCCCTCAAGAGACATACAGAAAGAACAAAATCAAAATTAAAGAGCTATAAATCATCCCAACATGGATTTTCTTCCTCTCATGCTCAGTACCACCACAGGACTTCAGAAGTTCCAGAGGGCGTGCAGTGTAGTGTGCTGGCAGGTGACTTGGAGTTGCCTTAGTTCCCCTTGCCATTTTCTTAATTTTTACACACATCATCCAAACAAAGGCTGAGAAACTGGGAACGAGGAGAGAAAGAAATAGCCCCAGTGTCACTTCTGAATTTGGCTATGCTATGGGCTTTGTGTTTCGCTGATAAAAAAAAAAAAAAGAATCGACCAACTGAAGCATGAAAAGATGGATTTCCTTTTAAATTAATTAGGTTGGATTTAGCTTGATGTTCCACATCAAAGAACTGTCAGTCTTTCTTCTGGAACCTGGAAGCTGTTGGTCATATGGAAGTGAAGGTGATGTGCCTGCAAGGGCAGTGGAGTTTTTTTCCTTTTGACCTTCAGCAGTTGTCCTCCGGCTATCACAGACCAGAACTGCTGAGGGCTTGGCGGTGGCCGAGGGCTTTGTCTCTGCTGGGATCTCTCAAATGGGGACAGGAACCCTGGTTTAGGGGTGTGCCTTTCTCTGGGCAGGGGAAGAAAGCTAGCAAGGAGACTGGGAGGTTAAAGGGGGAGCAGGGAATGAAAGGAGAGCCAAGAGGGCTGCCATCACCTCAGGCTTGACTGTCGCGTTGACTTGGCTTGTTGGAGGCGGTGTGTGAGTGTTGGCCGAGGAACAGATGGAGATCGCATTGGAAATCGCTTGACGCTTTGGCCTGCTGTGTATAGGGCATGCTGTCATTTTCTTGGAAAAAGAATTCCTTCACTTCCAGACTGCTAGTGTGAGAAAAAATAAAATAAAATAACATAACATATATCTATATATCTATATATCTTTTCCTACCCAAACCTTTCTTATTGGGATACCGGGTTGGTGAAAATTACCTGGAAGCAAAGGTCTGGTGTAATGACATTTCGTAAGGCATTGGCTTTTTAATAAAGTGGGATTAAAAGCTGATTTTTAGGGATTGAATACCTACAGAGCAGCAGCAGAAGGTATTGACACCTACATGTGTGATCCCTTCCCAAGCTCCTCGTACAGAGGTCAGGGAGCACCCTCGCCGCTGCCTTACTCCAGGTGTGAATGCAGGTGTTTTAACGGCATGCTAAAACGTACGGAGAGGGAGAAATGGCCAAAAACCCAATTGTGTTTCTGGACACAGGTGGTATTCTCAGGAATGCAGAAGAAGTTAGTCAATATATATCAGTTCTGCTGCTCTAGAGGAGACCGTACGACAGGTGCTGCAAGGCAGCACAGGGTCTGGCCATTGAGGTTCTCACCTCTCCTCCTGAGGAGCACAAAAACTGGTAATTTACTTCAGAGATTGTAGCATAAAAGTAAGGGAGAAATCCAAGCCTTTAGGCCAAGTATTTTAATCTTTGGGTTCAGTTTAAATGGTTGCTTAAAGTATATGCCGAAATAATGTTGCAGGAGTAATTAGGAAATTAATAGCTCACCATGTTGTGCAGAAATGTCAGCCCCTAGAAATGTCGTTGCTATTTCTTTACTAGCTTAACTTCTCATTTTTAGACCAGTATTTCTGTTGGCATTGAGAATGTGCTGTCTTGCTGCTTGATAATGGAACAGTGTTTATAAGAAGGCTAGAATTTCAGCATTTTGAAGACGGCTTAATCGACATTGATTGACACTTAAATTGCCTGTAGACATACAGTTTTTTGGGAAGGTGATGTTCTTCAGCCTGCTGGAAGCAGGAGAGAGCTTTCGGTCCTGTCTCCTACTGCCACAGCTCCCAGATGAAACAGAAGATCCTGGAGGCTTTGATGCTTCAGTTGTCCTACGGATCTGAAGCACCCAGAGACGTGACAGGCACGTTGTGGGGGGACCCGCTATCGGCCATCAGCCACGTCTGGGGCTGCAGCAAGAGCAGGCTGCTCGCAGCCGTGGCCTTTATTCAGAGAGCTCAAACGCGGCACGTTCCCTGAGGTGACAAGGGTCCACCCATTTATTACACACTGGCATTTTTTTCCTTTTTTTTTTTTTTTTTCCTTTAGCTATTCTCAGACAGCCCCTTTAAAACTAATGAGCGGGGCGCAGAAGCACAGATCTGGTGGCATCTGTGAGGGATGCAGCGCTTTGTGCTTTACGTGGCCCTGTGCTGCCAGCTAAGTGGCACTCATACAGCCCCGTGGATTGTGGCTTCTGTTTCGGCAGAAATCTACTTTAGTTCCCTTGCAAAAGGCATACCGGAATCTGGTAATTCAGCAAGGAATTCCACACTACTACAAAGTGCACAGCATTAAAAAAAAAAGCAAATGGATCAATGAAAATAGTGTATTGCGTTGCATTATGCCTACCAGAAAAAAAAAAAAAATGCAAAATGAGGCATGATTTTCTATCCTGGTACCTGCCATTTAAAAGTAGTTACCCGCCAGTTAGCATTCGTTTTTGTTTGGCTGGATATTTAGATAGCTATTTTGTCTTGTTAGAGCAAGTGCAACAAATGGATCACATTATTTTCAAAATGCTTTGTTTTCTTAAAAGCAGTTGAAAAGCTGGGACCAGAAAACCGCCATCAATACCCATATTTATCTAATTTAAAGTTTTATAGAAACTTTCAGGGGAGGAAATCTATATTAAGATGACTTTTTGATGGTGATGAAAGTAAAACTGGAGTTTTCTTTTCAGTGTTTTTTGAAAGCTAAACCTCTTTGTTACATGCTCTCCTGTAAGAAGTATTTACGCATTACTATGAGATAAACACAAATGGCTGGTTTTCAGTTGTTTTATCCTAATTAAAATCCAGAATGTTGTTTACTGCATAATATTTATTTAATTGAGGTTTGGAAACCCCAAGTAACAATTTACTTTTATTGTTTCAGCAGTTCAGCTTAGTTTCATTTTGATCGCAGAAGAGCTACCAAATAAACAGTTCATCAGCATACCATAGATTCTGTTTTTCCTCCTGGTGGGAATTTTTCCTAGCAGTTTAACTCTTTCAACAGTGACTTTGACATTACTGTAATTACACCTCATATATAACCTATCACATCAGTAGGAGGAAAAAATTAAGAAAAACAGCCGTTAATTTTGTTCATTCAAATTGTGTTTGCTCGCAAGAAGACAGGCTATTATTTCTTCTTACAAAAACCATAATGAGAAATTTTCTGAGCTGATTGTTCGGATCAAGCAAAGGGCAATGTGTATTTGATTAAAGTCCACCTGAAGCCTTGAGCCCAGGCGTATTGAATGGGGAAGCAAACTTGGATACTGAATCTTAGAATGGTTAGATAGACCCCAGGCCCATGTCAGCTGGGATTTTTTATGAGGAAAAAAAGTATGTGTAGAGCTAGATTGGGTGGAAAGGTTAAAGCTAAGTGAGGAAAAAACCAACAGAAAAAGAAACTCCAGAATATCTGTTGTGGGGACTTCATACTTTGAAATGCACTGTCGATAAGACCTAGATAAAATCTTTCCTTGCCTAGGGTAAATGCCACAATTTTTGCAAGCTGATTTTATATTCACTACTTAGAGATTATTTCCCTCCTGCGTTGTTGGTACCTCTGTTTCCCCACATGCAGCACCAGGAAAATAACAAGCAATATGAAATTTGTAAAAGCACCAGTCAGTCTGATGCCCCTCACTTGATTATATACATAATCTCCCTGGGTAGACATGCCATTTCACAGGATCCGATCAATAAGGCGGCAGCAGCAGTCTCCGAGCTCCGGCAGTGTGTTAATAAATCCCACTTTTCCGTTGAGCTATATGTGAACTCGTGTTGAAGTCACTTGGAGTTTGGTGAGCTGATCAATGGCAGGATTGGCCTCAAAAGGCTGCTGAAAAGAGAGAAAAAATACTCTGCCCTTCCAGGTATCATTGCCACGAGGAATATGAGTCCTGTGTATCCCATGACTTGCTGCACAGAGGAAAGCTTTCAGGTGTCAACATTCACATTTTACCAGTGCTGAAGACTGTGATGTTTACAGAGAATAAATTAAGGTGTCATACATCAATCCCAAATATTTACTGCCGTTTCCATTTTCAGAGAAAAGGGGGAACGTATTTCATGTGGCAGCGCACTCAGAGGCACTGCTCACCCCTGCTGGGTGCCTGGCCTTTGCCCATCGGCACTACCCGCGTCCCCGTAAGAAATTTCTCCTGCATGATCAGTTAAAAGGAGCAGGTGGCAACCTTAGGTGTTCTCAAGTGTATTTTTCCATCATGTTGCATGGAAGGGTGAATTGAGACAGGATGGCTCTTCAAGCCTAGCTTAGCAAGCACTCGTGTGGGCTTGCCGTGGAGTACCCTCCCTGCCCATCAAGTAGGGCTGTTGGGTAACACGTGGGACCAAACCCTAACCCTAACCAAGAGGTAAACTGGTAACAGTGGGATCATAAGCACAATTAGTTTAGCAATGGACTTGGCAGTCCTGGGTTAATGGGTGGACTTGATGATCTCAAAGGTCTTTTCGAACTTACATGACTCTATGACTCTGATTCTGTGATTTGTCATCCCAGTACCCATCTATTTATTTTGCTATCTTTACTTTTTCTTATATACCTCAATTAAATCTACAAAGATTAACCGATGTCTTGGTGAAAAGCAGTGTTGAAACTTACAGTAAGTGTGCTGTATGTGCTTTCTAAAGGGAAAATAAAAAAAGAGAAAGAAAAACATTGCAAGCAAGCTACATTACGAGAGAGAGGAATGAAGAGATTGCTGCCTCTTGAGTGAGAAACTTTCCAGTCTATGAAAGGGCTCAGAGGGCAGCACACGGTTCAGGCTTTCTGGTTAAAAAGGACTTGTCATTGTACTTTCAGTATAGGAAAAGTGGATCAGCAGAAAAAGCAGCTGCTGTAGCATTCTACTTCACCAGAGAGTTCTTTGGGTGTATTTTGCACTGGTTACAGTACGTGCAGCCTGCACCGTGGATCTGCATCGGCACGCTGGTGGCAGGACAGAGTTTTGCAAGGATGCATGTGAGCCCTGTTGGAGGTAAACCAGGACCCCCACTGTATTTCCTACACTCCAGAGCACCGTCTCGGGTAGTTCACAACTCCACAGTCTCTGTTTAAAAGCTGATGCCTCATATTAGACGATGCAGTGGTGCCGAGGCTCAGGATGGAGATACTGTGTTTAAAAAGGAGCGATGGAAAGGCTTCCTCGGAGGGACTGTCCTTGCAAAAGGAGATGGGAGTGGAGAAGGGCTCATCCGAGAGGGCTTGCTTGGTGGTGGTAGTTACACAACGTGATCAACCTTGTTTTGGGGCTGTTCTGTATCCTGGTGCAAAAGTATATTCTTTTCAACTTGACCTGCCTGCCACCATGATATTTTGCTTTGCTGGTGTCTGGTTGTGGTTTCAGCTTACAGCTTTGTCTCAAAGCTGTTACAGCATTTGTCGCTGACCTGGGGATTACCTTGTACACTAACAGAAAAGATGAGAATATATATGTGTAAGTGCAACATCTTTAATTACTTCCCTATGAGTTTTCTCATTAGTATTCATTCCTCTATAGTCTTTTCCCAGGGGTTTCTTTCCCAAAGACAAAATAGTAAGTTGGTTTTGTAGGCTGATATTTGGAACACGAGCAGCTTTACTTGGATGCACCGGATCACGCAGTATCTTTTATTCTCCGGTTAGGTTTTCTGCTCTCGTGCCCAGTGAAGTCAAAGAAAGAACTTCTATTGATCTGTCAGGGTTTATTAATAGGATGAGATTATTATCAGGAGGTAGATGACTGAAAAGAATTAATAACAATTTTTGCATAAACATGCTTGTAATTTAAAATGCATGTCCTAATTATATTCTATTCATATTTGGTGATATTAATTTTAAATTCACCGCTTCAGTGATTAATCTTGCCTTAAACAAATTTGCTAGAATATTTAACCCAGGGAACACAAAAGGACAGGAAC